>NC_132917.1:13429726-14043367 GCF_047675955.1 Chlorocebus sabaeus
AGTGTACTTATACAAAACCTAGAGGGTCTAGCCAACTCCACACCTAGGCCATATGGTAGAGCTTATTGCTCCTAGGCTACAAACCTGTAAAGCATGTTACTGTGCTAAAGACTGTAGGTCATTGTAATGCAATGACATTTGTATATCTAAACACATTGAAACACAGAAAAGGTACAGTAAAAATACACTATTATAATTTTACGGTATCACTGTCCTATGTGATCCATTGCTGACTAAAAAATCTATATGGTGCATGACTATAATCATTTATTTTTGGGAGTATATGAAATGGTTTTTTTTTCTTTTTTTATTATACTTTAAGTTTTTGGGTACATGTGCACAATGTGCAGGTTTGTTACATATTTATACGTGTGCCATGTTGGTGTGTTGCACCCATTAACTTGTCATTTACATTAGGTATATCTCCTAATGCTATCCCTTCCTCCTCCCCGCTCCCCACAATAGGCCCCAGTGTGCAATGTTCCCCTTCCTGTGTCCAAGTGATCTCATTGTTCAGTTTCCCACCTATGAGTGAGAATATGAGGTGTTTGCTTTTCTGTTTTTGTGATAGTTTGCTGAGAATGATGGTTTCCAGCTGCATCCATGTCTCTACAAAGGACATGAACTCATCCTTTTTTTATGGCGGCATAGTATTCCATAGTGTATATGTGCCACATTTTCTTAATCCAGTCTGTCACCTGACGGACATTTGGGTTGATTCCAAGTCTTTGCTATTGTGAATAGTGCTGCAATAAACATATGTGTGCATGTGTCTTTATAGCAGCATGATTCGTAATCCTTTGGGTATATACCCAGTAATGGGATGGTTGGGTCAAATGGTAATTTCTAGTTCTAGATCCTTGAGAGATCGCCACACTGTTTTCCACAATGGTTGGACTAGTTTACAGTCCTGTCAACAGTGTAAAAGTGTTTCTATTACTCCACATCCTCTCCAGCATCTGTTGTTTCCTGACTTTTTAATGCTTGCCATTCTAACTGGTGTGAGATGGTATCTCATTGTGGCTTTGATTTGCATTTCTTTATAATTTTACAGGATCACTATCATACATGATCCATTGTTGACTAAAAAAATCTATATGGTACATGACTATAATCATTTATTCTGGGAGTATATGAAATTTGTTAAAATTATTCTAGTCTTTAGGTTAGTAAATGATAAGAATGAAATTTTAATTTATCTGACAAACAATAACCCTTCTGACAAGTAATCATTTGTCAGATTCTTAACAAAAGTAATTATGAAAAGTTTTATCTAATATAAACAAATGACTATATATCTCCATCTAGTTGAATATTACACTCAAGCCAACATTTATTAAATAGTTATATATGTCAATATTCAGTAAGAAAATATTTACAGCCCAACTGTTCATGGATAAAAATATTTAGAAAGAGAGATTAATATTCAAACAACTAATTACATTAATATCCAAATACTCATACTATCCAAATACTCATAAAACAATTGATGTAGAGGGAAGTGTGAATTATTTTGAGGAGGTTTAAACAATTACTTCAAAGGATAAAGGAGCTCAGTATTAAAGGATAAATATAATTTTTTTATCAAATATAGGAATCTGGCTCAAACCCTCCTTTGAAATTATCAAAACTTATTTTGTAAAATAATAAATATTTAAAATCTTGCCAAAATACAAGTAAATTGAAAATATGTTTGCTTTATTAGAGAGAAGTACATACTTATTTCTAGAACATTTAGGTATATTTTAAAAAGATAAATAATAAATCATTCTGACTGTATTTCCTGTGGTTATTTTCATCTAATTTGCCTAAGCATTTTTCTAAGAGTCTGGGTAATATCTTATAACTCAAAAAAAAAAAAAAAAAAATCAATAAATAACTAGAGCCAATTTCTGGACTAATTCCAGGAAGATGATGGCTCAAAATCATCTTTTATCCCTTTCAACTCAACTCCAAATCAGCCAACTGTCTTGAGGCAAGCAGTTCCCGAGTCTTGTCAGTGACTGATTAGGAAGGAGAAGTTTAGCTCCAGGGAAATCCAATAAAACGGAAGTGGTACAAGGCTCTTGTGGCCAGTGGCCAGTGCGACTACTAGAGGCCATTTTAAAAGGACCCCAGTGTAAAGAAAAGAATATAATATGTATATGTGTATCTATATCTGTATCATCTATAACTATCATCTCCTAGAAAGAGCCTGGCCTACAGAATTGTAAAAACCACCTTGTTCCTATGTGAGTTTGCCTGACCTGCCTTATTTCCAAGGAGCCAAAACTGTCTAACTCCTCCTACTCCTGAGGCTAGGAAAGTTGAGAGCATTGATACTTCCATGGGGATGTGCATCCTGCTTATTGACAGATGCCAACCATGTCTACATTGTACCACTTGCAGAAATCCCACAACTCAAGGTATTTAACTAAAGACTTGGACTCCAATGAGCAAATAAAGAGAAGTGACACAATATAGGAGGATTCTTGCAGCCAAATATAATTAACTCAAGGATAAGGAAAAAATCACACAAACTTTAATATGGGGAAAACAATTTCTTACAAAGAAAAAAATTAGAGTAGTACAGTATTTTTTTTTTCATTTACCACATCAGAAGCTAAAAGGTGGTAGAATGACATCAAAAGAAATTCACAGTGATAGAAAATGTCATATCCAACAGAACTATCAATATCTAGGAAAAAAGAAGGATGTTGTGGATATTCAAGAGTTTATCATCCATGAATTTGAGTTCAAAGAAATATTCAAATACTTGAGCAAGGACTCTACAAAATATTTTTTAGCTCTCTACAATGAGAAAAAAAATTTTTAAGAGTAAAATGATCAGTAATAAAAATGTAAAATATATAGCAGTACATTATAGCTAAAGATACATATACATATAAATTACAATTGTCAACTATTATATAGGGTAATTGTCAATATAGTGTAATTTAATGTAAATCTATCTATAGATGAGAGATTATAAGCTAAATTTTAACAATAGACTAAGTAAAAATCTATGTAGGCACTGACAGAAAAATAGTAAGATAGAGAAAACAAGCATTTTAAAGGTATCACACAGGGTTAGTAATGGGAAATGATGGCATCAAAGCATATTTGTCTGGAAAAATACTTAGCATTATGTTAAACAAGAAAAATATGAGTTTTATTATTATCAGAATTATGCACCCTCCTCAGAGAGAATTTCAAAAATGTATTGACTAATTGGACAACCTTATCAATTTCCAACCCATTAACTGATTTACTGTTATTTTCCATAACACTTATTTCTTGACTTTTTATCATATATTGATTTGCATCTTTGTTAGTGTTTGTTTTTGTATTAGAATAATTAGAATATAAACTGTATTGTGTTAAGGAGTTTGTCTATTTCAGTCTTTGTCTTAGTCCCATGCCAGGCAGAAATGTGAATAATAAATATTTATAAAGCAAATTTATGATTTCCAAGTTTAAAAAGTTAATAGTTAATGTAATGGAGAAGCATTCTACATTTACAAAGTTGTCAATGCGAAATATAGAATCAACAGAAATTTGACAAAACCAGAAAAAAAATCATCAACATGCAAAAAAAAAGAAAATAATCAAGAATATAAATTCAAATATAGAGTAAGTCAAGAAAAACAACAACAAAGCCTCCTTACAACAACAGCAACAACAACAAAAAGCTGGACAAAGTAATAATCGATGTTTTTTATAGGATACATCATGGAACAGAGGGCAGACTGCCTCCTGGAAATGTGGAGTGTCTAAGGAGTCACAGCTGAGATTTTCCTTGGATTAAAGGCCGCAGATGCCACAAACAGGTAGGAATACTCAAGTGGTAATCTTGAAAAATTACTGGAAGCTGAGGGTAGTCTAGGTGGTGAATGAAAACCTCCTGTGGGCCTCAGTCTTAGGGAGGGGCCACACTTTTCTGGGCTTTAGCTTCAGGAATCCTACCTTGTCCTCCCGGTGAAGAACCTATAGTTTCCATTGTGGCTCTGAGGAATGGGAAGGGACAGAGGAAGGGACACTGTTCACAGAATAAAAATATAAATTGTAATGCCCAGACCGTTTGTTCCCCAAAGAAGACCACCAGAGTCCAGAGTCAAACCCAAGCGGCAAGGATCTTTTACTGCAAGTTCGAACTTGGTCCCTCCATTCCACAGCATACAAGAGGGCCTCGAACAATGTGAGTGCTTGCCTTTTATAGCCCAATGTAAATAGGATACGTAAAGTTACAGAGGAACAGGGGAATTCTTTTGGTTACAGCACTACAATTGGTGAACATTTTAAGTTATACATTTAGCAGTTTTCTATTGGTTCCCGTGCTTTCAGTAAAACCACGAACGACTGTGTCCTTATCCGAGACTTTCCAGGTGGTGTTTTTCTAAAGTTGAGATATATGGTAGTCTCTGAGTTGAGAAATGTGTTTGTACTGGGCTCAGGAAGTTGAGAGATATATGGTGGGACGTGTTTGTACTGGGCTCAGGAAGTTGAGAGATATATGCTGGGACGTGTTTGTACTGGGCTCAGGAAGTTGAGAGATATATGGTGGGATGTGTTTGTACTGGGCCTGTTTGTGTTGAGTCCAGGGCTGAGGAATGTGCCTGTTTTCTTTCACCTGAGCTCCCCAAGAGTTTCTCCAGTGTTTTTTTCCAGATATTTTATAGTGTTACATTTTATATCTAATTCTATAATCCATCTTGAATTAATTTTTGTTTACTGTGTGAAGATTAGGTTGATGTTAATTCTTTTTGCCTAAGGATATATGTATTAGTCCTCTCAGACTGTTATAGCAGAATACTGTAAAATGGGTGTCTTATAAACAACAGAAATTTATTTCTCACAGTTGTGCAGGCAGAGAAGTCTAAAATTAAGACACTTGTAGAATTAGTGGCTGAGGGTCTCTATCTAGTTTCATAGATGGCCTTCTCCCTGTATCCTCACATGGCAGAAAATGTGAGGGTGCCCTCTGAAACACTTTTATAAGTGCACCAATCCTGTGAATGAAGGTTCTGACCTCATGACCTAATTACCTTCCAAAGTCCCCACCTCCAAATACTATTACATTGTGGATTAGGTTTAAACACATCAGTTTGGTGAAGACATAAACATTCAAGCTATAGAAATAGCCAGTTGTCCCAGCACTATTTATTGAAAAGACTATTTCTCCTCCACTGAATTGTTTTTGTGTGTTTTGTAAGTCACCCTTGCATGGGACCATTGCATGGTATTCCACTATTCAGTTGATATATGATTATTTCCACCAATGCTACACAGTCTTGAATACTGTATGGATATTGTTGTGGGAAGTCAGGGACCCCGAACTGAGGGAGCGCCTGAAGCCACGGCAGAACAACATAAATCGTGAAGATTTTATGGACATTTATTAGTTCCCCAAATTAATACTTTTATAATCTCTTACGCCTGTCTTTACTGCAATCTCTGAAGCTAAATTGTGAAGATTTCATGGACACTTATCACTTCCCCAGTCAGTACCGTGATTTCCTATGCCTGTCTTTACTTTAATCTCTTAATCCTGTCATCTTCTTCGTAAACTGAGGAGGATATATGTCGCCTCAGGACCCCGTGATGATTGCCTTAACTGCACAAATTGTTTGTAGAGCATGTGTGTTTGAAGAATATGAAATCTGGACATCTTCAAAAAAGGACAGGATAACAGCGATGTTCAGGGAACAAGGGAGATAAGACTCGAAGCCTGACTGAGCTGGTGAGCCAGGTGGAACAGAGTCATATTTCTCTTCTTTCAAATGCAAATAGGAGGAATATCGCTGAATTCTTTTTCTCAGCAGGGAACATCCCTGAGAAAGAGAATGCGCCCTGAGGGTAGGTCTATGAACGGCCCCCTGAGGGTGGCCGCCTTTTACGGTGGAAGCAGAATGGATGAAATAAGCCGGTCTCCTGTAGTGGGCCCAGGCTCATTAGGACAGGAAATTCCCGCCTAATAAATTGTGGTCAGACAGGTTGTCTGCTCTCAAACCCTGTCTCCTGATAAGACATTATCAATGACAATGCGTGCTCGAAACTTCATTAACAATTTTAATTTTGCCCCATCCTGTGGTCCTGTGATCTCATCCTGCTTTGTGATATTTTATTACTTTGTGGAGTATGTGATCTCTGTGACCCACACCCTAGTCATGCACTCCCTCCCCTTTTGAAAGTTGCTAATCAAAACTTGCTGGTTTCATGGCTCCAGGAACGTCACGGATCCTGCCGACATGTGATGTCTCCCCCGGACACCCAGCTTTAAATCTCTCTCTCGTACTCTCTCTTTATTTCTCAAACCAGGCAAGACACCTAGGAAATAGAAAAGAACCCACGTTAACTATCGGGAGCAGGTTCACCCGATAGTATATAGTAAGTATTGTAATCAGGTAGAGCAATTCTACTTTATTTTTCTTGTTCATGATTGTTTGAGATATTCGAGTATATGTTTTTTTTTCATAGACATTTTAGAAAAAGCCTGTCTATTTCTAAATAAAATAAAATAAAATAACCCCTCCATCCCGCAGAATTTAATTAAAATTGCACTGAACCTGAAGATCAATTTGGAGAAAATGGATATCTTTACAATATTGGGTCTTCCAATCCACAAACATAGTATGTCTGTTTATTTATGTAGGTTGTAGGTCTTTTTTTCTTCATGTGCATTTTGAAACATAGCTAGAGATGCTGTTCAGGTTTTATAAAATTTAACATACAGTATTTCAGTTTTATTGCTGCAATTGTACATGGTGTGTTTATCACTTAGGTTTCTAGATACTCATTGTTAGTATATACAAATAAGACTGACTTTTCATATTTTTCTTGCATCCTGTAACCTTAATAAACTCATTTATGAATTCTAGATTTTTCCTTTTGTTGGTTTTTCATAATTTTTTACACATACCTTTTCTCATCTGCAAATAGAGGCAAATTTGTTCCTTCCTTTCAAATGTGTGAGCAATTGATACCCATCGTATGTCTGATTACTCTTTCTAAAACCTCCATTATTATGTTCAATATCAACAGTGATGGTAAATACCCTTGCCTTGCTCTCAAACATTCAATCTTTTATTATTTAATGTAATACTAGCTGTAGATTTTTCGTAATTGATTTTTGTGAGGAAGCTCCTTCTGTTATTTTTCTGAGAGTGTTATAAGAAATGAGTGCTGAATCTTGGAAAACTTTTTATGCATCAAATGATATAATCATGAGATTTGTCTTTTTTTGACCTTTTCATATGGTGGATTACATTGATCTTTTAGTATTGAACCATCTTAGCAACCCTACAGTAAAACTCACTTGGACATGGTATAAAATTCTTTTTGTATATTGTTGAATTCTATTTTATAATATTTTGCTAAGAATTTTTGCATTGATATTGATCTGTAGTTTTCATTTTCATTGCTATTTTTGGTCACGGTATCAGGGTAATATTACCTTCATAAGAAAAGTTGGGAAGTCTTCTATTTTTTGAAAATGATTTGTGTTGTTTATGTTAATTCTTCTTTGAATATTTGTAAGAATCCCTCAGTGAAAACTGAGCTTGGATATTATCTTTTTTAATTAAAAAATATTTATTTACTTATTTATTTAATTTTGTCAATAGTTACAGGAGCATTCAAATTACCTACCTATACCATATTAGATGAGTCAGGGTAAATTTTGCTTTTCAAGAAATTGGTAAATTTCACCTAAGTTTTCAAATTTCATGTGTGTAAGTGTATCAGCAGGATTTTCTAATTAGTCTTTGAATATCTGTGGAGTCCATAGTGATCTCCCCTGTTTCATTCCTGATGTTGATGATTTGTGTCTTCTTTTTTTTTTTTTCATTTTCGTAGAGCTTTGTCAATTTTATTGATAATTAAAGAACCATATTTTTGTTCATTTTAATGTATTATTCTTTCTCACTTCAATTTCATTGATTTATTCTCTCAACTGATCTAGTAGCTAGGACTACAGGCACATGCCACTATAACTAGCTCTTCTGTTTGTGAATTCTAGTTTGATTCCATTGTACAGGGAGAATATAGTGTATACAATTGCAGTTCTTTGAAATGTGCTGAGATTTCTTTTCTGGTCAAGGATATACTCTAATTTAGTGTACTTTATATAGGCAGTTGAAAATACTGTATATTATTCATTGTCTAATGTTGATTTGATCCTACTGGTTAATCATATTTTGAGTTTTTTTATTATTGCAGATTTATGCCTAATTTCATAGTATTTGCTGAGAGAGAATTGTTAAAGTTTTCCACTGCAATTGTGAAATTTCCTATTGTTCTTTTCAGCTTTGTCAGTTTTTGCTTCATATATTTTATAGCTCTATTGTTTGATTCATACACAAGTAGAAGTGCCATTTTTTCTTGCTGAATTAAACGTTTTATCATTAAGTAATGTTTCACTCTATCCTGGTAATACTAATGTAATCACTCCTGATTCATTTTATTCATATTTACATGATACATTTTTCACCATTCTTTTAACCTTCCTCATTATATTTGAAGTCTGTTTCTGATAAAAAAGCATACCTTCGGGTACTGTTTTTTAAATATACACCGTCAATTTCTTTAATCGTGCATTTAGACCATTTACATTTAAGTTATTTACACTGTAGAGCTTATCTGTCATTTTAATTTTTGTTTGTTCTTTATTGTCTGTTTTATATCTCTATTTTCTTTTTTCTGCTTTCTTCTATGTTATTCGAGGTTTTAAAATTAATTTATATACTTTCTGTGAAGCACAATTATTAGTATTTTATTTTTAAATTTCAACTTTTATTGTAGATACATGCGGTACATGTTCAGATATATTGCATGGGAATATTGCACGATGCTGGGGTTTGGACTATGGATTCCATCACCTTGGTAATGACCATAGTACTTGATTGGTAGTTTTTCAACTCACCTTCCCACTTCACTCACTGGCAGTCCACAGTGCCTATTGTTCTCACATCTATTTCTATGCGTGCTCAATGTTTAGCTCCCATTCATAATTTAGAACAAGTGATATTTGATTTTCTGTTCCTGCTTTAATTTGTATAGGATTATGGCTTCCAGCTCCATCCATATTGCTGCAAAGGAAGTAATTTTATTCATTTTTATGGCTTGTGTAGTATTTCATGGTATATATGCATCAATTTTTCTTTATCCAATTTGTTCTTGGCGAGCATGTAGGTTGATTCCATGTCTTTGCTATTGTGAAAAGAGCAGTGGTGAGCATATGAGTCCATGTGTCTTTTGGTTTAATGATCTATATTCCTTTGAGTATATACCCAGTAATGGGACTGCTGGGTCAAATGGTAGCTCTGTTTTAAGTTCTTTGAGAAACCTTCAGACTGCTTTCCATAGTGGCTGGACTAATATACATTCCCACCAACACTGTAGAAGTGTTCTTTATTTTCTCTGGAATCTCATCAAGGTCTATTGTTTTTTGACTTTTTAATAACAGCTATTCTGTCTGGTGTGAGATGGTATCTCATTGTGGCTTTGATTTGCATTTCTCTGGTGATTAATGATGCTAAGCATTCGTTGATAGGTTTGTTGGCTCCTTGTATATCTTCTTTTGAGAAGAGCCTGTTCATGTCTTTTGTCCATTTTTTAATGAGGATTTTTATTATTATTATGGATTTACTTAAATTCCCTATAGATTCTGGGTATTAGGCCTTTGTTGGATGCATGGTTTGCAAATGTCTTCCCCCATTCTGTAGTTTGTGTGTTTTGCTCTGCTGATAGTTCTTTTGCTGTGCAGAAGCTCTAGTTTACGTAGGTCCCACGTATCTACTTTTGTTTTTGTTACAATTGCTTTTGGGGACTTAGCCAAAAGTTCTTTGCCAAGGCCGATGTAGAAAAGTGTATTTCCAAGGTTGTCATTCAGAATTTTTATAGCTTGAGGTTTTACATTTAAATCTTTAATACATCTTGTGTTAATTTTTGCATATGGTAAAAAGTAAGGGTCCAGCTTCTAACTTCTGCATATGGCTAGCTAGTTAGAGAACTACAAAACACAACTGAATGAAATCAGAGATGATACAAATAGATGGAAAAACATTCTATGCTCATAGATTGGAAAAATCAATATCGTAAAAATGGCCATACTTCTGAAAGCAATTTATAGATTCAATGTTATTCCCATCAAACTATCAATGTCATTCTTCACAGAATTAGAAAAAACTATTCTAAAATTCATATGGAACCAAAAAGAAGCCCAAATAGCAAAGCAGTCCTAAGCAAACAGAACAAAGCTGGAGGCATCACACTATCCAACTTTATACTATAAAGCCACAGTAACCAAAACAACCTGGTGTTGGTACAAAAAGAGATATTCAAAAATATTTTAAATTTCAATTTTATTTATCCATCGTGCTTTTGAGTGAATCTGTATAGATTTTTAATGGTTATTCTAGGTAAAACATTATATATACATAATTTATCATGTCTACTGGAGATAGCATTTTACCAATTTGAGTAAAATTTAGAAATTTTTACATGCTTGTATGGTCTTTTACCCTCCACCATTTATAATTGTTTCAAATATTGCCTCTAAATATATTTGAGTCAAATAACATAGTATCACAATTTTTTAACTACCTAACATTATGTATTAAAATCGAAAGGATAATACAATGTATATATTTGACTGTATTTTTCCTTTTCCACTTTTTCTTTCTTCCTGATTTTCTAGTGTTCCTCTTTTATTCATTCCTTTTTGTTTAGAAATCTTTCTGTAGCCATGTATTTAGGATTGTTCTGATGACAACAAATTCACTTAGTTTTTCTTAATCTGAGGATGTCTGGACTCTCCTTTTATTTCTGAAAGATTTCTGCTAGTTATACAATTATGGTTATCCTTAGTTTCAGACCTGAAAAATATCTCACTTCTTATTGGCCTCCATTGTTTTGGCTGAGAAGTCAACTGTGTTTTGAATCATTTTCTTCTATATGTAAAGTCTCATTCTCTCTTGCTGTTTTCAAGGTTTTTCTTCAGTGTTTTTAGCTTTTAGAAATTTGATTATGATGTGCCTTGGTGTACACTTCTTTCCAATTTTCCTGACTGGGGTTAATTCAGCTCTTCATATCTATAGGTTTATATATTTCACCAAAGTGGACATTTTTGCAGTCATTATGACATTCAACTCTTTTTCTTCAGCCCTTCCCACTTTTTTCTTTTTTCAGAAATTCAATAATACAAACATTAGATCTTTTGTTATAGCTTCCACTTGTCTCTAAGGCTCTGCTCATTTTAATGTTTAGTTTATTTTCTCTTTACTTTTCAGTTTAGGTAATTTCTACTGTTTCATTTCAATTTCACTGACTATTCTCTGTTTTATTCATTTTTCTGAGTTATTTGTTCATTTTATTTTTAAGTTCTACAATTTCCATTTAGTTTGTTTTTACATCTGCTACTTTTTTGTTGAAACTTTCTAATTTTTGGTTAAGATCTTCTATTTTTGAATATTTTTGTCAAACATGTTTAAAATTGTTCTTTAATTCTATCATCACCATCATCTTGGTGTTGGCATCTGTTATCTTTCTCTTTTAAGCAGAGACTTTTCTGTTTCTTGATATGATACATAATTTTTGATGGAAACCTGGCTGTTTTCCTAGTATGATATGATTTTTTTCTCATTCTTATCTAAAATCTGTGTTTGCCTTGACTTCTCTGTCACTACTCCATCAGAAAAAAGCGGGGCACTGCATCCTTATTGCTATGTAGACTCGAAGACCACACACCATACTCAGCATCCATTAATATCCAAGTGGTAAAAATTCCCAATTTCTGTTCAAATGTGTAGGAGTTACAGTTGTCTACTAAGCATCTACTATACTCACCTGGTTGGGAGGGACAGGAATGTCTTTTTGCCTTCTCCCATGTGTCCTACATTGACACTGGGGTGTCTGGCTTTGTTCCTATTGGGCACTGCTGAAATTCCTGACACTGCATTAAGCCTCTTCTCACACCACTCCAGCTAGAAGATGGAGGAATGTCTCATTACCTCCATGTGGAAATGGAAGTCCAAGATCTCATGTACTCTCTCCTGACACAGTAGAGAAAGAGGTCACTCATTACTGCACAGCAGGTATAAAAATCTCAACTTCCTCTTTAGCTTTTATGTTGTGCAATAAAATAAGCGTCAGTAAATTCTGAAATATCAAAATGTTTAATTTCATAGAGGAATTAAATGTAGTATCTGAATAAATCTACTGATATCTATTTCTTAAGGTTGGGGTTCATTTAGGTATTTCAAGCTAAAACAACTATGCCTGTTGTTCTGAATTCAATTACGAATTTCTTGCTTTGACCTTTAACAAGTTTCTAGAGATGTATAAAAACATGAAAACATTAATATGTTATTAGCCTTGCTTGCATCTGCCAGTGAGAAATGTCATTTTGTTTCAACATGCTATTTTCCTATCATGCTTGAATAGTTACAAAGATTATTTTATGTTCCCTTGTATTTCTGAGTTATTTATCCCACAGTAGTTGCCTTAGACTAGCCACACATCAACTACACTGTATACTTCTGGTCTCTAGATTTCCTACGATAATCCACATACACCAAAAATTAATAACTCCTGGACTCCTATAAATGCCACATAACACCCTCTATGATCATCCTTGTTCTCATTGCCTGTTCACTTCCTTACAAGCTCACCAGCCTCAAATATGTTGTTCCCTTTGGTATCTTCATTCTGTCATAAGTGGAGATTGTGAGGTATTTATTGAATCTCAGGTAGTGGGTATACACCATATACTTTTCCTCTTGATTAGAAACCCCAGTCATCCTAAACTTATTTTTAAGCCTTTGATGACTCATCTCAAGAGTTCCATCTTCTGATACATTTTACATGAATACCTTGCTATACTCTTTCTAAATTCTCTTACATCCAATATGAATTGCTAACACAATACATTTTTAACTCTTTACTAATTGTCTTTAAAAATAAACTATTTTCAGATCCATAAAAATTGTGAAGATAGTACAGAGTTCCCATATACCTATATCCATTTTTCCCAATTTTTGACATCTTGCATTAGTACGGTACAGTAGTTATAATCAATGAACCAATATTAATACATTATTATTAACTAAAGTCCATACTTCATTCAAATTTTTTTTATTTTTATTTACTGCCTCTTTCTGTTTTAGGATTCCATTCAGAATATCACATGAGATTTCACTGCCATGTCTCCTTCAGCTCCTCTTGGTGGCAATTTCTCAATCTTTTTTGGTTTGTTTTTGATGGTCCCAAACATTTTGAGTACTGATCAGTTACTCTGTGGAATAGTACTGGCTTAGTCTGTGCTGCCATAACAAAATACTTGAGTCTGGGTGTATTAGTTCATTCTCACGCTGCTGTAAAGAATTGCCTGAGATTGGGTAATTTCTAAAGGAAAGAAGTTTAATTGACCCACAGTTCCACATTGCTGGAGAGGCTTCCAGAAAGTTACACTCACAGCGGAAGGCAAAGGGGAAGCAGGCACCTTCTTTACAGGGCCGCGGGACAGAGCAAGTGCAAGCAGAGAAAATGTCAGATGCTTATAAAACCATCGGATCTCATGAGAACTCACCCACTATAACCAGAACAGCTTGAGGGAAACAGCCCTGTGATCCAGTTCCCTCCACCTGCTCCTGCCCTTGACATATGGGGATTATGGGGATTACAATTCAAAGTGAGATTTGGGTGGAGGACACAGAGCTAAACCATATTACTGAGTAATTTATAAAGAACAGAAATTACATCACACAGTTTTGGCGCTGGAAGGTCTAAGATTAAGGTGCTGGCAGGTTCTGTTATCTGGCAAAGGCTGCTCTCTACTTCCCAGATGGTGCCTTGTTGCGGCATCCTTCGGAGGGAAGGAGTGCTGTGTCCTCACAAGGCAGAAAGGAAGACAGTCAAACATTAAGTGAAGCAATTTCTAAAAGGGACTTAATCCCATCCCCAAAAGAAAAGTCCTCAAGGCTTAATCACCTCTGAAAGGCCCCATCTCTTTCTCTCTCTCTCTTTTAATTCTCTAATTTAAAACTCTTAATTAAAAAGGAAGCTTTACTGTTGAAAATGGAAACTTGGGGAAGGCAGGAAGATCACATATAAGGCTGTCACTTCACACTTGGAGGGTTGCACAGGGACCGGGCAGAGGCGCTCCTCACTTCCCAGACAGGGCAACAGCCTGGGCAGAGGCTCGCCTCACTTCCCAGACGGGGCGGCAGCCGGGCAGAGGCGCTCCTCACTTCCCAGGCAGTGGGGCGGCTGGGGAGAGGAACTCCTCACTTTGAAAGGCCCCATTTCTTAAAAACTGAGTTCAATAATACATTAAAAAGATCTTCATTGTGACCAAGTGGGTCACATCCTTGAATCCCTCAGATTCAAGGATGGTTCAACATATGTGAATCAATCAGTGTGATACATCATAAAAAGAGAATAAAGGACAGAAACCAGAGGATCATTTCAACTGATGTTGAGAAAGCGTTTGATAAAATTCAACATTCTTTCATGATAAAAACCCTTAAAAACTGGGTACACAAACAACATACGTCAACCCAGTGAAAGCCACCAATGACAGACCCAAAGACAGTATCATACTGAACAGGGACAAACTGAAAGTCTTTTTGCTCTAAGATCTGGAACAAGTCAGGATGCCCTGCTGAATAACCACTGTGATTCAACATAGTACTGAGGGTCCTCACTGGAGCAATCAGACAAAAGAAAAAAATTAAGGGCATCCAAATTGGAAAGGAGGAATTCAAACTACCCTTGTTTGATATGATCTTGTTTTTAGAAAATCCTAAATACTGTACCAAAAAACTATTAGAACTGATAAGCAAATTCAGTAAGTTGCAGGATAAAAAATCAACATACCAAAATCAGTAGCATTTCTATACGCAAACAGCAAACAATCTGAAAAAGTAATTCCATTTATAATAAAATATATTAATATATTATATAATAAATTATATAATATGATATAAATATAACTTATTTATTATACTTAATATGTATTATACTTATATATTATATAAGTATATATTTGTTGTATATTATAATACAATAATATATAATATTATAATACAATAATACGTACAATACAATTATACTTATATATTATATAATTATATTATATTTATTGCATATTAAAATTGTATAATATATGATAAGTATAATATACAATAAATATAATAAGATAAAATACCTAGGAATAAGCTTACCAAAGAAGTGAAAGATCTTTACAATGAAAACTCTAGTATATTGATGAAATAAATTAAATAAGACACAAAAAAATGGAAAGATATTCCATGTTTTTTGGTTGAAAGAGCCAATATTGTTAAAGTATTCACACTACCCAAAGCAATCTATAGATTCAATACAATCCCTATCAAAATACCAAAGACAGAAATAAGAAAAATAATTCTAAAATTTATATGAACCCACAAAATAACCAGAATAGTGAAAACCATCCTGAGGAAAAAGAGCAAAGTTGCAAGTATCGTCTGACTTCAAATTATACTACAAAGCTATAGTAACCAAAACAGCATGGTACTGGCATAAAACAGACATATAGACCAATGATCAATGGAACAGAATAAAAAACCTAGAAATAAATCCACATATTTATAGTCAACCTATTTTTGACAAGGTGTCAAGAACATACACTGGGATAGGACAGCCTTTTTAACAAATGATGCTGGAAAAACCTAGATAATTATATGTCAAAGAATGAAAGTAGACCCTTATCTCTAAACATACACAATAATCAAATCTCAACAAAGTGAAGAGACAATACACAAATGAGAGAAAATATTTGCAAAGCACCCATCTGACAACAGAAAAACCAGAATAAAGCAGGAGTTCAAACAACTCAATGGGGAGGGGAGACAAATAATTTGATCAAAAAAAAAAAAAAAGATTTGAATAGACATTTCTCAAAAGAAGACATATAAATGTCCAACAGGTATATTTAAAAAAATTTATTGACAACATCATCAGGGAAATGCAAATCAAAACCACAATGAGCTATCAGCTCACCCCAGTAAAAGTGGCTTTTATTCAAAAGCCAGGCTATAACAAGTTCTGGTGAAAATGTGAAGAAAGGGGCCCCTTATATACTGCTAGTAGAAATGTAAATTACTATAGCCAAGAGAATATTATGGAATTTCTCAAAAAACTAAAAATAGGACTTCCACATGGTTTAGCAAACCCACTGATGCATATATATCCAAATGAAAGAAAATAAGTATGTCAAAGAGATGTCTGCACTCCCATGTTTATTATAGTAGTATTCAAAAGAGCTAAGATATGGAATCAACCTGTGTCCATCAACAGATTAATGTATTTTAAAATGTAGTACATATATGCAGTGAAATGTTATTTAGCCATAAAAAAGAATGAAATCCTGTCATTTGTAACAACATGAGTGAAACTGGAGGTCATTATAAGTGAAATAAACCAGACACAGAAAACAAATTGCATGTTCTAAGTAATATTTGGGAGATTAAAAAAAAATTGAACCCATAACGATAGAGAGCAGAATGTTTACCAGAGGCTGAAAAGAGTAGTGGGGAGGGAGTATAAAATAAGGATGGTTAATGGGTACAGAACTATGCAATTAGAAGGTGTAAGATCTAATATTTAGTAGCACAATAGGCTTACTATAGTTAACAATAATTTATTGTATATTTCAAATAACGAGCAAAACTGGAACGTTTCTAGCTCAAAGAAATGACAAATAATTGAGGTGATTTGTACCTCAATTATCCTGATTAGATCATTGCACATTGTAGGTTTGTGTCAAAATACCACATGTGCCCTGTGTGTTCATTATTTATTCATAATCATTAAAAAATTAGAAATTAAAAAGTTTGTAGCGAAAAATATAAGATTCCATGTACCCATTTCCCAGCATAAAGTATAAAAGTTTTACAAACACACTGAATGTCCTTATTCCTTTCACTCTTTCTTAGAAGATAACCACTCTCCTGAAATTTAAATATTTCATTTCCATGTAATCCTTTACATACCTATTACTTCTTATGTTTCCACGCAACAATATATACTACAAGTGATCAGAAGCTACTTAACTAGACAGCATAGATTCAGATTGTTTCCAACCTTTGTTAGATCAGAGAATGACTGTTGCATAACTCCTTTGTACCTGTGAGAGTTTCTCTTAGGTGCATATCAAGGACTAGCATTGCTGAGCTACAGATCAGACACATTCCAAAATTGTAACAGAATTGCCACATTGTTTTCTAAAGTTATTGCCATAATTTATACTCTTACTGGCAGTATATGAGAATTCCTGTTTTCCTGCATCCTACCTAACTCTTGATATTGTCAAATGATAAAAGTACCAACATTATGAATCCTAAAAGATTTTTTGTTGTACTTTTAATTTGTATTTACCTGATAACAAGAGAATCTGGGTATGTTATCACGTTAATTATTGCTCATTTAGAGCTCCATTTCTCTTAAACAACTGCTGGTTAAATTTGTTCATTTATTGTATTGCTAAAAAAGTTTAAATGAAGAGAAACTTTCAGATAGGTATCATTATTACTAATTATTACTTTGAGACAGGGTCACACTCGGTCATCTAGGTTGGAGTGCAATGACACGATCTCGGCTCACTGCAACCTCCGCCTCTGAGATAGGCATGAACCACTGTGCCCTGCTTCAGTTAGGTATTAATATTCCTGTTGTGTTAAAAAAGAATCTGATGCAAAGATAATCAGAGAATTGTGCAAAGGCATAGCCATGCTAATGAGGAAGTACTTTTGTTTGTTTATGTGTTTGTTTGTTTGATACTAGCTTCTTTTCTTTGGACTTTGGGATGTTGAAGACTTTCTTACTCATAGAGGCCAGAGAAGGATTAATCCTCATTGCTCCCTGTTGCTTCATATGACTTACCTGGTAGGAAAACTTAATGCAGAGTGACTGTCAAGTGCTCTGTGGTCCACAGAGCACCGCATGTGCTAACCACTGTGAAGAGGAAGAGCCTAGAGAAGCTCTCTGCTGGGATGCATCAAACATTCATTTTCTGAATTCTGCCCAGCATGGCCCTTTTCCTTTAGTTTCCTTTAGCTTGATGATCCTTTAGTTTCAAACTCTCTCTAGGGCTTCCTGCCTTTAACACCTGCCCCAAAAACTCTTTCATTGCATCACCCCTTCCTGGTACACAACATACAAAATGCTAGTGTTTTGCTCTAGTCAATAACGGATTTATGAGGTAAAAAATTTGACATAGCTAAGATTTATTTTTCCCTCCCTGTAGAATGGGCTCCCTCTGCCCGCTGTCATAAATGCGCATATCTATAAATATTTCTGTATGCTACCATCTATACATATATTAAGCTAAATAGTAGTTCATAATCATGCCTTAATCCATCACCGTATAGATCATTCGCTCCTCTTCCAATTTTTATCTGTAACGTCCCATTCCAACAGCAAGAAATTTGTACCTCTTGATCTACGATGCAAATACAATTGTTAAATTCAATTAACCACATATAGTAATATATATAATATATAAGATACCAAATGCTGGCCGAGATGCAGAGCAACAGTAACTTTCACTCATTTCTAGTGTGATTGTAAAATAGTATATATAATATTTACATGATATTATATATATATTAATTTAATATATTATATATTTATATAAAATATATAATATATTAATATATAATATTATATATAATATATTAATATATATATTTTAATATATATTATATATATTATCTTTTGCCATTTTAATAGATATACTGTAGTATCTTGTTGTTTTAACTTACATTTGTTTAAGGACCGTACATGTGATTATTTGTTATTTGTATGTCTTCTTTGTTGATGTGTTTGTTCATATCTTTCATTTTTTATGTAGGTTTCCTGTCTTACTGTTTAAAGTGTTCCTTGTATGTTTTGGATACAAGTTATTTGTAACATATATGTTCTGCAAATATTCAAGTCTATGGTTTTGAAAGAAAACAGGCACATTCCTCAGCCCTGGACTCAACACAAACAGGCCCAGTACAAACACATCCCACCATATATCTCTCAACTTCCTGAGCCTAGTACAAACACACCCCACCATATATCTCTCAACTTCCTGAGCCCAGTACAAACACATCCCAGCATATATCTCTCAACTGCCTGAGCCCAGTACAAACACATTTCTCAACTCAGAGACTACCATATATCTCAACTTTAGAAAAACACCACCTGGAAAGTCTCCGATAAGGACACAGCCATTCGTGGTTTTACTGAAAGCGCGGGAACCATTAGAAAACTGCTAAATGTATAACTTAAAATGTTAACCAATTGTAGTGCTGTAACCAAAAGAATTCCCTTGTTCCTCTGTAACTTTACGTATCCTATTTACATTGGGCTATAAAAGGCAAGCACTCGCATTGTTCAGGGCCCTCTTGTATGCTGTGGAATGGCGGGACCAAGTTCGAGCTTGCAGTAAAAGATCCTTGCCGCTTGGGTTTGACTCTGGACTCTGGTGGTCTTCTTTGGGGAACAAACGGTCTGGGCATTACATCTGGGGGCTCATCCAGGATTCCCCAAGCCCACCAGACCCCTGGTCAACGGATCTACCAGGATCGATCTGCTGATAGGTGAGCCGGCTTGTCTCTCTTTGTCTGTCTGTGTCTGTTCTGAACCTGTATCTGTGACTCACAAGGTCTGAAACTGAAGCTGACGCAGTCCTAGCGGACGCGCTATAGGACAGCCAGCGGAGACCGGTGGGAGACGTCCCCTGGCTCTCGTCTGATCTAGATTTTTATCTGAACTGATTCTGACCCGGGCTTCCAGAGCGCGCTTGCAGCTAGATATTATTTATACGCCAGATTTCCTTTACAGGAATTCTAACCCATATTCCTTTACAGGAAGAGACTACAAATTATTACAGGATTGGTAATACCCAGAGCACTCCCCTATCTCTCCTTACAAGTAATTTCAAGGATGTTAGAGCAAGGGGCCATGATCTTAGTATGGAAATCAGGAAGGGAAAGCTAATTACTCTGTGCCACTCCGAATGGCCTGCCTTTGATGTGGGGTGGCCACCTGAAGGGACGTTCCGACTTCCTGTCATCACTAAAGTCCAAGATTTTCCTACCTGGGCGTGCGGGCCACTTGGATCAAATCCCATATATCCTCATATGGCAGGACCTTGTTGAGAACCCGCCTTCTTGGCCGTCCCCTTTCCAATTAGCCCCTGAACCCTGTAAGGCACTGGTTGCTCGGCCGCTAAAATCCAAGCAACCGACTGCCCCCCCCATCCTGTTCTACCTGATAGCAGGGACCCACTGTCCACAGAACCCCCTCCATACCCTACTGGGCCCCAGGTCCCAGCCTCCTGGGCTGAGCCGCGAGAAGAAGCAGGCGGACGGGAGGTGGACGGCGCACCCGGACCCGCTGAAAGTGAAAGTAACTTTGAAGGGCTGGCGGGGCGGACGCGAGGGTGCACTTTGCGGGCTAGCACTCCCCCAGCTGCCTGACTCCACAGTGGCTCTACCCCTTCGGGAAATAGGACCCCCAGATGACACGGGAATCCCCAGGCTCCAGTACTGGCCATTCTCCACCAGTGATCTGTATAACTGGAAGACTCAGAGTGCTCGGTTCTCAGACAACCCCACAGATTTAATGGCTTTACTGGATAGTGTCTTGTTCACCCACCAGCCCACTTGGGATGATTGTCAGCAGCTCCTCCGAATCTTGTTCACAACGGAGGAGCGAGAGAGAATACAGGTAGAAGCTAGAAAGCAGGTCCCGGGGGACGACAGTCAACCGACTGCCAACCCCGACCTCATAAATGCGACTTTTCCTCTGACCAGGCCGGTGTGGGACTACAACACAGCAGAAGGTAGGGGACGGCTACACCTTTATCGCCAGACTCTAATGGCGGGTCTCCGGGCAGCTGCTCGCAAGCCCACTAATTTGGCTAAAGTATACTCTGTTCTGCAAGGAAAGACAGAAAGCCCAGCTACCTACTTAGAAAGATTAATGGAAGCTTTTAGACAGTACACCCGCATAGACCCAGAGGCTCCAGGAAGTCAGGCAGCTGTCGTAATGTCTTTTGTAGATCAGGCGGCCCCATATATTAAAAGGAAACTCCAGAAATTAGAAGACTTAGAGGGAAAACAGATTCAGGACCTCCTTCAGATAGCCCAGCGGGTTTACAATAAAAGAGATACTCCAGAGGAAAAGCAATTTAAGGCCACTGAAAAAATGACCAAGGTCCTGGCAGCAGTAGTACAGAAAGAGCATCTACAGCCAGAGAACACCCAACCTAGGCGGTCCCCCAGACATGATAATCTGAGCAAAGACCAATGTGCATACTGTAAGGAAGCTGGCCACTCGGTAAGAGACTGCCCCAAAAAGAAACAACGAGGACAGGGACCCCCTAGGTCTACACCCGTACTAGTCACTCAAGACAAAGACTAGGGAAGACAGGGTTGGGACCCCACCCCGAACCTAGGGTAACTTTGCAAGTGGAGGGGTCCCCAGTTCAGTTCTTGGTCGATATGGGAGCACAGCACTCGGTCCTAGTTAAAACTAATGGAAAATTATCCTCCAAGTCCTCGTGGGTACAAGGGGCCACAGGAATTAAGAAATACCCCTGGACAACACAAAGAACAGTAAACCTCGGAGCCAGGAATGTAACCCATTCTTTCCTGGTCATCCCTGAGAGCCCCTGTCCCCTATTAGGGAGAGACCTGCTAACTAAAATGGGAGCACAGATCCATTTCCTCCCCGAGGGGCCCGTCGTGACCAACTCCCAAAATCAGCCCGTGTCCGTCCTGACTATAACCCTAGAAGATGAGTACCGGCTCCACCAGGAGCAAGCGGCTCCTGACCAGGACATAGCAACCTGGCTCCAGCAATATCCAGGATCTTGGGCGGAAACGGGGGGCTTAGGACTAGGAAAACACCGTCCTGCCTTGTTTGTTGAACTCAAGCCTGGGACAGACCCCGTTCGGGTATGCCAATACCCGATGCCCCTAGAGGCCAAAGAAGGGATTGCACCACATATTCGCCGGCTCCTCGACCAAGGGGTCCTTCGCCCATGTCACTCGCCCTGGAATACTCCATTGTTGCCGGTACGAAAACCTAATAGCTGAGAATACAGACCTGTACAAGACTTGAGAGAAGTCAATAAGAGGGTTATGACATACATCCAACTGTGCCTAACCCGTACACCCTCCTGAGTACCCTAAACCCTAAACATCAATGGTACACTGTTTTAGATTTGAAAGATGCTTTCTTCAGTTTGCCTTTAGCCCCTCAGAGCCCAAAGCTCTTCGCCTTCGAGTGGACTGACCCTGGGAGGGGCATAAGTGGCCAACTGACATGGACCAGACTGCCGCAAGGATTCAAAAACTCTCCTACCCTGTTCGATGAGGCCCTCCATGAAGACCTGGGTGACTACTGACGCAAACACCCTGAAATAACCTTACTACAGTATGTTGATGACCTCCTGATTGCTGCTGAGACCCAAGAAGCTTGTATTCAAGGGACCAAGGGTCTCTTACAAGCTCTAGGGAACCTAGGCTACCGAGCCTCGGCAAAGAAAGCTCAAATCTGTAAATCAGAAGTAACATATCTGGGGTACCTGCTAAAAGGAGGGCAGCACTGGTTAACAGACGCCCAGAAGCAGACTGTTCTGCAGATCCCCAGGCCACAATCCACCCGACAAGTAAGGGAATTCCTGGGGTCGGTGGGATTTTGTAGACTATGGATACCTGGGTTCACAGAGCTGGCTAAACCCTTGTATCAGGCAACACGGGGGCAGCAGCCATTTAATTGGACAGAAGAAGCCAAGTCGGCTTTCCAACAGATCAAAACCGCCCTACTCTCTGCGCCTGCACTGTGACTACCTGATGTCACCAAGCCCTTCCACTTATAAGTGGACGAGAGCAAGGGTGTTGCCAAGGCGGTAATAACTCAGAACTTAGGCCCCTGGCAGAGGCCAGTTGCCTACCTGTCAAAGAAATTAGACCCAGTGGCTGCCGGGTGGCCCCCTTGTCTCCGAATGATTGCGGCCACGGCCCTGATGGTACAAGATGCTGATAAACTTGTCATGGGTGAAGAATTACGGGTCGTTACCCCACATGCCATCGAGGTGTACTCAAACAGCCACCTAATTGATGGATAAGTAACGCCCGGCTCACCCACTACCAAGGACTACTACTAAATCCCCTCAGGATAACTTTCCTGCCCCCAACAACATTAAACCCTGCCTCGCTGCTGCCCAACCCAGACCTGGACGCCCCGCTCCATGATTGCACCGAGATACTAGCTCAGGTGCACGGAGTTCGAGAAGACCTGCAGGACCGCCCACTTCCTGACGCTGACCTAGTCTGGTTCACTGATGGGAGCAGCTTCGTACACCAAGGCCAGAGGTACGCTGGAGCGGCAGTGACTTCAGAGACTGAGGTAATCTGGGCGGAACCCCTGCCCCCGGGAACATCGGCCCAGAAGGCCGAACTGATAGCGCTCACCCAAGCTCTTGCCTTAGGGGCAGGGAAGAAACTGACAGTATACACAGACAGCCGATATGCTTTTGCTATGGTGCACATACATGGGGCCATTTACAGGGAGCGAGGGTTACTAACGGCTGAAGGAAAAGAGATAAAAAACAAGCAAGAGATCCTAGCCCTGTTAACAGCCCTATAGAGACCAGAAAAATTGGCTATTGTACATTGCCCAGGGCATCAGAAACCAACCACTCCAATTGCTCAAGGCAACTTTCTGGCAGACCAAACTGCAAGGAGTGTGGCAAAGGCTCCCAGCCAACTCCTTGCACTCCAGCTCCCTGATCTGGGCCCCCGGGACTTGCCATATCTCCCTGATTATTCAGAACAAGATCTCCAGTGGATCAACAAACTTCCCCTGAAACAGATCCAGAATGGGTGGTGGACTGATACTAATGACCAAACCATCCTACCAGAAAAATTAGGACAACAAGTGTTAGAACACATCCACCGAACCACCCACCTGGGTGACCGGCTGATGATAGACCTGATCAGACGCTCCAAGCTCAAAATCAGACATATAGCCGAGATGGCCAGCAGCATCGTGACAGGTTGCAAAGTCTGCCAGCTTAACAACGCCTACCCCCAATCCCAGGCTGCAACGGGAACAAGGCTCAGGGGAACCAGTCCCGGTATCTACTGGGAAGTAGATTTTACTGAGATAAAGCCAGGAAAATATGGGTATCGGTACTTACTTGTCTTTGTAGATACTTTTTCAGGGTGGACTGAAGCATTCCCAACCAAAAGGGAAACTACTCAGGTTGTAGCAAAGAAAATTCTGGCAGATATCCTCCCCAGGTATGGCTTCCCCATCCAGGTAGGGTCAGATAATGGGCCGGCCTTCGTCGCTAAGGTAAGTCAGGATTTGGCTTCCATCCTTGGGGCAAATTGGAAACTACATTGCGCTTACAGGCCCCAGAGTTCAGGACAAGTAGAGAGGATGAATCGGACCTTAAAGGAGACCTTAACTAAATTGACTATGGAGACTGGTGCTAATTGGGTGGTCCTTCTCCCCTACACTCTGTTCCGGGCCCGTAATACCCCTTACAGACTGGGCCTTACCCCTTACGAAATCATATATGGCAGACCCCCACCCCTGGTTCCCAGCCTAAAAGATGATCTGCTCAAGTCTGAAACAGAAAATGTCTCTGAACTCTTATTTTCCCTACAAGCCTTGCAGAAAATTCATCAAGAAATCTGGCCCAAGCTGAAGGAACTATATGAGACCGGTCCCCCACCGACACCCCATCCGTACCAGCCGGGAGACTGGGTCCTGGTTAAGCGACTCCGACAAGAGACCCTAGAACCCAGGTGGAAGGGACCACTCCAGGTATTCCTAACCACACCCACTGCCCTGAAGGTAGAAGGCATCGCGTCGTGGATCCACTACACCCACATCAAGCCAGTGGACCCAACCTCTGACCTTCTGGGACCAATCATGGCGGCGGCTGAAGCACCAGCCACGTGGACTGTGGACAGAGCTAAGAACAACCCCTTAAACTCACCCTTCGCCGGCAGCATAGCTCACTGCAAACATGCAGTTAAGTAGTCTAACCCTAACGTTAGTCGCCCTAGTGGCCGCTGGGGAAAACACAAAACCAGCTCCTAATCCCTTTATCTGGAGAGTCTGGCTTTATGAAAACCAAACCCACCCTGGGCAACCTCATAAACCCGGGAAATTATTGGCCAGTGCTGATTGCCCCTCCTCAGGGTGCAATAGCCCAATTTTACTAAATTTTACTGGTTTTCAAATAGCCAAACCAATGGCACCAATAATATGCTTTGAGTTCGATCAGACTAAATACAATTGTAAACACTATTGGTGGCACCAAAATCCCAGCTGCCCTTATAACTATTGTAACATCCATAAATCCCATTATTGGGGTAAGGAAGAACAGTTAGATCCTAAGTGGCCCTTCCATCGTAGATGGGACGGGGACTTTTCATATACATGGATAGTCAAAGACCCCTGGAACTCCCGCTGGACCACGCCTCAACATGGGGCTGTATACTACTCCTCCTCCTCCACATGGCCTAGCAGTCACCTCTATCTGTGGCGAGGTCTAGTGCAGGCACGGCCCCTGGTCCATGGGAATATCCAATGACAAGAAAACAGACTAACACAAGATTTACATCCTTTCTCCTGGTTAAAATTATTACAAGAAGGATTAGAACTTGCTAACCTTACAGGACTTCACAGCTTGTCTGGCTGCTTTCTGTGTGCCACTCTAGGGCGTCCACCGCTAACCGCTGTCCCTCTGCCATGGGGATCCTCTACCTCTGCCCAAGCTAACAACTTCCGAAACCTCTCATATGCCCCTATCCCTAATGTGCCACTATACCTGAACCCCAGTCAGGAGAAGTTTCCCTACTGTTTCTCAGGAACTAATTCCAGCCTCTGCAACATCACTGCAACGCCCCCTAGTACCACCCTAAGGGCTCCGCCGGGCATATTCTTCTGGTGTAATGGAACATTATCTAAGAACCTATCTGGTCCCTCTGTTACCAACCTACTGTGTCTTCCTGTCACATTAGTTCCCTGGTTGACTCTACTAACTGCCAGCGAGTTCCTGGGGTACATCGGTAACTGGACTAGTACTGCTATTCACCCAGTCCTTAGACCGAGACCTGCACGAGCCATATTTCTCCCCCTCATTGCGGGAATCTCCCTCACCTCATCCCTCATTGCGGCCAGACTGGTGGGGGGAGCCCTAGGTCACACCCTCATAGAAAGCAACAAGTTGTACCAACAATTTGCCGTTGCTGTGGAGGAGTCGGCTGAGTCCCTTGCCTCCCTTCAGCGACAGCTCACGTCCCTAGCTCAGGTAACCTTGCAGAACCGGAGGGCCCTAGACCTACTCACTGCTGAAAAAGGTGGTACATGTATGTTTCTAAAGGAAGACTGTTGTTTCTACATAAATGAATCAGGGCTTGTAGAGAACCAGGTCCAACAGTTACGCAAGTTAAGCATAGAAGTAAAAACACAGCAGTTTGCTTCAGCTGCAGACCAATGGTGGAATTCCTCTATGTTTTCCCTGTTATCCCCCTTCCTTGGACCCCTGCCAAGTCTACTATTTCTGTTTACCGTAGGACCTTGTGTTGTTAACAGAATTTTACAGTTTGTCAGGGAAAGGTTTGACACCGTACAGCTCATGGTCCTCAGAGCCCAATACCAACCTGTAAACGCTGAAACAGAATCAGACTTATAAGACACAAGATTGGCTCTAGAGGTACCTGAAAAAAATGGGGGAATGAAAGAAAACAGGCACATTCCTCAGCCCTGGACTCAACACAAACAGGCCCAGTACAAACACATCCCACCATATATCTCTCAACTTCCTGAGCCCAGTGCAAACACATCCCACCATATATCTCTCAACTTCCTGAGCCCAGTACAAACACATCCCACCATATATCTCTCAACTGCCTGAGCCCAGTACAAACACATTTCTCAACTCAGAGACTACCATATATCTCAACTTTAGAAAAACACCACCTGGAAAGTCTCCGATAAGGACACAGCTGTTCGTGGTTTTACTGAAAGCACGGGAACCAATAGAAAACTGCTAAATGTATAACTTAAAATATTAACCAATTGTAGTGCTGTAACCAAAAGAATTCCCTTGTTCCTCTGTAACTTTACGTATCCTATTTACATCGGGCTATGAAAGGCAAGCACTCGCATTGTTCGGGGCCCTCTTGTATGCTGTGGAATGGAGGGACCAAGTTCGAACTTGCAGTAAAAGATCCTTGCCACTTGGCTTTGACTTTGGACTCTGGTGGTCTTCTTTGGGGAACAAACGGTCTGGGCATTACACAGGCTTGATGAGCAAATTTAGATCTGACACAAATATTATGATGCATGCAATTTTTAAAAGATGATAAATTGTGCTTTGTCAAAATTGGAAGCTTCTGCTTTGTGAAAGACCATGTCAAGAGGATAAAAAGATAAGCTACAGAATCAGAAAGTATTTGAAAATCTACATAACTATTAAAGGACTCATATCTGGAATATATAAAGAACTCTCAAAACTCAACAGTTAAAAAAAAAAGTAAAGAAAAACAAAAAGTAAAAACTAGCCAGTTATAAAATGGGTAAAAACATGAACATATATTTTACCACAGGTGATATCCAGAAGGCACATGAAAACATATTCATCATTATTGGACCATCAGGTCAGCAGAAAGGAAGGCCATGATGAGATACCACGACACACCCGACTGGAACAGCTAAAAGAAAAACAAAACAAAAACACCATGATACCAAATGCTGGTTTGAATGCAGAGAAACTAGATTACTTGTACGTTGCTGCTGGCTTTCTAAAACAATACTAGAAAAATAGTTTTGCTGTTTTTCCTTTTTTAATGTAAACTTACGCTTATTACATTATCCAGCAATCACCCTTATGGACATTTTTTTTTAGGAATGGACACTTACGTCTTTACAAACTCTAGTACAAGACTGTTCACAGTAGCTGTCAGGCCTCTGAGCCCAAGCCAAGCCATCGCATCCCCTGTGACTTGTACCTAAACACCCAGATGGCCTGAAGTAACTGAAGAATCACAAAAGAAGTGCAAATGCCCTGCGTCGCCTTAACTGATGACATTTCACCACAAAAGAAGTGAAAATGGCCGATCCTTGCCTTAAGCGATGATATTATCTTGTGAAATTCCTTTTCCTGGCGCATCCTGGCTCAAAAACTCCCCCACTGAGCACCTTGTGACCCCCCACTCCTGCCCGCCAGAGAACAACCCCCCTTTGACTGTAATTTTCCTTTACCTACCCAAATCCTATAAAATGACCCCACCCTTATCTCCCTTCGCTGACTCTTTTTTTGGACTCAACCCGCCTGCACCCAGATGATTAAAATGCTTTATTGCTCACACAAAGCCTGTTTGGTGGTCTCTTCACAGGGACGTGCATGACAGTAGCATTATTTATACTAGAAAAAAAATCTGAAAAAATAAAATTTCTCATAATAGACTAATGAATAAACAAATAGTGATAGATCCATATCATGAAAAACTACTCAATAATAAAAATTAAATAAACAAGAAACTATTGATATATCTAATGACTTGAATGGATCACAAGGAAATTATGCTGAGTACAAAAGAAAAATACAACATCAAAATGTCACATATTTTGCAATTCTATTTATATAACATTCTTAAGATGTCAAAATTATTGAGAGAGAAGATAGACTATTGTTTGACAGGGGTTGGGGGTGGTGTATGAGAAAGAGGTGGATGTGAATTTATAGGGGTTGCAAGAGGGAGATAATTGTGGTAATAGAAGAGCTCCTTGTCATTATTGTGGTGGTGGTTACACAAAACTACATGCAATAAAATGATATAGAACTACACACACACATTGTACCAATATCGTTCTCAATTCCTTAGTTTCTTTATTGTATTATAGTAGCCTAAAATGCACCTGGGTAAAGAGAACACAAAACCTCTCTGTATTTTATATTTGTTTGTGACTTCCTATAAATCTATAATTATTTAAAAACTATGTATATGTAATATATTATATTATATTATATATGTTGCATTAGCTTATCTATCAAGGTGTGGGTGTTGAGGAAATTGATATCAGTGTCTAGAAAACTGGGTAATCATTTTAAGCTTTGTCAAAATATTTTATAAAACTTTTGCCAGTGAGAATTTAGAAAGAAGATTATGAGTCTTTGAGGCTGACAGCTCTTGAGGAAATAACTGGAAATATAGGGTTAATGTAATCCTAGGCATAATAATGGTTCCCTCAGAGATGTTCACATCCTAATCTCTGGAATCTGTGAATGTATTATCTTTCATTCAAAGAAGACAAAGAAGAATTAAAATTGCAGAATGCACTCGGGGTACTAATCCACTGACCTAATAGATAAAATAGGCAGATTATATTGGACAATATACAAATAAACACAGTAAAACTGCAGTGATCCTTAAGGGTCAAAGGGGCAGTTGGAAAAGGAGAACCAGAAAGGTGCCATTGTGAGAAGAATTCAGCTGAACATTGCTGGCTTCAGAGATGAAAGAAAGTGTACATAAGCTGAGGTCAGTGAGCAGCCTTCGAAAAGCTGTAAAAGCAAGAAAATGGATTCTCCCCAGAGCCTCTAGAAGGGAATACAACCCTGCCAACAACTTAATTTTAGCCCAATGAGACTCATTTTAGATTTATGGTCTACAGACTGTTAGATAATAAATATATGCTTTTTAAAATCACTAAGTTTGCGGCAATTTGTTACAGCAGAAATAGAAAATGAATACAGTGAATACACTGTATTGATATACGGTATTAGCTACTACTGGCTGTGTTTGACAAGGTATTACAAGAAAGAGATGTGCTCAGAGGAAACTTGGCCAGATTGTGGGTATAATGAAAGGAAATGGAAAGTCCAGCACTGTTTTCTTTTTTTTTTTTTTCATTTCAAAGGGGAGTTAATAACACTTGTTTACTCCAAATTTGAAAAGTAGCACTGCAAAAGTCCTTGAGCTGTGGAAACACATTAACCAGATGCTTTTGTTAAAAATCAGGTAAAGTGTGCCCTTAGCATTAAAGATTGAGACTCTCAAAGTAGCTGCCATTAGATTGAGGTAGTAAGTGCAATCATGGTGGTGAAAAAGAAAAAAATTGACAAGTAAAATATGTAGAAAATGACTCTATATGCAGCTATTGGAATATGGAACTAAATCAAAACAACAGAAGTTAACTGTGTTTTTGCAAGAATTGTGTTTCTAAAAACACATGAAATAAAACATAAAACATTAAGCCCAAATTAAATTACCTTTGACAATAAAATAAGTAAAACAATCTTAAGCCACCAAATTTCTTTGAGTAGAAAACAATTTTCAAACTTTCTGTGATCTTCTGGACTCACTCCAACTTATACTTCATACATGGCAAGAGAGGATAGACAAGGAAGAATATTGTAGAAGGCAGGAACATGAATCAGAGAAGAGACAAGGGAGTTCTTTCCAGGAGCAACATTAGGAATAATAAGGACATGTACCCCCACATCCATGGACAAGGACACCCCATACCATGTCTCTCACAGTATTGCAGCATTGTGGATACTCTGTTTGTCCCAGCTTTGCTGCCCTGTATTTGTATATGGGGGATGGAGGCAGATAACTTGACATTTTGTTTCTGTACATTGTCTAGCAAGTCTAGGTTTACACTCAGAAGAGGGTTTATTGAATTAGACTATGGCATGAGTCAGCAAAAAACACAATTTATTATGTGAAGACACTGGGATTTGAGGCTGTTTCTAATATCTGATACCAATACTTATCTTTATTAATTTAGATTCATTAGCATAAAGTGATAGTTAAAGCCATGGAATTTGATCAAATAAAAAGGAGAAAAAAATGGAAAATAGACAGAAATCTCAAAATATTCAGAGTTGAAATGACTTTAGAGCTCATCTCAGGCACCTCATCATTTTTCAATAGGATGGGTAAGACTCCATATAAGCCCATGTAAGCTGAGGATTGCCAAAGTCCATGGCACCCCATTCATATGAATTACGTATAATAGGCATCCCTGGAGTTACACAAAACAGCTGTCCTGCGAGTAGGATCTAGACTAAGCTAAGGGAACATTATTATGGAAAATAGAATGAAAATAAACAAACTGAAATAAATGAAAACAACAGTATTATCATGTAAAATTGCCCCCAACACAGATTTATTATCAAATTTAAGACTACTGAAAGCACAGTAAGAACTTAGAATACAAATTTCAGGCAGATAAGCTGCTTTTACACCTTCACTGCAGCAGATTTGGCTCTGAATCATTTTCTTCATTTTATTTTTTTACATGTAACTTCATGTGTCTTTGTTTTTACTTCGAGTGCTCCTGATTTTCAAAAAAATATTATCTTCAACGGGACAAAGTATATTTCCCTTCAGTGTACAAGTTGCAACAACTAATTCCTTTTTATCTCTGCCACCTTTGAAATCCAAGCTACTTACAAATTTCATCATTTAGCAGTCTGTTCTTAGTTAAAATATTTTAAAATTAGAAAGATAGTAAATGTGAAGGACCTCTTCAAGGAGAACTACAAACCACTGCTCAATGAAATAAAAGAGGATTAAAAACAAATGGAAGAACACTCCATGCTCATGAATAGGAAGGATCAATATCGTGAAAATGGCCATACTGCCTAAGGTAATTTATAGATTCAATGCCATCGCCATGAAGCTACCAATGACTTTCTTCACAGAATTGGAAAAAACTACTTTAAAGTTCATATGGAACCAAAAAACAGCTGATATTGCCAAGTCAATCCTAAGCCAAAAGAACAAAGCTGGAGGCATCACGCTACCTGACTTCAAACTATACTATAAGGCTACAGTAACCAAAACAGCATAGTACTGGTACCAAAACAGAGATATAGACCAATGGAACAGAACAGAACCCTCAGACATAATACCACACATCTACAACTATATGATCTTTGACAAACCTGACAAAAATAAGAAATGGAGAAAGGATTCCCTATTTAGCAAATGGTGCTGGGAAAACTGGCTAGCCATATGTAGAAAGCTGAAACTGGATCCCTTCCTTGCACCTTATACAAAAATTAATTCGGGATGGATTAGAGACCTAAATGTTAGACCTAAAACCATAAAAACCCTAGAAGAAAACCTAGGCAATACCATTGAGGACATAGGCATGGGCAAGGACTTCATGACTAAAACACCAAAAGCAATGGCAAGAAAAGCCAAAATTGACAAATGGGATCTAATCAAACTAAAGAGCTTCTTCACAGCAAAAGAAACTACCATCACAGTGAATAGGCAACCTGCAGAATGGGAGAAAAATTCTGCAATCTACTCATCTGACACAGGGCTAATATCCAGATTCTACAAAGAACTCAAATTTACAAGAGAAAAACAAACAACCCATCAAAAAGTGGGCAAAGGATATGAACAGACACTTCTCAAAAGAAGACATTTATGCAGCCAACAGACACATGAAACACTGCTCATCATCACTGGCCATCACAGAAATGCAAATCAAAATCACAATGAGATACAATCTCACACCAGTTAGAATGGCGATCATTAAAAAGTCAGGAAACAACAGATGTTGGAGAGGATGTGGAGAAATAGGAACACTTTTACACTGTTGGAGGGACTGTAAACTAGTTCAACCATTGTGGAAGACAGTGTGGCGATTCCTCAGGGATCTAGAACTAGAAATACCATTTGACCCAGCCATCCCATTAGTGGGTATATACCCAAAGGATTATAAATCATGCTGTTGTAAAGACACATGCACAGGTATGTTTACTGCGACACTATTCACAATATCAAAGACTTGGAACCAACCCAAATGTCCAACAATGATAAACTGGATTAAGAAAATGTGGCACATATACCCCATGGAATACTATGCAGCCATAAAAAAATGATGAGTTCATGTCCTTTGTAGGGACATGGATGAAGATGGAAACCATCATTCTCAGCAAACTATTGCAAGGACAGAAAACCAAACACTGCATATTCTCACTCATATGTGGGAATTGAACAATGAGAACACTTGGACACAGGAAGGGGAACATCACACACTGGGGCCTGTGGTGGGGTGGGGGAGGGGGAGGGATAGCATTAGGAGATATACCTAATGTAAATGACAAGTTAATGGGTGCAGCACACCAACGTGGCACATGTATACATATGTAACAAGCCTGCATGTTGTGCACATGTACCCTAGAACTTAAAGTATAATAATAAAAAAAAGAAAAGAAAGACAGTCAATAAGAAAAGAACAAGAAAAATATTTTATCATGGTAGAATTTGGAAAACTGAGTGTACCAGATTTGAAATGCAATAGACAGAAAATTCCACTCTCTATATATCTTTGTTTAAGTGTTTTGTGTGTGTGTGTAAATATACACTCTGCTTTATTTAAGATTTTCCAATTTAGGCTTAAAGAGATAAAGATTATGTCCCAGTAGAATTGCACCATTAATTTTATTCATTAATTATGAATTGGAGAGTAAAATAAATTGACTGTATTATCAATTCCTAATCATTGTATGTATTTGTATCCTCTATCTAATCTATATGCAGATACTTAATGTTCTTCTTTTTTGTCCAATTATTTTCTCTATTAATATTTTGGTTAGTAGGAAAGTGGGAAATGTCCTAGCATACATTCATTCTTTGTTGTTTTTCTCAGACAGGATTCTATAATAATAATAGCATAGATTGCCTTTTATTATTTGATTTATAGCAATTGAATGTAACTATCATGGATAAACATGATATTTCTTACATAGCTCTGAATTGCTTTTTTGTGTACATCGTAACCTCATGATACCCAGTCTTTAACTCCCCAAAAGCCCTGTCTCATTATGGTCATGGGTAAGTTTTCCCTTTTATTTTTATGAAAATACCCTATGACAGTGGCAGAAGATGAGAAATCATTGTGCTGAAATGAAAATAGGGATTCAGAAAAGAAAAGAAATGGTTTGGTTGTATGTAAAGACTGCACTGGAGAAGGAAAATGAGCCTTGTGCAAGAAGTTGTCTGAGGGATGAGGTAAGTTTTCTTATTTACAAAATTGAGTGCAGAATGGAGAGCTATTAAATAACTCATATAAATTTCAATTCAAGAAACATGTTCTGAGTATTAATACATACCAGGTAGTTTTATGTGTGGTTCAATTTAGCCATCTTTGAAACCCTGCAAATGAGCTGATAGTAGCCTTGTTTAACAGATAAAGACATTGATGCTCACTGAATCCAGGTGGCATGTCCAGAATCATTGGAGGTAAATGAGAGCTAAAACTGTGCATGCTTTTTTCCCCCTATATATATTCCATTGCTTCCTTAGAGTGGAACATTTTTGTAGACTTGCTATAAAGACTGTGCTTTCTTGGGTGTCCATTCCTCTTTGGCATATAGTGTTAGCACACACATCTCTGGGTAGAAAAAAGAACTGTATTTCAAAGTCTACTTACTCCTGAATTGGGTAGGGTGCTTCCTGAACAAGGGAGGAAATGCGGACACTACACAGAGTTACCACGTGGTCTCTGACCACAATGGCTCCACCATGTTACATGTTTCCTTCACGATTATGCTGATGATGGACCATGTCTGCTGTACAAAATACTCAGTGTCTGAAAGGTGAACCTTTCACCGAAGTTTGTAGAGCAGAAAGTGCTTGAAATAACAAGTGTAATAATTATTAATGATGGGATAGAAATAAATCCTGTACAGACTTCAAGAAACAGTATTCAAAAGTATGGTTCAAACTGCAAATTGTTTCTAGAGATTGTGTTGGAAATAATGTCTGTTATTAGGAACAATTGATTACCTTTTGGAACACATATTGGTTTTTCTGTTTCGTTTCGTTTCGTTTGGTTTTTGTAACATCGATGTCAGGCTATTTAAAATACTGTGAAAGTGACAGTAGTCAATGAGTAATGAAGGAGAATTCTTTTATCCCTTTCTGTTGTTCATACGATTAGTATTAAGAGGGAATGCTGCACAATGGGACTGCCACCAACACAGAAAAGCCTATCGTCCTTCATTGTTACCTAATGAACAAGGTTGTTTATTGGTGGAAAAAGTTTATCTGGCTATTTTATATAGTATGTAAATTTGATTTGCTGAACAATACATGCCATATATTTATATCTGACTATTTTTGTATAATAATTATATTTCTGAAAATGAATTTTAAAAATAATTGAGAAATAATAACTTAATTTAAATCTTAGTAAGTTACTTTGTGGATATTGAAAAACTAATTCTAATGTTTATTTAGAAAGGCAAAAAATCCAGAATAGTCAGCACAGTATTAAAGAACAAAGTTGAAGGATTGCCACTACCTGACTTTAAGTCTTACTATAAGGCTATAAGAATAAAGACAATATGGTAATGGTGAAAGGATAGACAAACAGATGAAGAAAACAGAATGGAAAGTCTGTGAACAAACCTACTGAACTATAGTCAACTGATCTCTGTCAAATGAGTGAGGACATGTCCTTCCAATAAATGGTGCTGAGGAAAACTGGACATTCACATGCAAAATGGTGAATCTAGACACTGACATTATAAGCCAAAATGGATCATAAGCCCAAATGGAAAATCACAAGCCAGAACATTTCTAGAAGAAAACAAGAAAATCTAAGCTACTTTGAGTGTCATGGTGAGTTAGTAGATACAACACCAAAAGCAAGATCCATGAAAGAAAAAAGTTAAGTGTGACAATTAAAATTAAAAATCTACTCCTCTATGAAAGGCACTGTTGAGAGAATGAAATGACAAATCCCATACTAGGAGAAAAGATTTTACAAAACATCTTTTTGATAAAGGACTTGAATCCAATATATACAAAGAACTCTTAAAACTAAACAATAAGAGATCAAACAACCTAATTTAAATATTAGCAAAGGATCTGAAAAGATACCACAGAAGATATACAAATGGCAAATAAGTGTATTAAAAGACGTTCATCATCATACATCATTAAATAAATACAAATTTAAACAACAATGAGATACCAGCACACTACTATTAGAATGGCTAAAATCCCAAACACTGAGAATACCAATTCTGTCAAGGATGTGGGGCAACCTGGATTCTCATTCATTGATGGTGGGAATGCAAAATCATTTCGCCTCTTTGAAAGCACATGATTTATGCCTTCTTCTCTTACCATATGATTTATTAATTGCACTCGTTGGTATTTACCAAAGTGAGTTAAAAACTTATGTCTACACAAAAACCTGCATGTAAATATTTCTAGCAACTTTGCTCACAATTACCAAAATTTGGAAGCAACCAAGATATCCTTCTATAGGTTCTTGAATGAACAAACTATAGTACATCTATACAATAGGATATTACTCAGTGCTAAAAATAAATGAACTATCAAAATACAAAAGACATGGAGAAGCCTTATATACATATTGCTAAGTGAAAGAATCCAGTTCAAAATGGCTACATGGTATACAATTCAAACTGTATAACATTCTGGAAAAGACAAACCTATAGGGAAAGTGAAAAGATCAATAGTTGTCAAGAGAGAGGGGAAGTAAGAATGAATAGGTGGATCACGGGAAATTTAAGAATAATACCAAAACTGTTCTGTATAATAATATAATGGTGATACATGGCAGTATGCATGTATTTGGTCAAAGCCATGTACGGATTTGGTCAAGGCCATATAACCGGACAGTACAATTTTTCTTAAAACTTAAAAGTGTTCTAAAAAATAATCTATTTAGTAAAAAATTTCTGAACCTGAATTATTTGTTATCATTAACTTATTACTGAGTTAAAAATAATGTGGTTTATAGACAACAGTTTTTTAATAGCATCTGATTTGCAAGACACATAAATAGCTAAATTCTTAATTATACATAGTTTACATTGAAGATAATAGGCACATCAATGAATACTTAAATATATTCATTTTTATTATTTAGTTTTTTTAAGTTATAAGCTCCATGTGTTTATATAAAATTTAATTTATCATCAACATGCAAGAAATTGATTTTTTAAGTTTTATCCTTAGATTATAAATTGGCACACCACATCAAATAGTTTTAACTATGATCTTGCAGATTTCAATGATTTTAGTGGTGATAACTGATAACATATTAGATCCATTCTTGGTGAAAGTATGGATTTATCAATGTATTTTATTACCACTTTTAAAACAGAAACCATCAACTTTTTGAGGAGTTCTATATGGTATTCAATAAGAGAGTATTGTTGCAAAGAAGATCTGATTTTCATAACAAAACTGAAATAAATGCAAAAGATATTCATTTACTTGTTAAAAACTCAGTGTTTAAGGAAGTGTTAAGATTAATCAATCAAAGTACATATGAACCAGAAAAAGAAAGGTAGGAAAGTCCTTGATGATTAGCCTTTTAGTAAGGAAGAAGTAGCAAAGGACAAAAAACAGTAAAGGGGAACAGAACACTGTAGCAAAGTGTCACAGAAAAAAACAACCAGATTACAAAATTGCAGAAGGTATACTGAGAAAACTGAGAGGCAAAGATGAATACTTGACATTGTCATAATAGAAAATAGGAACTAAATAAATCAGAATTTAGACCTTGTTAAATTATGCATTTAAAAATTTTTCCAAGAGGGGCACGATGGCTCACTCCTGTAATCCCAGCACTTTGGGAGGCCAAAGTGGACAGATCACTTGAGGTCAGGAGTTCGAGAGTAGCCTGGCCAACATGGTGAAACCCTGTCTCTACTAAAAATATAAAAATTAGCTGGGTGTGGTGGCAGGCACCTGTAATCCCAGCTACTTGGGAGGCTGAGGCAGGAGAATCACTGGAATCCCAGAGACAGAGATTGCAGTGAGCCAAGATGGAGTCACTGCACTCCAGCCTGGGCAACAGAGAGAGACTCCATCTCAAGATAAAATAAAATAAAATAAAAAATAAAATTTGTCATATGAGAATCCAAAGACTGATGTGCATAAAGAAAGGTTTTATTTACTCTCATAGAGGAAATAGACATCTATACTCATATTGTAAAATGAAATGAATGCTCGTAAGTGATTCAGAAGCAGTACTCAGTCTTTCTACTACAATGTGGAGCTCCCAAGCAGAGGAGTTATATCTGTTTTGCTTTATCTAGACAAAGCTAGGAATATACTAGGCATTCAATAATCAGTTTCTGAATAAAATATCTCTAAGACCAATTATCTAAGTAGATTTTAGTGTCTTCCCTATTCTAGGTGCTAGGTTCATTGGGATAAAATATGTTATAAGGAATTTTAATGAAAACCACATCTGAAGGGTGACATTGATAGTTAAATTTGAAAAGTTAATCAGGTGTTTATCAATTTGACAAATGTACAACAGGATTCTGAAATATCAAAGAAAAGCATTTTTGCTGAAGTAAAAAGTATTAATAATATGTAATAAAGTTTTTATCCACACAATTGATGCTTAAAGGCATCCAGTCCGTACAAAGGTAAGTTTTAGTTAACCTGAAATTGATGAACACCCATTGCTTTTATTTATGTTCTAATCTACATTTTTCTTCCTTTTTTTCCTAGCACAAAAATCTGCCTGCAGTGTTCACAGAAATAAAATTATGGTATCATACACCATTAAGCAGTTTTGTAACTGTCCAATGGTTTCTCCTTGTCTGCTGCCCAGATAGAGCTGATTTATCAAGACAGGGCAATTGCAATAGAGAAACAGTTTAATACACATAGAGCTGGCTAAAAGAGAGACCAAAATTTTATTATTACTCAAGCCTTTCCGAAAACTCAGAGGATAGGGGTTTTTAAAGATAGTTTGGCAGGAGAGACTCCAGGGAACACGGAATGCCAGTTGGTTGGGCTGGAGATGAAATTATAGGGAGTCAAAGCTATTCTCCTGCACTGAGTCAGTTTCTGGGTGGGGACTACAAGACAAGATGAACTAGTTTATTAGTCTGGGTGGTGCTGGCTGATCCATCAGAATACAGGGTCTGAAAAATATCTCGAAGATAAATCCTAGGCTTTAAAACAGTAATGTTATCTGCAGGAGTAATTAGGGAGATCAGGAATCTTGTGGCCTCTGGCTGCATGACTCCTGAGCCATAATTTCTAGTCTTGTGGATAATTTGTCAGTTTTACAGAGATGATCTGGTCCTCAAGTAAAGTGGGGTTCCTTTGGGGGAGGGGATGTTATCATCTTTGTTTCAATGTTACACTATAGACTAAGTTCTTCTCAAAGTTAATTCAACCTACACCCAAGAATGAATAAGGACAGCTTGGAGGTTAAAGGCAAGATGAAGTCAGATAGGTCAGATCTCTTTTGCTGTCATAATTTCTTCACTGTTATAATCTTTGCAAAGAGTGTTTCAATTTACTTAATGTTTTTGTTCTTTGGTTTTGAACATTTTAGTGTAGTAAGTTCTTAAATTAAAAGGATTTTTACATCTAAAATTGTTACTAAGTAAATATAATTTGTATGCTCTTTTTGTGCAGGATGTTTTGAAGTATTTTTATTTATTTTTAATTAACTATTGGTAAATAATTGATATTTTGCAAAAATACATTTTGTTATACTTTTAAAAAACTACTTACTCTTTAAAAATAAAATTTCTGTCTTTATTTCTATTAATCAAAGCCAATGTTGCTCACCCTATGGGCATGCTCTGAGAACAAAAAATATCACTGTCATGTGAAAGAAATCTTGGATACTGATGAAATTTGAATTTTTTAAAAAAGGGAGCAACTTGTCAAATTAAGAATAAATGGGGTAATGATGCCTGCAAAGTAAAAGAAGCAGACAGATTTGTCACCATTTGTATGTAAGGTAGGTTAATTACGTGAATTCATCATACCCTAGACTTGGTCATCAAGCAGGGCCAACCAAAAAGTAGGGTAGGTTCTCAGTTCACTCAGAAATATTGGTTATAGCTTGAAAGTGATCCAAATAAGAAGGAATCAAAAGATAATCTGTGTGTGAAAATAACTACATGTATGGCTATAGTTGATCAGAATCAACATATCCAGAAAGCAAATGAATCATCCTAAATGTGAATTTCTAAAGACAGAATCAGAGCAAAAGGAAACAGAGTTTTAACGAAAAATAGTAATATAAAGAGTAGCTTTCAGTGATTGAGCACACATTATGTACTATTCTTTTTGAATTTATGTTCTCCAATCTTATCAGCAATTCTGTGAGATGCAAATTGTATTTCCTCATTTGAGTTTAAAGAATAGAGCAAACTAACCAACCTTTCTAATTCTAAAGCTCATACACATTAGAATATTTTTCTTAATAACTCACACCACTCTATTCTATGTTAATTATGTTGGATATTCTGTCTAAATATGTTAATCTCTCTGAGATAGAATCCTCAGAGGAGGAAGACTCAAGTATGCTAATGACTACTGTGCTAAGGGTAGAGTTTCCATTTTCTAAAGTGAAGCCATTGGTATTTTTGCCTTAACTTAGTTTAGTCCTTTTCAGCAATCTTTTTTGAGGTAATACCTTCTTGGCTTATGATACATTTTTACTTGATCTCCCATTCAGCTGATTGGTTAATCATTAGATTTGAATCAGCCGCCAACTGGTGAGAGAACTTAACCTTCTATTGTTCATCCAGTTCTTTCAGCACATTAAAACTAGTTCTTGGTATTCAATTTCCCATTTGAAAGAAGTAGCATTGTGTATATTTTCTTAACTTGATGTTGGCTAATACAAATGCAGTACAAGAGATATTATGTGATGTGAGAGCACAAATTTAAGAGGAACCAATACAACCTGGGGAGGAACAGGAAGGGTTCAGAATGAAAATGACACTGGAGCTGATTCTTGAGGGCTGAGAGAAATAATCTAGGGGAGAAGGTGTAGGAAAAAGAAGTCAATAAAGCTGAATAAAACAAAAACAGCTCAGCAAAGTAGGAACTGAATCAGTTCTTTCATCTCTTATCCCACAAAATACATTTATGAGATTTTTAACTGTGAACCATTTTGACTGTCAAAGATAGGAAGTTATTTCTATGTTATCAATAGCTATATCCTCACTAGAAAGTGTTTCTTTCATCCTGCTGTTATTTTATTCATTACCTTTTCTGTCAAATAATAGAAGGCTGTTTTTGATTTAAATACTAGGAAAGCATGGTGCATAAATATAACTTTCCTCAGGGCATGTCTTTACAAATTGCCTCTATTCAAAAGTATTAGGATTGAGGTTATGAGAAAGGAAACCGTCAATCTAAAGGAAATGATTAAAACTGATAATATGAATGGATAATTTATAACACGCTTTTTCTAGGGAAAAATTACAGACACTAGAAATTTAATATTGCCTGGTGTTTTCCTCAGAATATCTTTGCATTTTTTCCATCATATCTTACTATTTCTCTTAGGAAATTATATACTGATTTTAATTGTAAAATCATAAATATGAATATCACGATCTTCAAACTTTTTGACTGATTAATTTGACCAGGAACAAAATGTGTAAACTTACATATCTATAGACTCCAATGTTCATATTAAAGATGATGATTTCCTGGTCCACCCATGATGTGTCATAGTGAGGACACTTTTCTATGTATATTCACAGTAGAGGGTTGCTTTTCTGTAGACAGTAACATAAAAATTTATCTTACAGGGCTCCTTGCATGTGAGATACATAGAATAGACAGTATCTAATCTGTCATTGAAGCAGTACTTATCTTAATCACTTTCACCAACTGGAAACACCTAACTGACAATACCCTGGCCTAATCTTGGCCTGCGGCTATGGGGCTGGCCCAGGCCTGCCAACATTTCTGTAACATGGGGTGGCTGCTTTCTGCCAGTGGAGGGCAGAGGGCACAATGTTACAGCCTTCGCTGTACACAAGTTCAGTGGGTCCTGAGCTCTAGTCTCCCATCCAAGAAGAATGAGGATATGCTAATGAACAAAGAGTAAGGAGGGTGGAGAATAATTGTATTGAACAACAAACAGCTCTCAGGGGAGAGGGGACACAGGAGTGGACCCCCACCCCTGAAGTCAGGTGGTTTCTCCCCCAGGGTGTCTGAGTCTGGAGTTTTTATAGGCACAGGAGGGGGGTGGGGCAGGCCATAGGTAGTCTTGGAAAAAGCAATATTCAATTGGTTAAAAAGCATTATTGAAAAATAACCAATTGGGAAATGGCAGGAAAACAGAAACAGAATTTCTCACTCCAGGTCATGTTTTTCATCAGGAACCAGCAGTCTGGTCTTTCAGTCAGGCTGTTTTTGGCTTGAAGGTAGGGTTTTATCAGGGAAATGCCCCTATCTGCCTAGGCATTTGTCTGCCTCCTGCCACTATTAATTTTCCCCTAACAAGAGGTACACTGCCCTTAGGAAAAGGATGGTGATCACTCTTAACTGCTTTCTGCTGACAGGTGAGTTGTTTTGGAAAGAGGGCAGTCAGATCTCTCTCATATGCCTATCTAAGGGTCTCTGGTAAATGGCAGCCATAATATGAGGCTCCAGTTGCATGACCATTTGGAGTTTAATGGCCTGAAGGCAAGAAGAGACAAACTAGATTATTAGACAATTCTGAAAAATAAAACAAGGTTCAGCAATGTTTTAATAAAAAGTTGAAAAGGATTACTACAGTTTTCTATTTAGTTAACCCCACTTACTTTTTCTCTGCTTGATATTCATGAACATTGCAGCTCTTCATGAGTCCTGTATATTTTTCCTCTATTCCATTATCACAATATCCAAAGTTATCAGAAACCTGCATTTGAGAGTACCTGCCAAAGTCCTACAGCTGATTATAAACCATCTTTTGTAAAGGATCAAAGCAAGACAGCAATCTTCTGTGAGTTACAAAATGTCCAGAGGAGTTACAGTCAAAAACATGATTGACAAAGAAATTTGGTTATATCTGTGGTTTACAGTAACTTAACATTTTAAGCTTTGTCATGATTGGTAGCATATACTCAGACATCACAATTTTATAAATGTCATACAATTTTGAAACATATTAACATGATTCACTAAAATATAGCTTGAAGAAGATTAAACCGTATTTTTATTTTGGCAATCCCATGTAACTAAGCATGTGAAATAGCCCTGTTCACCTCTCTTTTGGATGCTCCAAAGGCCCTCTGTAGCATTCAAAAGTTAGGGGTCAGAAAACAAAAAACTTTTGAAGCTGAAGTTTGATTTGGGGAAGCCTGTTAAGTACGTTACAGATTTAAAACACTTCATATTATTAAATATAACTCCAGATCACCTTAAGTTTTTCATTTAGCCAAAATATGACTCAAATATGTTAAAACAAGGCAAAAACCTTTACTCATTAAGATGGAAGACTTAACTTTCCAAACAATTTGTTTCTTGTTATCTTCTTTTTCGGTAGGTCATTCACAAGGCAAATAAAAATCATTTATTATCCTTTACTATTACATGAAAATCTTGTTCAAAGGAGAGAAAGCCAAATTTCACCCTTGCATTAATCTACTCTCAATCTTAACCCCAATTTTTAAATGAAACCTTGTAGATAATACTATCCAATCTTAATCAGTTTGACTATGAGGTGAGATTCCTATAAACCTTCTATAATCCTTTACAAATTTTTGTTAAAGAGCAGATCAATGCCTTAAGAAAATCTTGTGTTTTCATTTCAATGCTCAATTTACAGAAAAACCGTATAATACTCTTTTGAATTTTGTCAATATGTTCATACATGGGATTTCTTTTCTAAGATTAAATTTTACAAATGTTTCATAACTTGTTTAAACCTTCAACTTTATCTTATCTAATTTAAGACAATCCTTTAACCCTCTAACTAGGCAAAAATTTACATTCTCATGCCTTTTTATAATCTTTTACTAAAAACACATTTTACTTTCCTTATATACCTTGAATGTAAATCTATTTTCAGTAGTCTCAGTATAACAATTACATGTAATAATGGTAACTCTTAGCGATTTTAAATTTTAATGTAAAACCTGGTAAGGTATTTTTATTATATACTAGTTGCACATAAGGTCTGACTTTTTCCAGCATAGTTGGAGGTGTGGTTAGTTTCATATGTCCTCAGGCCTTACCAAACTGTGAAGCAGGCAAATTGAACAATTTTCAAAAGCCAAAGAAGCAGTTTGTTACTTTAAAGCCTTTAGCAAACCTAATATCTGAACATGATTTAGACCACGTGTTCACATTTTGAAAACATTTGTATTTTACCAATAATCTTTAAAATTGTTTTTATTTTTCAAATAGTAAAATCATGTGAACTGAAAGACATTACAGCTTGCTTTTTATTTAAAAATATTTGTTCTAAGCCCTTATATTTCTCTATGCCAATTGCTTAGAGCTCTTTTATATATAGACATCACACACATAAAACATATATGCAGACAGACAGAAGAAGATCCAGTAGTTGTACGATTTTTATTTGCCAATCTCTTAATTAAATTATTGGCCTCATGGTGAAGCCTTTCAAGAAACAGGGCTAGGAAAACATTCAGTTTTTAGGGTTTAATAAGCAGGTATAGCTGGAAGACAAAAACAGATTTTTAGAGGGATCTATCCACTTCTAATGCTTGGGGTTCCACGAGGAAAACAGATAATTTTTTACAAAATTGGGTCTCTGGTGCCTTCTTTGTTTCTCCCAAGGAGTCCCAAGCTATCAGAAGTTATGTTAGGACCTCTCGTGTATACATTAAAAGTGAATAAAGATAATTCAGCTGACTGAGAGAAAAAAAACCTTTTTTCCAGCAAAACAAGATCCAAGAAAATAAAAAAAAAAAAAACCATAAAGATCCTTTAAATATACCGATAGCCTAGATATCCATTTTTCATTAAGCTGACTTTTAAACATGGCACTCTTTTAAAAAAATTATTTAAAATCCCTTGTTACATTACTTTAGCCCCACCAAGTGACCAGTGTTTCTCGCTTTTGAACTTTACCAAAAGTAACCTCACAGGTGAAACCAACAAGTGTTACCTATAGTTGTGAGTTCAGTGCGAGTGTATGAGGTATTTTTCAAGGAGGTGATAAGGGGTTTTTACAGTATCTAGAATCTTCAGTGGTAGCTCAGAGAAAGAAAGATTTAAGAAAGGAATCTAGAAGCCATTCGTGGAAGGGAAGAGAATCAGCAAATGTCACACAGGTGTTAACCAGAAAGTAGTCATTTCCTAAGTCAGGGTTGAACCCAGGCTGTCATTATAAAATGGCAGAGACCAAAAGAAAGGACTGCCACATGGTTACAAGGTCAAGCTCCCAAGGATGAAAACAAGGTGGAGACCTCATCCAGTTTGTTTGTTTTTCCCTTCAGAAAGCTGTAGCAAAGTTTTTACTAACCAGTTTGTGAGGCTGGCTTCAACAGTGAGCTTATGGGGTCCTAGGCCCGCACTCTATCCTAAGGTACTCCTCTTTCTGAGAGAACCATAAAGACAGACACACAAATCACACCAAATTGGCCATTGCATAAGACTAGCTCACAAACTCTTATTTCCATTAATCAAAACTTTACAGAGGATGTAAACAGTGATTTTTTTACCACACCTATGACCAGTTTGCACAGAGAGAGAGAGGCCAGAAGTCTGACTGGTAAGAGCGTTTACTCTTTTGCCAGCATGTCAGGCTGCTGGGTTTCCTTCCCCTGACCTATGGAGCTCTTTTGACCCTGGAGTCCCGTAAAGGGAGAACAGACAAAGAGGTTTTATTTGCATACTGTAAAAGTTGTCCCTCCTCAAGAGATTTGCTTAGTTAGATCTATATTTCTTCCTGATTCATTTTTAAACCAAACGGTTTAAGGTGTGGGGAAATTAAATCTTTCTCAGTTTGAGGAATGCATTCAAGGGGAGGGTCCTGTGGTATGGACACACAATTACTCATCCACAAAGAGAGGACAGAGGAGGAAACAGGAAACACTGGGCACGTTTTTTTCCACAGGAGTCCCAATGATTCAGGATGCATTCAAGAGAAATACAGACTGATGATGGTTGGTTACCCATCTGGAAACAGGGGAAAAATATGTCGCTTAGTTTGTTTCTCTTCCCATTGAATACACAGAGTATGTGAGAGAGAGAGAGCCAAAAAATGTACCCGTTTTTTCTTCCATACTTATATTTCTGAGTCCTGGCAACCTCGGCAGGTGCCACTTGTGGGTGCCAATGTGGTTTTCACCCATATCACAGGGAGTCCAACAGGGTAGGATTCATCTGCACTCACCTATGCACTGGCCTATCCTCCCCACAGTCAGTAACTTTTGAGTTCCCTTGATCTCATCTATGCCCTGTATACGAGCATGATCTCCATCCCTGAAATGGGGCGGGAGTGGGGGACACTAATCACCTGGAATCAGTCATATTTATGTGCACTGTGCCCCTTGACTTCTGTTGTCATCTGCCTCTGGATCCCTCAAATCGTTTTCCTTTCTAGGGCTTCAACTGGAAGCTTGGAATTGAGTTTGGGATGGAAAAAAAAAAAACCGCAGGAGGGTGAATGAACTCATTCAGACAAATCCCAGGTGGCCCTCGCCAGACTGCAGTCAGCAGCCAGGAGGGCTGCTCCTTCACTGCTTTCTTATCATAAGCCAAAAGCTAAGGTGAAGCTGTGGAACTGAATCCTCCTCAAACAAGGGAGAGTACAGGGAGTCCCTGAGAATTTGGGACCTGGCCTAGGAACATGCCTTCCAAAAAGAAAAAAAAAAAAGAAACATAGCAAAGCTTTCATATTCACAGGGCTGTATTAATTCCTGGCATTGTGGAGAAAAGAAGTAAAAACAGTTTAAATGCAGGGAGGGGAAGATGCCTGTGGAAGAAGTCTCTTGCTCTCATGCAAATTGGTTCCTTCAACAGGAAACAAAAACAAACAGCTTTTAATTACTGACTCCTCCCTGCTTCTGAGAATAGATGAAAACTGCACTGTTCTGAATTACATTTTTGATGACTGTTCTGAATTACATATTTCGATGCCTATAACTGGATAGTTATAGAGATATATGCATTCAAGGGGAGGTTCCAACAACACCCCAACATTGTCAAAGAAAAGATAGGTGCCGTGATAGTCCTAAAAGGAAGAAGGAAATGCCATAAAAAAGACCAGATTATACTGAAACTGGCACTCCCAACCCCTAAGAGTGAAGAGGATGGTGGTGGCAGTGTCCTCTCCCGCATCCTGTCCTCTGTAGTAGTGCCATTCACTCTTAACTTGCTAATCAGAGGTTTTGTCCTTCATATGTCTTTAGTAAAAAGTCTGAGGACAAGAAGCCTCAGAAAAAAGTGAAGAGTGTAGGTCCACATTTACTCACCCTTCAGGGATCCCAGATGATCTCCCAGAAAATGACACAGGACTCTTCTCCACCACTTTTGCCAGCCAGAAACACCTGGCCAGAAACTCCCTTGCTGCATCTCTGCCCAGGGCATCAAGGAAGGTGAGGCCCTGCCAGTGTTTCTGTCACATTGGGCTTCTGCCCTCCTCCAGCAGAGGGCAGAGGGCCACGATGTTATAGCCTTTTCTATACGCACATTCAGTATGTCCCAAGCTCTTGTCTCATATCCAAGAAGAATGAGGATATTCTGACTCAAAGAGTGAGGAGGGCAGAGAATAATTTTATTGAGTGACAGAATAGCTTTCAGCAGAGGGGACATGGGATAGTCTCCCACTCCCACAGTTGGGTGATTTCTCTCCCAGGGTGTCTGAATCTGAGGTTTTGAGAGGCACAGAATAGGGGAGGGGTGGGCTGTGGTAATATGGGAAAAGGAAACATTTGATTCATTAAAAAGCATTATTCAGAAAGAACCAAGCAGGAAAGGGCAAGAAAACAGGAAAGAAGTTCGCACTCTTTGTCACATTTTTCATCCAGAATGAACAGTTGGGTGTTTCAGCCTTCAGGCTCTTTTTGGCTTGAAGGTGGGGTTTCTTTGGGAACCTGCCCCTATCTGCCTAGGCATTTGTCTGCCTCCTGCCACTATGACCATTAAGACTCTCTTCTCTGTCCAGTCTTTTGTCTCAAGGGAGACAGGCCATCCTGGTGTGTAGGTGTTTATATTTAACCAGCCACCCCACACAGCTGTCAAGGGTTAATTCCTCTGTGAATCTTACTGGATTTGTCACTCTTCATTTTCATCATATTATTATCACTTTTACATCTAAAAAGCTTTTTGGTCAGCATAAAAAAAAATAGAAAAAGATACATTAAGATGGGGAGATGTTAAGTGACGTGTAGGTTATTTGGCTAGTGGTAAAGCAATGGTTAGCATCCCATCCTGACTTTCTGAGACACTCATAATCCACAGAAATCCTAAATCCTTTGTCTACTACCAGGCATATAAACAGAATCTCACTGTTATCTCGTAAATATGTACTATCATGTACAGTTTCATTTTTTATTTTACTCTTCTCAAGTACCAAAACAGCACTTCCCCCTAACAAGTGAACGTATGCTTTTTATGTTCTACCTGTGAGTCCTAGGATCATCAATCATATCTACAACTTCCCCTCAGTTGATTTACGGATAGTTTGTATTTTCACTGTATCTGTCTCACACCTTTTCGAAAAGGAAACATTATATGGCTACTTTTATGTGATTAACTCCTCCTCCATCAATTTATGTATCAATGATTGCCTTCCTTTAATGGATTCAATTTCTCTGTTTCCATTGTTTCTTTCTCACTTGAAAAGGTCTTTAAAATTCTATGAAAATGAAACTATGCTAAATTAAAAATCTACTCATGATAATAGGAGACACTCAAAATTATGGGTTTCAGTTTCAAGCTTCTCACCATGTCCTCAGATTGTACTCCCTTTCTAGCCCTTCTGCAGCAAATCAACTTTGCCATCAGTTCACCAAAAGCACTCATGAGGGGAAAAATGACACATCACTAAATATAGAGTCCTTTGTCACTTCTTGATTTCAAATTTACAACTAATACTCAACACTTTAATTAAATCTTTCTTTTCTCTGCTTCCTAAAACATACATGCAAATTAAAAAAAAAAAATCTTGACCTTATTTCTTGTCTCTCTTACTCATCTTCTGCCTTCTGTATGCACCTGCAAGAAATCTATCTTCATCTGTTTTATTTCTCAATTTTATATATGGGAATTCATCTTCTAGTCATCTAATATCAATAATTCCCAAATCTAGATCTCTAGCTTTAGAGATAGTTTTATTTTGCATATTAATATTTTCTGCTATCTGTTTAACAAACAGCATATTCAAAAACTAACTCATTATCTCTTTATTATAAAATTCATTTTTCCTTTTACTCTCATTATCTAAAAGTTCTTAATAATGTGCTAGAACATTTTTTATTTTTAAAGCAAATGATCACTGAAATTGTCTTGCTCAGTATTACAATTTAAACAAATAATCAGATGATCACCGTGTGACTCATGAATAAGTCATCATCTCCATCAGCACGTGGAATAAACAGTTTGGAATCATGTGGAAGAAGTGCAACACGAAGCAAAATACCAATTCAATCAATCAGGAAGCATTCAGAAAGCATTAAATAATCAGGCAGATGAGGGAGTAAATGGCAGGGGCTAGCTGCTTTTCTGACTTCAGCATGGCTGGCGATTAGACTCTTATGAAGTGTAAATGGGACCCACATACAGGTAAATGGGAATGAACTTACAGCCTGGATGGGTATATTCTCTTAATTATAGGCATAAAAAAGAAGAGTGTCTTCAATAAAAATGGCTTACAACAAATTATATAGGAAGTACAGTGCTGTAGTAGATACCTCTGGTGCCTATGACAAGCCCTCTCAGCCCACCTCAAATGCAGCCACAGCTGTTGTGAACTGTTATGAGGAGCTCAGACTCATTTCCTGCTGCCAGTGACTCACCTCGCATCAACCCCGCCCAACTTTCTGCATTCTGTTGCCGGGTCTTCTTCAGTGGCAAATTCATCTGGAAAGGCAGGAGCTTATCATCCTCAAGGCAACCTTTAACTAATAGTTATTGCAGACAGTGGGAAAAGGCATTAGCTTTTTAGGTGAACAATCTAAAAAGCATCCTCTGTGATTGTCAGAAGTCTCATGCTGCCTACTGATGAAATAGCAATAATAGACCTTAAGTTAGCTTTTCCTCTTTTTCTGTCTCATGCTCTAAAATCTGTTATTCCATAGATCATCTCCCTGAAAATTATCTGTATGCAAGTTCTTTTTTCTGTCCATTTTTTATAACCCTAAATTAAGAAGAGCACATTTTGATATCATTTTTTCCTAACTTCATAATAAATGTGTAATTACATTTGTGCAAGAATTGTTTTCTTCCAGGCTAATCCTGTGAATTTGTCTTTCAAATTCCCAAACTTTTATTTTGGTCTGTTTGTAGTCTCCAGCACGTGGGTGAGAATATGACATTTTTTCTTCAGTATTCTTATTCAGTATTTTTTTTTTTTTTTTTTTTTTTTTTTTTGAGACGGAGTCTCACTCTATCGCCCAGGCTGGAGTGCAGTGGCCGGATCTCCGCTCACTGCAAGCTCTGCCTCCCAGGTTTACGCCATTCTCTTGCCTCAGCCTCCTGAGTAGCTGAGACTACAGGCGCCCGCCACCTCGCCCGGTTAATTTTTTGTATTTTTTAATAGAGACGGGGTTTCACCGTCTTAGCCAGGATGGTCTCGATCTTCTGACCTCGTGATCCGCCCATCTCGGAGGCCTCCCGAAGTGCTGGGATTACAGACTTGAGCCACCGCGCCCGGCCTATTCAGTATATTTTGGTATTCGTTTATTCACTTGCTTCAGCAACAATCTTTAATTAACAAAAACCTTTACTTGAATTCCACATTATGCTTTAGTTTCGTACAATATCCTCTGCAGTTGTTAATCAATCTCTTTCTCTCTGAACTGCAAGACTTTTCAGTGCACCTATATGTCTTTTTTCAGACTGCATTTGTCTCTGTCATGATCAGTATATTGCTCAAGCAGTGGAAATAAGAAAAGACTTATAAATATTATCCAATGAGAGACTCACTTATATTGTGGCCTGAGTGGAAAATGTACTCTCATTGTGTAGCATCATGCCTTTGTGTGTAAAAAATCAATAACTATTTCTTGGAAAGAGTATCATCGAGGTTCACCCCCAAACCACACTAATGTGTGGGCTGTAGGAAATCACTGGGGTCAGAAAAGGAAACTTAAGTTACTACACCTAATAAGCTCTGTGGGCTTAGATATGTAAATCTTCTCTTGCTCTCCACTTTTACTTGTATACACTAACATTATCTTAGTGATTTTACAGTTGCCTTCCAGCTAGAAAAATGTCTATGAACAAAAAATGCCTTTTCTTTGTATTATTATATTTCCCTCTTTTATAGAAAATGAAGATGTTTTTGGTCTTTCAACAATGGAATCTGCTCTTCAGGTCCAGACACCAGGATAACTTTTTTCCAGCCAAAGATCTGTTGTTGTTTCATAAAACCACATAGTGGCTCATACACTAAGGCAGCTTGCTTGTAAAGATTTCAGCTAGATAAGCATCCTATTTGGCACCAACTATTCATCCCTCAAACTCTAGTCTGTTAACCTAGTTTCCTATCTCTGCTGTAACACCTATATTTAATTTCTACTGAATGTTAATTTATATCTCACAGCCCAACTTTGTGTATTATCTCAGCAGCTTGCCAGAATGAATTTTCAGTTTCTTTAACACATGGAATTAAATCTACTGTCACTGAGAAATTTACTTTTATTTAAATACCTTTAACTGTTAATATATCTCTTAGAATTTTCTGTTTGAGGTCACACTTATTGGACAGTTGCAAAAAACATAGAAGTTTAATACCAAACCAGACCAAGTTCAAATCCAAAGTCCCACTCTTACATTAACTCTATGAACTCGTATCTCTTTGAGTTTCTAATTATTCTCTGCAATAAAGGTAAAATATTTACTCAGAAGGCTTAAAAATAAAATGATACCTTATTTTTAAGACAACTAACAAAAGACCTAGTACATGACATGTCCTCAACAAATATTACTTCCTATAAAATAATAAATGTAGTCTAATTCCCAGGATTCCAAAAGATAAATACAACTGATTTGCATCAGTTATAGGAGATCCAGAAATGTGCCTTTTAGTCTTTGGAGCCATTGTATAGTAGAGAAAAGAATGCGAGTCCAGCATTCAGAGGTAGAATCATTCCCCTGTTTGGCATACAGTAGATGCACCCACTGGCAAGTGGTATAGTTCCCTACAACTTTCTGTTTCTTGGTGAAATAGGTGCCTTATTATAGGACAGTTTTGAGGGTAACATTAGATCCAATAACAAACACAAAATGCCAAACACAGTAACAGGCAGGGAGTCGATACTCAAGCCACAGTAGCTAGTAATAGCTAAATAAGTTGTTAGCACCTTTCAATACAGATTAATTTAAAACTACATCCTATTGAAAGGCCAAGATGTATTCTACCTCTCAGAGTGCCTAAATGTATTAGTGCAATATGGGCATGGTGCAAATGGATCCAAGATTGACTCCAGTCTTAAATACATTTCTTCCTTGTGAAAGAATTATTTTTGAAATATACGGGCTTGTGTGTTATTACGGAATATTTCTCATATGTGTGAGGATATTTCTAAATTAATCTATTGGTATTGTTTGGGAAGAGATTAGATATATTTATCTTCTAGAGGACCCCAGTAATGTTTCCGTTTCCAACTTTATTAAACTAATGCCAATTCTATTTGTCAACTTAAATGTCCTTTCTTCTAGGAAGACTTCCCTTACTTAGGTGAGGTGTTCCTGCTTTGGCTCTAGGGAAGTCTAGGGAAGCAAAGGTCACAGATGCCAGTGTCTATGTTCCATTAAGCACCAAAATTGGTGATTCTCAGGCATTGCTTTAGAAACTGCTTAGCTCCCTGCCTGAGTCCCCTGATCGTGTATATGCCTGAAAATTAATCAACAGAATTGTGGTGTCTTCTCTCCAAATTTCAAATCTCACCTTAGTGACTCTTACAAGAGGAAGCAAAAAGAAAAGCTTATATTGTCCCCAGCTTGTACCATACAATACAACAGAGATCTTAGAAGAAGCTGGTGGAAATAATGAGTTAACAATCACAGGCTTTACCAGATAAAGATAGAGATTAACAAATTCCCTCAGTCATTGTATTTTCCTCTTTTGGGTCCGTGACTACTAGGTAACTAGGATTGCTGTGTTCATTGTATTTTCCTCTTTTGGGTCTGTGACTACCAGATAACTAGGATTGCTGTGTTTAATAAATCAAGCGGATGAAATGAAATACAATGATAAAGTGCACATGCAACTATAGTTGCTATACAAGCAACTATTTGATTACTCTGTAGGTTGCCAGATGCAATGCAAGGATGGTGCGAACTGTATTCAGGACTCTAGCTGCTCAGGAAGGTCGCTTAGTACTAAATTGTCCGATTGGCATACTTTTTTATATATTCATGTGACTAATAACTGAGGTTGTGGAATAATTAAATATCTATGTGGAATAAATAGCATAGGAAGATAAGCCAGAAAAAGAATATTTTCAAAGCAGAAGGAGGCTTACCAAGTTTATCTACTTTAGTATCAGCATTTAGATAATTAGAACTCAATAGAAAGGGATACCTGAAAGTTTTTAATTTTTCTCCTTTCTTTTCCTTTTCCTTTGTTTCTTTTAAAAAAAAATCCTTTCTTTTTATCTCATTTTTAAAAAGTTTTACTGTAAAATTGAATATAGCATATATGTAGCATACAAATCTTAAACATGAAACTCAATGAAATTTATATGTTGGTAACCATTTAACCACTACTCACACTGAGATATAGAATGTTTCCATCAATAAAAAATGACTCCTCCTGTTCCAGCTCACCCAGTACCTTCCAGAGGTAATTCCTGTTCTCATTTTTTATTATCAGAGATTAGTGTTTTCTGTCATTGAGATACATAGTGAATTATATAAATATTCTCTTTGTGTTTCTGTTCTTTCATTCAACATATCTGTGAGGTTCAGCAATGTTGTGTGTTATCAGTAGCTTACTTTTATTTTTATATAGAACTCTATTATGTTATTGCACCTCATTTAAACATTCTTTATGTACTAGTTTTTAAAGTTGTTTCCACATTTTGGAATTATGAGAAGCTGCTATGAACACTCTAACGTATGCTTTTGATTGACATACACACTCTTAACTATATAATCTAGGAGTAAAATGTTGGGTCATAGTGTTGGCTTGTGTTTACTCTAAATGGATGTAAGGCCGGAAGTGGTGCCTCATCCTGTAATCCTAGAAATTTGGGAGTCTGCGGCAGTCAAATCACTTGAGTCCAGGAGTTTGAAACCAGCCTGGGCCACATGGCAAAACTTCATCTCTACAAAAAATACAAAAATTAGTCAGATGTGTTAGCTCACACCTGTAGTCCCTATTTCTCAGGAGACAGGTGGGAGGATCGCCTCAGCCTAGGGAGCTCAAGACTGCAGTGAGCCGTGATCAAGATCACAGCACTGCACTCCATCTTGGGTGATGAGTAAGATCCTGTCTGAAAAAAAAAATAATAAAAAGATGTAAAACTATTTTCCAAAGTAATTTACATCAGAAAATAGAAGAGTTCCACTTCCTGTACATTCTCTCCAGCACTTGGAGTCCACATATTTCCAATATAGTCATTGAATTAGTGGTGTATTATTATAATAATGTCATTTCTTGTTATTATTATTAAATTTATATACAATTAAATATATATTTTTGGTATATAGTTCTATGAATCTAAGTTATGTATAGATTTTGTAATCACCATTACAATCACGATACAGAAGAATTACACCAGCAGAAAATGTTCCCTCAAGCTGCCTTTTGAAGTCAAAATGATTCCCCTAGGATAATGGCCTTCATCAGTGTTACTAGAAAAGACGTGATTTCATTCTTTTTATGGCTGTGTAGTATTTCATAGGTACCACATTTTCCTTATTCAATCCACTGTTCATGGCCATTTAGGTTGATTCATGTCTTCACTATTTTGAAGAGTGACATGATGAGCATGAGAATTTATGCATCTTTTTGGTAGAAAAAATTATTTTCCTTTAGTTATACATACACTAAATAATGGGGTGGCTGGGTAAATCGTTGTTCTATTTTTAATTCTTAAAAAAGTTTCCAAACTGCTTTCCACAGTGACAGAGCTAATTTACATTACTACCAACAGTGTATAAGTGTTCCATTTTCTCTCCAGCCTTGCCAACATCTGTTGTTTTCAGACTTTTTAGTAATAGCTATTCTGACGGATGTGAGACGGTGTCTCATTCTGGTTTTGATTTGAATTTCTCTGATGATTAGTGATGATGAGCGTTTGTTCTTATGTCTGTTGGCTATTCGTATGTCTTCTTTTGAGAAGTGTCTATTCATGCGCTTTGCCCACTGTTTAACAGGGTTATTTGTTTTTGGCTTGCTGATTTAAGTTCCTTATAGATTCTGGATGTTAGACCTTTATCAGATACATAGTTTGTGAATATTTCTCCCATTCTGTGTTTTTTTCTGTTTACTCTGTTGATAGTTTCTTTTGCTGTGCAGAGTCTCTTTAGTTTAATTAGGTTCCACTTGTCATTTTTTTTGCAATTGCTTTTGAGAACTTAGTCATAAATTCTTTGTCAAGGCAGATGTCCAGAGGAGTATTTCCTAGGTTTCATTCTGGGATTTTTATAGTTCGAGGTCTTACTTTAATTCTTTAATCTATCTTGATTTAATTTTTGTTTATGGCGATGGGTAAGGTCTGATTTCATTCTTCTGCATATGGTTAGCCAGTTATTCCAACACCACCTATTAAATAGTAAATCCTTTCTACATCCCTTTTTTTGTCAACTTTTGTGAAAATCAATTGGTGGTAGGTGTGTGACTTTATTTCTGGGTTCTGTGTCCTGTTACATTGATCTTTGTGTCTGTTTTTTGTACGAGTACCATGCTATTTGGTTACTAGAGCCTTGTAGTATAGTTTCAAGTAAAATAATGTGGTGCCTTGGATTCTTTTTGCTTAGGATTACTGTGGCTATTTGGGCCCTGTTTTGACTTCAAATGAAATTTAGAATACTTTTTTTTTCTAATTCTGTGGAGAATGATATTGGTAGTTTGGTAGAAATGATATTGAAAACATAGATTGCTTGGGGCATTATGAACATTTTAATGATAATTGATTTTCACAATCCATGAGGATGAATTTTTTTTTCATTTGTTTGTGTCATCACTGATTTCTTTCAGTCATGTTTTGTAGTTCTACTTGTAGAGCTCTTTCATATCCTTGGTTAAATATATTCCTAGGTATTATATTTTATTGCTGTGGCTATTGTAAATGGGATTGTGTTCTTGATCTGGCTCTCAACTTGAATGTTATTGATATATAGGAATGCTACTGATTTTTGTATGTGGTTTTTGTCCTGAAACTTTACTGAAATCATTTATCAGGTCTAGAAGCCTGATGAAGTCATTGGAGGTTTTCAGGAATAGAATCATATCGTCAGTGAAGAGATAATTTGATTTATTCTTTTTCTACTTCAATGCCTTTCATTTATTTCGGGGCTTCCAGTCCTATCTTGAATAGGAGCAGTGAGAGTGGGCGTTCTTGTCTTTTTCCAGATCTTAAGGCAATGTTCCAGCTTTTGCCCATTTGGTATGATGTTGGCCGTGGATCTGACACACATGACTTTTATTATTTTGAAGTATGTTACTGCAATGCCTAGTTTGTTGAGGGTTTTTATCATGAAGGGATACTGGATTTTATTGAAAGCTTTTCCTGTGTCTGTTAAGATGATCATGTGTTTTTTTCCTTTTATCTCTATTTTGTGGTGAATTACATCCATTGATTTGCATATTTTGAGCCAAGAAAGCGTCCCAGGAAAAAAAGTCTACTTGATTATGGTCAATTAGCTTTTTTATATACTGCTGAACTCAGTTTGCTACTATATTGTTGAGAATTTTTCAATATATGTTCATCTGGAATATTTTCCTGTAGTTTTCTTTCATCATTGTAACTTTGCCAGGTTTTGGTATCAGGGTGATGGTGGCTTTGTAAAATGTGTTAGAGAAGAGTCTCTTCTCTTTGATTTTTTTGGAATAGTTTCAATAGAATTGGTACCAGCTCTTCTTTATATGTCCGGTAGAATTTGGCTGTGAATCCATCTGGTATGGAGCTTTTTGTGTGTGTTTAGTAGGGTTTTTATTACTGACTCAATTTTGGAACTCATTATTCTGTTCAGAGTTTCAATTTCTTCCCGATTCAATCTTAGGAGATTGTATAATTCCAGGAATTCATATATTTCCTCTAGATTTTCTAGTTTGTGTTCATAAAAGTGTTCATATTAGTGTCTGACGATATTCTGTATTTCCATGGCATTGAATAGAAAATCTTCGTCATTTCCGGTTGTAATTATTTGGATTATCTCTTTTTTCTTTATTGATCTGGCTAGCAATCCTTTGTTATTGTTATTGCCCTTTGTTATTTTTTCAAATAACCAGCTTTGGGTTTCATTGATTCTGTGTATGGATTCATGGGTCTTAATTTCACTCAATTCTGCTCTGATTTTATTTGTTATTTATTGTGCTAGCTTTGAAATTAGTTTGTTCTTATTTTTCTAGTTCCATAGGTGCAATGTTAGATTCTTTATTTGAGATCTGTCTTCTTGATGTAGGTGTTTAGCACTATAAACTTTCCTCTTAACACTGCTTTTCTTGCATGCCAGGGATTTTGTTATGTTTTGTTTCTTTTTTTAATTATTTCAAAGGATGTTGTTTTGATTTCTGCCTTAATTTAGTTGTTTTTCTAAAAGTCATTCAGGAGCAAGTTGTTTACTTTTCATGTCATTGTGTGGTTTTGAGACATGCTCTTGTTATTGATTTCTATTTTTTATTTCACTTTAGTCTAAGAATATGCTTTGTATGATTTTGATATTTTTTAATTTATTGAGACTTGCTTTATGGCCATGCATTTCATCGATCTTAGAGTGTGTTCTGTGTGCATGTGAGAAGAACATATTTGCTGTGATTGTTGGATGGATTATTCTGTAGATGTCTATTAGGTCTAATTGGTCAAATGACAACATTGAGTCCAGAATTTTTTGTTAGTTTTTCTGCTCTGATGATCTGTCTAACACCTTCAATAAGATTGTGAAGTCTCCCACAATTATTGTGGGGCTTTCAAAGTCTTTTCATAGGTCTGGAAATACTTATTTTATGAATCTGGTTGCTCCAATGTTGGGTGCATATATATGTAAGATTGTTAAGTCTACTTGATGAATTGAACCTTTTATCATTATGTAATGCTCTTCTTTGTCCGTTTTTACTCTTGCTGGCTTAAAGTGTGTTTTATCGTTTTATCTGCTATAAGAATAGCTATCTTGCTCTCTATTGTTTTCTATTTGCCTGAAAGATCTTATTCCATCCTGTATTTTGAGCTTATGTGTGTCATTACATGTGACATGGGTCACTTGAGGACAGCAGAATTTTGCATCTTGTTTTTTATCCAACTTACTATTCTATGTCTGTTAAGTGGGGGTGTTTAGACTGTTTATCTTTAAGGTTAATATTGATATGTGAAGTTTTGAGTCTTTTGTGGAATTGTTAGTTGCTTTGTAGTCTTGAATGTACAGTTGCTTTATACGGCCTGGGCCTATGTACTTATGTGTGTTTTTTGTAATAGAAGGTATTGTTCTTTGGTTTTCATGTTCAGAACTCCCTGAATCATATCTTGTGAGGTTAGTCTAGTGTCAAAAAAAATCTTAGCAATTGCGTGCCCAGAAAATATTTTATTGCTCTTTCCTTCATGAAGCTTAGTTTGGTGGAATATGAAATTCTTGTTTAGAATTCACTTTCTTTTAGAGTGCTAAAAATAGGTCCTAATCTATTCTGTCTTGTAAAATTTCTGCTGATCTGTCCACTGTTTGCCTGATGTAAATCCATGGGTTAGTGATATGACCCTTTCGTCCAGCTGCCTTTAAGATATTTTCTTTTTCATTGACCTTAGAAAGTCTGATGACTACATATTTTGGTAATGGTCATCTTGCATAGTATCACACAGCAGTTCTCTGAATTTCTTGAATTTCTGTGTCAACTGGTCTAGAGAACTTAGGAAATTTTTTGTGGATTATATCTTCACATATGTTTTTCAATTTGCTTACTCTCTCTTCTTCTGTCTCAAAAATGTCAGTGATTCATAGATTTTGTTTCTTTACATAATCCCATATTCTCTAGAGTCTTTGTGGATGTTTTTCAATTTTTTTTTTTCTTTTCGTCTGATTGGGTTGATTCAAAACACCATTTTTTAAGCTCTGAAATTCTTTCCTCAGCTTAATTTAGTCTATTGTGATTAAGATTTCCAACTGTATTTTGAAATTTCTGTAGTGACTTTTTAATTCTGTAAGTTCAGTTTGCTTTTTCTTTTATTATGACTGTGTTATCTTTCATGTCTTGGAGCATTTTTCTGTCTTCCTTGGATTGGATTTCTATTTTCTCTTGAATTTCATTGTTTTTTGCCACCCAGATTCTGAATTGTAGGTCTGTCATTTCAGACTTTTCAATCTGGTTAGAATCCATAGCTGGGAGATTAGTGCAATTATTTGAAGATAAAGAAACACTCTGGCTTTTTGAATTGCTGATTCTGTTTCATTGGAGGTCACTAGTGTTTTTCTTTTTCTGTTTTATTTTTTTGGAAATTGCTTTTGTTTAAATGGGGCTTCTTAGGTTTTTTTTTTTCCCCTTGAGAATTCGACTGTGGTGTACGGTGTGTATAGTAGATTGCCTTTGTTTCTGTGTGCTTTCAGGGGGCCAAGGCTCTGTATGGGTTCCTTAGTTGTAGATAATTTCCTGCATTGGGTTTCATGGACTTTGTGTGTTGAAGGAATTTATTTTTGTTTGGTAGTATAATTCAGACTCCAATCCAGTAGATGATCTTTAAGAGTAGGGGTTGGCTGATAGACTCTTAATCAGGGCATGCCTCTTTTGTATTAGTATTACAGAGCATATGCAGCAGGGCCCTGGGGAGGGGAGATGGGGGCGAGAGATGACTCCTTCACTAGTCGATTCCTTGGGCTGCTTCAGTTAATGGTGCCATGTCTGCATTTCCATAGCCCCAAAGAGGGCTTTGACAGGAGCCCTACCCCACCATTTTAGCAGTTCTAATAGATATGCAGTGAATTTCCATTATGGTTTTATTTTTCATTTTTATACTTGTTGATAACATTGAGTATCTTTTTATGAGTATAATTGCCAATTTGTTTTGTACTCCTGAGTTTTGAGAGTTCTTTAAATATTTTACATTCATGTTGTCTCTCTATTGGAAAGACTTGTATTCAAACCATTTGGAGTCAAAGTCATTTCTAAATTAGGGTCCAAACTGGTAGTAGATATTCTCTGTAATAATGATGTTATTCTATGTACAGTTTGTTACTAAAAATTTCTCATTGCAGCATTTCTTCAGAAAACCCTGTATTAAGCATCTTATACTACAGTTTTAAAGCATGTCATACATATCATGTTTTCAGCTGCACAATCAAATTGCTGCTCAAAAAGCCTTTTATTTCTATCATTCTATTATTTCAATTATTAAAATATACATATAAATTTCTTAGTGTCTGCCTCACTACTAGATAATGAGTTCATTGAAGAAAGTGTGTATGTCTTACTAAAATTGGGTTTCATTGAATGTCAGTGTCGTTTGTTCTGCATGTAAACTTTTCTTCTGAAAAAATAACATGTAAATCATTAAGTTATCTGAAAACATAAAAAGTAATTAGTTGAAATTCTAAGCTATCAGATGAAATGTTTTTATTGCTACATAATCAATGTAACAATATCATTTGTGAAAAATTCAATGAAAAGTTTTGAGCTACAATTTAAAGCATAATTAATTAGCAGTCAAGGCAATATGATAAAACCTAGCCAATGAAGGTAATCATTGCGTGACTTTGGTTATAGCATTTTTAAATTTAGGCCTTAGATTTTTCAACTATGAAATAAATGTTTTTCTTCATGACATTGAGATGATTTCCAGCTATAGTGTCTTTCTAGCCTTCAAAATAGCCCCAGTTATCTCTAATTTTTTTTTAAATAAGAAAAGAAAACACTCATATTCAGCCTGAATTTCTTTGATTAATGAACTTTGAAAAGTAGATGTTAACCAGTATGTTAGAACATAATGCTTCAGAATGTTTTCTTAAACACACAAAGTAAAGCCCTACAGAATTCTATTTCTTAAAAGAAAAATGTATTTTATCATCAAGATGTGTTCATTCAAAATTTCTTGTCTTTATCATGACATTTGCACTGAGAGAAAAATAATCTGTTTTCTTAAAATGACACAAAAACATCTATCATTTCTTTCAAAAATGAGTAAAATGATACATGTTGGACCATTTGCTTAAGGAATCCAGAACTTATACTTGACACAGAAAGTTGGTTTCATTCTTGAGTCAGTGTGATCATTATTGCGTTAGTAGTTGAGTTGCGATTGCAACTTTCATGATGGTGCTTTTGTTCCCATCAACCCCCTTTGGCTGTCATGCTACTCCCTGGACATACAAAAGCACTGTGTCTCAAACAACGTACAATAGAAAATTTGAATTTGAATAAAGTATTTATGACTTTACTCTTACACCACTCCATTCTGCTGTGAGAAATAAATTTAAGATATATAAATCTGTTATTCTGTTTAAATCATTTCCACACTCCTATTCTTGCTAATAAAGTCCGAAGTAATATGGCCTAGAAGATTCATCCTGATTCATTTATCATATCATTATCATTATAATCCCTGACACTCTCCTCAATGGTATTGTGTTTTATCGACTATTTTTTAATAAAAACTTCTATTTCAAAACTTTTTTCTCAAAATTATTCATTGAGTGTTAAACTAAAAACCTTCTGTAAGTGCTTATTTTGTTTTTCACCAATTTCTCATATTTAAAATTTTGAATTTCAACCACTTTTTCATTTGGAAAGTGATGGGCAGGTTACAATAAAAATTTAAAATACATGTATTCTAACTCCAACAAAATGCCAGAAAGACAGCATCAATGCCAATAAAGAAAAAATGGAGAAGATCCAAATAAACATAATTAGAAATGACAAAGGGGATGTTACCACTGATCCCACAGGAAGACAAAAAAACTCCCTAGAGACTACTATGGACATCTCTATGCGCACAAACTGAAAATCTAGAAAAAATTAATAAATTCCTGGGCTCATACAAGCTCCCAAGACTGAATCAGGAAGAAATTGAATCCCTGAACAGACTAATAATGAGTTCCAAAACTGAATCATAATACAAAGACTATCCACCAAAAAAAGCTCAGGACCAGATGGATTCACAGCTGAATTCTACCAGATGTATAAAGAAGAGACAGTACCATTCCTGCCAAAACTATTTTAAAATATTTAGGCGGAAGGGCTCCTCTCTAACTTATTCTGTGAGGCCAGCATCATCCTGATACCTGGCAGAGATGCAACAAAAATAGAAAACTTCAGGCCAATATCCTTGATGTACACTGATGCAAAAATTCTCAACAAAAATCTAGCAAACTGAATTCAGCAGCACATCAAAAAAACTATTTGACCATAGTCAAGTAGGCTTTATCTCTGGGATGCAAGGTTGGTTCAAGCTATGCAAATTAATTAATGCAATTCATCATATAAACAAAACTAAAAACAAAAATGTCATTATTTTCTCAATAGATGCAACATAATAAAGTAAAACCTGCCCAAAATTTTGTATCAGAGAACAACAAAATCAAGATCCAGATAATAAGAAAAGTAATATGAAAATAATGCTAATATTAAGACTAATTGAAATAACAACATTTATTTAGTGCCTACCATGTGGTACTTGCTTTAAATAATGATTCCATTAATTATTTAACATAACATTTTAAACAAGAAAGTATTAACCTCTGTAGAAGGGAAAAATACTGAAGATGAGAAAACTTAGGTGATTTGCTCAAATATAGTCCATAGAGAAGTCAGGATTTAAGCCTATTTTTGCCTCCATAAATATTCTTGTTCTTCTCTGACAATACTTTGCCTCTCTCTTTGTCAAGTAAAACTATGCTATGCAGGTCAATGAATTTAATATATTTGGAAATCATTTTTTCCTTCTAAAATATGGGAATAATATTACTTACATTAAATATTTTTGAGTACAAACTGTGAAAACATACTTACGTTTTCAACTATTTTATTAAATATTCATTCATTCAATAACATTTATTGAGAAGCAGACTTCATGACAGACTCCCCTCTTAAGTGTTCTAAGAACTATAGTAATAAATAAAAGTGACAGAAACCCCTGCTCTCAAAGCATTTTTATTCCAGTAGGGTGAAACAAACAATAAGAAAAATAAAGAATCAAGTATGAGATTTGTCTTTTGCTTTGAATTGCAACATAGACCTAAAAATGACTGAGAGTTCGATATGTGATTAGGATGTAGAAAGATGCAAAAGAATGTTGCTTTCATGCTAAGAATGAGAAAAGCCATTTAATCTACAAAATCAAACATTTCTTTGACCCTATCCAAGAGCTGAGGTCACAAGGCAACAAAGGGGGCTGAATTTCAAAGAGTAACACGTACCTCCATGGAGAGCCGACATATGAACTGTTTCACCTTTACCAGGCATGGGAGGAAGAAGCAGCCCCCATAGAGGAGGGTAAGAATAAATCAGCTGAATTTATTACAAATATCTAAAGGCCAAGTGTGCAATAGCACACCAATTTAACATAATTACAAGTCCAGAAATCAGAGCACACGCTTCCTAAGAAGTTCCTCTTTGGGTACTCACAAAAAAGCGTAGGGGTTAGACCAAGGCCAAAGGAGCTGTTCTCAGTGGCACAGTTTTATGAGATGTGTCAGATGCTGATGCAAGACATACCCAAACACCACCCACTTCCTAAAGCTCTTCTCTCACACATTAAAAAGAAGACTTTCAACCACAAAAGAAAAGGCATCGAAACTTTTGATTTCTAAAGTCACTTTTGAAGAAGTAAAAGCAGAACATTCTGGCTTCCCAAGGTCAGAAAAGTCTCTCTTTATCTCAAGGAACCAAGTGAAGACCAGGGTTTTTACTGTTGTTAGTGATCGTTATATTTTTGGAAGAAGGGTAAAAGTGAAAGCCACCTGTAACTGGGAGATGAGTGGGAAAATTTCTCATGCTCAAGATCTCACACAGACATGAGGTTGTATTGGCCATAATGAGAAAATGGATGAGGGAGTTGAAAAGGCTCAGTCTTGAACCCAGAAGCTCAGGTCTTACCTCAAACGGAGGGTGGACCAAGAAGATTGAGAAATATTTCCTGCCTGCACCATGAGCCTAGCACTGAATAACAAGCAACAAAAGTCTGCCACTGGAGAAGTGTGAAGTGTGTGGGAAAATAAATTGCAATAGCAAAAACAAAACTCAGACCCAACTCACCCGGTGACTAGAATGATCCGATACGATACATACACTAATGACTGGATGAGAAATAAAAGTGCCCATTTTCAGCTGGCTATGACTCCGTATCTACTGTTCTTTTTTATACAAAACCTTTTATCTAACTGAAAATGACAATGTATGTAAACAAGCACAAAAATGACGCATTTTCAAGACATAAACTCAAAGATGACATAGGTGGAATTACTCAACAGAGACTTTAAAATAACTGTGATTTCTGGGTTAAAGTTTCTAGGGTGTTATGGGTTGAAATGTGTCCTCCCAAAGTATATGTTGGAGTTCTGACCCCAGGTACCTGTGACTACATCCTTATTCAGAAATAGGGTTTTGCAGATATACCCAGGCAGTTTACAAAAAAAAAAAAAGGTTTAATGGACTTACAGTTCCACGTGGCTGGGGAAGCCTCACTATCATGGCAGAAGGCCAGCAGAAGCAAGTCATGTCTTTCATGAATGGCAGCAGGCAAAGAGAGACCTTGCGCAGGGAAATTCCTATTTTTAAAACCATCAGCTCTTGTGAGACTTATTCACTATGATGAGAACAGCACAGGAAAGACCCACCCCCACGATTCAATTACCTCCCACCAGGTTCTTTCCATGACAGCTGGAAATTGTGAGGGTTACAATTCAAGATGAGATTTGCATGGGGACACAATCAAACCATGTCAGCCGCCATGCCTGGTGCAACAAGTTTTTAATAATTGAATTTATACTCTGTTCACATGGAGTTAAATTAGAAACCAATAACAGAGAGTTATCTAGAAATTTCCTGAGTACTTGTAAATTAAGCAATATCCTTCTAAATAATAACTAGATCAAGGAGGAAATTGCCCAGGACATTCATTTTATTTTGTACTTAGTGGAAAAGAAAAAAATACAACACAACAACATGTATGGGATGCAATTAAAATAGTGATTAGTGGGATTTTTATAAAATTAAATGCCTACATTAAAAAACATGAAAGATCTCAAATCACTACATAAAGCTTCCAACATGAAGAATAATTTAAAAAGGCAGGGATCCACCATCTCATCTCATCGCTGAACAAAATACACATCGCTTTGTTAGTCACTTTTAAATGTTCCTTTCTAAGAAACTGGATTTATCACCCTCTTTCTTTGCCCTCTCAGCTTCCTTGGGCCCTGAAGCTCGATTCCACAGACCCACCAACTGTGAACCATGTGGCAAGCCCTAGCCAGAAAGTGAGAGACCAAGAAACGCACAACCACCTGAGGCATTTTTAGGCAAAATCGCGGATGGCAGCCACTTCAATGTTGAATGGTATGGCTCACCTTTCGAATGCTTGTGGGTGAGTGTGGAGATGCCCTGAAAATGTGAAGTGTTGTAGTCACCTTTACTCCTGCTCTCAGTGATTGTTAGCTGAGAGACAGCACAGGCAGCAAGAAGGGCAGCCAGCAGCTACTGCAGTGGATGGCTGCTTCCGTGGGCTGCTTGGTCATTGTTGGAACCCAGGTAGCAGCAGAAGCAGAATAAAATTGTTTGAGTAGGAATTACAACTAGGAAAATGTTCTTCTTAAAAAACTCTATACACAAAAGTCAACTTTGTTAAAACTGACATTTGGACTATTTATGTATACATAGGTATTCTTTTAAGATCCTTTTTCTTTCTCTGTACAACATCTCAGTCAACCGTATCTTCTCTGTTTCTCCATTTGCTTCTATCTGCCTCTCCTTCCTCTTACAACCCTTTGTTAGGGATGGAAGGTCACCAGGTTACTGGTGGTGAATCCATATGTGTCTTCGGCAACCTCAATTCTTGCCTCCTCAGAAAAAAGAATTTGAGTGAGGAGCATAAGGCAGAAAAACACAGAGACTGAGGCAAGTTTCAGAGGAGGAGTAAACATTTATTAAAAAGCTTTAGAATAGGAAAGAAAGGAAGGTATACTTGGAAGGCACCCAAGCAGGCATTGTGAACATCAAGTGCAGCATTTAACCTTCATCTTATGACTTTACATGCTGAGCCACTCCTGGCATCTTGCACCCCTTTCTCATGATTCTTTGTTTAGGGTGGGCTGCAGGCATGCACAGCGCCCTTGTTAGGCTTTGGGTGTGAGCATGGGCAGTGTGTTTTGGAAGTTGTATGCATGCCCACGTGAGACTTTCTTCCCTTTCCAGTGGCATACCCCCCGAAGGTCATACTCGTGCCATTTTGTCTCTTAATGCGCATGCCCAGGAAGTTGCCTCTCTCTGGTGCCTACATTTAATTAACACTTTAATGTGGCAGCTGTGGACCATCAGGAGATTGTATCTCCCTGGCACCAGCTGCCAAGTTAACATTTTTAGGGAGGCGATGTGATAACCGTTGAACCATACCCAATGATCGTTTCACATTCCTGGTGGGTGGGGGAAGAGCCCTCTCCTGCCCTGCTCATACGTGCCTAACTACCTGTAACACCTTGATGCCATAGGAGGAACCTTAGAAAAGGAAATTTCTGACAGCCTGGAATCCCTTAGGAAAAACAGAAAGGTGCCAAAGACTCTGCTGTTAAGAGGAACGTGTTTTTCCTCAGGGAATCCCAAGCATTGTAAGCAGACAGATCCCCTTAGGTCTAAGGCTCTGCTGTCTTTGTTATTATGTTACTTGATTGCTTTGGCTTTTCAGAGCTATGAGAAAATGCTTGGTATCGTGAGAGGACTTGACCCTGGTGTATATTGGCTTTTAGTCATGACAGCTACAGTGTTAGACGTAGCAGACAGCAGTGTTGTTTATAAGTGGTTATTACAATACGGGACTATTTGGCTCTTTGCATGTTTTAGTCCTAAAACTTTCCTGATAGTGTTCCTTAAAGGACTCTACCCTAAAGCTAGTAATCTAATGAAGGAACAAGTCCAGTTAAAAGACTACCTATCAAACTAAATCATTCTTTTAAACTGTTTGTAAAAGAAATTTACATCTTTAAAGAAAATCTCCCATTTGTAAGGGCATTTCTGTCTCTGCACTGAAACCGCTAGGAACTTTATGGGGAAGACAATGGCTTAAAGTTGATATAACAAACCATACTTTTATTTAGATCTAAGTTCTGTAACTTTGAGATATAAATTTTTGCCTTCATAGGTGGCCTTTAAAAGGGAGGTTTGGCCTTTAAAAATCAAACTGCCATGGAGACTGCTTTACCTGTAATTTTGGTTCACAGCCTTCATTGGATTATCTATTGGGGCAAACAAAGTAAAAACTGCAAGAAGCTTGTGTTGCTATCCCATGCTAAGGTTCCACGTTATTGGATCTTTGTTTATGACTGCATATACATGTCTAAATGTATTTATTTGTATGTACACTTATTGTTATATGTGGTGAGCATAAATTGGTTTATAAGTTAAAAAGTGCTAAAATATTAAGTAAATAAGTCTAAGCAATTTTCAAGCTCACCTGACTTAAGTATAACTTTACTAAACAAGCTGGCTTTTCAATTATTGGTAGAATAAAAATAGAAATGCCTTCAGAATTGTCAGCATACATTTTGTCTGAATTTTATGTTTGTCTTTGCTAGATATTTTAACATTTCAGTGTTTGGCACAGAAGGTTGTAAAACTATACACCCAGCGAAAACAAAATGAACTTGGTTTGTGTGTTCTGTTTTGACGAATGAGAGTAATTTATGAAAGAAAAATATTTTGGGCCTCCAAAATCACTAAGCTGAAGGGAAAATTCAAGCTGGGAATGCTTAGACAAACCTGCTGTTAGAAATAGATAATGAGTGCCACAAAGAAAAGTCAGCACAGAGACAAAGTATTTCTCAACAAGGCCATTTCTATTTTCTGCAGAAAGGGTGCTCCTCGCAGATGGAACAATTTTGACAATTTTGGTGGCAATCCGTGTGGGGACCCACTGTCCTCTGGTGGTGGTCTCTAGTCCTCTCTCATGAGGATGGGTCCCGCCACCTTCTTTTGGTGGCCTCAGGGGTGAGGAATCAAGACCCACCCAGTGTGACAAATAAACCCAGACTCTCAACAACATGGAAAGAAACTGGCCAGCAACCTGGGGTAAAGGATTCTCACTTACTGCAGCCACAATTCTATGCACAGAACAAGGAAGGAAAAGCCACAGGAGCCAGTCAAGTACTTCCTGGGTGGTCAGATTCTGGAGGGCTGAATGTGTGTGTGCATGAATGATCACAGACAATCCTGGTTGTGGTGGTGTTTGTGTGGATGGTGACAAGTCCTACTGCTGGACAGAGTGAGTGGGTCCTCTCTGCCATTTGGTAGCGACCTCATATGGCTTAGGGTGGATTCTGCTGTGGGATTTATACCGGCATGCCCATGCTAAGAGGGGCCTAATTCTCCCTCTGGGGAGCAGCCAGAGAGGACAACATGAATGAGAAGTGTGTGAGGGACGTTCAGAGGGGGAAAGTGAGGAAACAGGTCAACCTCCCCGGGCAGGCAAAGCAAGACATCCCTGGTTTGAGGGGTTGAGCCTTCCACTAATTTCAGGAGATTGAACCTGACCACTACCCAACATGGGAAACGTTTCTGGTAAAACAAGGATAGGGAGTAAAGATGACTCAGGGAAAGGTGAAGGTGATCAGATTTCTTCTAACAGTCCTTTAGGGCATATGTTAATATATTAGAAGGATAATGAAAGGCCCAAAAACAAGAAAAAGCAGCTGCTGTCCCAGACCCTTCTCCTATCCCTGTTGTCCTCCTCTTTATAAACTTACCTCTTGGGAATCATCCCAAGAGCCCACTCACTACCAGCCGAAGTACCCAAAACCTATAAAGAGCACAGAACCCCACTCTCCAGACAATATAAAGGGTAAGAAAGAGTAAAACCAGGAAACTCAAAGAAAGAAAAAAAATCTTAGAAGAGAGAGAAAGAGACAAAGAGGGAGTCAAAGAGAGAGAGAGAAAGAGAGAGAATCAGAGAGAGAGAAAGAGAAAGATAGAAGTGGTAAAGAGAAAGCAATGTACCCTATTCCTCTAAAAGCCAGGGTAAATTTAAAATCTATAATTGATAACTGAAGGTCTTCTCCGTGACCCTATAACACTCCAATACTGCCTGTAAAGAAGCCAGACGGGTCACACCAGTGAGTGCAAGACCTTAGAGCTATTCATCAGATACTCCAAACTACCCACCCCATCATTACGGTAATAGATTTAAAAGATGCCTTCTGGGCTTGTCCATTAGCAGAGGACAGCTGGGACCTATTTGCCTTTGAGTGTGAAGACCCTCACTCCAGTCAAAAATAGCAATACCAATAGACAGTCTTCCCCCAAGGCTTTATGGAGTCTTCAGATTTATTTAGTCAAATATTAGAACAAGTAATTGAATTAGCAAAGGTAAATGCCTAATTGAGCTTGAACGGATTAAAGGCATCATATCCTTGCTTGTGCTGGGGACTAAACAAAAACTTAGAAAATTTTAAGATTAGTCAGATGCTGTCATCTATGGATAGACTCTTACGTCCTGAAAACAAAACCCTTATACAGAAAGCTCACGCAAGACTGGCAAAAACCCCTTCCTCATTTGGCAATTACCAGAAATCCAACAGGTGGAAAGGTTAAAACATCTATTAGTTTTAACTGCCCGTCTTAGCTTTACCCTCCTTAATCAGCCATTCCACTTTGTTGTCAGTATAAACAAGGGCGTAGCCTGAAAGCACGGAGGCCACGGACAACCCATATAACCTTCCCATCAAAAATTCTTAACCCAGTAACCTGCGGATGGCCCAAATGCATTCAAACTGTAGTGACAACTGCTCTGCTAACAGAAGAAAGTAGAAAAATAACTTTTAAAGGAAACCCCATTGTGAGTACACCTCAACAGGTCAAAACTATCCTAAGTCAAAAAAGCAAAAAAGTAGCTTACTGACTCAAGAACCTTAGAGTATGAGGCTATTCTGTTAGAAAAAGATGATTTAACATTAACCACTGGTAAGTCCCTTAACTCAGCAGGTTTTCTGACAGGGGATCTAAACCTTAATTAATGACAATACAGAGATCTGACCAGACCTAGGAGGGACTCCCTTCAGGGCAGGATGATAGATGGTTCCTCCTGGATGACTGAGGGAAAAAGACACTATGGGTATCCAGTAACTGATAGGGAAACCCTTGCAGAAATGAAGTTAGGAAAATTGCCTAATAATTGGTCGGCTCAAATGTGTGGGCTGTTTGCACTCAGCTAAGCCTTAAAGTACTTACAGAACCAGGAATGAACCATCTATACCAATTTTAAGTTAATTTGGACTAAATGAGGTCTTATTAATTGCAAAGGATAATTAAAATCCCAAACTTACAAAGTTTTTAACAGAAGTAAAATCTGCTAAAAGTTAACAGTGTAACATGTATTCATCCTCACTTCTAATCTTATGGCCTTAGGCAGTCTAGTCCACAAACATGAAGGAAATTTGCTTTGGAAAAGAATGGTTATCATCTTAAAAAAAAAGGGGAGGGGGAGAATTTATATAAATAGAATGTCATATGGTAAATTCTTGTCCTAAAATAAATTAACTGGTTGTTTAAAGAAAGGGTTGTTTACAAGTCAGAAAGTTGAGGCATGTCGAAGATTGTGAAAGTCATGAAAAATTATCAAAGGGAATTTATGCAAGAAATGTTATATAATTTAAAAGTAATTAGGCCTCCTGAATGTAAAACTATTGAAGAAACAGTTTATGTGCAAGATGTGTAAGGAAAGTAAAATATACTTTTGGTAAAAGGATCATAAGGAGGCATAAGAATGTGGATTTTTACCTATATTAAAAGGTTAAAAAATGTTATCCAAATCCCTTATAAAGGAAATCTTGTTCCAACTACATCAAGGAGCCCCAAACGGTCCCTTAGAGACAACATAAGTAAAACTAAGAAAAAGGAAATCTCTCAACAAGAAGGCACTGGGGACTATAAAGTCCACTGCTGATGTCCCCACTTTTAAAACAAAAGTTCAGTTTACTAAAAATTATATACTTGGTCTCTCTTCCACTTTCCCTTCCCTCAAAACTAAAAGTCTTTTAGCACAGACACTACCCCTAGAATTCCCAGTAAAACAGCACCAGCCTGAGAACCACGTCCTCATTCAAAGGGTGGAAATAGGGAAAACTCGAGCCAGCCTGTGAAGGAACCTACTTTGTGCTGCTAACCACCGAGACTGCCGTTCGCACGCAGAAAAGGATGGGCACATCATACCCGAGTCAATAAACTGTCATCACCATCAGAGTCATGGGCCATTGTTCCAGGGTCAAGCTCTACCAAGTTAAAGCTAAGAAAATTTAATCTAGCTATCTTTAATTTTTCTTTTTTCCCTTTAACTACTTCCCATCTTAGTATTATTAAAATAATTAGATCTAACTCATCTCAAGTTATTACTTTTAATGCCTATTTTGTTATACCTTATGGAGTCATAAGTTAGATCTGTGGATACATGAAAGCATCTTAACCATTATTACTTAAGAAAAGCAATGGCAATGGCTCTTTATTATACTTTTTAACAGATACAAAATAAAATAATCTTACCCGTGATTTATTTATCATTGCCATGAAATTGCATCTGGTTTCTAGAGAAGTTTTAAGAATTAGGTAGCTGGCCAGTGACCGCGGAATGTTAGTCTCATTACTCTGCATTCCAGCCACTTCAGTCTGACCTCCTATACAATAAGGGGGAGTTATCTCTTGACAGTACAGCAGCGATATCAAACAGTTTGTGAGCATTATCCAGGAAGAGGAGATACTCTGCTTTCACTTTCCTCAGAATGCTAAAATCATCTTTTTTGGACTCCAAGAGGCATTGAAAGAAAATATCTCAGGTAATCACGAAGATAGCATCTCAGCAGAGGTAAAGGTGATTCTGCTTATTGCCATGACTAAATGAAATAATGTATATAAAGCACTTTACCCAGTTCCTAGTCCATAAGAGCTTGAGTATCATATATTTCTTTTCTAATGGGGTTAAGGTTTTTGTATTATCATTAATAAGGTGTTTATATTAACGTGAATATTTATTTTTCTAATGAATAGGCAATGCCTGAAATGACACAGTCTTTCATGTTTTTACTAACTGGTCACCTTTTTAAGGTATTGCCTCTTTTAAAATACTTCTCTTTGCTAAGTACCAACATTATGTTCCATTTCTGCCAGCACTCCATAGGATATGTGAAATGTGAAGAGGCCTCTGTGTCTATACTTTTAATCACACATCAAATGAGACACAACTTAAACAGAGAAGTCATTAACAGATATGGGCATATACTACATGCCAAGTTGGTAGATGAGAGTCACTATTTTCTCATGACTAAATACATGATTTTACTCATGAAGCTATATTCTAGTGAAGGCTCTGAAACCTAGGAAAAGTAACCTATGCTTTCTTAATCCACTTATTATTCTTATGATTTGCTTTATAAAACAGAAATACTACTGCTACCTACCCAGTAGTGTTCTGAGGTTTAATGCGATCAACATGTATAAAGCAGTTAGTTTTTAAAGAATGTTGAGAGATGTGAGGGCTTATGTTGCTAAAATCCCAACTTGTGAATTGATATGGTTTGGCTGTGTCCCCAGCCAAATGTCATCTTGAATTGTAGCTACCATAATCCCCATGTGTCATGGGAGAAACCTGGTGGGAGGAAATTGTATCATGGGGGTGGGTTTTTCCTATGCTGTTCTCATGATAGTGAATAAGTCTCACGAGATCTGATGGTTTCACAAAAGACTTTTCCCCTGCACATGCTCTCTTGTCTGCTACCATGTAAGACATGCCTTTGCTCCTCCTTCACCTTCTGCCATGATTATGAGACCTCTCAAGTCATGCAGAACTGTGAGTCCATTAAACCTCTTTCCTTTATAAATTATCCAGTATCAGGTATGTCCTTATAGCTGTGTGATAACAGATTAATACATGAGAGCACAGGAACTTGGCTGGTTGACAAGTGAAGAAGTAGGCAAGGTTTTCATCAAAGCATCTATCCTCCCTTCCCTCAATCCTCATTCTCAACCACTACATTCCCAGTACATTGTCAGTCCCGAGTTTGCTCCTTGGTTGTTAGGAAATTCACCAACTTCACTTCAGAAACAAGAGATAGGAAAGAGGTGAAAGTATAGCTTATTTTACTATGCAATATTATCCTCCTTTTATCTACACAGTTATCAGGTTAATCACCATTGTCATCATCATGTGCTTTTCATATAATCACTCTGATTTTTCCTAGAAGGCTCTTGTCCAATGATTTTATTTGCTTTTCTCAATGGGCTACGAACTGCTGTATTGCTTCCCTGCTAATTTGGTTACGGACTTTACATATATTCTAATTTATTTGCCATGTATAAACTCAGCTATAACAGTGATTAGTGTAGCACAGTTTCTACCTATTGAAACAAAAATAACAAGGTAAGGTTAGAAGGCAAACATATCTACAAATGCAGTTTGAATCCCCTGCTATACTAATTATGTAAGTGATTTTATTGTATTTTATATCCATCCCATTGACTAATATTACACATTTTTATAGACAATTTCACAAATACTGAACAAAATTAAATTGGTGAGAAAGGGGATTGTATTCTGTATCTCTACTATGCTTCAGGAAAATTATATTTCAAATGTTCTCATTTAATTATATAATAAAAATGTTTTGATCAAATATTCACATATGGAGACTGCTATAGAATTTGGGAATAAAAGTAGAAATGAGACAAGCATGGGTGCATTTCACATTCCTAATTTTTAAACTCCAAACATTGTCTGTTGTTTTCTACCTAACCTAAAATTAATTCCCAAATATGCTTTGAACATTGGATATTTTACAAGAATATTAAACCCCCAAGTAGTATAGACTCTCAAGGCTGAGGTGACTCAATGTTTATTAGCAATCCACATATCTTTTTCTTACCCTTAATTTTGCTTCACAAATAAAAGGATGGAAATCGACAAAAAGGTGAAATCCTTAGGGTTTATAATGGATGACTTTGTAAAACAGGAATCCTAAGACGTTCTGCCTACCAAGGTTGAATATACATACACTTCAGAATATATATATGATATGTATGCATATTAATGTGTATAATATATAATAAGTATTAAATAAGTAAAGTTTTAAAACTTGTCCAAAGAGAACTAACAAGGAGTCTGTCTGAGATTCATATTCTGCTGTGTGACTCTATGTCTTGCCATTTTCCTTAACAATACTTAGTCTTTGGGTAAACCTGATTATTGATTTTAGCATAAGAAGAGATATAAAATATATCTTACTTCATATAAAATATAATACTTATTATATAATACATTGTATGTTATATAATGTATATATCTTTTACATAATGTGTATATAATATATAATATATCTTAAATACATATTATATATCTTATTTTATATAAAATATAATACCTTATATACTATATATTTATATAAAATATAATACTTATACATAATATATTATGTATTATTTTATAAATAATAAATATACATATATTATTATATTTAATGATATATAATAATGAATATATAATATCAGATAATAATTATAATAAATAATATATAATAATAAATATATTATTTTACAAATTTTATAAATAAATATATCTTATTATATATAAAATATAACATTATATATTACATATATTATTTTATAAAGAATAAACATATTGAATATATACTACCAAATGTATAAATACTATATAATAATTATAATAAAGAATATATAATAATGTTATTTTATAAATTTTATTATTTTATACATAAATATAATATTTTATATAAAATATAATGCTTATTTCACATATTATATAAAATATAAATTTATAAATTAGTGTCAATAAATATATGTATAAATATATTTCAAATATATATACTTATTTCATATATTATATATAAGTATTATATGTTATAAAAAATAAGATATATTTTATACCTACATATAATAAATATTATATTTTATGTCTTATTCTTATGCTAAAATCAATAATCAGGTATTCAGTTTACCCAAAGACTAAGTATTTTTAAGGAAAAAGTCAAGACATAGAGTCACACAGCAGAATATAAATCTCAGATGGACTCCTCCTTAGTTCTATGTTTGGACAAGTTTTAAAACTTTCTTCATTTCAGTTCTGTTTCTTCATCTTTTCACTTAGCATAATAATAGTTTCTATCTATCTATCAGATTGTCTGAGGTTTAAATGATAAATATGATTTTATAGAAATATGATGTACTCAAATAGTATTAGGTTTCACTAAATAGGAGTATTTTAGCTATAATATAGAAAATTTTCAAAGCATTAACCATCACATAATATTATTATACTGCTGACTAAGCAAAGAGGATCACTGACAAGTCTGAAGGAGAGTTGATAAACTAAAGTTTACAGTTTTAGATTTTGCTAATTATATTTCTATGTGGTTCCTCAAAAATTATTTTCTCTACTATTGTCATAAGAAAAAATACCTCTTATTCAACAGGTCATCAGAAACTTATCTTATAGTTTATAATAATACTAATGAGAATACGTATTTGTTTGTTCAAAAAATACTTCGTGTCAACCTGTTTGCCAATTACTGGGCCACGTACTGGGAAAGAATGTTTAAAAAACAAACAACTATCTGTCTTTGTGGTACAATTTTAAAACTTGTAATTTAAACACATTCCTAATGTTTTCACACAACTTATTTCATTGAATCCTGATAATAACCAATTGAGACAATTTTAGTGATGGAAACACTAATGATCAGAAAGTAAAAGAGTTTCTTACCTTGCCTAATAATTCCAAATCTTGTACCAACAGCACACATCCTAACAGAAGATGTGTACTGTGTACAACTACTAGTACACAGTGCCCCCAGGTTGTGAGTTTTCATGACATAATTGTCAGCAGACATTGGGTCTTTGTTGTTTTTAGGGTTTACCTCCATTACCAAACCATCTGTAATTGTCCTTTTTCTATACTTGCCGTTTCCAGTAGCCTGAATCAGGTCTCCTCTTCCATCAGTGCATATAATTGAGAGCTGATCTGCAGTGTGCGAAAGCCTAAATTGAACCATTTTCTTAATCTAAAAAAATTTCTTTCACCCTCATAAGTTTCTGCTTATTGTTAGAGCTACAGAATAATAAATGCTTGGTTACTTGTTCTTTTATAGCTGCAGGTATTGTCTATTTCTAGAAAATGGCTATTTGTATATTACATTTTACAAAAGATTAGATCTATCAGCTCATTACCTGAGGAGTATGCCTCCATACATAATGTTTGTCTTGCAATCTTTCCTCTATCCTACCTGCTTCAATTATCTTTCTCCCCTTCTCATCGTTTGGCGTGTATTGCCTGAATTACTAGGCCATGAAATGTTCTTTTTCCTATAACTCAGTCTCTGACATTTCCAAATCTTCCTTGTGAGAGATATCAAAAAGGAGCACTTCATTTCTTTACAGAATTAATAAGATGTGTGGCCTTAATTGCAACCTTTTTTGCTAATTAAAATGCAGCAGGAATGCATATGGTGGAGGTAATGTCTGAATTTACTGCTGGAAATATTCATGACTTTAAAATTTTATGCTTTTGAAATTGTACCTTTTGTATATTGAAATATATATAAATATATTGAATCCTGTTGCACAAAACAATGAAGATGGAAAAAAATAATTTTATTTTCCATTGCCATTTGTGGCACTCTACCATAGTGATTGTATTTTGTAATTGTAATTCATTAAGAACAAGAAAGAGATTTCTGATTCTTACTAAATTTGTTCTCGTGTTTTACTTGGACCATAGTAATTGCATCTTTAAAGCACTAGCTCACAATTTCTACAGATTAAAAATTGAATAACCTCAAATGCTCAGGAATATCATCTGAAGACATATGGAATTAATTTTACATAGCAACTTGAACTATGTCTATTTACAAAGACCAATTATGTATATTAAAAAACAATTTGGTCGAAGTAAGGCTTTATTTACACATAAATGTGAATTAATCCCGATTGCTTTCTTAGTATTAAAGTTCTGTAAATGGGAACATTTGTCTAAAGAATATTTTCTAACATATAAACATTCTTTTGGTTACTATTGATGATTTTTATATGCTTTTCTCTAAAATGTGCTTGAATGGTCATAGTTGAATATAAATTCTGTGAGACAGAAGTCCCCATTGCATAGGGAGATAACTGCTCTATCTACTTGCCTCAGACTTTCAAATTTCTAAGGTTTTACTATCTCTCTCACAAGTACTTTTTAGTAGGCTTAATCTTTTGCTTCCTTCTGGCATTTATACGATTACGAGTACGTTCTCAAATACGCCAATGTGAGTATTTGAACTTGACAACAAAGGGCATGACATGACATGCAGAGATGTGTAGACTACCTGCAAATAGGCAAATTTCTTTGTAAAGATAGTAGTTAGTTCCAAATATATTATTTCATGGATGACCAGTTTAATCTAAAGGGGGCTACATCAGGACATCGGAATCGCTTATTGGACCAGAAGAATTGAAACCTAGATCAAATAAATTTGAGTAGAAAGGAAAGTTAAGAGAATGACACAAAAAGCACCCAGAGGAGAGTATTTCTGTGTAAACAAGTAAATTAATAGGTGGAAATTTAATATACAAATTCACATTTTTTTCAAGATTGGCCTTGTGTGTATGGATACTAAAAAGGAAATAACACTAATGCTTCATTCTTTTGTTTATTCCAAATAATTTTGCTAAGCCCCATTACATAGGCAACTCACTGTTAGACACTTTGTTTTAAAGGTGGAAGAGTTAATACATTTGCTTCCAAAGAACTTGCTAGTAAAGTTACACACACACACACACACACACACACACACACAGAATTACATATTCTATAGGAAAGAAAGGCAATATAGAAAATCTAGACTACCATTCAACAGTAATTTTTTTTTTAAAGGAGGTATTTTACCTGTACAATTTTGAGTGATAAAAAAGGAACATGCTCTTCAAATAATGAGTCTAAAAGAATAATGCAGGTTGGCTGGGCACAGTGGCTCACGCCTGTAATCCCAGCACTTTGGGAGGCTGAGGAAGGCAGATCATAAGGTCAGGAGATTGAGACCATCCTGGCTAACACGGTGAAACTCTGTCTCTACCAAAAATACAAAAAGAAAAAAAAAAAATTAGCCGGGCGTAGTGGCGGGCACCTGTAGTCCCAGCTACTTGGGAGGCTGAGGCAGGAGAATGGCATGAACGCAGGAGAATGGCATGAACCGAGGAGGCGGAGCTTGCAGTGAGCCGAGATGGCGCCACTACACTCCAGCCTGGGCGACAGAGTGAGACTCTGTCTCCAAAAAAAAAAAAACAAAACAAAACAAAAAAGAAAATGCAGATAGCAGTGACTTATGTTCTAGATGTGAATTTTATGTTTCCTTTATGACATATTTTTGTATTGTTTTTTGAAATATGACAGAGGAAACTGAAAACATTCCTTTTGTCTTTACTATGGAAAAGGATTATGAAGAGAAGTCTAGAAGATCTCCTTTCAAACCTGTTTCTAACTTCCAGTTTCAGTCTTGACCTGTAAAGAGTGTAGAAGTTGGAATTTCCACAGTTACAAGGAAAAACTACACAAAGAGAAAATGAATGACTTTTCCGGCGCCATTAGAAAACTGAGGAGGAACACACACACAAAACACTCACACACAATCATCTTCAACCAGGTGCAGCCCAAAGACAAAGGAAAACGTCTTGAAAGAATCCAGAGGGCATAAAACACTTCCTGTTTGCAGAGAAGCGAACATCGGTATTATAGCAGACTTCTCGTGATAAACCATGCAAGCAAAGACAGTGTGGAGGAAAAATGTTTTAAATATTGAAAGAAAAATAAACAATGTAGAAATCTGTATTGTGACAACTCTGAGGTTAGAGATTGTCATTGTCATTACCGACATTTTCCAGATGAAGAAATTGAGGCACCAGTGAGAATAAGTCAGTTTTCCAAAGTCACATTAGTAGTAAGTGTCATGGCTGCTGTATGAACCCAGACAGTATGACTACAGAGTCTATGTTGTTATCCATTATTCTGTACTGACTTTGTCCATTTATTTTTATCATAACATTTATGTGTTTTATAACATCTGTGTATTTCCATGGCAACCTTGACAACTAGATTATGAGCTCTGCATTAAATAAAAGAACAGACAGTCTGTTAGTAAATGAAAGAATGAATGAACAGGAGTAACTAAACTTTGGCATAATGAAATATATCTGTCTTCAGTTCTTTCAGATTTTAAATTACTACATGGGCTGTGGCAGAGTAATTTAAGTAAACCTGAAGTCTAAACAGTTTGGATTTTTGTATAGACTAGCTCATATTTACTTTAACAAAGTACTAAAAAAGTTTTCAATCAAATGATTAAGATTTTGCTGAGCATTCAATGTGTGTCTGTACTGAGCACAGAGGGCAACCTTTGGTGATGACTTTGTTGTGGCTTCAGCACTGGGGTTGTGGAGATAAGCCACACTACTGGGAGTCTATGAGATAACAGGACATGACAAGCAAAATTTTGTTCTAAGTTGTGAGTCACTAACTGTGAGAGGAGAAAGGAGACCTACACATGATGGACTTAGTATGAGAAAAATTCTCCCATAGGATTCTTCATTTATTTTTAAATTTCTCACCATATTCATTGAGGGGTAGACTTATACCGTGATAAAATTCATCAGCTATGCTTTTCTTTTTAGAAGAACACATGATGCTATCGCTAATTAATTTAGAAATTCAGTGGAATTGTTTTGTGATTTTATCATAAATGCCTATCAAGGGTCATATGTTTGCCAGGCATTTTGGAAGTGCTGAGCAAACAGAGATAAGCAAAGAGACATTCCCTGGATTCAGAGTGTTGGTGGTCAGCCTACAGATATACAAACAAATACTTAAAGTGTTCAAACTGTTAAACATACTGTACTACAGATGTATAGGTAGTACGGACTGACAAGCAAATTTACCATGAAGATTAAGCTTGAGGATCTCTCACTCGTATGTATCACTTCCAAAGTTTAACATGTTGCCTCCAAGAACATGAAAAGACACACTACTTTGACGACTGTCTGACAGCCTAGGGACTGCCCCAACCTGGAGATTACATCTAAGCCAGTGGTTTGCAATTAGGGGACAATTTTTATTCTCAGATAATGTTTGCCAATGTCTGGAGATTTTTTTATTATAAAACCTAGTGGGGCAGGACTGCCATTGGCATCTAGTGGTAGTGATCAGGACTCTCTGCCATACATTGTGCAATGCACAAGACAGCACCCTATGATAATCGATTCTTGAGTTTAAAACGTCAATAATACTGTGGTCCAGGGACAATAAGAATGTGAGCAAACTATGCTCAGCTCTCTAGAGAAGGAGGATGATATGGTTTGACTCTGTGTCCCCATCCAAATCTCATCTTGAATTGTAATCCTCACGTGTCATGGGAGGGATCCGTAATCCCCATGTGTCGAGGGAGGGGGGTGATTGGATCATGGGGGAAGTTTTTTCTATGCTGTTCTCGTAATAGTGAGTGAGTTCTCACAAGATTTGATGATTTTCTAAGCACCTGGCATTTCCACTGCTTGCACTCCTTTCTCCTTCCACCTTGGGAAGAAAGTGCTTGCTTCCCCTTTCACCTTCCACCATGATTGTAAGTTTCTTGCGGCCTCCCCAGCCATGTGGACTGTGAGTCCATTGAACCTCTTCCCTTTATAAATTACCCAGTCTCAGGTATTTCTTTAAGGCAGTGTGAAAATGGACTAATACAGAGCAAAAGGAAGAGTGATTTATTTAACAACTAAGATTAGAGAGGACCTGGCCAAACTACTTGACGTAGCTGCCTCCTTCCCACCTCAAGACAGCCTGGATCTAAATTTATTTTCTAACCAGCTGATATGTAAACCAATCTCTGATCTCATATATTCCTATGTGCTTATCCTCCATTTAATTTTACTACTATATACCATCCCTTCATTTCTTGTTTTCACTCTAATGTTTCAAATTCTATAAAATACATTCTAGGAATTCATTTATTTTTTTATTATTTTTATTAGGTAATTAATTTCCAGATATTTCTTCTAATTACCTTCTGAAACATTCGTCATTTTTGCATATTTATTCAATTTAATAATCTATTTATTTGACTATTTAATTTTTTTAAATGGAAATTCCTTTTTTGCTTTGGGTTAATGTCAAAGTATCAACAAACATTTTAACTTTAGAAGTAGATGGAAGTTATCTATTGTTAAATAATCACCACTGCTTGAGTTGTACTAGCAAGCCCTTATTTCAATTTCTATATTCACTTTCAAAACTAATTAGGCATTTGGATTTTCAAAGAACTGAACAGGCAGATATTCAAGATTTTATGAAGATTTATAACTGCATTTCATTAAATATATGTTTGGAACTAGTGCTTTAATAGGAAAAACTGGGCTTTTTAATTTTTGAAACATAGCAATACAATGATGAAAAATAAAGTAGTAAGAATAAATGAATGGAAATTCTATAATTTATAAAATATGTATTTGAAAACATAGAGTGATAGAAGTAAATTTCTTTCTTCCTTCTTAAGTTCTAAGAAATTATATTTGTTAGAACCAAGTTAGTAGATTTAGCTTTATGGAACAAATTATATAACTTCTAGCAACGGGAGGGACATAGCATATGAAGAAAATAAAAAAGAAGGAAGAAAAGAAAAAGTGATGAAAATGAAAAATGAGGCAAATGAAGAGGGTTGAGGTTCCAGAGGAGGTGCAAGAGCACGGAGGCATCCCTGCAAACCATCTAGGGCTACTAGTTTCATAATTACCAAAAGTAAGCCTAGCATATTATTTGAGGAAAATTAAATATGGAGTAATAGGTCATTAAATATGGAACATTAAATATGGAGTAATAGCTCCTCTTCTGAATTTATAAGACCTTTGAACCAATAATCTAATACAGATTAAGAATTAATGTTACATACTTTGCTATCTAGGAACATTACACTTCATAACCCCCATTAAGATGATGGCACTGGGTCACTTGAGTCCAGATTGGGATGACAGATATGCTTTTGAATCCAAGCCTATTTTAGATTAGTGACACATGACTGGCCTTCTGAGACATCATTTGGTTCTTTTCCTCTCTTTGCTTTCTTTTATTTGTACATTTAATGAGAAATTTCAGTATGGATAAATGAGATGTGTGTGTGTTTGTGTGTGTGTATGTATGTGTGTACTTAAATTCTTACTGCAAATATTTATGTTGTCATGAAGTCTGGAAATCTGTACACCCACAAGCATTAAAAAAAATTGCTCTGCAGTTAGAAACCTTGATGTAATTATTAAAAAATGATTGCCAAAAAGGTAACTTTTATAGTAAATCTTTTCTATTAAAAAAACTGTGAAGAAATGTAAGCATATTTTCTGAATATAGAACACTATTTGAAAACAACTTCATCAAATAATCGTGTAATGATAAACAAGCATACTAACAAACAAAACCAAAAATGCTCTCACTTGTCTTCACCTTGTTACATATTTAGAGTAAGCATTATCTCAGGGAAGCTTTTCCCAGATCCCTTTTGTTGTTGCTATTGCTGTGGTTGTTTAAAATAAGTCTCGCAGATTTTTACTTAATATTCATCGCATGATTATTTAATTAGTGTTTATATGCCCTGACAGACAAGTCTTGGAGGAGACAACAAAGTCTACGTCTGTTTTACATGCAGTGATTAACATATGATAGGAGTACCATATACATGGGAATTGAATAATTCCAGGACAGCCTCTGAGAAGGACAACTGTGTCATGTCACATAACTTGCTTGTCCTGCCATGGTGCCCCAAGTGTTAAATAATTTTTCTCTGATATAACTTCAAATATCTCACTTTCTGTGTTACTCCAGGATGCCACAACATGGGACAAACAGCTTAATCAGCCATATCCTCAGTCTCTCTCTGGTTGCTAATGAGGAAGCATTGCATATAAATACCAAGTGATGATGGTTTATACCCAAATCTGTCCTGATTCAAAGTGATAAAGTGAGAAGGCTGGCTATGAGGTAGAATTTTCACCAGCTATTATATTTCTTTTCCAAATATATCTTCCTAGTGTTCAGCAGGCTTTGTCTTACTAAACGTTAGAAGATCGTGCTAATTAATAAACAAGTGAAGACAGCAGAAGGGATGAACTGAACATTACATTGTCCTACTGAAGGCTTTAAATAAAATCTTCTCATACCATGAGGGGAAAATAATAACTTGGACCGCCTTTTAATAACACACAACTATTCATACATATTCTTTGTATGAAATTATTTTTACCCAAACATATGAGAAGAGCCATTTGAAATTCAATTTAAAAAAAAAGCTACAAAAAATTGTCACTCCCAGTTCCGCAGAACAAGAACATTTTATGTTTTATTTTATTTCATCTTGTTTTAAGCTTGGTGGGTTAGAATTTGTTAGCTCATTGGATTATAAAATATACCTCTGTAGAAAACTATTATTGAAGTGCTTTGTCATTGGAGCGTAGAAGCTGACATCCTGTAGGATTATTCTGCTAGTGATTTCATATGCAGGGCTCACTGGAGCCATGTCTATTTGTTCTGCTGACAAGCCAAAGACTCTAAAGTTTTAAAAGAATTGAGTTAGGTTTAACAACATTTCTGCATTTCCTAAAAGGAAATAAAATATTTAGAGAAGGCCCACAGTTTTCGGAAACCACAAAAAACTGTCACTGGAAACCACTGCATTTTTGCATTACGAGGCACCAAGCTGATGTGATAAACTGTTTATCTAAGGACCTATCTGCAGACGTCTTGTGGATTTGACAAAACCTATGACAATTATCGTGTTCACTGTGTGAGAGCAAGAAGTCATTTTGCTTCCTTGGTGAAATCTATATGGGAGTATAGACTTTTGCATAGTTGATTGTCATGTGTGTCACCTAAGGATGAAAAAGATAGGATGGACCCAGGACAGTTTTTGGATGAGACACAGACCCTGGCAAGAAGCAAGAAGGTGGTTACAGGCATTTGAGCAAGAAACCCCAGAGGAGCAAGCAGAGTGATGAAAAGTCATGGAATTGGCCCCGCAGGAGGGAGAGAGAAGAAAGACATTCATGATCGATGGAAAGGGAGAAGGTTGAATGGAGACCTAATCTTCGAGGAAAAGAAATATTGCTTATGGAACAATGAGCAGTGGCCTTTTCTGTTAACTGAGGGAATGAGTTAGAATTTTAGAAAGAAAGATTTAGGGTAAGCCTAGAAAAGAAATTTGTGCTGCAGTATGGGAAACAAAGAATCCATGTTACCAACTAAAACTGCAGATATTCGTTGTGTAGAGATTTCTACATTACTCTGAAATCTGTAGGTTGATCAACTTCATCCAAAACTATAAATTTGTTTTTTTTAAGTTTGTCCCCAGCTTTTAACTCTGCATCATAGATTTCAAGGAGAAAGGGCTTACATATAGGGCAAGCCTGGAGGCCACAATTTCCAACATTTTTAAACAATTACCTAAATTGCAACTGCATGGAGTCAGAAAAAACAAATCATCAACCGTGACCCTGGAATCACTACATAGATAATATTCAGAGTTCCAAGAATAAAATAGAAGAGAGTGTGTGTGTGTAAAATATTTAAGTACCAATCCCAAATTAATTTAATTAAATTGAATACCTGCTTATGGAGAGTTTATTTCAAGTTCCTTTCTATGCTTGAAATTTTGGTACATTAATTATCCACAAAAGACGTCACAATCCAGGAGAGAAAATAGCCTATGCAATAACCATAACACAATACAGTAAGTTAGGTATATGGGAAAGTTTTGAGGACAGACAGAAGAGAGAGTTCTTTCTTCTTGTACTAGGTATAGAATATGATCCTTCTGGGGAGAAAATAAGAACAGAGGTGACATTCAGTTAAAAAATGAAATATAATCAGTCTTTCACTGATTGGAAAAGAATGAAGTGGTTGGTTCAAGCCCAGTAAACACTATTTGGGAAAGAGTAGAGGCCTAAGATTTTGTAGTGATACTTGAATAACAGTGAGACATTAGCTGTATAAAATGATCAGCTGTAGCATAATTGTTGGGGGTGGCGGGGTGGAGAGAGAGAGAGAGAGAGAGAGAGAGAGAGAGAGAGAGAGAGACAGACACAGAGAGCAGAAATGTAAGTTGGGCATTGTTAGTAATATAGAATGATGTGGTAAAGCTATCAGATTTTTTTCTGTAGGTCAGAAAAAGTCTCTACAATGATTGAGCATGAAAATGACAGGCCCGGAAATAATTTTATAAAGATAACTGAAAAGGAGTGGGAGGAAATAAGAAATGGGCAGGAAGGACACAATCAAAGTTATTACGACTGTCAAAAAGATGATGAGGATGACTAGAACCAGAATGTTCAGCAGTAAGAGTGGCAGTGAGGCAAATATTAGAGAGCCAAGTAAGCATATGTTCATGCTAGAATCCATTAAATTTAGAAACAGTAAATGATAATATTTTTCAGTTTTTAAATTAATTAATTAATTAATTTTTTTTTTTCTGGAGTCTCGCTGTGTCGCCAGGCTGGAGAGCAGTGGCACAATCTCGGCTCACTGCAACCTCCACCTGTTGGGTTCAAGCAATTCTTCTGTCTCAGCCTCCCAAATAGCTGAATATTTTTCAGTTCTAAAACAATTTACATTAAATCATTTCTAATGTATCTATGTGTATACCACACTCAGTGTAATATTAGCTATTATAGTAAACTCAGATGAATTTTTTCTTTTTGTAGGTCAGATACCACTAAATATCAGAAATTTGATACATTTCACCTTAATATAATTAGATGTTAGATTGCCCATTAAATCATGGGACTGGAATGAAAGAAGTGAGAGATCATTTTTAAAAAGCATTAAATGTTAAGGTTCTGTTTTGAAAATTCCAAAGCCAGTGTTACTTGAAAAGAGGTTGGGAGGTGGTATGCGTAATATGTGTACCAGGGAATCCATGCCACTGTGTAGGAAACATCTCATTATCCTCAAGTCAAAATAAGTTAAATGTCTTCAGAGTGCTCTTCACGGGACATACAAGTCATTATTTAACATACAGCATGAACCTGGCCCAAAGATGCAGAGCAGGAGAAAGCCACTAGTGTAGTTCTTCAACAGCATTCTTGCCAGAATCTGTTGGAATCTAGCATTTCCAGTTTTTTGTATTCATATTTTTTTGGCTAAAATAACACCAACTATTAATTAATGATTCCAGATTTTGTTTTTTCTTGAAAAATGTGAGTGGGTCTTGTCATTTCTTGATACAATATTTTTCTATCTGTTGACCCAACTGTCTGTTGGCTATGGACTGAGTTGTATGTAACTCCCCGCAATTTAAATCTTCAAGCCCTAACCTGCAATGTGACAGTGTTTGGAAACAGAGATTTTAGGAGGTAACTAATGTTGAATATAGTCATAAGGGTGGGGTCTTAATCTGGTGAGATTGGTGACCTTCTCTCTCTCTCCCTGCTTCCTGAGACCAAGGAAAGACCAAGCGAGAATACAAGGAGAAGAGGGCCACCTATGAGACAAGGAGAAAGAACTTGGAATAAACCAATGCTGTCAATGCCTCCAGCCTCTAGAACTATGAGAACATACATTTCTGTTGTTTAAGCATTCTGTTTTGTGATATTTTTTTAAGGCTTCACCATCTATCTAGCTATCTATTGTCTATCATCGATTTACCTCTATTGTGTCACATAGGGTAAAAACAAACAAAACCGAACATCTCATGCTTTACCTCCTGCTTCTCTGGTGAGGTGACTGCCCTGGCATGATGGACTCACCCTGCCTCTGATCCTGTACATATTCTCCTCTCAGCCTTAACCCTGTTATGCCTGAGGTTGCAATGCTTTGAATTCTGGCAATCAGAGCTTTGCGATGACCTTGAGCAGTAGGATATAAATAACGCCTACATGCTTAGTCTTCCAATAATAGAACACTAGACATATGGGTTAAGAAGAGTATAAGACATAAGAAACCAATAAGTAAGATCATGAAGTTAAATAACAAAAGCAAAACAAAGCCCCAAATCTTTTGATCCAGCTACCTATGACTTACAAATTGTAAATTTTAGGTAAATATAGGTTTTACTGAAACCTGGTTAATCATTCTGAACCTCACTATCCTTCCCTAAGTAATGGAGATAGTCACTATTTGAACATGCACACATGTGTGAGAATTATAGGAGACAACCTATGCAATACTTCCTCTTGCCTCAGCTCTCCACTTTCCCTATAAACTATTCATTCAAACTTCAATCCCTAGTCTAGCTACTTCCAGGGTGCCTTTTCAGGTGACTAAAATATGTTTATTTTCTGGCTTTTCAGATTGACGTCAAACATAATATTTCATTTGAACTTCACGTTTAGTCTAAACTCAACACTTTTTAGCATTTCAGGGAGCAAATACTATGATTAACAATTAATGGAACTAATACATACATAATGATATATGATACATAATATAGAATATAGAATACAGAATACTGTATATATATCATATAAATGTAACACATATAATAATATATGTATCTACCCACACATACACACACATACGTTCAAAATACCCAAAAGAGTTTGTGTTTAATGGTTAACCAAATAGAAAAGCCTCTGGCAATGTAAATTCAAACCAACAAACTTCACAAGATGACACTACTTAAATAAAAACTGGACATTTCTGATGTAGTAGTGGTTTTGAAATTAAGGACAAAATGTGATAAACTGAAAATCACACTGAAAGAAAGAACTTACAATTCTTGCCATACCCAGTTGACTACACTGGTACTTCTGCTGATAATAAACAAAATGCTGTTATAAAACAAACAAACGTCTTTAATACATCCCTGACACAGCAGTAAAAATTGCTCTGGATAGAAAACTAGCAATAACTGTCTTATCGCCTGGATAAGAGAACATCTGTTCAGAAAATTTGACCCTGAGCAGAGATTAAAAGCAAAAATTCATTTCTTTTTCCTGAAATTTTGTGACCACGCACTAGTCCTGAGGTAGATAGATATCTCTAGCAAACCACCTGGATGACCCAGAATGACGCAAGTGGCAAACACAGTTTAAAATCCTAACTCATAGATCTATACTGATTGCAGGAACCTGAAAGAAACAAAGAAAAATTTTCATCGGAAGTTAAATATTTCATATAATACCTATAGACAAAATAGAAGGCTAATATTCACATTAACATAATAAATATACAAGATAATGCTTTCATTAGTAAGTACAAAAAAGTTATACCTAGAGTAATCCTCAAACTCATTAAATAATGGATACAAATAAAAAACAGTTTTGTTTATGTTCATTGGTTTCAATAAATAAGGCAAAGACAAAAATGTGGACAAGGCAGTTTTCAAACTATTTCTAGTAGAAATCTAAGAAATAAGAATATGTCAATTGAGATCCAAATGTCATAAAGTTTTAATTTTGGACTAGATGCAGGTGAAGAGAGAATACATGATCTAGAAAAAAGCAGAGGGGTTCATACGGGGTGCTCTAACACAAACAATACCTATTGAACTACTTCCTTAACCTTTTCAAGGCTTGATTTATAGATCTTTCAAATGGATATACTAATCAAGCCACAATAATTCTGTAACAATTAAGTGATACTACATATTTGAAAATATCTAAGATAGCAACTTGTAAATTGGAGGCACTTGTTACATAGACAACAACTTAAAAAATTAAAAACATTTATTTGCACCATATCACTATCTTTGTTTTCTTGCCTTTGATGCACCAGAGAAATTGTAAAGGCTTCTATTTTTCTTCTGAGATTTGTCCAACAGTTTATGTTTTAAGATTTGATGGAAACAATTGATTGAAAGCCTCGCTTAGATTTATCAAGTTTAGTTACCTGTTTATCTATTAACTACTAATCAACACAGTTTATTGCTACAGGATATTTTTGGAACTTTTTTCGTGAAATGAATCATAATTACTTATAAGGATTTTAGATCTCCTGAAACTAATAAAAAGCTAAATGTTTTCCAATCAGAAAGTGACCATAATTCTATGAAACACCAGCAGGTAAACCCAAGATATCCTAAGAGGTGGAGGAAGTGTTTTTCAAGGGACGGCAAGGGCCATGAATATAGGATACCATGATTTATCATCACTAAAGCTCTTGGTACTGTTGAAAAGATAACTCCATTTCCCAGCTATCGCCAAAAAAAGAAAGGGGCACTGCAAACTACAGGTAGAGTGCAGAAATGATTCACTCAAATACTGGGCCTTTTGTTGGAACTGTGAAAGAAGGCAAGAAGAGGAAGCAAATAAGTGAAGAAGAATGATTGTTGTGATAACTAATCTTATGTGTTAACTTGGCTAGTCTACAGGACCCAGATATCTGGTCAAATACCATCCAAATGTTGCTGTTAAAATGAGATTATCATTTAAATAAGTGACTCTTCCTAAGGTTGTAAGCCTCATCTAATCAGTTGAAGGACAAGAGAAAAGGACTGAGATCCTTCAAGAGAGAATTCTGTCACCAGACTGCCTTAGGACTTGAATCTCAAGATCAACTGTTGCCTGCTTCTTTTTGCTTCTAGACCTATTACTAGACTCGTGTTTCCGCCAGTCATTAAAAGTGATGTACTAAGTGTAACCAATGAAGAAATATGCTATACTCCAAAAGAACTACATGATATCTCAAATTTATGTGGACAGAAATCTAGCGAGCATGTATGAGAATGAATATTAAGGATGTGGAATAATGATGGAATCAACATGAATTTGGATAATGCCAACTTCATTGTTATGAGTCCATGCTTACACTAATGTATGACTGTGTATGTTCTGAGTCAGCATCCAATATATGGTGCTGTTTCTTCTGTAGCCGGGATTCTTGTGTTCAGGTATCAAAGAGGTGGAAATGGAAGAGTTACCACTTACCATTACCCCTAGCGATCCACTAGTAAAGTTTTTGCTTCCTGAAACGTTATGCTCTGCTGACCTTGAGGTCTTAGTTCCAAAGGGATAAATGCTTCTACCGGGAAGCATACAATGATGTAATTGAGCTGAAAGTGAAGACTGCCCTCAGACCACTTAGGCTTCTCATGTCTCCAAATCAACAGGCAGAAAAGGGAATCACTGTGCTGGCTGCAGTGATTGATCCTGATTACCAAGGGAAAATTGAACTGGTAATCCACAACGGAAGTGAGAAAGGGTGTATCTGAAATACAGCAGCTCCTTTGGGGCATTTCTTCGTATTCGCATACCCTGTGATTAAGGTCAATGGAAAACTACAAGAACCCCCTTCAGCCAGGACTACTGATGGTCCAGATACTTCAGGAATGAAAGTTTGGGTTACCCAACCAGGTAAATAATAACAACCAGCTGAGGTGCTTGTTGAGAAAAGAGGTGAAATGAAATGAGCAGTGATAGAGGGTAATTGTGAATATTAGCTATGACCACACAAACATTTACAGAAAAGAAGACTAATTGCCATGAGTATTTCTTCCTTATTTTGTTATGTTTGTGTGTGCATATTTTATATATATAAAATATAATATATATCATGTATATAAAATATTTTCTTTGTTCTTGTATCCCCTTATCTTATAATATGTATTGACTTTACATTATAGTTTTAAGTATTGCCAGCTTAATATTATAATATTTAAGTTGCAAGATATTAAGGAGAAGAGTGAACATCACCCAAGCAAGCACTCTGTATCTTTTTCTGGAAAAACAGTTATGCATTTCAGGTTGTATGCAGGATGGTTGTATCATGTTAGGAGGAAGTATGACATTGTTATTTGTTTCTTTTTAGAGATTAAGTACGTAAAGTTTAAGGATATGTATACCAATGCCAAGTTCACAAAGGGTGAACTTGTGATAGTTAAATTTATATGTCAACTTGGCAAAGCCATGATATCCAGATTTGGTCAAATACCAGTCTAGATGTTGCCGTGAAGATATTTTTTTAGGTAAGACTAACATTTACATAGGCAGACTTTGAGTAAAGCAAGTTATCCTTTGTCTTAGTCTGTTCAGGTTGCTATAAGAAAATACCATAAATGGAGTGGCTTATAAACCAGAAACATTTATTTCTGACAGTTCTGGAGACTTGGAAGTCCAAGATCAAGGAACGCTTTCCTGGTTCATAGACAATACCTTCTTTCTGTGTCATCACATGATGGAAGAAGCAAGAGTCTCCCTTGGGTCTGTTCTACAAGGGCACTAATCTCATTCATGAGAACTCTATCCTCATGACTTTTCAGAAAGAGAAAGAAAGATAAAGGATGTGGTTAAAAAAACATTATGCAGCAAATGCTGAAAGCATTGAGAATATCAACTGAATTAATTATAAGGCCACAACCAAAGTAACTAAGAAATGAGATAAGAATTTTGTGAAATAATCTACTTTTTTAGTATATCAAAATTATATAAATAGTGATCCTAATTTGCTCTAATAATTTTTCTTTTTAGGTGCCAATATTATCCATTTGAAATAACATATAATGCATTGTTGTACTTTTGTAGACAGATTCTGTTAATATTCTTTATTTTTCAAAAATTTTATTGTTCTCATGCTTTTTTCCTCCTAAGATGAATTTTACAATTATTGTCACTACTCCAAAGAACAATTCTGCCTTCTGAGGCATTTATTTAAATTGACTGAATCATTGCCATATATTTTTTCTTTTGAGTATGCCTAATAATTTTCATCTTTGGCTCAATTTTAAATGATTTTCTGAATTTTTTATTGAACTTTTCAGGTTCACTTGCAGTAATCAGTCTTTGTCCTTTAAATGTGTTTTTAAAAAGGCCACCCATTAGTTCATGAGTTAATAATTGTCATGTGTTTGGCCTCTCCGTGTTACCCTGCAGCTTTTTATCTTGCTTCTTTCCAATTCAAGGACTCTGTGTTCTCTGACTTGATAATTTTGTGTTCTGCCTCTGTGTTTTGCATTCTGCTACATGCTTTTGCGACAAAAGTACTACAACAATTTGTTCCTTTTGTTGAAAGTAACTTTCTTGTTGATATTTGAGCTGAAAATGGGTTCCTTTGTTATGTAGAAATGTAGACTTTTTTCTTCTTCACATACAGCATCATTAAACATACCCTCTGGCTGCATGAGTTTAGAGCTCTTCTTTATTATTCATCATTGCACACCAACATGTCCTTCAGAATTATATTTATCTCAGATGACATTGACATCTAAAGAGGACTTGGAAGACTATGCACCTCGAGGGTCATGCTGCTCTGAACATGGTTTTGGGCAATTTCCTGTTTGTGTATTAGGTAGATGTGAGTGTGTGTTGTGTTTATATGGGTTAACTCACTCTATTTAACTATTAATAGATTCATTAATTAGCTATGTCCTTTCATGTATTATGTTATTGCAAAAGATGGAAACATTTAGAAATCATGGTTCCCACCCCGAAATAGGTTAGTCTACTCTAATAATAGGCAAATAAACCAAATGTTTTGGAAGACTTGAATAAGCATTATGAAAGCAGGAAACACGGGAAGGGGCTCCATAGGAAAGGAACTAAACTCCAACCAGTGGATAATCAGAAGAAGCATCCTTGTGGGCACTGTGACTGAACCAAATCTTACAGGATGAGAAATTAGCCAGGCAGAGCATAGATACATACCTTTCCCACAACAGAACACGAGTGTATATAATACAGCAAATGAGAGAAAACAGAATGCCTTCAGATTTTTTGAGCAGATCTATAAGTCTTAAGTCTTATAGACTTGATATCTCCTTTGATGAGGTTGCCAGCTTAAAGCATTACTGAAGGAAATATGATTATAAGTAAAACTTACTCTGAAAAAAATGTGTTAAGAATTGTGGCTGGCAACTAGAGAGAATGATAGAGATTAAGCAGAATAGTTTACAAAATAAATTGTGCATATGGTTCCTTAATTCCTGAAGAATCAAAGGCTTTTCGGTGGTCATTTTGTTACGACGTGTCTACACTTAAATAGTCTTGGAAAGACTAGAGTAGCCAGCCTTCAAAACATACCTGGTGGAAAAACTACTAATTTCATGAATGAATTCAAGAACAGCAGTCTCTATAGTCAACATTGTTTTGTTAGTCAACTCTTTAGACCATTTCTTCTGATTTAATTTTCATAAGATTTATAAATCTATAGCTCCTCCACTGTAGTAAAGCAAAGATACTGGTGACATCATCCCACACTTGACTATTATGATTCTCCATCTCCCAAATGAAACCCATCTTTGCACGAACAGTTTAGTTCAGGACTTACTGGCCCCACCAAACCTTAATTGAGTAGAGTCATCTATTTCTCCTCTGACCCAATCTCTTGCACCAGACAACCAACCCTATGACTGGGTTTTATTTTTTTCTTGAAAACTTAATTTATGATAGCTTCTTTTTATATTTCAAAATTAATTATCTGCCCATATTATCTTTGAGCACTTTCAAGGCAACTTGAAGATATGCTTTGCCCTTCTAGGTATAAAATAAAGCAACTATGACTATGTGTCAGGAACATAAGGTTGAATGCATACTTTTTAGCATTAGAGAACACAACACAAGGAATTGTGAAGAAAGACCATAAACCAGACTGCAAATCCTGCTATGTAATATCTTTCATCCCACATGAAGTACCATTTATACTCTGGGTCTTTTCAAAAGCTGAAATATGCAATGAATTACTAAGAGTCACGGTAATGGTTTCATACTACGGAGAGCTTGTTCCACCCTAAATTCTATTTTTTATATTCCTCTCATTTGAAAGTTATTTTTGCTTACAGTAATGTAAGCTAAAATTTTATATGCAAGTGAAGAACTTATAGCTTACAGCCACATCACATCAGTTTATCCTACTGAGTAATCAACAAGTTGAAGTCAGCTTCACGTTGGTTCTCCTGTAATCATATTTCCTCCAATTATGCTTTACAAAGTCAGTTGCCTCATCAAGGGAGAGAAAGACAATTGTCTCATATGAATTTAACGCATTAAAATAATGCTGCTTGTTAGACACAGGTAATATAATAAGCTCTTTTACAATAATTTAATTTAAAATTTATCTTGCATCAAGGTGAAGCTAAAAAGTCTAGAGGTTTACAGAACGTCCCTCACCCATATGTTTTTTAAAGGACAGTATTTTCTCCTTTTTTTTTTTCATTTTTTTCCCATTATTCATTGTCCTTTAAAGAGGGTTTATTGTACTTTGAGTCAGGTGTACCTATTTTTTAGTTACCTATATTGATAACATCTGATGCAGGTCAAAAAGTTGTTTTTATTTTTTATTTTTATTTGTTTATGTATTTATCTTTGAGACAGTCTCGCTCTCTCGCTCTCTTGCTCTGTCGCCCAGACTGGAGTGCAGTGGCGTGACCTCGGCTCACCGCTAGCTCCGCCTCCAGGGTTCGGCTAATTTTTTTGTATTTTTTAGTAGAGACAAGGTTTCGTCATTTTAGCAGGATAGTCTTGATCTCCTGACCTCGTGATCCACCCTCCTCAGCCTCCCAAAGTGCTGGGATTACAGGCATGAGCCACCACACCCCTAGCCAGGTTGTTTTTATTTTTTTTAACAATTTACTTTTTAATGACTTGAGCTTTTCTGTGTGACGTGTATAATTCACAAAATTTTATACATCAGTCATGAATAGAGCTGAAATCAACTTCACCAAGAGGTTTGTAAAAAGATATAAAATTGTGAACATGAAGAAAAACAATCCATGAAATTGTATAGACTCAATGAATAGAACATTTCAGAATTATTCTTGCACATATCAGGCCCCTAGGGTTTTCCATTTTTACCTTTCAGGAAAATATACTTGTTTGAATTTAGAGAATTCCTCAAAGACTTCTGAGGACAAAGGAAATTCAATAGAGATCAATAGATACAAGTTAGATATTTAAGTAATTGGGCACATACTGTCAGAAAAGAATAGATATAATTCCTTAGTCAGGTTCTTCAAATTACCCACAAAGATAAAAAGTTTAGAGTGGAGGCTGTGATGGGAATTGCTGTTTCCTTAGAGCAGCTGGTCATTTGTTCTAACATGTAATATAGCAAATCAATTCACAAGGTGATTGTGTTAGAGAAGAATGCACTTGAAATACTTCTGTAGACACAGAAGCTATGAATCACAATGAATTCTAATACCTTGGTGTAAATTTTGTCTTAGAAAAAAATAGGAGAAATGATTTAACTCATATGACCTAAGTCAATATTTTAGACAGCATGACAGTGAAGTAACCATTGTACCATTGAATACACAATATTGTCGTAGTCTTTTAAATTTCCCCTAATGTTCTAGAAGGGTTGGACATTTTCTCAAAAATTATGCAAGGATAGTCTTTATTTGAAAACTCACAGGTATAAAGCATACATGTATTTTAAAGATGGATATAACATAAGTGGCAGCTAGTCAAATTATTCAGAAGACTTAATATTTAGCATGTAAATGTATGCACAGGTATGTATACATGTGCATTTATGTCTGTATATTTACGTATACATATATTTCTGTGTATGTGTGTCTGTACATCTGTGTTTGTGTGTGCGTGTGCGTGCATGTGTGAGTTTGCATGTCTGTGTAAATGGGTTCCTGTTTTTAATTTGCCTTTTGTAAATGAAAAATAACAATCACAATAGCAAATTCTATTTACTGTCATGGAATCTTCATAAAAAAGAAAGCTATTTAATATCACAGAAATAAAAGCACTTCAAAAAAGGAAGGTTAGACCAAGTTAAATTAAAATTTTATTTTGAAATAATAATCCATGCATTTTCCCTTAATTTGCTAAATACAGTTATTTAGTAACCACTTCCTTCAATCAAACCAACATTTTACTTATACATTATTGAGGTATAGAATTATTACTATATTTACACACACACTCAGTTGAATAGTAGTTGACATTAACCTAATTCCAAATTACATACCCTATTCAAAGCAACAAATTTCTGGTAAATCTACATCTTGAGTTCTCCATTTTCTTTTTTTTTTTTTAGAGATGGGATCTCACTACATTGACCAGGCTGGTCTCAAACCCCTGGCCTCAAGCAATCCTCCCATCTCGGCCTCCCAAAGTGTTGGGATTACAGGCATGAGCCACTGCATTTGGTCCAAGTTCTCCATTTTCATTATAATGTACATATCTTTCCTGTTTAGTATACAGGTTATATTCCAAAATACTATCAAACTCAAAAATATAAAAGGGTTAGCGTCTTGGGTTACTTTAATACAGGGGTTGGCAAGCTTTTCTGTAAAAGGCCAGAGAGTAAATATTTTAGGTTTTGTAGTTCAAACAGTCTCTAATACAACTACTCAACTCTGCCATTGTGGTATGAAAGCAGGCAGAGACAACCTGTAAATACATGAGCATAGCTATGTTCCAATAAAACTTCAGTTATGGACACTAACATTTGAATGTCATATAATTTTACATGTCATACTATTATTCTTTTACTTTTTTCCAACCATTTAAAAAACTGAAAATGTTTCTTAGCTTATAGGCTGTATAAAAGCAGACAATAGGTCGGATTGGCCTAGAGACCACAGTTGGCAAATTTCTGCTTTAATGTTTTAATATGAATGGAGATACTGACTTTAGCAGAATGAATTCTACAATAACTTAAATTATATGCATAAAGTTTGCTTAAATCCTATCTAGTCCACCTGTGTCAACAGAATGCAATGGATTCAGAAGAGAAAAGATGGTAATGGCACCAAAACATCCTTGCTGGTACCTATAGAAAGCTCCCCACACTGACTTTTAACGTAGAGAAGAAAATGTTGGTATGACTCCAGAATTTAATTTCTTTTCCCCTGGCACTAAAATTGGATGTGCTGGAGATCCACTTTACAGAAATTACATTTCTCTGTGTAGAAGATGTAAGTGATCAGTTGATCCTCCAAGCATGATATAAACAAGTGAGGTGGGTGTAGTGACAGCTGCCTCAGAACCAAGGCTTAGTTTGCTGTGTGTGCTGTGCAACCCTGTGCCTCATCACCATGCCATGTTTACTCTGAAATTGACATTTTATCTTTGATGGGCTCATTTAACCCTCTGATACTAATTAACATTTGTTTACCCACTTATTTTACTGGAGAAAGATAATTTTAATAAGTTGTTTCATTCTCCCAGTCAAATGGTGTTAACCAGACTAAGTTATTATTGATTCAAGATATATGTTAAGTCCAAGGACACCAAATGTATCAGTGCAGTGTCAGCTCTTGGCCTTTGCAAGGGATGGGTTCTGGGACTTCCTCAGATACCAAATCCGGGGATGCTCAAGCTCCTTATATAAAACCATGAGTAGTATTTACATGTAAACTATGCACATCTTCCTGTATACTTTAAATCATCTCTAGATTAGTTAAAATACCAAATACAAGGCAAATGCTATGTACACAGTTGCTACACCATGTGTTTTTATTTGGGGTTTTTTTATTGTTGTATTGTTATTTTTTACTTTTTAAAAAATACTTGCTATCTATGGCTGGTTTATACTGTGAATGTTGAATCCATGGATATGAAAGGCCAACTGTATAACTCTTTATTTCTGTCTTAAATGGAATAATCTTCCATAGAGGAAGATTTGCGATACAGAAATCATTACCATCTTTATCTTTTCATGTCCACTAGTTTAGATAAACAGAACCAGAACTCAAACGCCCATCATCAAAGTAGCATTTATATTTATGTTTTTAAAAATTGAAATCATGCTTTCATATGTAAAATGTATTTAATTAAATTTAAATATAATTTTAAGTATTTCAACCCAAATACTAAGAATATTCATAACATATAATTTTAAAATAGCTGGATATAATATTTTAAAATTATAACAAATATATTTATTATCCTGCTATTTTGACATATAATTTTTTTTCTATTTTCTATTCTACACATATGAGCTATCTATGAAATGTTTGTATTTATTTATTGCTATTTAATCTTCTAAATATACTTCTCTCAGGATCTCATTGGGTGAGGGTATTCATGGTCTAGTCAGAGCCTAAAGTGTCCTAAATCTTTGGGGAATAAAATAAAAAAAAGCTACTCACTAGTTTATAAGCTGATAGGGACATAGAATATTAATCTCTGATTATCCTCATTTAAGTTCTTATGTGAGAAAGCACTGGTGACTGGTAGATCCCTACCTTAAGTATTTCTAGAAAGATTACAAAAATAAACTTTCCAAGAAGAATTACAACAGAGTGATTACTATGCCCGCCCTATCCAAATAAGGTATCTTTGCTTTTATTTCAAGATAGTATAGTTTTAACCGAATGAAATGGCATTTCTTTATTCTTTCAAAGCAAACAAATAAAATTTTCCATTGCTAAATGTATTTGTATTTCTCTAGTAAGCTCTCTTGTCATGTTCATTACTTTTTATTAAGGTGTATTTCTGTTATCGATTTTAATTAGGCTTTTGTATATTGTATGCCAAAATGTTTTCTAATTTGTGCCATTCCAATATTTTTGCTTTAAAATAGTTTTAAAATGATATAAATAAAAAGTTATTAAAATTTGTATAACAAATTTTTGAAACTTTTATGATTAAAAATTATAACCTTATACCTTAGCTGATAATCTATTTGCTTTGTTTTGTTGTTGACAGCTGATTGACAGCTTTACTTATAAATTTAATTCTTTAGCATGCTTGTATTGTATGACTATTTGGTCAGTGAAATGTTTTTGTGCACTAATCTCATTGTTCCAGAGATTTTTCTTGAATAATTATTTTTCCCAATGACTTATAGTAACACTCTACTTTGCTTATGTATAATGAAAATTCAAGTAATCAAAGGTAGAATAGGGTTTATGAGCTTAAGTTCTAGAATCAGTTGAATTTAGGTTTTCTTACTAGCTTTACCTTTTATAAGCTATTTTTGTAAATTATGAAATTTTTTTTGTTTTAATTTTCTCAGGTAAAAATATTTAATAGAGTATCTCTGAAAAGTGATTAAAGATTAAATGAAATAATGATGACTAACGGAATTTTTAGAACATAGTAACCCTTTGAGACAGACAGGAGGCAGGTAGATACCGGGTAGAAGAGAGTGATTCCCCAGCAAATGCCCTACCGTCAAGCCTGGAAACCTACGGCCCTAAATGAAGATGGGCATTCCTGTTTTTGCACCCAAATATTGCCTTTTGGCCCACCACGCCCCCCACCCCATCCTGTACCCATGTATATTAGTTTGTTTTCACGCTGCTGATAAAGACATACCTGAGATGGGGTAATTTATAGAGGAATGAGGTTTAATGGACTCACAGTTCCACATGACTATGGAGGCCTCACAATTATGGGTGGAAGGCAAAAGGCATGTCTTAAATGATGGCCAGCAAAGAGAGAGAATGAGAGCCCACCAAAAGGGCTTTCCCCTTACAAAACCATCAGATCTCGTGAGACTCATTCACTACCATGAGAACAGTGTGGGGAAAACCACCCCCATGATTTAATTATCTCACCAGGTACCCAAAACACCTGGGAATTATGGGAGCTACAATTCAAGATGAGATTTGGGTGGGGACACAGCCAAACCATATCATCATATAAATGCAAACCACAGATTCCATGAGCAGATGAGCAGAGTAGCAGAAGAGCAGTGTGGCAGAGGAGAGAAGAAAAGGAACATCTGAACGTTGAAAGTTCAGCTGTGGACAGTCAGGGAGGACATCAGCCATGGGATAGCCAAACTCCAGGGGAAGATCATCTTCCTACTCCATCACCCTCCAGCTCCCCATCCGTCCCATTGAAAGCCACCTTTTTCCAGCAATAAAACCCCCACATTTACCATCCTTCAATTTGTCCCTGTGACCTGATTCTTCCTGGATGCTGGACAAGAACCTGGGAGGGCATTGAGTTGGTTAACAAGCTATCTGCAGATGGCAGAACTACAAGAGCACTGTAATGTGCACACTGGGGCTTTGGGAGTTGCCGGCACCCACCCCTAGATGCTACTGTGGGGCTGAAGCCAAAAGTGCTCACCCTGACTCCTGCACCTGCCTGTCTGCCTGCTCCCTCTCCCATAAGGGGTTTGAGTGTAAATAGATGAGCCACACCCTCATCACATGTCCTGTGAGGGGAATCAGGGAACTCTCCCATTTCACTTTTAGAGATGTTAGATATATTAATGGCATAGCAATACACTAACTTTTACTGATTTTATTTTTATATCCTTGTAACTTATGTGTTAATTTTTACAGGTGTGGTGAATATGTTTTGCCTTCCCAACCTTCTTTTCTACCTTTCTCTTTCCTACTAGAATGTCTCTCTGATTCAGGTTTCTTTCTTTATTGCATATTCATCTACTTTACTTAATTAAATGGAAAGACCAATGATTCCTTTTCTAAGATAAAGTGTTTCTTTCCTTCTGTGGCATGGAACAAGACTCAGCACAGAGTCACACTATGTACACATGGAATAAATGAATAGGAAGAACAAATTGTATATGGCATTGGTATTCATCTTACTACAACAAAATGCTAAAGCAAATAAGATGGAATAACAACTAATATTTAGTTTAAAGTACTTTTCTATGGTGGTGTGTGTGTGTGTGTGCGTCTGTTTTCCTAGCAGTAGTTGCTACTGGGCTCTGTATGGCACATTAGTAAGAGAGTTCAAGCAAGGCAAGCAGTTTTACTTGTGAACCTGTTCTCTTAACCCCTGTGTGATACTGCTATCAGAGAACACATAGAATAGAAGGGCTTCAGTCTTTCATGACATTATTAAGCTACTGCTCAGACATCACTGGAATCAGACCTACTCCTAGACTTCCAATTATATTATAGGTCATTGTTTATAATAATATTAAGTAAAGATTTTTGTTATGTGAGTATTAAAGTGTCTTGACTGAGTCCTCAAACTGACCATCTAGCTGTCTGATACTGTTGTAGACCTGATTGAAAATTCTTGATCTGGCCACCTACCCTGTTTACATTGATGCAGACTCGACTGGGTGAAATGACTGTGAACTGAACATGTCAAGAGCCAGCTGAAAGCCAAAATCTCAAGGTGGAAACTTCAGGTATCCAATAAAGGTATTTATAATCTTGAGACACACAGAACACTTTTTACTGGTGGAGTGCTCTCACAACCAACAAATCTAGATTTTGCTGGCCAATCAGTATACTTCTTAATATGAGTCTTTTGACTTTTGAAGATCAACTTCCCTTTTACTTTACTCATCTTATTCCTGAGAATGTACCTAGCCTCTGTGTTGTATCAGGTTATGCTGTTGGTAGCAATGCTTTTGGTCTTCATATTCTTTAACATTCTAGAAGTGCCACCAACATTACTTGATCACACTACCTCTTGAAGTATATTAACCAGTGACTCTTGAAATAAATATTTCAGGGGTCCATCAAGTCTTGACTTCAACTTTTTTTTGGCTTGTTTGACTGAGTACATTATAGTTACTACATTAATTTTTGCTGTCACTGAGTTTTTTCTTGTTCTTTCTTATGAGTTTCTGTTCATTTTGATTCACAGCCTTCTGGTCTTTTCATATTTGAATACAGAGAAGTAATATAATTTCTCCTTTGAATGCCACAAAGAGAGGGAATCTCTGCAATGTCTGATCTGTTCTATTAGTGGCTCTGTGTATTGTCAAGGAGTTTCTCAAATAGCTCATTGTTTGGAACATAAGCTATGCCATTACTTGGAATCAGCACCTAGTGGTAAATCAGACCAGTAGCCCAGCCCAAACTGTGGAGTGAGGAGAGAGCCTTGTTTACAGGTGTCTAGCAAGCGTTGACGTAATCTCCTTTTTTTGTTTATAATAACATTCTGTCCATTCAAAAAATCAAACCTTACCAACTGCCAGGATCCGTATGTCTTATATTTATGTTTGCTACATGTCAAATTCATGTACATAGCTAATAAAATTGCACACATATATCTAAAAATGTTTAGAATTGAATTTTGAATAACCTTCATTTTTCCACAAGGTCTTACACTTCTGTTGCATCTTAAGACAAACAGAAAGTAATCCTCTTTCATGATCTCTGTATTTGAGTGTGGGTCAAATGATTTAAGCATCTTCATAACTCAAAATTAACTTTTTAAAAGAATCCTGTAGTAAATACTAAGCAAAAGGCTAGCTAATTATCAAGTTAACCTTTTATAACTGTACCACTTACTTTTCTCTACCTCTCTCCATTTTTGTCTTTCTAGACCTTACAACCTACTTCCACTGTATCCTGCAAAATAATAATATTCTGACTGTTGAGAAGACTAAAACTTTGCAATATTCTCCCAATATCATCCTCATGGAGTTTTCCAAACTCCTCATTTCTTTGTGTCTGTTAGCCCCATATTCTTCCTCATTGTTGAGCTTAATCTCAGTAAAGGAAAAACTATCTCACAATCACCACTAAGATTCTATTCCCGCCCTCCAGGGAAAATCTATGCCATTGTTTTTGAAAACTGGTCACAAGTGAACCTCCACATTACAGTAAAATGATTCTTCAAGCCTACAGAGACCCAACACATTTCCTAGAATTAAAATATTTTCTAGTGCTAAAGTCCAGTTCTGCTAGAATTTTATCCACCTATAAATATAATAGTCTCACCATCAGAAGGCTATAGATGGTTCCAAAGAGCAAACTGAAACTCAATTGAAGATTATTAGCATATCACAAGTCAGAAGAAAATGTATTGAACACTAAAGAAATAGGATAGCCTCAGGGCATCCTAAATGTCTTCTTTATGAAAGTAGATTTGGGCAAAAAATTTGGCATAATTTATATTAACAAAGCAAACACCAGCAGTAGACTAGTATGGAGAACTTGAGAGGAAAGTAAGAACACTAAAAAATTTACTGATCTTCAGAAACTAAAAAGGGGGTCTAATGAGCCAACTTAGGGATTCAACAATGCCCCATCTGTACAGATCTGGATCAAATTAATATATTTACTGATTTTTCTAGACAATTAAAATGAAATTAATATGATTGTTCAGGATAGGCTGACACATTTCTAACAGATACAGTGGCTTCTCTTTCTGAATAAATTTTGTGACTTATGCCAAAATGTTCCTTAAGATACAAATGGAGTAGAGGCAGTGGACAACTCAAATGAACCTATGATCCTAGCAGCCTCACAACCTTAACAATTTGAAGCAAATAATTGGAGGAAGAACATGACTTTCTATTTTGCAGCACTGCTCCAGCAAAATTTATTAGGTCGAAACTGTCAAATTAAATCTTTTTAGGCTGGTAGATATCTAGCGATCCCAAAGGAATAGGCTGTATAAAACCAATTTATAGCAATCATGTATACCCCAGTTTCTGTGCACTCAATGACCTCTACAAATCAAATATTAGATTATTCACCCTCTACTCTTTGGGCCTAAGATTTTATTGAACTGAGCAGAATACATGGAGCTTACTTTATTAAACTTAAAATTATTCCATATAAGCCCTTGCCTGAATTCTATTTCAATGTGTTTTGAGACCTCAGGCAACCTCAGGAAGAAGACCTATTATTGATCCTTTATTAGAAAAAGGACTTATTGTGTCCGACATCAGTCCTTGCAGTACTCCCATATTGCCAGTTAAACAGCTTAATGTAAAAGGCTACTTAAGTGTACAAGGCCTCAGGGCAATCAATAGAACCGTGATCCCTAGATTTCCTGAAGCTTCTAACCACCAAGTAAACACTTTAAGATGGCAGATTTATTTGCAGTCTTATTTAGGAACTAGTAGGTAAGGGCAGTCAGTATTTATTTACTCTTTTCTGGGACAATCAGCAATCTCCCTAGTTGGTTATGCTCTGTTATTTATGAAAACTCCTTTATATTTCTCCTGATGTCTAAATAATAATCACAGATTTGACTCTTGCTTGAAAATACATCCTGGAATGAAATGTAGGTGATTTAGTGCTGTGCTCTCTTGAAGGAGTCCACAGGAGAAATCCATATATCGCTCAAGAAGATTAACTGAAGAGGAACAGAAAGCACCTAGAGAAAACTTGCAAATCTGTGAACAAATTATGCAATATTTAGGTTGTGATCTCAGCAGACATATATTCTACTCTGTGACAATAAGGTTATTTGACTACATTTGACTGCAAATTAAAAACAACCAAAAGCTTTTTCATTTTATTTTTTAGGATGGACTGCTTTGTATAGGCAATAATGCCTTTTTCCCTAAATTACATCAGCCTTCACATGTGTTTACTAATACTGGTATATCCCATGGGATAGAAAAGGAAAACAATTCCTTCTCTTTAAAGACCTGTCTGCAACAGCCTCCAACTTTGGGTATCCCTAATTGTGCTAAATCCTTCTGTCTTTTTGTTTCTGAAAGAGGAGATTGTGAATTAGGACTACTAACATGGTAAAGTAGTTTTATACCAAACCTATGCCATTAGCCTAACCCTCCACTCAAAACGTAAAGCATAGCCTTTCTGCTTGTGTGAAGCAGCCAAATTGCTTTGTGCTAACTTGACAGGTTCCACATGCAGATAACTCTGGTTAATTCTTAATTTACCACATGAAGACTCATGAAAAGTTTTTATTGTTTACTTTATGCTACCATTAAACTTTATTAAAATCTTAATCCTGCAAGTTTACTCCTTCTACATAGAGAACCACGTGACTATTTAGCAGTAACTCAGGAATTAAGAATGTTCAGTTATGATTTTACAGATCGCTCATATTCAATACTAAATTAATATTGTTTGATATGGCTCTTATCTTAGAATTGGTGAAGGTGTACCTTATGTGGGATATACTATTACCACTGAACTTGCAGTTATCAGAGAAGTTCTGTTCTTAACCCTTAATCTGCTCAGGTAACTAAACTCAACATCTCCAATTGGAGCATTAACCCTGGAAAAAGCTTAAAAAGTAAACGCCTATGCAAACAGTAGATGTGCTTTCCGAGTTTTGTGCGATTTGGCAATATATGGCTGAAATATGCAGGTCTATTGAAAATAGTAAATAAAGCAGTGCAGTTTTAAAAACTATTCAACGCAGCAAAGAGATATGTGTAAATAAACCAGTACTTTATATAGAGACCACTCTTGAAGTTAAGGGCAATGGCCTTGGTAAATGTGGCATTTACCCACCCAATATGTTAAGTGCTAATAAATTTATAAAATTATGATTGAATCAAAGCAATCAGCTCAACCTTCTGAAAAAATATATATCCACTATCAGAAGACTTCTCCCACTTTAATGATAGATACTATTGATTTTATCCTGGCTTCCTAGAAGCATTACATTTCATCTAATGGATCCTGGTCAAATTGCTTCTTTATTGCTCTTTACATAATTAAAAAGACAGTTGCTACATGGCTCATCTATAAGCAGCAAAATCCTGAGAATATGTAAAGATGAAAAATTGTTCAGGACTTCCTCCTCAAAGTCTTATCAAGCATTTATTTACAAATGAATTTCATGCAACAGCTCACATCTTTAGACTACGAGTATATTTTATAAAGTTCTTGTTTATAAAGTTTCTGGTTGGCTCTGATATTTTCATTGATAGAGGGCTACAACTGATGAAGTGACAAAAATACTATTTAGGTTGGTGCAAAAGTAATGTCAAAGACTGCAATTAATTTTGCAACAACTTAAATACTACACTCTTTGTTCCTTACATAGAAAGAGCCCATCAAGCTTCTTCTCTTACTTCAGAAATGAGTTCACTGTTTATATCACCCCCAGTTATTAAGAAAATTAGTAACAGTAAACATGATGCTGAAGTTAAAATTGTCCAAAACATAAGAATTTTTTGCTCTCTCTTGGCCTAGATTTTTTTCACTAACATTAGAAGTCATGGAAAAAAAATCTCAGAGTACAAAGCAACTTTCTCCCTGTGAGATAATATCAGAACATTTCATGGAATTTGTAATATTTAGAAAAATTCTACCAGTAACTGCCTTCGTGTTACACAAAGATGTAGTTAAACACAGTCAAGGACTTACTTGTTATATTTATAATTAGACTTAGCAAGTACAAGCCACCTTCCAAACATTGCATGATTTCCAGCATGGAAACTGGATCTACTAGAAGACAGACTAATAGTAATGAAAAGTTCTTTATCCTTGCTGGAAGAGAACATTTTACACCCTTCTGACTATAGCAATAGCAGTGAAGATTCAAAACGGTGCAGGCATACTACTAACCTGCATACCAGTGGAATTTTACACTCATAAGTGAGTTCAAACTAATACTATTTTTAAAAACCCCAGAAGCCTAGGACTTCAAGACTCAAATTGTGTTCCCAAGAAGATGACAAGATGTGGCTGCTTCTATCCAATACAGTGGAACATGACACACCAGAATAATTTTCTTAATTCATTTTCCTTTGGAAATTTTTGGATAATATCCTTCTGCTGCTTTAACTGAAATACTTTGAAGTCATTGCTTTTGTTTATGATAGTTTTGTTACAATCAACATACATGATTAGAGTTTGCCTCTAAATTTTCAATAAGATTTAATATATCAGAATATAGAGAATATGAACACTTCCTTTTTCAAGCACAGTATCTTCCCATGAGACTGGTCCTACGTAATTCTAGTCATTATCTCTTCCTGTGATACCCTGCAGAGGCACAATGTAACTGCTCAGATGTTATATGGGTAACGAGATCTGAATGGGATACAGAGCTGGCAGCAATTCAATTCTGAAAATAAAAATGGAAAGACAAAACGGCCATCATAAACAATGCATATCATTTTTAATAATGTTTAATACATGTAGATGTAATTATCAGGGAAAAAAATATGATAGATTACTTTTATTTAAGAATTCCCTAGGCTTTGACATTTGGGTAATGCCTTCTCCCTAAAACTGTGATGCGGAACTAGTGGGTTGTAGAAGTTGCCAGCTGATTACAGTTGATTAGATGGGTGCCTGTAATTTGGCCTATTTTATCATAATCTTTAGAATTTGTTAATTTTTTTTTTTTTTTTTTTTTGATTTGGAAGTCTCACTCTGTCACCAAGGCTGGAGTGCAGTAGCGCCATCTTGGCTCACTGCAACCTCTGCCTCCCAGGTTCAAGCGATTCTCCTGCCTCAGCCTCCTGAGTAACTGGGATTACAGGAGTGCACCACCATGCCCGGCTAATTTTTGTATTTTTAGTTGAGATGGGGTTTCACCATGTTAGTCAGGCTGGTCTTGAACTCCTGACTTTGTGATCTGTCCACCTAGGTCCCCCAAAATACTGGGATTACAGGCATGAGCCACTGCACCTGGCCAGAATCTGTTAGCTATTTCAACGCAAGGATAAGTAAAATAAAATTTAAGTTAAAAAATTAGGCAAAAGCTAACTTACAGTTTAGATAGAAAAAAATGTTACTGCAAATGCTGAGCTCTACAGAGTTATCCTTTTCTTTAAGAAAACTTCTCATTGTGTTTTCCTTTTTAAAAAACAGTAAATTTACAGAGGTAATAGAGGTCCCTCCTAATCTTTTTACTGCTGATTTAATGAGACTGGATGAAGCTGCTGATTTCCTAGCAAAGGTAATATTAGAAATGAAATACTTAGTTCTCAAAAAAGGGTAATCTCAGACAAGTTATTTGCTTTAAAGGTAATAGTTTTATTTCCTTGGAGGAAGAATGTTGCTATGTAAACTATGTATATTGTCTAGTTACTTTCACTCACTATAATCATTTTGAGATTAATCTATGTTATAGAATGCACTGATGGTTATTTCATAACTAAGTATTGTTCCATTGAAAAGATATAGGAAAATTTGCTTATCCATTCATCTCTTGCTGGGAATTTAGGTTGTTTGTAGTTTAGGGTTATTACAAACAAAACGGTGTGAACATTCATGCACAAGTCTTCATATTAACTTAGAGTTTTACTTCTCTTGGATAAATGCCTAGAATGGGATGGTTGGAGCAGGTAGGCATACACATTATATTTTAGGAAACCACCAAACTATTTCCCAAAGTGGGTGTTCCATTTTACATTCCCACCAGCAATGTATGACATATCTAGTTTCTGTACATCCTTGTCAGCATTAGCTGTCGTTCCTTATAATTCTAGCCATTCTAAAAGATGTGTAGTGGTTTCAATTTGCAGTTCCCTAATGACTAATGATGTTGAAAGTCTTGTTATGGGCCTATTATTCATCCAGCTCTCTTCTTGGTGAAATAACTATTCAAATATTTTGCTCATTATTTAAGGTGGCTTGTTTATTTTCTAATTGCTTATCAGATATTGGATTGGAAAATATTGTAATTCAGTCTGTGGCCTGTCATTTCAGTCTCTGAAAATAACTTTTGAAAACTGAAACTTTTAATTTTGGTGAAATCTAAATTATCAACATTTTCTTTTTTTAATATTTGCTTTTGCTATTGTGTTTCAGATACGGTTGCTTAGCCCAAGGTCACAAAAGTTTTCTACTAGTTGTTCTAAAAGTTTTATAGTTTTTGGTTTTACCTTTATATCTATGATGCGTTTTGAGTTTATTTTTGTACTTGATATGAAGTATAGATCAAAGTTTAGTTTTAAAAATATATATGCCCACGTGTTCTAGCACCATTTGCTGAAAACACTATTTGTTTTCCACTGAATTGCTACTATTATGGGAGAGATCCAGTTATATTTTCTCTGTAAAAGATTTACCTTACTGTTCTTCCCTGAAACTTTATCACTGAGACTTCTGCAAGTTTCGTACTCTATGTTAAATCATTGGTTTCTAATAGACATACTTGAGACTGCATAATTTACACAAGAAGGAGGGTTAGTGGACTTACAGTTCCACATGCCTAGGAAGGCCTCAAAATCATGGCAGAAGGCAAAAGTCACTTTTTACATGGGAGTGACAAGAGAAAGAATGAAAGTTAAATGAAACGTCTTTCTACTTATCAAACCATCAGATTTCATGAGACATATTAACTACCAGGAGAACAGTATGGGGAAAACCTCAGCCATGATTCAATTATCTCCCATTGGATACCTCCCATAACACATGGGAATTATGGGAGTACAATTCAAGATGAGGTGTGGGTGGGGACACAGAGCCAAACCATATCAGTCTTCTTCACTAAATGTTAGCTGCATGAAGAACCTTTTATGGCTTGAATATAATTGTTCCTCTCTCACTTAGAAGATTTGCTGGCAAATAGTAGGCATTCATGAAATATTATTTGAATAAATAATTAGAGGTTAATATATATTTGTATTATAGATAGTATATATAATTTATATATTATATGTATTATATTATACATAATATATAATGTATATTACATATACATTATATATAATGTATGTATTTTATACATACATGAGTGTATACACACACCTCCACACAAATTTGAAAATTACATTAGAACAGTGATGGTGGGTGTTTTACTTTTAGGCTCTCTTAACCTAGCACAATATCTGATCCTTGGTAAATAGTAATTGAACACAATGAAACATCAGTGGCATCCTGTTCAGAAGATTAATCAGTTCATTATATGATTCCTTATATATCTCGTGTGAAATGTAGTAAATAGCTACCAGCTCAAAATATTTAAATTACTGAAACTGGATATAATAAAAATATTAAAGCCACTTAAAACTTTAAAATAAACCATAATTATTATGCATTCATGGCTCTATTTATATGTCCATTTTTCATAATTTTCTTCCAAAAGTATTTGTGTACTGATGTCCACAACAAAAGCTCTAAACTTAATTCAACAGTTGCCTTTTGCATAAACTTTTTTCATATTATTTACATTTAAATAAGTAGAATTAGATTTTTATCAAAATGTATTGTTATAAATCCATTGTACTGTTTTAAAACTCCAACAGCAAATTAGGGTTTGTTTACCAAACAAGTGTTATTGATTTCTTGCTGAAACCACCTTTGCAAAAATTATGTCAGATAACCATGGTGGTTGAGGAGATCTGATCTAGCCAACCCCCATCTTGCCTTTAGCCTTCAAACTGCTTTAAGTAATCAAGGGCTTAGGCCAGTTAACTTTGGGAGACATTTAGTTTATAGTTTAAATGATAGTAGCAGTTTCCCAAAACTCAGCTGCCTTTGTAAAGCTAATGAGAGATCACAAAGCTAGGGGTAGGAGAGAAGCCTGAATTATGCTAAGGTGTAGACCCAGAAACCATTGTCAGGCATTATTCTGGAGGTTGTAAGATATGCAACTTCCCCAATTTCCCTTTGAGATAACATAACTATTGTAAAACTTAAGACTGGCCTTTCGAGATATTTTTTCAGTTTTTTTTTTTCATGTCTGATGACTGATGGCTCCACCTTCACCTGCCAATCACTCCTGTGGTCCCACCCAGAAGTGACTCAGCCAAAGAGGCCACCTTGGACTCCCCTATTATTTCATCTTTGACTCAACCAATCAGAACTGCCACTACCCTAGCTCCAAGCTGTCTTTGAAAAAGTCCTACGCTCCAAACCTCGAGTTGCCTTATTTGAGGAATAACTCTATCTCCCATATGGCATGATGAGCCTTGCATCAGTTAAACTCTTTCTTACTGCAATGCTGTGGTCTTTGGGCAGTGGACAGAAAGAACCCATCAAGCAGTTACATTGCATTATTATACTTTTTTAGGAGCATATAAACAATTCAAGCACACAGTTGAGATTGGTTTAATGAGTCTAATGCTAATGAACAAAGGTTATTTAAAAAAACAGTTTTTGTGATATTAAACCGTGAGATGAGAAGTAAATATAAATACACACATATTTTTAATAAATTAAGATACCCAAAATTTAAGAGATAAAAGCGAGCATTCATCAATCCAGCTCAGTGACTGAGAAAATTTTTTTCAAATTATATGTCATAATCTATATTTTTAACAAGCAATCACTATGCAAAAATAAAGATGGAATTTTAGCATAAATACAGCATTTGAATTCCCCAAGGACTGAAGGTTTTAGTAATGATATAAAGTGCTTAGCATTTATGAAAGGGATGAAAGCTGTGATGAAATTAGTGTACAAATGGACAATGGCCAGATCATGTAGGACAATCGAATTCTAATCCACCATGTCTACAGCAACCTGACCAGGAAACCAAACCCCAACTACAGCAATTGGCCCCAAAGCATCCAAACTGGATCAGTGATTGCTATTTCTCTTTACCTCAGTTTCAAGACAACACCAACCAGAGAAAGCCAAGTATGTTTTCCAAAGCAATCACCTGTCAATGAAGAGTCAACCTCTGTAAAATATCTGAAGACATTTATTCTGAGCCAAATATGAGCGTCCATGGTCCATGACACAGCACTCAGGAGATCGTAAGAACATGTACTCGAGGTGGTCAGGCCACAGCTTGGTTTTATACATTTTAGGGAGACATGAAGCATCAATTAATACTTGTAAGATGTACATTTGTTCACTTTGGAAAGTTGGGAAAACTCAAAGTGAGAGCTTCTAAGTCACAGGCAGATTCAAATATTTTCTGATTGGCAATTGGTTGAAAGAGTTATTATCAACAGAAAGGTATGTCTGGGTTGTACTAAGGAGTTGTGGACACCAAGGTTTTATCTTCCAGATGTAGCTTCCATGTAGCAGGTTTCAGAGAGAGTAGATTAAAAATGATTTTTATCAGACTTAAAGATTCTTTTCTATGAGTAACCCCAAAAGGGTATATATAATGAGGCATCTCTAGTCCCCTTCACATTGTGGCCTGAACTATTTTTTCAGGTTAACTTAGGAAGGCCCTTGCTGAGAGGAGAGATTCATTCAGATGGTTGTGGGAGCTCAGAATTTTGTTTTAGGTTTACATGCCTAAGATGTTCTGCTGCTCATTTCCACCTTTTCCATGACAAGAACCTCGAGTCAAAGCATAGTTGGAATTGTCCCTTTTTCTCTACAGAGCTCCCTCACTTCCCTGTCTCCTTTGAGTCTAGAGCAAATTCAAGTGGGAATGGTGGCAACTCTTCTAAATAAAACAATTTCTGAATTTTCTGTTTGTTTTCATTTTAGTTATCTTTGTTTATTTTTTACAAAACTTGTAAGTAGAGACTTTTAAATCAACCACATCTAAAAAACAAAATGTGTCAGTTTAAAATATTATTTTTAGTATTTTTATTGTATATTATACGACTGTGCATCGTATATTTAAAAAAGAATTAAATATTTCTTGTCTAACACAAAATAATTTTTCAAATATACCAAATAAAATTAGTGAAATGAAATTTTAGGTTTTCTCAAAATGTAAATGTCATAAAACATTGTTTTTCATTAAAAATAAAAATCTGATTTTATTGGTACTCCTCAAAATCTTCACATGACTATTTTTTAGAACTTTATTAAAATATTTATTTTTTCCTATCTGTGGCTGGAAATAGATATATACACATCTGGTGAGAATAAAAGGTATTCTGATAAAACTAGCCTGAAGTGTAAAGTAAATCAAGTTTTTCCAAATCTTTCTCCAGTCTCATCACATATAGCTTCCTGCTTATTGAAGATTGTATTCTCTAGTCATATTGAAGTATTCACAATTTTTGGCATATCTTTTTTGATTCCTGTAATTCAATTTAATTCAATAAATAAGTACTGAATTGATGGGACTAGAGCACCAACTCTTTTGACCTTTAGCAACACATATTTCAAAAATAAAGACATTTCTTTCATTTTGGTTTGGCACTGGTTTGGCTGTTAAAAATATGTCCAAAACCATCTTGAAGTTGGATGTCATTATGTCTATTATCCTCATTTTCTTTTTCATAATGAAAAGCTTATCTGTTTTTCATTATTTTGATTGAGCTATAAAAATCCATATTGCATTGGCTAATTCAGATTTTAGATCAGTTTCCGATTTCATTTTGGAGTATTAGACAACAAAATCCTTACCTTCTGTTTGCATTTCTTTTTTTTGGCGTATTTACCAAAAAAAGATATTGACAGCAAATTTGGAGAAATCCACTGAAAAATGTCAGAACATTTTTGAGTGATTGGATGACATTTAATTGGGTAGCATATAAACAACTTAACATTCACAATTTCTAGCACAGTTAACAACACCTCACAAAATCATTTGTCAAAATTGCCAATTTAAAGACTGACTTTGCTTGTAGATTTCTTTTTGAAACATCTTTTATAGAATTTTTAAAACATTTACTACATATATATTATTGTAATATATATGCGAAGAAGACTCACTGTTAACAACAATTAGGCTCACTCTTTACACAGCATGGCAGCAGAAACTGATTAGATTGATATTGACCAACTAAGCCCCCCTTATTTTTGTATGCCTCACAAGCTGAGAATTTTTTACATTTTTAAATTGTCAAAAAAATCAAAAGAATGATATATGATCACGCTTGAAATATATATAAAACTCAACTTTTAATGTTTCTAAATAAAGCTTCATTGGAAAATAGCTACACATATCTAATTACATATTGTTTATGATACCACAAAACAGATTAATAATTGCAACAGAGACTATAAAGCCTAAAATATTTACTGCCTGGCTCATTACAGAAAAAATTTGCTGTCCCCAAGACTACCTTGTTACTGCTTCTCTCATGTGCTCTTGTCCTAGTTGTTGGAAATGTCTACCTTAAATTTCAACTCAGCATGTCACCATTCCTCTTCTTGCTTTTAACTTGGAATCAGTGATTCCTTCAAAGCAGTAACATTTCTATGTTACCATATGGGTTCTGTAAACCTTTTGCTTAATTTCAAGATTTCTTAACCATTTTTCTTCAGGATTCAAAATCCAGAAATATATGTCCTGAGAAATGCTAGAAAGGAATGTCTAAATAGAAGCATCATTCCCAGTTGGAAGAAGACTCCTTTGTCGTTGAAGGTGTCTCTGCCTTTCAAAGATGGAGTATATGTAAAACAAGAGATGTCTCCTCATCTGAACTGACCTTCTCTTACAGGTGTGGTTTCAACCCTGAATGACATCAGATTTCCTGTGTCTCCTTTTTATTCAACCAGAAGGTTTATTGCAAACAATATTTTCTTCCTTTGTTATAAAAATGAACAACAAAAATGACTATCATTCTATTTAGGTAGTGAACAAACTGGAATCTCATCAGAAATCCACTGATGACAATCTTTGAATCATACTAATGATGAAGACTATCATGCTATTTTTAGAAAAAACAGTGTAAGAAAAAATGTTTCAGCAGTTTCAAAGGCAATTTACAAAAGTACACCCAATTATTTAACAAGTGTCTGAAGAGTTTGAAATGTTAGTTTAAATATTAAAGACTATGAAGATTTAAAAGACTTTTATTCTCACTATCCCCTTTCCTTGCACTAACCCCTCTGACTGGAGAACTGAGACCCCAAGCCAGTTCAATATTTGAAGGCTATTGATGTCTGTCTCTTCAATGAATTTCAGAAGATGGCATTTACACATACAGAAATAACAAACTAGCTTAAGAAAAACATACATTATTAGTTAACAAGTCTTGAAGCAAAGAAACCAATTTTAAAGTACATTCTAAGCCAGAAAACTGTCAAAAAAAGAAGAAGAAGAAGAAAAAAAAACCTTTCAAATTGCACAGCTGAATGATACCGGTACAATCCCACTTTCAATTTAAATGTCATTTCTGCTTAGTAATAAAAAAAACTTTAGGCCTGGTGCAGTGGCTCACGCCTGTAATCCCCCAACTCTGGAAGTCCAAGGCAGGCGGATCACCAGAAGTCAGGGGTTCCAGACCAGGAGGGTCAACATGGCAAAACCCCATCTCTACTAAAAGTACAAAAGTTAGCCAGGCGTGGTGGCACATACCTGTAATCCCAGCTACTCGGGAGCCTGAGGCAGGAGAATTACTTGAACCCAGGAGGCGGAGGTTGCAGTGAGCCAAGATCGCACCACTGCATTCCAGCCTGGGCGAGAGTGAGACTCCGTCTCAAACAAAACAAAGCAAAACTTTTATACAGCATTACAATTTTTACTCAAACTATTATAAAGTAAATGAAAGCTTTTTTTTTCCTTTTTCCCTTAATCCTCATGCTAAACCACACATATATGATGCTAAAATGCTATCTTCATGACTCTAAAACCACAATTCCCTACAAGTAAACAAAAGACAAGTTCTTCACATATGATTTCTGCAAGTGCAATTTTATGACTCTGTCAGCTCTTGTGAATAGCTGTAAAAGCATGGGACTCTACTCTTGGAGTAGAATAAATTTACTGTAAGATTTGGAAGGTATTAAGATTTATGCACAATGGGCCAGGCACAATGGCTCACCCCTGTAATCCCAGCTCTTTGGGAGCCCTGAGATAGCAGCACTGCACCACTCTAGCCTGGGCAGGAGAGAGAGACAATGTCTCAAAAAAAAAAAGGAAAAGAAAAGAAATTGTGCAAGAGGATGGTAGAAGGAACTGACTCATCAGTAGAGAGTGACAACTACAACCTTTAATACAGTCATTAAACCTCCTTAAAGAGTTTTCATTCCTATTACCCATTGGAACATTTTCCAAACTGATTTTGATTTGTAAGACTATTTGATTTTACAGACCCATAGGCAGAAGGGAGTTGCCTTGTTTCAGATGAGACTTTGAACTGTGGACTTTTGGGTCAATGCTGAAATGAGTTAAGACTTTGGGGGACTGTTGGGAAGGCATGATAAGTTTTGAAATGAGGACACGAGATTTGGGAGGTGTCAGAGGCAGAATGATATGGTTTGGCTCAGTGTCCCCACCCAAATCTCATCTTGAATTGTACTCCTATAATTACCATGTGTTGTGGGAGGGACGCAGAGGGAGATGACTGAATCATGGCTGAGGTTTCCCCCATATTGTTCTCATGGTAGTGAATAACTCTCATGAGATATGATGGTTTCATACGGGGAAACTCGTTTTGCTTGGCTCTCATTCTCTTTCTGCCACCATGTAAGAGGTGTCTTTTACCTTCCACTATGATTGTGAGGCCTTCCTATCCACGTGGAACTGTAAGTCCATTAAACATCTTTGTTTTTTAAATTGCCCCATTCCAGGTATGCCTTTATCAACAGTGTGAAAATGGACCAATACAGAGATCACAAATAAACAGAAATGTTATGTTGTCAAAGGAAAAATTTTGGGCCCCCAACATCACTAAGGAAAACTCAAGCTGGAAACTACTTAACGCAAACCTGCTTTCCATTCTATTTAAAGTTATTCCTCTGCTCACTGAGATGGATGCGTATCTGATTCCGTCCTTTGGAAAGGCTAATTAGAAACTCAAAAGAATGCAATGCACCCTTTTGCGTCTCAGCTATCCTTGACCTGGAAGCTCCCTTCTGCTTCAAGTCTTCCTGCCTTTGCTTCAAGTTGTCCCGCGTTTCCAGGAAGAACCAATGTATTCTTAGATATATTGATACATGTCTCATGTCTCCCTTAAAATGTGTAAAACCAAGCTATGCCCTGACCCCCTTTGGCACATGTTGTCAAGACGTGCTGGGGCTTTGTCACAGGTATGTCCTCAACCTTGGCAAAATTAACTTTCTAAATTAACTGAGACCTGTCTCAGAGGTTTTGGGTTCAAAATTTGGTGACCATGGAAGGATTCTGAATGGAAATGTCCCTGACCTTTGACAAATCTTCTGTCAGTGCTTGTTACCAGCATGAGCTAAATTTATGGCTCAAACGAATAGGACAAATTGCTAAGGTCTGAGAGCATCCCCTCCAGAGATCCTTTATCTCCCCAGATTTGGTCGAGATCTAAATATTATTTTGTTGTACAACTTTTTTTTTTTTTTTTTTTTTTTGGAGTTTTAAGTGCCTCAACAAGGAAGGCGAGTTTTCCTGCTTTCATGAGGATGGACGGCAGGTAAGTCCTTTACGGAGTTTGAGTTTGTTTCCAACAGGAAAGATAGGATTTTTCCCCTGCTTCTAGGATGGTAGAGAGCAGTCTACAGCATGAGACCCATCGCTAGGTTACAAACTGGTTTGGGATCCTGTCTTACAAATTATTTCCAAATGACTAAAGTTAGCATTTAACAGCCAGCTGGTGTTAATTTCTGCTTACACTTAGAATGCTCAGAAATTGTATAGTTCGTGTGATCATTGTTAGTTTTGCTTAACCATTTTGTTGTTTATTTCTGCCCTGGTCAAATTTGAAGGGGAACCCTAAATTATGGGAAACAAGGCCTCTGAAGTGGGAGGAAAATGGCCAACAAAAGGAAAAACACTTGATTTTTAATATTACCTACCAAAGGGGCTATATTTACATAACAAGGCCACATTTTTGCCAGGAAGACCAAACTTAATGGTTAAAAGTTAGCTGAATTAAAACTTTAACATGTAAGATGCGTGTGTATGCATGTGTGCATGTTTGTATTTGAAAGGCCTTCATGTTTTTGTTATTTTGTTTGTTTTTCTTTCCTAATACCTTGTCTTTTTTTGAGCAATAGTTTTTTTTTCTTTTTCTTCTTCTCAGTTGACTGAATTCTTTTTTCACCTGATTTTTTGACTAAAGTAGTTATTGAAACAGAGGCTACTCTTGGGTTTTTAAGGAAGAGTATAGTTTAATTTTATGTTGTGGCCCCCCAAAAATTAAAGCATCTCTAGCACTATGAAACTTTTTTCTCTCTGTACCTTATAATATAAATTTTGCTGTTTGATTTTCATCTGAGTTGTTTCCTTTAACGTGAAAATTTAAAGCTATTTTGCTGAGAATTGCCTAGGGTTATAAAACAGGTTGTCAAGAAGCTGAAAGTCTAAGAGAGGGAAAAAAAGCAGATGGAGGGGGGAGGTATTTATAAATCTATACAATGTACTTCTACTGGCATGCCTAATACATCTTTTTGTGTATTTATGTATTGTGTACACAAAGTTTCACTATTAAAAATATATAAAAGAGCTCTAATTAATTGGTTTAAAAAATAAAAGCACTTATATCAGGTACTAAAAAAGAAAAGACTAGTTGAATGCTTTTTCAAGTTTATGTAAGTTAAGTAAAATTTTTAAAAAATAAGCTAGCTTTAAAATCGTTGGTAAAGTAACAGTAGAAATGTCTTAAGAATTGCCAGCATACATTTTTGTTTGCATTTATTAATGAAGCAATTTCATACCTATCACTGTCAGATACTATAGGGTGTCAAAATTTGACACTGGGGTTACAAAACTATCAACCCAGCCCGAAAGAGAATGATCTTTTCTTGTTTAATTTTTAATAAATAAGGGATTGATATGGGTTTAATAAAAATAGCTGCATCTCGAATGTAGTAAGATTATCATAACTTCTAATCCTGTGGCTTTAGGCATTATAGTCCACAGACAACAAGAAGGCTTGTTTTGGGAAAGAACTGTTATCATCTTTGTTTCAAAGCTAAACTATAAAGTAAGTTTCTCCCAAAGTTGCTTCTCCCTATGCCCAGGCATGACCAAGGACAGTTTGGAGGTTAAGAGCAAGATGAAATCAGTTAGGTCAAATACTTTTTCACTGCCTCTGTTATAATTTTGCAATAGTGGTTTTACAACATTAAATCATAGCTATCACAGTTTGCATAAATAATCTAGGTAAATGATTAAAATAAAAGAATTAGGTAGATGTAATGGGGTACATACTTATAAACAAACTGGTCATACTTTAGAATATAAAGGTCTATTAAATTAAATAACAGATATTTTATCATCTGTGTATTCTCCAATTAACATATATTAGAGGAAAACATTCTTGCTAAAAAAAAGATTGTTAGGACTTACCAAGGTGTTTGAATAGGAACAGCTGCAGTCTGCAGCTCCCAGGGAGATCAATGCAGAAGGCAGGTGATTTCTGCATTTCCAACTGAGGTACCCAGCTCATCTTACTGGGACTGGTTAGACAGTGGGAGCAGACCACGAAGGGTGAGACAAAGCAGAGTGGGTGCAGCCTCACCCAAGAAACGCAAGCAGTTGGGGTACTCCCGCCCCTAGCCAAGGGAAGCTGTGAAAGTCTGTGCGGATAATAATGGTGCACTCTGGCGCAGATACTACTCTTTTCCCGTAGTCTTCACAACCCACAGACCAGGAGATTCCCTTGGGTGCCTACTTCACCGACGCCCTGGGTCTCAAGCACAAATCTAGGCGGCTGTCTGGGCAGACACCAAACTAGCTGCAGAAGTTTTTTGTTTGTTTGTTTGTTTTTGGTGTTTTTTTTTTTTTTTTTCATACACCAGTGGAGCCTAGAACACCAGCAAGACAGAACCATTCACTTGCCTGGAAAGAAGGCTGAAGCCAGGGAGTCAAGTGATCTAGCTCAGCAGATCCCACCTCCACAGAGCCCAACAAGCTAAGATCCACTGGCTTGAAATTCTCACCGTGAGCACAGCAGTTTAAAGTTGACCTGGGACACTAGAGCTTGATTCGGGGAGGGGTGTCTACCATTACTGAGGCGTGAGGAGGCAGTGTTCCCCTCACAGTGTAAACAAAGCCTCAGGAAAGTTCCTACTGGGCAGGGTCCTCTGCAGCTCAGCAAAGCCACTGTAGCTAGACTACCTCTGTAGATTCCTGCTCTCTGGGCAGGGCATCTCTGAAAAAAAGACAGCAGCCCCAGTCAGGGGCTTATAGATAAAACCCCCATTTCCCTGGGACAGTGCACCTGGGGGAAGGGGCTGCTGTGGGCACAGCTTCAGCAGACTTAAAAGTTCCTGGCTGCCAACTCTGAAGAGAGAGGCGGTTCTCCCATCACAGTGCTCTGGCTCTGCTAAGGGACAGACTGCCTCCTCAAGTGGGTTCCTGACCCCTGTGCCTCCTGATGGGGAAGACATCTCCCAGCAGGGGTCGACAGACATCTCACACAGGAGAGCACCAGCTGGCATCTGGCAGGTGTCCCTCTGGGATGAAGCTTCCAGAGGAAAGAATGGGCAGCAATTTTTGCTGTTCTGCAGCCTCTGCTGGTGATACCCAGGAAAACAGGGTCTGGAGTGGACCTCCAGCAAACTCCAATGGACCTGCAGCAGAGGGGCCTGGCTCTTAGAAGGAAAACTAACAAACAGAAAGGAAGAGCATTAACATCAACAAAAAAGATGTCCATGCAGAAACCCCATCTGAGTATCACCAACATCAAAATCCAGAGGTAGATAAATCCACGAAGATGGAGAGAAACCAGAGCAGAAATTTGAAAATTCCAAAAACCAGAAGGCCCCTTCTCCTCCAAACGATCACAACTCCTTGCCAGCAAGGGAACAAAATTGAACGGAGAAAGAGTTTGATGAATTAACAGAAATAGGCTTCAGAAGGTGGGTAATAACAAACTGCTCTGAGCTGAAGGAGCATGTTTTAACCCAATGCAAGAAAGCTAAGAACCTTGAAAAAAGGTCAGAGGAATTGCTAATTAGAATAACCAATTTAGAGAAGAACGTAAATGACCAGTTTAGAGAAGAACGTAAATAACCAGTTTAGAGAAGAAGTGAAAAAACACAGCATGAGAACTTCGTGAAGCATACAAAAGTATCAATAGCTGAATTGATCAAGTGGAAGAAAGGGTATCAGAGATTGAAGATCAACTTAATGAAATAAAGTGTGAAGAGAAGATTAGAGAAAAAAGATTGAAAAGGAACAAACAAAGCCTCCAAGAAATATGGGACTATGTGAAAAGACCAAACCTATGTTTGATTGGTGTACCTGAAAGTGACAGGGAGAATGGAACAAAGTTGGAAAACACTCTTCAGGATATTATCCAGAAGAACTTCCCCAACCTAGCAAGACAGACCAACATTCAAATTCAGGAAATACAGAGAACAGTACAAAGATACTCTCTGAGAAGACCAACCCCAAAACACATAATCATCAGATTTACCAAGGTTGAAATAAAGGAAGCCAGAGAAAAAGGACAGGTTACCCACAAAGAGAAGCCCATGAGACTAATGGTGGATCTCAGTGAAGAAACCCTACAAGCCAGAAGAGAGTGGGGACCAATATTCAATATTCTTAAAGAAAATAATTTTCCACCCAGAATTTAATATCCAGCCAAACTAAGCTTCATAAATGAAGGAGAAATAAAATCCTTTACAGACAAGCAAATGCTGAGAGATTTTGTCACCACCAGGCCTGCCTTACAAGAGCTCCTGAAGGAAGCACTAAATATGGAAAGGGACATTCGATAACAGCCACCTCAGAAACATACCAAATTGTAAAGACCATTGACACTATGAAGAAACTGCATCAACTAACGGGTGAAATAACCAGATAACAACATAATGACAGGATAAAATTCCAAGATAATAATATTAGCCTTACATGTAAATGGACTAAATACCCCAATTAAAAGACAAAGACTGGCAAATTGGATAAAGAGTCAAGACCCATCACTGTGCTGTATTCAGGAGACCCATCTCACGTGCAAAGACACAGACACAGGCTCCAAATAAAGGAATGGAGGAATATTTCCCAAGTAAATAGAAAGCCAAAAAAAGAAAAAAGAAAAAAAGCAGGAGTTGCAATCCCAGTCTCTGATAAAACAGACTTTAAACCAACAAAGATCAAAAGACAAGCATACTAATAAAGGGGTCAATGCAACAAGAAAAGCTAACTAACCTAATCTTATATGTACCCAATACAGGAGCACCTGGATTCATAAAACAAGTTCTTAGAGACCTACAAAGAGACTTAGTCTCCTGCACAATAATAGTGGGAGACTTTAACACCCCACTGTCAATACTAGACAGATCAACAAAACAAAAAATCAACAAGGATATTCAGGACTTGAACTCAGCTCTGGACCAAGCAGACCTATAGACATCTACAGAACTCTCCACCTCGAATCAACAGAATACGCATTCTTCTCAGCACCACGTCACACTTATTCTAAAATTGACAACATAATTGGAAATAAATAAAACACTCCTCAGCAAATGCAAAAGAATTGACATCATAATAAACAGTCTCTCAGACCACAGTGTGATCAAATTAGAACTCAGGATTAAGAAACTCATGCAAAACCACACAACTACATGGAAACAGAACAACCTGCTCCTGAATGACGACTGGGTCATTAACAGAATGAAGGCAGAAATAAATAAGTTCTTTAAAACCAATGAGAACAAAGGCACCACGTACCAGAATCTCTGGGACACAGTTAAAGCAGTATTTAGAGGGAAATTTATAACACTAAGTGCCAACAAGACAAAACAGGAAAGATCTAAATTTGACACCCTAACATCACAATTAAAAGAACTAGAGATGTAAGAGCAAACAAATTCAAAAGATAGCAGAAGACAAGAATTAACTAAGATCAGAGCAGAACTGAAGGAGATAGAGACATGAAAACCCCTTCAAAAAATCAATGAAGCGAGGAGCTGGTTTTTTAAAAGATCAGCAAAATAGATAGACCTCTAGCCAGACTAATAAAGAAGAAAAGGGAGAAGATTAAATAGATGAAATAAAAATGATAAAGGGAATATCACCACTGATCCCACAGAAATACAAACTACCATGAAAGAATACTATAAACACCTCTATGCAAATAAACTAGAAAATGTAGAAGAAATGGATAAATTCCTGGACATGTTTAATCCCAAGATTAAACCAGAAAGAAGTCAACTCCCTGAATAGTCCGATAACAAGATCTGTAATTGAGGCAGTAATTAATAGCCTATCAACCAAAGTCCAGGACTGGACGGATTCACAGCCAAATTCTACCAGACGTACAAAGAGGAGCTGGTACCATTCCTTCTGAAACTATTACAAAAAATAGAAAAAGAAGGACTCCTCCCTAACTTATTTAATGAGGCCTGCATCATCCTGATACCAAAACCTGGCAGAGACACAACAAAAAAAAGAAAATTTCAGACCAATATCCCTCGTGAACATTGATGTGAAAATCCTCAATAAAATACTGACAAACTGAATCCAGCAGCACATCAAAAAGCTTATCCATCATGCTCAAGTAGGCTTCATCCCTAGGATGCAAGGCTGGTTCAACATATGCAAATCAATAAACATAATCCATCACATAAACAGAACCAATGACAAAAACCACATGATTATCTCAATAGATGCAGAAAAGGCCTTCGATAAAATCCAACACCACTTTATGCTAAAAACTCTCAGTAAACTAGGTATTGCAGGAACATATTTCAAAATAATAAGAGCTATTTATAACAAACTCACAGCCAATATCATACTGAGTAAACAAAAACTGGAAGCATTCCCTTTGAAAACCAGCACAAGGCAAGGATGCCCTATCTTATCACTCGTATTCAACATAGTATTGGAAGTTCTGGCAAGGACAATTAGGCAAGAGAAAAAAATAAAGGGTATTAACATAGGAAGAGAGAAAGTCAAATTATCTCTGTTTGCATATGAAATGATTGTGTATTTAGAAAACCGCATCGTCTCAGCCCCAAATCTCCTTAAGCTGATAAGCAATGTCAGCAAAGTCTCAGGATACAAAATCAATGTCCAAAAATCACAAGCAGTCCTATACACCAATAATAGACACAATGAGAGCAAAATCATGAGTGAACTCCCATTCACAATTACTACAAAGAGAATACAATACCTAGGAATACAATTTACAATGGATGTGAAGGACCTCTTCAAGGAGAACTACAAACCACTGCTCAAAAATATAAGAGAGGACACACACAAATGCAAAAACATTCCATGCTCATGGACAGGAAGAATCAATATTGTGAAAATGGCCATACTTCCCAAAGGAAATTATAGATTTATTGCTATCCCCACGAAGCTGCCATTGACTTTCTTCACAGAATTAGAAGAAAAAAAAATACTTTAAATTTCATATGAAACCCAAAAAAAGCCCACATAGCCAAGACAATCCTAAGCAAAAAGAACACAGCTGGAGGCATCATGCTACCTGACTTCAAACTATACTACAAGGCTACAGTAACCAAAATAGCACGGTACTGGTACCAAAACAGGTATATAGACCAATGGAACAGAACAGAGGCCTCAGAAATAACACTATACATCTACAACCATCTGGTCTTTGACAAACCTGACAAAAACAATCAATGGGGAAAGGATTCCCTATTTAAAGAATGGTGTTGGGAAAACTGGGTAGCCATATGCAGAAAACTGAAATTGGATCCCTTCCTTAAACCTTATACAAAAATTAACTCAAGATGGATGAAAGACTTAAATGTAAACCCTAAAACAATAAAAACTGTAGAAGAAAACCTAGGCAATACCATTCAGGGCATAGGCATGGGCCTTCATGAGTAAAACACCAAAAGCAATAGCAACAGAAGCCAAAATTGACATATGTAATCTACTTAAACTAAACTGTTTCTGCACAGCGAAAGAAACTATCATCAGCATGAACAGACAATCTACAGAATGGGAGAAAATTTTTGCAATCTATCCATCTGACAGAGGGCTAATATCCATAATCTATAAAGAACTTAAACAAATTTACAAGAAAAAAAACAAACAATCCCATCAAAAAGTGGGCAAATGATATGAACCAACACTTCTCAAAAGAAGACATTTATGCAGTCAACAAACATATGAAGAAAAGCTCATCATCATGGGTCATTAGAGAAATGCAAATCAAAACCACAATGAGATACCATCTCACTCCAGTTAGAATTGCAATCATTAAAAAATCAGGAAACAACAGATTCTGGAGAGGATGTGGAGAAATAGGAACACTTTTACACTGATGGTTGGAGTGTAAATTAGTTCAACCATTGTGGAAGACAGTGTGGCAATTCCTCAAAGATCTAGAACTAGAAATGCCATTTGATCCAGCAATCACATTACTGAATATATGCCCAAAGGATTATAAATCATTCTACTATAAAGACCTATTCACACGTATGTTTACTGTGGCATTGTTCACAATAGCAAAGACTTAAAACTAACTCAAAGGCCTATCAGTGATAGACTGAATAAAGAAAACGTGGCGTACATACACCATGGAATACTATGTAGCCATAAAAAATGATGAGTTCATGTCCTTTGCGGGGACGTGGATAAAGCTAGAAATCATCATTCTCTGCAAACTAACACAAGAACAGAAAATCCAACACCACATATTCTCACTCATAAGTGGGAGTTTATCAATGAGAACACATGGACTAGGGAGGGGAGCATCACACCTGTGGCATGTCAGGGGGTAGGTGGCTATGGGAGGAATAGCATTAGGAGAAATACCTAATGTAGATGATGGATTGATGTGTGCAGCAAGCTACCATGGCATGTGTATACCTATGTAACAAACCTGCATGTTTTGTACATGTACCCCAGAATTAAAGTATAATAAAAATAAAAAGGTTTGTCTCTTAAAACAAAAAAAGTGAACAAGTTTTTCTAATTCAAAATTTATTTAAAGATAATGTATTAAACAAGGTAAAAGGAACCAGAACATTTTTAAAAAGATGTAAAGAAGTTTTGAAAATAAAGTGGTTTTTTTTTTTTTTTTTTTTTTTTTTTTTTGGATCGAGTCTCACTTTATCACCCAGGCTGGAGTGCAATGGCACCATTTTGGCCTGCAACCTCCACCTCCCAGGTTTAAGCGATTCTCCTGCCTCAGTCTCCTGAGTAACTGGGATTATAAGCGCCCACCACCATATCTGGCTAATTTTTGTGTTTTAGTACAGACAGGGTTTCACCATGTTGGCTAAGGTGGTCTCAAACTCCTGATCTCAAGTTATCCTCACACTTCAGCCTCCCAAAGTGCTGGGATTATAGGTGTAAGCCACCATACACAGCTCTGAGGTTTTTCTTTTTTTTTTTTTAAGGTAAAATGCTTAAAGAGAAATACTTTTATATAAAAAAGTATCTTGTATGCTAAATTTAGTCCTAAAATAAATAACTGGTTGTTTAAAAGGGACAGATGTTCAGGATAAAGAGAAAGTCTGAGCATGTCATGAATGGTCAGTGTAAGTCTCAATAAGAAATATATATATATATATATATATATATATATATATGAGACAAACAAAAACTTTTTTATAATCAATTTGTCATATTATTAAGTTGTGGTTTGCTTCAGAAAAAGAAAACTGAGAAGTTTTTTAAATTAAGCTTTTAACATCCATGTATCTTCTTGTATGTGCTTTTACAGTCCTTGTAATGTTTAGTTGAGGATTTTAACTCCTGGGTCTAAAATGGATCCCAAGCCCTGCTAAATCTTAAACACTTACAGCAATTACATCATCCTATTCAGGCCCCATAGAGATGCCAACCAAATGAACTTCATTCCTGAGACACAGGGCAAGAAATTATAGCTATTCAGCTCCTCAAGGCCCAGGGACTCTTGTGGAAGTGGTGAAGCACAAGATTGTAAGGTCCGACTTTGAAAGATGAAATAAATTTAGCTTCTCTATAAATTAATCATCAGTGTCAAAGGCACACTGAAGCAAAACCAGTATATAAACCCCTGTGTCAGATTAACAAAGCTTTCTTGCAGCATTAACCTACTCCTTAATGAAGGCTATAGAGGTTATAAAGGGCTTATGGAAGTTATATTTTATAATTAAGATTAAATTGTATAGATTGTTTACAAAATTCTGAAAAACAAATGTAACTGGCTTCATGCTGTTTTTATTAGTGTTTCTTGTTTAGAAAATTAAGTCTCGCCTCTCAAAGAATAAAGGCTTTTGCTTTTTATTCAAATCCTTGAATTGTCACTTTGGTTAAATAAATGACTTTACAACTAACTGTAATCCTCTTTTGTAACATCAAATGTTTTAAACCTTTTATATTTGACAAAATTTCCAAAATCAAATTACAACTATGTCTTTTTCTAACCTAATTAATCCTTTAAGACATTAGCTTCCCCAATGTCCAAAAATAACATATTTTGACTCATTTTGTATAAAAATTACACAGGAAGCATTGTCAAATATGGAATTGTGTTGGTTTTCTTTGGACCGTATTTGTAGAAATATGTTATTGGTGTATATTCCAAACTTATGGGAAACTCATGTAATTCTGATATAACTTAGTGTACATTATCAGTAATAATGACAATTGTTATGTTAAAATTATTGTGTGCTACAGAGGTAACACATTTCCTTGACAATTGTGTCTTTTGACTATGGCTGCCTTAAAATGTTCTTTTTGTTTGTTTGTTTGTTTTCTGACCTGTGGTAAGTAAAAGGTTTCTGACCTATGGTAAGTAAAAAATGCCACTTTCTGACAGGCGCACAAGTCCCAGGTTTATCTAGGAACCTCAAGGGGAGAAGAAATTCACCCAACTCATAGGTATTTGATGGCACAAATCCATGGCCTGGATTTGCTTTAAAAAAGTCTTATCTGAGACTCCTCCTATGGAACAAAGTTCCATCAAATCCCATTTTAAAGCCTGTGTAAAAAATAATTATACTTGTTGCACTCTACACAAATAATTAGGCCAAATATAATAAGCAAACCAGTTCTACTCTAATTTGTCTTTAGTAAAGTGGTAAACTGGAGAGAGTAAAAAAAAAAAATGTTTCAAAATGATAGTAAACCTGTTGTTATATTCTAGTCTTGCCTAATTTTTTTTTTTTCTTCAATTTTTATTTTCTACAGTTTGGACTGAATTCTAATTTTTCTTGGCTACAAGTTTTCAAAACAATGTTTTCATTTTTTTCCTTACTTTTTCTTAATTTGGAATCACTGAAAACTAAGCTGTGCTTTCCTAAAACCTTATGAACTGAAGCCAGACAACTTAAACTTCAGAATAAAATAACAGCAATATATTTACATACATAAGCCACTTTCATCACTGCCAACTAATGTGTGGGCTGCAGAGTAATGTGGCCTATATCAATTTTTCTAGGATTATTCTTTCATTTGTTGTTGTTGTTGTTGTTGTTTCCCTTCCTCTCCACTATTTTCTCTTCACAGGATATGAGTCTTCACAACCTGCTAAAAATGAACTTTCGGAACCCACCCATCTAGGAATAAGCCATCCTAGCCATGAGAGATCAGAGACCAGAGACTCATTTTCTTGTAAAACGTTTTCTCCAAAAGATTTTTAAAAAGAAAAGGGGGGAAGTGTGAAAAGAAAATATTTTGGGCCCACAAAATCCCTAAGGAAAACTCAAGCTAGAAACTGCTTAAGGCAATCCTGACTCCTATTCTATTCAAAGTCAACCCTCTCCTCACTGAGATGGATGCATATCTGATTGCCTCCATTGGAAAGGCTAATCAGAAACTCAAAAGAATGCAACTCTTTGTGTCTCACCTATTCCCGACCTGGAAGCTCCCTCCTGTTTCCAGTTTTCCTGACTTTGCTTCAAGTTTTTCCACCTTTTCAGACGGCACCAATGTACCTCTTACATATTAATTGATGTCTCATGTTTCCCTTAAAATGTATAAAACCAAGCTGTGCTCCCACCACCTTGTGCACATGCTGTCAGGACATCCTGAGGCTGTGTCATGGGCACATCCTCAACTTTGGAAAAATAAACTTTCTAAATTAACTGAGACCTATCTCAGATTTTCTGGGTTCATAATGTCAAGCTGTGTCACACTTGGATATTCAGCGAAAGCTTGTTAAAAATGCTGACTGAGTTGAGTCTTCAGAATTTTCCAACTCACTAAAAGAAGGAAAGACTATCCCAGAAATTATTATGCTTTTCCTTTACACTTGCAAATATTTCTCTTAACCTTATTATCTTGATATCTTAACCATGACCTGAACAACAAACTATAGCAGTCTTGACAACTGATAGCTTATACAAGTGTTTATAACATCAGCATCTCCTAAAATAAAAAGTCTGAGATTTTACAAGTAAATTCCTTTCCGTTTCAAAGCTCTTTAATAGTCACAAAATAGTATCTCTTCTTATAACTTGTAGCAAGGAGTTAGCAGCAGAGTTGATTACTCTTTTTGTTGATAGACAGACTTTATCATGGTCATACTTAACAAATAAAACTAGAATAGAATCTGAGGGTCACCTTCCCACTCTAATTGAATTTTATCTTGACAAATATCTAATTAGTGCTTCAAATTATGACTCAGTCTTTAGTTTTCTAGGAACTCATGGTTTAAAATTGGGCTCAGTCAAGTAAACAAGTCAGGGTGACAGTCATGATTAGCTTCAATAAGGAAAAGTATTCACAAAAAGATGCATAAAGGTATAGAGAAAAAATTACTTTTTTGTAGGTAAAGCGTCAACAAATCTTGTTTAAACTGTTCTTTTATTGTCTCAAATCTGTGTTCAATCACATTTAGAAACTTGCAAACCCGAAAGAAAAGGAAGAAAGTCTATTCAAGACAGCAATAATATCTACAAAATCTCAGAGACGTGAAATAAGCATTGCTCATATTCTTTAGCATCCAGTGCAATAAGCTGCAAAGTAAAATAATGATGACCTTAATTCACATTTAACATGTCAAGTAATTTGAAAATTCGGTCCCATCATCATCGGTTACTAAAAATGTGAACGTGCACAGGTTACTCAGTCCCACTGAGTCCCAAATACATATTAATAAGTGGGGGGAAAATAGAATGGAATTGCTCAGGAAATTTAGGACAATAATCCATGTTAGGCTTCCTGCAGGCCTGATACATAGTAAGTGATTACTAAATATAGGTTACTATTATAATAATCATCAATAATCATCATCAACACTATCAGATATATTCAAACCTCATTATCCATATGTAATTTACTCAACGTATGTGCACATTCCTATGCAGCTAGCATTCTCATTTTCATCTCTGGCATTAGACTTCTACTCTAGGAGGATTCCTTGCTCCCCTGCATTCTGTCTGCACTCTTTACCACTAGTGATACAGTAATAAAAGCAGCTACCTTCACAATTTATAGGGAACAAACAAAACATTCTTCATGATAGGGTCTTTCTGTATGTATAAGCATTAGTAAGGTTTACTATGAGCCCCTAAGATGATAAAATATCTATTTCCAAGGGTTGTTTTGGCCACAGTCAGGAATTCTTCTTAAGTCATCTCCATTGAAAGTTTGGTCCTCTGGTAATTTCTCTATTTGTCCCTAACTCTCTCCTTTTTCCCTCATCCATGTCAATATTTTCATTTCTCTTCTAGGAATAACATTTTTTTTTCTACTTACTAATGCACAATAATGTACCTTTCTCATGGTCATATTTCTAATTCAAGCTCCAGGCCACTTTGCAGATCCAAACCCATAAAAGACTCAATTAAATAAGACAAGAGCAACTCTATTTTTCTTTAGTTGCTAACATTACTTTCATGAAAGAAGACTGTCTTAGTTAGCTGGGACTGCTATAACAAATTCCCAGAGACTGGATGGATTAAGCAACAGATATTTATTTCTCACAGTTGTAGAAGATAAAACGTCCAAAATCAAGATGCCAGGGGACATGGCTCTTTGTGAGAGACTCTTTCTGGTTTGTAGAAGACTGCCTCCTTGTTGTATCTTCCTGTGGCATAGAAAGACAGCGAGCTCTGTTCTCTTATTCTTCATATAAAGTTTCCACCTTCATGACTTTTTTAAACCTAATTACATCCCAAAAGCCTTTTCTAATAACATTACGTGGTGCGGTATGGTTCAACATATGAATTTGGGGGGTACACATTTACTCTATGCCAAAGTGTTATCCTTTTTAAAGGGCAATTATATATTCTGAATAGCACCTATTAGCAGTATCCAAGATGCAGAAAAAAATGAAGGTAATTACCATCAAGGTGTCCTGGTTATAGGATGTATCTTAAAGCGAGCCCAGGCTCTAGGCTCTCCAGAGCCCTGACTTTGCCTAATCTTCAGATTTCCCTAAGAGCTGAGCACGGAATTAAATATGTTTTTAAAAAAGAGATTAAGTATATACTAAATTATAAAGCTGTAAATTGCCATAGACATTTTTTCAGCTACTCTATAATAATAATATATTTGCATATAACTTCTCTAATATCTACAACAAATGAATACTGATGTATTTTAATAAACTCCACTGATAGGATAGTTAATTTGTGCTCTGATTAGGAAAATTTCTTGTCCTTATGTTCAGGATATAATTTCATACAGTTTCCATAAGAATGATTTAAGCAAATCTATTAACATCTATTAGTAAATAACAAAGACTTAATTTGTGGATTATTGTCCCCAAAATAGTTCACATGTAAAATTATTTCTAGATATAAAATGTTTAACCGAGTAAAACAAGCTCTATAATAAACTCAGAGCACAACCACCTCTTCCAGAGAACTAACTTAATATTTTCACTGATCAAGGAACATTAATTAAAAACCTGCTAAGGTCTGGAAACAATTATAGGCATTGTAACTTAGTGATTAAGAATAAAGACACTAGAAGTAGACTGCCTGGGTTTGAATTATGTATCCTAAATGTTCCAGATCGTGAGATCTTGAGGAATTTACCTAACTTATCTGTCCAGTTTTTCAACCATAAAATAGTGATGATGGTGATAATATATATTATATTATTTATATATATTTATATAAATAATATATATTATATGATAATATATATCATATATTATATGATTATATATCATATATATTATGATACTATATATAATATATAATATATTATATATAATAATATATATATTATAATATATATTTATATTGTTTAAATTGATATATTTATATTGATTTATTTATATATTTCTATAATTTATATTGATAATAATATATATTTATATTGTTGTTATGAGAGCTGAATTAGTTGTTATTGTTGTTGTTATGAGAGCCGAATTTGTTGTTATGAGAGCTGAATTAGTCAATGTAAATTTATGCTTATAAATGTAGACCTAATACCATAAAAATCCTAGAGGAAAACCTAGGTAGTACCATTCAGGACATAGGCATGGGCAAAGACTTCATGTCTAAAACACCAAAAGCAACAGCAGCAAAAGCCAAAATTGACAAATGGGATCTCATTAAACTAAAGAGCTTCTGCACAGCAAAAGAAACTACCATCAGAGTGAACAGGCAACCTACAGAATGGGAGAAAATTTTTGCAATCTACTCATCTGACAAAGGGCTAATATCTAGAACCTACAAAGAACTCAAACAAATTTACAAGAAAAAAACAAACAACCCCATCAAAAAGTGGGCAAAGGATATGAACAGACATTTCTCAAAAGAAGACATTCATACAGCCAACAGACACATGAAAAAATGCTCATCATCACTGGCCATCAGAGAAATGCAAATCAAAACCACAATGAGATACCATCTCACACCAGTTAGAATGGCGATCATTAAAAAGTCAGGAAACAACAGGTGCTGGAGAGGATGTGGAGAAATAGGAACACTTTTACACTGTTGGTGGGATTGTAAACTAGTTCAACCATTATGGAAAACAGTATGGCGATTCCTCAAGGATCTAGAACTAGATGTACCATATGACCCAGCCATCCCATTACTGGGTATATACCCAAAGGATTATAAATTATGCTGCTATAAAGACACATGCACACGTATGTTTATTGCGGCACTATTCACGATAGCAAAGACTTGGAATCAACCCAAATGTCCATCAGTGACAGATTGGATTAAGAAAATGTGGCACATATACACCATGGAATACTATGCAGTCATAAAAAAGGATGAGTTTGTGTCCTTTGTAGGGACATGGATGCAGCTGGAAACCATCATTCTTAGCAAACTATCACAAGAACAGAAAACCAAACACCGCATGTTCTCACTCATAGGTGGGAACTGAACAATGAGATCACTTGGACTCGGGAAGGGGAACATCACACACCGGGGCCTATCATGGGGAGGGGGGAGGGGGGAGGGATTGCATTGGGAGTTATACCTGATGTAAATGACGAGTTGATGGGTGCAGCACACCAACATGGCACAAGTATACATATGTAACAAACCTGCATGTTATGCACATGTACCCTACAACTTAAAGTATAATAATAATAAATAAATAAATAAATAAAAAATAAATAAATAAATACATTTTTCATTATTATGATTCAGTAGTGAAGAAAAATAAAGACATCTATTTTCAGGGAGCTTACACCCTACAGAAGAGAAAGAACAACGAAGTAAACAAATAGAACATTTGCAATAGTAATAAACGCTGTGCTAAGAATTACACAGTAGGGAGGGAAGGGTTATATACTTTTGACTCTTACTAGACGAGGCTTCTCTGGGAAGGTGACAGTTAAGCTAAAATTTTAATGACAGTAATGCCAGTGTAAGGAGTTTAAATACTATTCCGCATAAATGGGATGATTTGGCAGGGTTTAAGGTTGAAGGAAGAGAAAGAAATATGAGGCTATAAACTGACATCATATATAAAAATTACTTGAGTTTTTATGTGGAAATTATAAGGAGGCAATTATAGAATCATGGATGGATTAGACAAAGGTGGTAACATCAGATATCAGCCAAATAGTTAATTTTAAGATATATTTTGCAGTTTCATTGGATATACTTTATAGAAGACTCCAACAGCCTTTTTTAAATTGGACATCTTTTATAACTACAAAATATGAAACAAATAAATAAAAGTTAAAACAGAAACATTCATGAGGCCTACATGAATCAGGTATTTTCAAATATTTTATTCAACTCATTTAAATATATTAACATTATCATAAACGGGTCAATTTTCCATGTAATGAAAATCTTGAAGGGAAAAAGAACATTCCATAGAACAAAATCCTGCGTAGAAGAAAAAGCAACAGTAATGGCTAAGATAACTCTTTTAAAAAGAATAATGAGATCACATGCATCTTTTACCCAGTTTCTCCCGATGGTTATATTTTACATAATTTTGGTCATCAGGAATTTGATCTCAGAACCATGTGTGTGTATGTAATTATATGTTTTTTAATCACAAGTCTAATTCTATGATATCAGCATTGCAATCAAAATACAGCGATATTTAATCACCACAAAGAACTCCTTCATGCTAGATACATCTTTTTACATTTTCCTATTAGCACTGCTTTAGCTGAGTTCAACAACTTTTGATACGTTGTGTTTTTATTTTCATTACGTTCAATGTATTTTTAAAAACCTTTTCTTTTGTCTTAGTCCAGGATGCTAGAACAGTGCCACAAACTCTCAAACAACTTTTTTCCTACAGTTCTGGAGGCTGAAAGTCCACAATCAAAGTGTCATGTTGTCAGGTTCTGGTGAGGGCCCTCTTTTGGGTTGTAGATTGCTGACTTTTCTGTATGTATTCCCAGGGCAGAAAGAGATTGAGCTAGGTCCTGGATCCTTTCTTATAAGGGCACCAATCCCAATACAAAGGCTCCACTCTCATGACAATTCTCTCCCAAAGACTCTACCTCCAAATATGATCACATTAGGGGATAGATTTTAACACATGAATTTGGGGGGAACACATTCAGTCTATAACATGTCTTGAGTCTTCTTCTAGGACCCGTAGGCTATTTTGAAAGTGGCTTGTTCAGTTCCAAGTGTTCGAAGATTTTTTTTTTCTGTTATCTTTAACTTACTGATTTCTAGATAGATCCCATTGAGCTCAGAGAACACTCTCTATGTGATTTCAATTATTTTAAATTTGTCAAGATTTTATGACTTAGGATGTCATCTGTCTTGATATGTATTCTGCGGGGGGTGGGGGGAGCTTGAAAGACGGGTATTGTGCTATTATAGAATGTCAAAATATCAACTGTAATAAACAAGAAAAATAATCCTAGTCTTTTATTTAAGGGCGCTCTTTATTCCATCTCAACAGTCCCTTCTCCCAAGGGGAAAGAAAGGCAGCTCATAAGAGCCCATTAAAAAACTAAAACAAAACAAAAACTACCCCCTGCCAGTTTGCACACTGTTACTTCATTGGTTTTCCCAATCTTATTTCTTGTTTTTTATAATAAAACATTTCAAAGCAATTATCAAGCTATTGTAAATCTCTATGTCTATTTCTGTAGACAATGGTCTGCTTTCTTCCCCTTTACTTTGCCTATGTTTAGTTTTACTTTCTATGATTGTCCATCAACGATTAGGCACAAACCATTCTGAACTTCCTCTTCACTCTTATTCAAGCGGTAAAGCTGCTGTTTACAAAGTTGCAAACTAGAAAGTGCTAAACTGATGTTGTACATTTATGAGCATTCGCTTGAAAAAAAAAAAGATGTAAAAGAAGATGGGTGAGGCATCTTGGGAAGTGATGTGAGAGCAATTATTCTTTTTAAAATGTTTTGTCTATATATAGCGTGCACACCATCGCTCACAGCTTGTCTTCTCTGAATGTGAGTTCTGACATCCTGTTGTTTGCTGTGCCACTTAATTACGGTGAATAATGAAGAGATTTTAAAACCACACTGTCACAGTTAATAGGCTGAATAATTAAAGTAATAGGAGAGTTAGTTTTCCTTACGCACAATCCATTTGGTCTTCTAACACCATTGTTTAGATTTTGCTACAAAATGATTCACTTCATCAGAATTTCCTGCTGCATTATTTCAGAAGCCTGACTTTACCATTGTGTTAAGCACAAGAACAATATGAATTAACCTTTATGAATTCCCTGGAAATAGCATATTAAGGGATATAGTTATAGCTTTATGCTTCCCCTGACCTTCGCCTTACCCTCTTCATTGAGATTGGAGTGAGCAATTTATTAGTCTGAAGCAATATTCAGTTGAAAATGCATTCATTGAACAATTATGATTTATCAGGTATATTTTTGAAAGGGCCATACTTAGTTTCATATGGGTGAATAGACCTAGGCTAGAGATGAAACATAAGCAGAAATTATTTTTCTCGTCATGCTTAACAAGAGAGAACAAAAGCATAGAAATCAAAAAGTAGCTGGCATTGAGAGATGGGTGAGGGCAAGCACTGTCAAGATTAAGAAAGGCTCATTGGTGCTAAGCCAAAAGGGTAGTTTGGGTTAGCACACCCAAACTTAGAACCCATATTAGGAAGAGTTCTTAATGTCAAATAAGAACATGCAATTTATCTTGAAGAGAACTTCAGGACCAGAGAAGGTTTGAGCAGAAATGTGACCTCAGGCAAGTAATATTAGAAAGATTAAAAAAGGTTAAAGAAAATTAAATTCTAAAGTATGTACTTGATAACATGAGGATGTATAATAGTTAATTTCAGGTCTTTCAGTGATGAATTATTCATACTTAACATGACATGTTTAATATTGTTGAGGCAGTAGATTTATATAGTGGAAACTTTCCTAGAATAAAATCAAATAACTGGAAGTGATGTCACTGTACTCATCTTCGTTTCCTCATTCTAAAAAGTATGCCTACCCTGTGTCCCTCATAGGGTGGCAGTCAGGATCAAAGTGAGATATTGACTGATGATCCCATAAAACAAAACCAATATCACCTGCTGACCACGCAAACAAATTTCCTGCTGAACACAGAGAAGAGGACTTGGGAAAGATCTTTGTTGGGAAAGAAAAGTCAAGGATAGGACATTTGTTTTGAAAGTAAGGTTTTAGGTGGAATTTTAATAGGAGGGCCTGATTAGAATTAAGCAGGTTTGTGATGTAATAATTTAGGATTAATGCATACAATGAGGCATGATTTGAAAGTGAATATTTTCTAATAAATAGTCATTTTATAAATCCAGTTTAGTAATCTGTTTTTCTGAAAAGGAAGCCTTTGAAACAAATAATAAAGTTACTTCCAAAATCATCTTCACAAGAAAGAATTTCCTAGAATAGTAACGTCATACTCATGCAAAAACAGTTGTAAATTAATTTTTGTTTTTGTTTTCTTTTTCTTTCTTTTCTTAGTAGCCAAGTTTGATTACTAAGCTATGTGGCTTCAGTTCTTAGTGAGTACAGTCAGAAAGGGTTGTGTCACCATGGAATACTATGCAGCCATAAAAAAGGATGAGTTCGTGTCCTTTGTAGGGACATGGATGCAGCTGGAAACCATCATTCTCAGCAAACTATCGCAAGAACAGAAAATCAAACACTGCATGTTCTCACTCATAGGTGGGAATTGAACAATGAGGTCACTTGGACTCTGGAAGGGGAACATCACACATCGGGGCCTATTATGGGGAGGGGGTTGGGGGAGGGATGGCATTGGGAGTTATACCTGATGTAAATGATGAGTTGATGGATGCTGACGAGTTGATGGGTGCAGCACACCAACATGGCACAAGTATACATATGTAACAAACCTGCACGTTGTGCACATGTACCTTAGAACTTAAAGTATAATAAAAAGAAAGAAAGAAAGAAAGAAACAAAAAAAGAAAGAAAGAAAGAGAAAGAAAGAAAGAAAGAAAGAAAGAAAGAAACAAAAAAAGAAAGAAAGAAAGAAAGAAAGAAAGAAAGAAAGAAAGAAAGAAAGAAAGAAAGAAAGAAAGAAAGAAAGAGAGGGTTGTGTTAGAGAAATGAAGGTGATTCCTTTAGATTTCCTTGAGAAACATGATTTCAGACTTCCTGAGGAAGCACAGGGTGTGACTATGTTACCTCAAACATGTCTTCCCTGTTCATAATTGGTTGAAACAGTAATTGGTCAGGACCAGAGGCAGCCACACCACATTTGTAATTTGTGATTTATGGCCTGATGCTTAAAGGGGAGCTAAACAGTTGTATTGCTCTGGAATTTAAAATGAGGAAACTGAAAGAAAAGGGTATGTGGAAGTGAAGTCAAGTTATTTTTAGGAACATCTTGAAGCAGATTCTGGGTAAAGGGGATCATTGTAAGTCGAACATTTGGCAAGAAAAGTAATGAGGGAGCAGAAATTATGAGACAGCCACCAAGTAGAAGTAGAATAGAAAGATGAGAGCAGACACAGAGAAAATCAGAGATGCCATGAGAGAGAAAACACTGAGCTCATTAAAGAGAAAATACTCAGCTCATTAGAGAGAGAAGAGCATGTGTAGTGTGAAGGACATTTTCCTCCTTGGCTCATCTGTCAAAGAATGGCAGTGTCCTCTATTACACAGTAGACAAGACTTACCTCTCCTTCCTTTTCCCTCTCTTCTCTTAAAATTCCTTTTGTCATGTAATATCATATATCTGAATATACCCCTTCATATTCACAGATTCTAGTGATTGTGTAGAGCATCTTTGGGAGGTCATTTTAGAAATTCTGGGCCACCAGGGGGTGTTAAAAGCCATTTAGTTTTGTTAGTTCTTCCTAACCACATTGAAGAGGTACCCCCCCTGCAAGCCAAATGAAAGAGATAAAATAGATATAATCGAACAAATGAACATTTCTGAAGTGTTTTTTTTTTTTGAGACAGAGTCTCGCTCTGTCGCCCAGGATAGAGTGCAGTGGCACGATTTCAGCTCACTGCAAGCTCTGCCTCCGGGGTTCACGCTATTCTTCTGCCTTAGCCTCCGGAATAGCTGGGACTACAGGCGCCCGCCACCACGCCCGGCTAATTTTTTGTATTTTTAGTAGAGACGGAGTTTCACCATATTAGCCGGGATGGTCTTGATCTCCTGACCTCATGGTCTGCCCACCTCGGCCTCCCAAATTGCTGGGATTACAGGTGTGAGCCACTGTGCTCTGCCAAGTTTTAATACTATTGTCCCAAATTAGACTTAATTAAGACAACTAAGAGATATGAGAGAATAAAACTATACTGGGTGTCTACCCTCTGCAGAAAACAAATATAACATATGACATACTACAAAAACTAAATGCTGAAAGCACATGAGAATGGACAAAATAGGCAAATTCTGGTGTAGACAGCATCACAACCTCGCTTGGAAAAAGTGAGACAAGGAGCTATACCTGTGAAATCTCATCTCCACCACTTATAATTTTGGGCTAATGTCAGTGCATGTAGCTTGCCCAGTAATGGCTGTATTGCAGATGGAAAAACCTGTAATCTTTCTGGCAAAAGGAGGCAGAAGTGGGAAGGTAGGAAGCTCTGAACACTACAGAGAGTGAAAGAATAACAGAATAGAAAGAACCAGAGAAGGGATTCCCAAAATTGGTTTGCCGATATTTCTGACTGGTTCCTGAGCCACATATATATGGAAAAAACTCAAAGCAGTTGATCGAAATATATTACGTCATGAAAGCGCTTCTGCTCATGAAGCAGAGTTTTCAGTGCACGTTCTCCCAAATCATCATCATCACTGTCATCGTCATTATCACCATCTGATAAAATTATGGAAACAGTAATCATGAGAGAAAAATGAAAGAATTCAGAAAGTTGTGGAGATGAATCAAAAGTACAAAGTACAGAAACTTTGGGAGTCAAGATTTTTAAAATGTTATAATCCAGTGGCCAGGCACAGTGGCTCACTCCTGTAATCCCAGCACTTTGAGAGACAGAGGCAGGTGGATCACTTGAGGTCTCCTGACCTCAGAGACCAGCCTGGCCAACATGGTGAAATCTAGTCTCTACTAAAAATACAAAAATTAGCTGGACGCAGTGGCACATGCCTGTAATCCCAGCTACTCTGGAGGCTGAGACTGGAGAATCGCTTGAACCCGAGAGGCGGAGGTTGCAGTGAGACGAGATGGCGCCATTGCACTCCAGCCTGGGTGACAGAGCAAGACTCTGTCTCAAAGTAAATAAATAAATAAATAACAAAAAATAAAAAAGCTGTAGCCAAACCCAAATATGTAAACAGATTGTCAGAATTCACAAAAAGTTACTGTTAACAAGAAATATATTTTAATATTGAGAATAATAACTGGAAAGTAAATTGATAGAGTAAGATATCCATGAAATAAGTAAACATAAGAAGGATACAGTGGAAAACATGAAATTTAACGACTCCCCAGCCAGAGAGATGAATATGACAATAAAAAAGAGAAGGCCCAATTATTACAATCTGAAATAAAAAAGATATCATAGAAGACAATATGTGAAATATATGCACAAGTTCATGCGAATGAAATTGACAACTAGATGAAACAGATAATTTATTGAAAGAAACGAGCTAGCGAAACTGATTTAAGAGAAGTAAAGCCTGAATACCTATATATCAATTTAAAAAATTGAATCCATAATTTAAAATCTTTCTACAAAGAAAACTCCAATCTCAAATGGCTTCACCATTGAATGCTGTCTACATTTAAGAAAAAGAGGAAACAAATTATCTACAAGCTCTTTCACAAAATAGGGAGAAAATATTTCCCATTTCATTGTATGCAACTAGCATTAATATCAATCTAAAACTGGATAAAGTCATAACAAATAAAGAAAATAGGAGACCAATATCACTTATGAGCTATGAGGCAAAAATTCTTAGTAATATATTAAAAAAAAATTTAACAACATGTACAAATGGTAATGTGCAAAGACCAAGTGGAGTTTATGCTGGGAAAGCAAGGTGTATTGAAGTAACACAACACCCCCAGTTTAAAGAGCAAAAGCATACAAACACTTCACAAAATAGATAAATGGCCAACTTGAACTAACTGACATTTAGAGAACACATCATTGATAAACAAAAATGCACATTACTTTTAAGAGCATATGAAATATATACTGAGATCAATTATATGTTATAAAACAAGTCTCAAAAAATTAGAAATATTCAGACCATTCAATATATGTTTTCTAAATACAATTACTAACTTAGAAATCAATAGATATAGATCTGGAAAATCTTCAAATATTTGAAATCCAACTAATGCACTTCTAAATAAAATCAAGAAATCAACAAAAAATCAAAATAAAAGTAGAAATTATTTTGATTTAAAATGTAAACCAAAGCTAAAGCATTGCTTAGAATAAGCTGATATCAATAAACACATATAAAAGGAAAAAAATCAATTTCATAGATTTTCTTTCACCTTAATAAACGAGAAATTGAGTCAATTAAAAGCAAAGTAAACATTTGAAATTAATAAAGATTGGAAATTATTAAAATAGAAAAACAAAAATAAAGACAGAAAATCAGTAAGTAAAAAGCTTATTTGAAAAGATTAAAAATCCTGATAAAACACTATCTAGGAGTAACTGGTAAACAATAAAACACAAATAATAATAACAGAAGAATATTTGTATATTAAACCATACACTTCTAAATGTTGCATGGTCCAGGAGGAATTCACAAGAGAAACAAGTATTTTTAATTAAGTGAAAGTTTTTTAAATATATCAAAAATTCTGGAGGCCGCTTAAGTTTTGCTTTACAAAGAACCTATGCTATTAAATAGTTACATTAGAAAAGGAGAAGAGTCTCAAGTGAATGATCTCAACTTCTACCTTAAGAAACTAGTAAAGGGATAACAAAATAAACACGAAGCAATCCAAAAGAAGAACATTGTGAATGTAAGTACCAAAATTAGTACAATTAAAAGTGAAAAAAAAAAGAAATTAATAAATATAAAGCTTTTTCTCTGAAAAAATTAGAAGATAACAGTAACAATGATACCACTGCCACCAACAATAAACCTCTAGTATGGCTGCCAAGGAAAAGAGAAGAGTTATATATATTAGGAATGAAAGAGGGGAGACTGCTGTAGATTGCACAAGTATGAAAAATAAAGTACTATTAACTGTACATGTACTTCTGACACCTCAGATAGAATTGAAAAAAAATTCTTTTTTTTTTTTTTTTTTGAGACGGAGTCTCGTTCTGTCACCCAGGCTGGAGTGCAGTGGCCGGATCTCAGCTCACTGCAAGCTCCGCCTCCCGGGTTCACGCCATTCTCCTGCCTCAGCCTCCTGAGTAGCTGGGACTACAGGCGCCCGCCACCTCGCCCGGCTAGTTTTTTTGTATTTTTTTTTAGTAGAGACGGGGTTTCACCGTGTTAGCCAGGATGGTCTCAATCTCCTGACCTCATGATCCGCCCGCCTCGGCCTCCCAAAGTGCTGGGATTACAGGCTTGAGCCACCACGCCCGGCCGAAAAAAAATTCTTGAAAGACACAAACTACGAAACCTCACTTAGAAAAAACTGCAATATCTGAAGAGTCTCTATTTACTACAGAAATTTGATTATTATTTTTTAATCCCTTGATGAGATCTCCAATTCCAAAGGTTTCAATGATAAATTTTAGAAATAAGACACAAGTTATATAAATTCTACGGAAACTCTTTGGGAGTATAATGGAAAAGAGAATAACATATAGAAAGACAATAATGTTCCATAACTAAGCTGTGTCTATTCTTGTTAAGCAAGATTGATTCAGCACTTAAAGTTAAATCAGTGTAATTCACCACTGGAGAGTTTATTATTTTTGGAAAGATTTGGTTCTCAAAAGAGTGATATTAGAATGTGAGACCAGAATGTCTTGGACTAAAAATGTGGCTAAAAGAATTTAGGGAGGTAATGATAATTTGAGGAGTACTAAAAGTCACTAAAGAAAGAGAAGCCATATAATCATTTCAATAAACGTGTAAAATGAAATGCTCACTTATTTATCACATCTTAGCAAACTGGGAATAGAAGGGAATTGCTTCCACCTAGTTAGGGACACCTATATAAAACGTATAGTTTAAATAATGGAAAATTGAATGCTTTTCTCCTAAAATGAAAAGCGATGTAAGAATGTTTGCTCTTACCGCTCTTGTTCAGCACTGTATCTGAGCTACAAACCATTGGCTTGGTTGAAGAGCAGAGCAACCTTTCATCTATTTCTGGTAAGCAGGCAAAAGTAGTCCCACCATTTCTTGTAATAGTAAATAGTCTGACTCAGTAATTCATCCCTGAGTGTTTTCTTAACAGAAATGGAAATGTATGTCCACTCAAAGATGTGCAACTAAATACACATGACAGCATTGTTTGTAAAACACCAAAACCGGGGAGCAAGTCCAGTTCATATCAACTGATAAGTCTATGAACAACTTGTGGTATATCTGTACTATCAAATACTACTCAGCAATTTTTAAAAAAGACCACAATTTTGGTGCACAATAACACATATGAATGAATCTCAAACATATTAAGCAAAATAAAATAAGTCAAACACAAAACCCTACATATTTTGTGATACCATTTATTAGAATACCTAGAAACAGCAAAACTCTAATGACAAGTCAGAACAGTAGTTTCCTGGAGCTGGCATAAGGTATGGGGATTGATTCCAGGGAAGCAATCATTTAAGGGTGAGAAAACTGTTTTCTAATCTGATTTCTGTTATTGCTTAATGATTGTATAGAGTTACTTAATTCATCAAACTGTACACTTAAAGTTGGTGGATTTCACTGTATATAAATAATTCCTTAGTTGATAAAAACAAGTATGAATGAAAAAGTGACTTTTAGTACTCCTCAAATTATCATTACCTCCCTAAATTAATAAATGCTTCTATTAATTTATAAAGGTAGTTTAGAGTCCTAGGAGAATGCCACATAAGTAAGACAAATTTGATATTACTCTAGATATCATTACCTATAAGATATAAATTGGCTAATCCTATGGTCCATTTCCTTTTGAAAAACAAATTTATGGTCCCTGAGCATCTCAAGGACTGGAGAAAATGAATTCAAAGAGAATATAGGCCAGAGAGAATAATGTAACGAGGTCATAGACTGCAGAGAATAGAGAAACTTAGATTCTGTTCCCAAGGCAGCTGGTGGATTACTAAACTTTCTCTCTGGTCACATTTCCCTGTTTCCAAATTATTATTTGACAGTCATGATTCTCATTTTGAGTCTCCCCATGATGATACCACACTTTGTGTTTATGTGTCTACATACCCTGTACTTAAAATAGGCATTGGCCCATGATCTTTCCTCTCAGCATACCTCAACTTTCCACAATTTACTGCATATGCAAACAGCACTTCTGCAAGCAACACTGATTTTCCTCAAGTGATGTCACTTAATTAATCACCCTAGTCCCTAACCCAGCACCTCGATTCTGTTTGTCTGGTCATTTCATCACCGCCGCATTACTTTATACACTTTTTCATTTCAGAAACTGTGGCATACTTGTTATAACACCTATTAGGTTGCTTTTTCAAACTTTGAACTCACTTGAGATTCATAATGGATTAACTTATTATCTCTGACTCTAAGATAAATGGCAGTAAGATTGTGATTTGTGTGAAGTACATCTTTTGGAGTGTACATAAAGGACCAAGATGACAGAACAGAAGCTCTAGGCCTCAACTTAATTAGTTGCACATCAATGTCTAGAATTTTTTACTTCCTAATACTAGCAACAATTATGCTGAGAACAACTGGCAAGGGTAATATTAGATTTATGAATCAAGGTAATATTAGATTTATTAAATCAATGTATTTAATAGAGATGTGTCACTTCCTTGCTTGCTTATTTTTCTTTAGGGTCTAAGACATATATGTACAAAGATAAATAAAATTCATGTCTATGTGTTCAACTCTGTTAACTCTTTAATTAATGTTAACAATTTCTAAAAGTGAGAAAGAGATCTAAAAAATGAATGAACCCACAATTTTCCCAAAAGCCCAGATAAACAGCATCTGTGGGTATCATTATCTATAAGATATAAATTTACTAATCCTATGGTCCATTTCCTTTTGAAAAACTTGTATAGAAGAGAATAAAATCAGCTTCCATTTGTGTCTGATATATAAGTAGAGTAATTTCTGAGTGAAGCTCAGAAGCTTTAAGCAGGTCCCTTCAAAATAGTATTTTGGTTTGAAATTGCAACTAATACGTTTGCCTGTGAGTCCTTACTCTGAAATTCCATTCAAACTATGTCTGTCTTTCCCTTGGGTTTGTGGCACCCTAATTACTAATGAAAAATATAGAGACATCTTTAAAAGTCTGGAAAATGTAAAGTATCTTTTATTTTTTAAGAAGGAAATCTATTGATTGTATATGATAAAAGGATAATAGGGGGAGATCATTCATCCATGCTATTCACTCTCCTCCAAAATATTCTTTTTCCTTTACCCATGTTCTTTAAATTTATTTCTACTCAAGCCTTGACTGTCATTTAAATATTACTTGTTTCAAAAAAAAATATTTCCTGAAACTCAAATTGAATTAGTTGTCCACAACTAATTCACCCTGAACAATTCCAGTATTGCTATTTTTCATGCTATGTTCTAATGATAGCTTAATTGCCTAGACCCTCAAATGAATTTCAAGTTCACTGAAAATATGATATATTTATCATTCTATCCCTAGTTAATAGATCCTATATTAATATGTAGCTCATTCCAATTTTATGCTGTTAAAAATTGAACAAAACCATGTAGTCAGAAAAGCCTCAGACTTATTTAAGTGCTCTTCTGTTACCATCTAAAATTCTTAAAAATTTTCTTTGAACTTATTTTTTTATAAGTGAAGCCAATAAGACAATGAAGTATAAAAGAGAGCAGGTGAAATATGCCCAACAGGTTTATCTGGCGTAGTTTCTTGCTGGCTTAATTGCATAGTGTTTTTAATACCCCATGCACATAAAACTCCTGTGGATGCACAATACATGAGAGTTCAGTGACACTCAAGGCAAGTACAATGGGAATGTGGAGGCAGGGGTGCTGCTGAGAGTCCACACTCTTCAAAAAGAAGATTGTGGTGCTCTGAACAAGACAAATAACCAAAGAAGCCAGTCATATCTTTTCTAATTCATGCTATTTCACTGTAGTGTTCAACACTGAAAATAATGATGTAAAAGAAACAGAAAGGTAGCACCACAAAGATACACAAAGAGAGTTCTTTTTTTCAGTTCTTTTGTATACTGATGAATCGGCAGACCTATGGTAGAAGGTGTGCCTAGCATGTAGTGTAAAATATTTGAGTTAGTTTTGTGTATTTTTTCACAGTTCTTGTAAGAACAAAATACATATGCACTTATGTGCTATAAAATACAAATTGTGCAATTTGATTTTTCAACATATAAATTAAATGACATTGCATTTGCATTTAAAACTAGAATTATATATAGATAAATATTTGCTAATAACTAAAAGTTTTAATTCTTCTTTAATGAGAATGATGTCACAGCAAATATGAAACACCATAACATTGTGTGAGACAATAGAGAAAATAAAAAGGTTTATATTTACTTCCTGTAATGGCAATGATTTCCTGCTTCTTGATGAAGGGGTCCCACATTTTCACTTTGTACTGAGTACCGCAATATATGTTACTAGCTATGTAGTACAATTTTACATCAGCAAACATGAAGTTTTCAAATTTTGTGCATTTGAAAGAAAGGTCTTGCCCTCAACTAGCTCCTTGGAGATAAACTTTGAGCCCTTGGAATGAATGGCCTATTTGATAGAAGTGTTTTTGTATACCTAAGATATTGGGTCACACCAGAGAGTTTGTGCTAACAATGTCATACATGCTGAGTACCTATTCAGATATTCATCTGAGGCTCCTGGACCAGGCTATATCATTTTGACCTCTAGAGGATGGCTGTGGACTTAATAGCTAAGGTCAGTTACACAAGATGCACCATGCCTGTGTGATTGACCATCAATTATAACCTTGTGCTCGGACCTTCCTGTATTGTTTTATGCACCTATTACCTACTCTAATTTAATCTAGATCCTTTCACTGTGACAAATCATGTCTATGAATATAAAAGCTTTATTGAGTTCTGTGAGTCTTTCTAGAAAATCATCCAACCTGAGGGTGGTGATGGAGATCACTGACACATAGGGTTTGACCTCTTAATTGCAAGTTGGAACACCACATTTAATATTCCGAATAAGAATGCAATTAATAGGGTATGTAGTTTCCCCAATGCGAAGTTGAATTTTTGTTCTAAAAAGGACAGAAGGATTGTTGATAAAAGAAAAGTTCACACACATATAGTTCTTTATATAGAATATGAAACTCTTACCGCTTACATAATTGGCAATTATTTTCTTCTGTTTCATGAGTTACTTTTTCACTCTGTAATCTTTGAGGCACAGAAGTTTTATATTTTGACATAGTCTACCTAATCTATTTTTTTCCTTTTTTCTCCTTTCCTCTTCTTAGAGCCACAGATAATAAGTTCTGCTGCCTCTGCATTTGTTGTCATATCCAAGGAATCATTGCTAAATCCAATGCAAGGAAGATTTTACCCCATATTTTCTTCTAAGAGTTTTATAATTTTAGCACTTGTATTTAGGTATTTGATTGATTTTGAGTTACTTTTTGTAGTTGTGTAAGGAAAGGTTTCTTCTTCTTCTTCCTCTTCCTCTTCCTCTTCTTCTTCTTCTTTCCTCCTCCTCCTCCTCCTCCTCCTTCTTCTGCTTCTGCTTCTGCTTCTGCTTCTGCTTCTGCTTCTGCTTCTTCTTTCTTCCTTTTATTTTGCATGTGGATTTCCAGTATTCCCATACATACTGATACTGATTTATACTCATTAAATTGACTTAGTAATCTCTTAGTAATTATGAGCTATAATATGTATGAACTATTCTATGTATGGTTTCATAGTATGAACTGTTCTATGAAAATATGGGTAGAAATGGTTTTGAATAGAATAATTTCAAAAGTCTACCTATTGCTTTTAATTATTGATCTTAATTTATTAACATTGTACATAATAGCATTCATTTTTTACTTACCACTTTCAACCTAAGTTTCATTCCTGCCAAACAGCTTCAATTTTTAGATTAATTGATATTTCATACCTATGCTCATGTTACTTCTTTGTTTCTGCAGTCTCCTCCTTGAATTCTCCTTTATGCTTCAATAATTCACATTTCAAATTGAGTTTAGATGCCTCATTTGGAAGAAACATACTCTTTTCTTTCTCAGTAACTGCCACTTCTACATCATAGTTATGTACAGAAACTACAAATTCTCAGAATACCTTGTGTTTACCCCTATGATACTGATGAATGCATTGCATTGAAAATCTCCATGTCTACACGCCTACACTTCCAGTGTTTTCTTTTATCTCTGAACCTTCATCCTTTCCTCTTCCAGAACAGAAGAGATGCTCTGCACTTTTGTGTTGAATGAACTATTGAATGCATGTACTAATCTGCAGTCCCATTCTGATGATGTTCCCCCCACAAAATGTTGATTGTATATGATCTTGGAATTGAAATTTATCTGAATATGTCCATTGTATAATATTTAAACATTTGAAAACCAGTCCAGTGGTAATTTCTAATAACATATCTACAAATTTAATTATAAGTCAAGTAACAGCAAAAGTAAATCTATCCAAAATATTTTCCAAACAAATTTTACAACTAAAGACCTGAGCATCGTACATAAAACAAACACAGGATTTTGAAATGTGGAGAGAAGAACAGTAAATTAGCTAGGGATTGCAGGGTTGCCCAAGGAATAAAATGGTGAGTTCTCCAGGTTTTCCTTCTAATTCATATACCTAAACTTGAAGCTGAAGAAGTCAGTAATTCCAAACCACTAACAGCAGACATCCAAAAAAAGGAAGGTAGAAAGAAGTAGAAAGAAAAGAAGGAAAAGTAAAGAAAAAAATGAAAAACTAGTAAAGCTTTAACTACATAACTACACAACTAAAGTAAAGCCTGCTATACATACCATATAGTTGGATCATGTTTTTGTTTTGTTTTGTTAATGCTTTCTACCAATTTCTGTTTTTTAACTAGAGAGTTTAACTCATTTGCATTTGAAATAATTATTGATAAGGAGGGACTTACTTTTCCTTTTTTAATTTTGCTACTTGTTTCCTATATGCCTCATACCTTTTTTGTTTTTTTTTTGAGATGGAATTTCCCTCTGTTGCCCAGTCTGAAGTGCAGTGGCCCGATCTCGGCTCACTGCAACCTCCGCCTGCCTCAGCCTTCCAAGTAGCTGGGATTACAGGCACCTGCCACCACAGTCAGCTATTTTTTGTATTTTTAGTAGAGACAGGGTTTCACCATGTTGGCCAGGCTGGTCTCAAACTCCTGACCCCAAGTGATCTACCTGCCTCGGCCTCCCAAAGTGCTGAGATTACAGGCGCGAGCCACTATGTCCGAACTTCATAGCTCTTTTTGTCCCTCGTTTTCTGCATTTCTGTGTGTGTGTGTGTTTAGTTTATTTTTTGTAGTGAAATGTATACATTCATATCTTAGTTTCATTTGTACATATTTTACAATTAATTTCTTGTGTTTAACATGGAGCTTACATTTGATAACCTAAAATTATAACGCTTTAAGTTTATAAAAGCTTAACTCTAATAAAATACAAAATTCTCCTCCTTTACAGATCTATTTCTACCCTTTTTCGTTGCTAATATCACAAACTTACATCTTTGTACACTGTGTGCCAAAATAACCCCAAATAACTATTTTAAACTGATTAGCCTCTTCAATTATGTAATAAACAAAATAGAGTTACAAATTAAAGTTATAATATACTAGCTTTTAGTTTTTTTAATGAATTAATCCTTTAAATCATGTAGAAAACAAAAAAATAGAGTTATAAAGTATTGTTGTAGTAATGCTACCTTTTATAATTGTCCATGTATTTATCATTATTAAGATTTTTATTTTTTCACATGGCTGAGGGTTATCATCACACTATGTCTAATGTCTTCTCATTTTACCTTGCAGGACATCTTTGAACACTTCTTGGGATAACAAACTTAGTCAGCTTTTGTATATCTGGGATGGTCTTAAGTTTTCTCTTACTTTTGAAGGACAGTTTTCTTACATGTAAGAATCTTGGGTGATTTTTTTTTCTTTTAGCACTTTGATCACATTGGCCCACTGCCTTGTAACCTCCAAATTTTCTATTAGGAAATCGACTAATCAATAACAATAATGTTACTAATGATCTTTTGTACGTGATGAATCACTTTTCTAAACTGCTGCTTTCAAGATTCTCTTTGTCTCTCAAAAGCTTGATTACACTATATCTCAGTTTGTGTCTTTGAATTCACCTTACTGGAAATTCATTGAGCTCTTTGGATATTTACAGTGAAATTTAGAAGATTTTCAGCTATTATTCTTTTTCTTTTTTTTTCTCTTTTCTTCTGAAATTTCTACAATGAGACAGTAAGTATGTTGGTTCTCATGATGGTATTCCACAGGTTTCTTAGGCTCTGCTCACTTTCCTTCATTTTTTTCTCCTTCTGTTCCTTGGATTTCAATATTATGTTGAATAATATATTATTGACCTTCAGGTCCTAGTACATTTTTTTCATTTTATTTCGCTTACTGTAATTTTTAGCTCCACAGTTTCTTTTTCATTTCTTTTTATGTTTTCTATCTTTTTATTAGAATTTCCATGTTGTTCATACATCGTTTTCTTGACTGTCTCCACATCTTTCTTTAGTTATCTCAGCATCTTTTAGAAAGTTGTTGAAAGTCTTTCTCTAGTAAGCCTGCCATCAGATCTTTTTCCAGAAATAGCTTTTACTGATTTTTTTCCTTTTATGGGCCCTACTTTCCTGTTTCTTTCATGTCTTTTGTTTTTCTTTCAAAAAACTGTGCATTTGAGTTTAATGGGTGGCAAATCTTGAAATCAGATTTTTCTACTTTCCCCAGGATTTCTGTTTTTTTTAAAAAAATTGTTTATTCCTTTTTTAATTGTTGTAGGTTTTCTCTGCGCTAAGAATCAAGTTGAAGTGTAAACTTAAGGTCTTTTCACATTTTCTCAGATCTTTTCTGAGCCAGCACTTTTTCTGACCCTGGGTATAAGTGATCACTTTCTAATTTCTTCCATACATACTGTTGTTTTTGAATATTCTTGTCTTTAATGTCTGGCTCCAGGAAGGGTAAAAAAAGAAGGGAAATAAATGTCCTTTTAAATCCAAAGGAAGCCACTTCAGCCAAGGGAAAGGGCTTCCAAGAAAAAAAGGAGTTTCAACAACTTTTTGTCTGCATCTCTGTGACTAGAAGCAGCAATTAGAGGTTAGAGCACAGATCCCCTGTATTTGGAGGACAGGGTTGTTTTTGCTTACTGTGGGTCCTATGGTTGCATGCAAGCTGATACTAGAACGAACGCATGACTGCCTGCCCAGGACCTGGGTATGAGGAATGAGTAGCTGCTACTGTGCTAAGATCTGAAATTGGCCAAAATTAACCACAATTTATGGGATACATCTTACCCAGAAATTTGCAATCCTTCCACAGACCCCAGAGTTCCAAAATTAGTTATGTCAGACAAATTCAGCCAATATAATTGTGTTCTAGATGGAGCGAGAGATTACTGGTGCTTTCCACTTTGCCATTTTTCCAGAATTTGGAGCTTTACTCTTTTTAGGAAGCATTTTCCTGGAATGCATGGAAATACTGTAACTCAGACTAGACAGATTTCCTTCACGTACACATTTTTGTAATATAAGGCAAACATCTTAACTTTTTTTTTCTTTTTTTTTTTTGAGGTGGAGTCTAGCTCTGTCATCCAGGCTGTAGAGTGCAGTGGTGTGATCTCGGCTCACTGCAACCTCTGCCTCCTGGGTTCAAGCAATTCTCCTGCCTCATCCACCTGAGTAGCTGGGATTACAGGCGCCCACCACTATGTTCAGCAAATTTTTGTAGTTTTAGTAAAGACAGGGTTATGCTGTGTTGGCCAGGCTGGTCTTGAACTCCTGAGCTCTTGATCTGCCTGTCTTGGCCTCCCAAAGTGGTGGGATTACAAGCGTGAGCCACCATGCCCAGCCAACTTCTTTCTATTCTCCATACATTGAAAGAGTCAGGCATGGTGGCTCACGACTATAATCCCAGCACTTTGGGAGGCCGAGGCTGGCAGATTTCATGGGTCCAGGAGTTCGAGACCAGTTTGGGCCATATAGTAAAACCCAGTCTCTCCAAAAAAAAAAAAAAGAGAAAATTAGACAGGCATAGTGGCACACGCCTGTAGTCCCAGTTACTGGAGAGGCTAAATGGCAGGATCACTTGAGCCCAGGAGGTCGAGGCTGCAGTGAGCAAAGATCATGCCACTGCACTCCAGTCTAGGCAGCAGCACAAGGCCCTGTCTCGAATGAATAAATACATAAATAAAAATTGGACGATAAAATGAATATTGCAGTGGCAGCCTGGAAAGAGCACTGAAATGAAGATTGAGGATAATGTTTATCAAATACATAGTTCTAAATGTACTTGTCTGTGACACCTTCCACAGAATACAAATTCTGTTTGTGTTCTTAGCTGTATAGTATTTCATGCAGAGTAATCCTTTATATGCATGTGTATTTAATAAAATAGTAAGTTTGCATTGCAATCCTTCGACTTGCTTCCTAAAAATTTATGTATTTTCCAACCATAATATCACTATTTTGACAACAGGTTCTATCAAGCCCCAATATTTTATACTTGTATGGCTCCCGATAACTGCTGAACATAATTAGAAAAACTTCAGGTCAGTGTCCATTTTCAGTGCCTATGGGGTGAACATTAACAGAATGACCAATCAGGATTCAGAAATTCATGTACAAATCAAAATTAAAAACTGTAAAATACTTGAGTTAATAACTGAGGTCATTGACATCAGAGGCAAACTTCCATAACACAAAGACCCATATTTAATACAAGGTCTGACATTTTCAATATGGGTGATCTTAGACAAATCTTATATTTCATCTTAGACAAATTAATTGTTTTCATCTATCAGCTTGGATGATAATCCATACCCATTAGATTATAAATATAAAGTTTAATATCATAGGTGAATATATTTTGTAATATACTGAGCATATAGCAGGCATTTTTCTATCTTCTGCTTATGTAGATGTTTTTCAACCTTCTTCACTCATAGTGTGAATAAAAAATGAGTTCTCAGTGTACCAGAATAGAAGTATTAAACTAGTGGCTAAAACTGGACGCCATAACAGTGGCTCATTTGTGCAGGGCTAGCAAGATTGGAATAGAGTGTCCAGAAAAGACAATAAAAAGGAAGATCAGTAAACATTATTAAGGAGAGATTATAAATTTCATGATTTTTCTTATAGCCGCATGTTGTGTATATTTGGAAAATTTTTCAGATTTTTTTTTTCTACTTTGCGTATCAACAATGGCAAAGAAAGTTCAGAATTTTATTAATGAGTTGCTGACACTTTAAAGGCAATTTTGTATTTTCAACTCTGCATTCTAGGTGCCTGGGAAAGTGTCTAACAGAGAAAGCTTCTACATTTGTGAAATGAATAAATTAATTAAAGGGTGGATGATTAAATAAATGAAAGACTAAATTATTGTAATCATTTTAAGCCTCCAGATTCAGTGAGAACAAGAAAACACTCAAACACCTGAGACACTTTGTTATTTAGAGAACTGTTCCTGATGATTTCTCTCTATGCAAGAGGACATAGCTAGCCCAGCAATAATTTGAACTTTTCAAAAAACTGTTCAACTGCTAAGGATCTGTAGTGCTCAAACGCAGCCCAGATTTCATGAGGCTGAGCAAGACTAACTCCGTAAAATATATGAGCCAACCATAAATTTTAGAATAAGGTCCTCTCATTTTAGCCTGCAGAGTATATAGATTATAATGATGAACCTCTATACAAGGTCTATTCATGCTAAATCTTGGCTGTCACTGGTGAACTATTCAAGTGGGTTCGGTGGAGTCAAAATGCCATTTTATACAAATGTGAACCACAGAGGTAAACTTTATCATTACATAACAAGTAGAAGAAGATCATATGGCCATTACAATTACTTTTCAGACTTTTTTATTTTAGCATCAGTAGATTTATGGAATTAATAGATTTTTTAACCACATGCTTGACAGAAGCTAATTTTCTTTACTGTTGATTTTTGTCCCAAAGCCACTTCTTTATCATAAATCTGCCTTATTTCAAGGACAATCTTTCTAGTATCCCCAGGGTTTAATTTCTTTTGTATCTTCCATTCACTTCAAGAAAACGCCCAAGCTGAAACATGGCATGCAAGATTTTCACAGTCTGGCTTCTACCTTTCTATCTGGTTTTGTCTCTCAACGATCTTCGTATTCATCTTTATTCTCCAGTAAATCAAAACATTTTGCAGTCATTCTCAATGCACGAGAGTCTCTTTAATTGGTCAGTTCTCCTTTTCTGAAATGCTCTACTTTTCCGATCTCTTTCTCTCCTTTTTTATTTTTATTTTTTTTGAGACAGAGTTTCCCTCTTATTGCCCACACTAGAGTGCAATGGCGTGATCTTGGCTCACTGCAACCTCCGCCTCCCAGGTTCAAACGATTCTCCTGCCTCAGCCTCCCGAGTAGCTGGGATTACAGGCATGTGCCACCACACTTGGCTTATTTTTGTATTATTAGTCCAAACGGGATTTCTCCCTGTTGGTCAGGCTGGTCTCGAACTCCTGACCTCAGGTAATCCGCCTGCCTCGGCCTCTCAGAGTGCAGGGATTACAGGCGTGGGCCACGGCACCGGACCCGATCTCTTTTTTAACGTGGGAAGCCTAGTCATTTCTCAATATTCAACTAAATATCCTTTCCAGAAATTGTTCCCTAAACCTCCTAATTTGGTGAAGCAATCCCTCCTTGGTGTTTTCTCCTTGTGCATACATTCATCATGGCATTTACCATATTGTATGGAAACTTGCTGCTTTATATCACAAAGGGAAAAGGTCATTCAAAACTCTTCTTTGAATCTCCTGGATTTGGTGAGTATTCAGAAAATGTGCTCAATAATATTAATTGAGGTTAATTAAAATAAAAGCTAAGAAACTATTTAATTGAATACCATCTGGTGGCTTGAAGGGTATCTTTCCTGAGACAAAACAAAAACAGACAAACAAACAAAATACTATTAAATTATTAAACCATGGGGTTTAAAACTTGTGATATTTCTAGAAAACAAATTAGTTAAATTCTGTGCCGAAAAAGGGTATATTCCAGGCTTTTCAATGATCAATAACCATAGAATCAAAATTCTGGATGTCATGTAACAGTTTTGATTATACTTTCCTGTAGTAAATGTGTTTGCTTTGTTTCATTTTATGTTTGGAAAAGCTATTATATACTCTGCAACACTCAAGAGATTATTTCTTTTTAAGCTGAGCTTCTTTAATTTCAGATACATAAATTGGCTATAATTCAGAGTGAAATGTGTCATTATAGTCTAACAGCATTTATAAATGTTCATAGATGTTAAATTACAAGCTATTCAGACTCTTAAAGGAATGCATGCACATGTACATTGGGAGGCAAATAATGAGAAAATTTATCTTTATGTTTGGCTGCACAATCTATTTCCATTCCCTGTGCTATTTTAATTTATAATTTGAACCTGGTCCTAAATCTTCTACTGAAAAGTGTTTCTAATGGGGCCAATATGAGTTGGTAAATAGAAGGGTGTGGGTGCTTATTTCTCCACAGGATTATGTGATGAAAATGCTACAAAGTGTTCTTAATATTTTAATTTTGTCCAAATGACCCTAGGACAAACCATATTTTTTCAAGTAATGCTTACTATTACCAATATTTGGTCAGTAGGAGTTCCTTGAAGAGTCTTAGTTCTGATTCCAAATTATTGTATTTTATTGAATGACTATTTTCTTTCTTATGCTGTTAATCTTACTCTTATTTTATCGTATAAATTGCATAATGCATTGAATTAGAAAGAATGTTCATGTAGTAAGTGCCCATAGTAAGTTCATAATTGAGCAATGTAATGTCTCAACAGAATGATTTGTGAAAATTATCTGCACTTTCATTGAATAACCAGTTTTTATACTCACATTCTTTTTAGAAGAATGTGAGTATAAAATCTATCATGTTAGAGTGTTAGAACAGAAAATGATAAACTGTAAAATAATTGCTGGTTTAATTTTTTTCTGAGATTGACTAAATTAAGCAGTAATTAAACTTTAATTTCCCAGATATTAAGGCAAATAGGCATCCCGAGGTTCACAGGTTCTAAAATGCAGTCATTTGTCACTTAATGAAGAGTATACATTCTGAGAAATGTGCCAGTAAAAGATTTCTTTGAGGTCTGAACATCACAGAATGTGCTTACATAAACATCCTAGATGGTATAGCCTACTATGCACCTAGGCTATGTGGTATAGTGTGTTGTTCCTAGGCTGAAAACCTGTATAGTATGTCACTGTACTAAATATTACACGTAACTGTAACATGTGGTTAGTGTTTGTGCATTTAAACATATCTAAACATGGAAAAGGCACAGTAAAAATATGGTATGAATGAAAAACTGGTATACCTTTATAGGGCATTTAGCATGAACGGAGCCTGTGGTACTGGAAGTTGCTCTGTGTGAGTAATTGAGTGAGTCATGGGTGAATGTGAAGGCCTAGGAAGTGACTGTACACAACTAAGGACTTTATAAACACTGTAAACTGAAGCTATAGTAAATTAATAATATTTTTCTTTCTTTAATAATAAATTAACCTTAGCTCACTGTAACTTTTTATTTCAATAACTTTTTAAAAACTTTATGACTCATAACACTTGGCTTAAAACATAAACATATGGTACAGCTGTAAAAAGATTGTCTTTCATTATACCCTTATTGTTTAAACTTTTTTCCATTTTTAATTTTTTTCTACTATTCAAAATTTTTTGTTACCTAAATATGCACATTATTTTAGGCCTGCATTAGATCAACATTATCAATCCTATTCTCTTCTACCTCCACATCTTGTCCCATTGGGAAGTCTATGATGTCACTAGGTAACAGAAATTTTTTAGCTCTGTTATAATCTTATGGGATCACCATTGTATAATTTGTCTGTCATTGACTAAAATATTAGGTACCACATGACTGTGTTACTTATTTAAATCTATGACCTCTAATCTTGTGTATGACACAACCAAACACATAACTATGTATGTATATTTTATAAAAAGAGTATACAGTAATATTATTATTATTATTTTTATTATACTTTAAGTTCTAGGGTACATGTGCACAACATGCAGGTTTGTTACATATGTATACATGTGCCATGTTGGCGTGCTGCACCCATTAACTCATCATTTATATTAAGTATATCACCTAATGCTATCCCTCGCCACCCCCCACAATAGGACCTGGTGTGTGATGTCCCCCTTCCTGTGTCCAACTGATCTCATTGTTCAATTCCCACCTATGAGTGAGAACATGCGGTATTTGACTTGGAATCAACCCAAATGTCCATCAGTAATATTATTTTTATAGTAATTTTTATTAGGCTATCTAAATTTATTCTGTGGTAAAATACATTTAAAATTTTTGTATTAAAAAAAAATCTAACGTGTTAACTCAAAGAAGGTATTTCCATGGTGTAGAATAAATAATAAAATTCAAGTTGATTTTTAAATAAATGAGATTAAATAAAGTCTCGTGAAAGGAGTTTGATCCACAGAAACCTGTGCTGTACCAAACAGTACATGGCATTGAACCATAGACAGACAGTCTGTTTTTGTTGTTTTGTTTTGTTTTGCCAAATAATTCATGCTTACAGAACAAAATTTGGGGATATTATATACTGGAAGAGTTGTGTTAGTCTTGGGAAATTTGTAAATACTTGATGAGCTAAAATGGCCTGGAATGCTAGAGGTCCTTAACAGTCATGCAAACTAAGTACTAAAGAGAAATCCAGAATGAAAGTGTCTAGGCACACACAAAATGAAATTTTGTTCATTTTGAGCAAAATATAATTTTAGAGAGTGATCATCCTGTTACACTGAGAATGGGGGTTCTGACAGACAGTGAGATTAACTGCTTTCTTTAAGTTTGCTCAGCTGGTGGTTATAAATACCAGGATTATAATCTTGGCACTGAGACTTCTACGGTGATCATCCTACCATGTCAGAATTTCATAGTTTTCATATTCCCAGTCACACTGTATTTGCAAGTTGGCTTGGATATTATTTTATCCCTATTTCCATTGATGAGAGCTGGTTTTAAATGCCAGCTCAAAAAATACCAGCTTTAAATGAAAAAGAGTGACAAGACATTGTGATGAAGACAGTAGGCAAGCTAGGTCTAATAGAGAATTGCAAGTTTTGGAATAAATTGAGGAAATTAAATAAAATTATAGTAATTAATTCTTTGGCTAGAGGAGTGTAAGCTAATACTTATGACATGACTAAATCAGCAATTCACTGGTTTATTATGGAAAGTAGCTGACAACACAAAACCCAATCAGTGTTTTAATAATTCTCCAAGATAAATCTTACTTATACTTTGTGGCATTTTGTTTATACTATCTTTACTGGATGACTCATTTTGTTTGGAAAAATATGATGAAAATGATAACAATGACTGTAATAACATTAGTAAATTTACACATATATGAAAAAACTATTTTAGGTCATATGTCAAGAACTCTAGTTTGAAAATTAGAAAACATGAGTTATTTGTCTATTAGTCACTTAACTTTAAGTATGATGCTGGATTCACTTTCTATTCACACTGCATTTTCTTGTCTGAAAAATGAGTGAAATTGAGTAAATGGAAAACTTTCAAATCTATTTTAGTAGTTTAATTCTTTATCTATGTAGAAGAAAAGATATGCAAGATCCCACTAGGCAAAAGAAATAAGGACAAATTGCTCTGGTGGTGTGAAGAAAAATACTCAAATTCTAGATCTTGGCTCTTTGGAGGAACACAATTTTAAAACCTACTGTGCCAGGTCACTTCTGGTTCTAATATGAATTAATAAAAGCATGTCTATGAAGTAATTTTTTCCTTATATGCTGAAATGTGTGTATATGTTCCAAGCTCTGAATACCAAGAAAAGTCTGGAAAAGAAATCAAGGAAACCAAAGATTTTAGGCATAATGTTATTTTCTTATTAATATTGCCACTGTCTTCATAATCTCCATACATATCTTTCCAATTTCTGTATTTGAGGTATTAATTGACCTTTTTATAAGTCATTATGCTTAGGAGTACCTAAAGATAGTTTCCTGGATACTATGATATCTCACTTGAGGGCAAACTGTGGTTACAATGATTATCTCTATCTTTCTTCCTAGATGTCTGATAAATTTGTCACAAAAATTTCAATTCTTACTCCATCAACTTTCCCTTAAGCATGACTAAATCTCCGTGCCTCCCCTTTCTCTCCCTGTGTGTGTATATGTGTGAGATACCTACATATTGATACCACCCTTATTATAGTTAACCAATTTGTAAGTCTAGGGGTCATCTTGATTCCTCTTTCAAATACCACTTTCACCTCATTCAAGTATTTATGCGTTCAACTTATTTCTGAGACCTAGAATTTGCCACTTTAAAACCCTCTTACACCTCTATTTCTTATTTTAATTTATAGCACTTTAATTCAGTTTATCATTATCCTCTGCCCATGGAAACATTGCAATAAATCACCTAAATTATAATTTCACTCTAATTCGCTTAGCCATTTTTTTCTCTGATTGAATATTTATACAGTTTCCATTTTTCATAATTATAAATACCATTTGTGTAGAAATATCTGCATTTCTTTTTGGTTATTCATGAAAGCCTATTAGAATTTATTTAACAGCATGTTTTTGACTTAAAATGTGTTTTCAAAGAATGAAATATATTCTCAAGAGATTATAATGTTATAAGTTTGAGTTTATAAAGATTATTTCAGAGTCTATGGCTCAGATAATGAATGATGGTTACATCAAACAAAGGTACATGGGAAACTTCAATATGAATACATTTGCAATAACATAGTATAAGTTAGATTTTTTAAAATTTGAGACAGGTCTCCTTCTATCACTCAGGCTAGAGTAGAGTGGCACAATCATAGCTTAATAGGTTAGAATTTTTACTTAAGGGTTTTGGAAAACTTTTGAGAATCCAAGTATATTTTGAGTAGAGAGTGTGATATATAGGTTTAGAGTTTCAAGAAAGGCGAGCATTTGTTAAGTATCTGCAAGTAGATTACTGTTAAAGCCATAATTACATAGGAGACTATTTAAGGAGATTATATATTCTGAAAGAATTTTCAAATAATGTGGAAATGCTCATGAAATAATGAGACAAATTTCAGGAAAAAATGATATATATTTTTATGGGAACAAATACATAAGGGTTTATTTATGTAGAGAACATACAGGAGAAAGAATTGTGTGCATAGAAAAAAACTTGAGTAAATTAATTAGTATAAAAATAAAATCTACGCCTATCTATACAAATTTTATTTTCATATAAAAATGTATATGATATGTATTATAAATATTAATATACCATAAATAGTATATCTGTATATGAGAATTTGTTTTTAATTCTCCTTTGTTGATTTTTGCAATTCTCCCACATTATGTTATAAATATATGTTTATTTTAATAACCCAAGCAGTGTCATTTTAAGTTAAGAAATAGAAATATGTATCTGTCGTTAAATATAAGAAAGGAACAACTAGGATGAAAAAGTATAAGGCAGTACAAAAATAGTTTCATAATTCCTAAAATACAAGTAATTATAAATAAAAGTGAGATAAATTCAAACATAACATACACTTAAAAAAATCAAATGCAATTTTTAGCTACTATTTATAGGAGACTTGGCAAAGATGACTCATGATCCACAGGAAGGAGTTTCAGGTATTAGAGGCATAAAATCACAGACCAATTTCTAAAATGCACAAAGTGTATTTAAAAAGTAATAAAAGTTGAAAAAGTAATAAAAGAAAAACTAAAACTAAAAGCCTGAAGAGGTATGATATGTTCATGGATATGAAGACTCAATATTGTCAAGAAACAGTTTTCCCCAAATGAATCTAGTGATTCAATTTATTCCAATAAAAATTTCATCGAGTAATTTTATGAATGTCAAAAAACTGATCCTAAAATTTATATGAAGAGGCAAAATATCCAGCATAGCCAACACAACATTGTTGTGTGTTGAGAGTAACAGAGCTGGAGGCCAGACAACACCAGACTTCAAGAGCTGACTATACAGCTTCAGGAATCAAGAGAGTGTGGTATTGGTGAAACAATAGACAAATAGATTAATGGAACAGAGTAGAGATCCCAAGACCGATCTACATAAATATAATTAAGTTATGTTTGTCAAAGGAGCAAAAATAACATAATGGAGAAAAAGTTGTCTTTTCAACAAATAATACTGGAAAACCTGCAAATCCACATAAAAAATGAATAAGGTCACACAAATTAACTCAAAATAGAACATAGGCCATACTGAAAAATGTAAAATGGAGCTGGGCATGGTGGCTCACATCTGTAATTCCAGCACTTTGGGAGGCCGAAGCGGGCGGATCACGAGGTCAGGAGATTGAGACCATCCTGGCTAACACGGTGAAACCCCATCTCTACTAAAAATACAGAAAATTAGCTGGGTGTGGTGGTGGGCGCCTGTAGTCCCAGCTACTCTGGAGGCTGAGGTAAGAGAATGGTGTGAACCCTGGAGGCGAAGCTTGCAGTGAGCCGAGTTCGCCCTGCTGCACACAGCCTTGGGGACAGAGTGAGACTCCATCTCAAAAAAAAAAAAAAAAAGAAAGAAAGAAAGAAAAATGATAAGACTCCTAGAAGACAACATAAGAAAATATCTACTTAATTTTTGATATCGCAATCATTGTTTAGATATAATAAGCAAAACTACATTAAAAAAAAAAAAACTGCTCTTTGAGAGGCACTGTCAAGAGAATAAGTCACAGACTAGGAGAACAATTTTGCAAAAGACACATCTGATACAGGACTGCCATCCAAAACATAAAAAGAAATATTAAAATTGTTAACTAGAAAGCCGGCAATCCAATGAGCAAAATCTTGTCAAAAAAGATAGACAGATGGAGACTAAACATACAAAAGATGTTCAACATCGTATGCTGCAGGTAAATACAAATTAAAACAATGAGACACTGCTATACACTCATGAGAATGGCCAAAATCTAAAACCTTGACAACACCAAATGTTGGTGTGCATGAGGAGCAATAGGGCCTCTCATTCATTGCTGGTCTGAAGGCATATGGTATGGCCTTTTGGAAGGCAGTTTGTCAGTTTCTCATGAACCTAAATAGACTTTTACCATACATACAGCAATTCTGCTCATTGGTATTTCCCCAAATGAATTAAAAAGTAATATCCAAGACAAAAACTGCACACAGATGTTTATGGCAGCTGTGTTCATAACTTTCAAAACGTGGAAGTAATCACAATGTTCTTCATTAAGTGAATGGATAAAGAAACTGGTGCATCCAGACAATGGAATATTATTCAACACTAAAAAAATATGCTATGAAGCCATGGGCATGGCTTACTATGAGCACAGTAAAAAGATCAGCGGTTGCCAGGCATTTGGAAAGAGGGAAGGATAATAGGCAGAACACTCAGGATTTTTAGGATAGTGAAAACTATTATGTGTTAGTCACATAATCGTACAGTTGTCAAAACCCATAGAATGTAGAATACCAAGAATGAACCCTAATACAAACAATGGATTTGGGGTGATGATGTGTTAGTGTAGGTTCGTCAATTGTAACCAGTGTACTACTGCAGTATAGAACGTCAGTAGTGGTGAAGGTATGCATTTATGGGGGAAAGAGGTATGGAAATTCTCTGTATGCTATGAAGCTAATACTACTCTAAAAATAAAGCTTATCAAAACAAATAAATAATGCAAAGAATAAAAGAAAATAAAAGGCATAAAAATGTGCATCTTTGACTTTGCAGAAGATAGAGTAGGAAGTTCTAGGAATCCATCCCTCTCCTAAAGCAACTTTTTAGCACAACAATTGTCTGAATCAACTATTCTGGGACCTCTGAAGTCTTGTTGAATACTTGTAACATCAAAATATGCTTGATGAAGAAAAGAAGAAAGAAATGTGTGAATTTTAGCATTTTGTGTAGTAGGTACAATTTCCTAGCTCCCAGCTCTACAGAAGAAATATAAATGAATGGTACCTTACATTCTTGGTGAGGCTTGCTTGTACCAGAGTGAACAATGGGGAGCTTGCCCTCCATAAACTGGAGTTTTGAGTTTTGATGGATATGGTGGTTTGCTGAGGGGATGACATAGAGGCTGATCATTGATTCAACTATCAGAAAGTGGCTTTCCTTGCAGGAGTGATTAAAGGAATTTAAGAGACAGAATGCTCTTATTTGTTTTTCTTTCTTTTTCTTCTTTTCAACTGAGTTTATGAATTTAAGCAAATCTCAGCCAGGTCACTGCCTGACCATGGAGAAAATGGAACAGAGACTTCAGTAACCACACATAACAAGAAATATAGTCTTTGCAAAAATCATTTTGTAAAGACATTCAAGAGACAACTGTAATATTAATCAGGAAACAATAACAGTCCTCGGGGAGAGGAGAATATATGATTTCCAGAGTTTACAACTACAATACTCAAAATTTTCAATTCTCTACAAAAATTTATAAATAATACAAAAAACGTGTATATAATGAGTCATTTTTAGGAAAACAAGAATATGATAGAAACCATCCTTTAAGAAGCCCATACCTTGAACCTACTAGATGAAAACAGTAACTTCTCTTAAAACTTGAAAGCTGTCTTAAAAATGTTCAAACAGCTGAAAGAAATGATGGACAAAGAACTAAAGAATATCAGCAGAAAAATGTATGAACAAACATAGAATACCAAAAAAAGAGATAGAAATTATAAAGTGAACAAAAGAGAAATTTAGGAGTTGAAAGTAAGTTAGCTGAAATCAAAAAAGAAAATCATTAGAGAGTTTTAATGACAGATTTGAGCAGGCAAAGAAAGAATCAGCAAACTTGAAATTAGTGCAATATATATTATCAGTCTGAGAAGCAGGATGAAAAACAATAAAGATACATGAAGAGAGCCTATGGGGCCTATTTTGCATCATCCAGCTTACTAAATTAGTACTAATATTAATAGAGTTCTAGAAGAAAAGCAAAAGAGAAAGGGACAGTAAAAATAATTGAATAAATAATTCCAAAAATATCTTGATAAAACTTTGATAAGAAATATGAATCTAGACATTCAAGAAGCTCAATAAATCTCACATAGGATAAACTAAAAAAAAATCTACGCTAAGAAACGTTACAAACCATGTGGACAAGAAGGCAGTGAGATGATACTTTTAAAGTGCCAAACGGTAAATGAAACTTATCCAAAAATTCTATATTTGAAAACACTCTTTTTCAGGAATGAAGAAAATACTAAGACATACTCAGATAAACAAAAGTTAAAGATGTGCCTAACTAGTTGACCCAACCTATGATAACAGCTAAAGGGAATCTGTCAGTCTGAAAAAATTTGACACCAAACATTGACTCAAAGCCATACAAAGAGTTAAGATCACTGGTAAAGGTAACAACCTAGATAAATATAAAAACTATTATTATTCTTCTTTTTGTCTATCATTCCTCATTTTGTTTCCTATATAATTTTAACAACTAATTCATAAATAACAATTATAAACTATGTTGACAGGCACACAATATATAAATATTTTGTTTGAAATATAACAACATAAAGAGGTAGGAAGACACTTTTATAATGAGCAGAGTTACTGTATACTATTGAGGCTAAGTTGGTATCAATTTATGCATGGTTGTTACAAATTTATGATGACCATAACCTCCATGGTGGCCACAAAGAAGATAACTAAAAAATATACACAGAAAAGGAAATAAATAGGCAATAAAAATGGCACACCAAGAGAAAAATCAATAAAGCTGTATCAGAAAAACACTTTCTTGTTTTGTTTTGTTTTTACACAGTCAATGCAACATGGGAAACCAATCTATCACTAATCTGGACAGTGCTGAACACGTTTTATATATTGTATCTAATCTTTACAACTTGGTATATATCTTGATCTTCTTTTTAAATATGAAAAGTCTTCTGGTTTTTAAAGAGATTTTCCAATATTTATATGTTTGACGCTTCAGACGATTTATACAGTAATGGTTTGGCAAAACAGTGGTGAAAATTTGAACCTTTTTTACTTTCACAAAACAAATTGTTCTACTTTTTTTTTTTTTGAGATGGAGTCTCACTCTGTCACCCAGATTGGAATGCAGTGGTGCAATCTCGGCTTACTACAAGCTCCACCTCCCGGGTTTACACCATTCTCCTGCCTCAGCCTTCCGAGTTGCTGGGACTATAGGCGCCCGCCATCACCCCCGGCTAATTTTTTTGTATTTTTAGTAGAGACGGGGTTTCACCGTGTTAGCCAGGATGGTCTCGATCTCCTGACCTCATGATCCGCCCGCCTTAGGCCTCCCAAAGTGCTGGGATTACAAGCGTGAGCCACGGCGCCCGGCCAAATTGTACTTCTTCTAATTACAATGACAGTCGTGAACATAGGGCGGCCACAGTCTATATGTCTGGGATGTAGGTTTGTACTTCTGAAGGTTGTGATGAATTATTGGGTCTCATTAAAGCCCTCTCCTGCTTAGATTATTGCATAGGTATTTGAGGCCTGGCATCCTGTTCTGTATGTTCTGATAGTGAGGTTAACCCCAGCGCTGAATCCAGGACAACTCTAGCTTCTCTGTTTAGATCAGTTGTATTGTTCCTGTGGAACAGGAAGGTTGCCATTTGATGACTTGCTTGTCATAAGGTGTGTGAAATGTACTCCTCCAGTTACTAGCAAAAAAATAAGGAGAAAATGGAATCAATCTATACTTGGACCTCAGGCATCAGAGTCTGAGATGAGCTGCTGCCAAATGAGCATGGTATCTGAGAACTGAGTTTATAAAATAACATAGTTTTTAAGGAAGTAATACATTTTTAAATTATTTTCTGAGACAACATCTCCATATTCATTTGGATTGATAAAAAATAATCAATGCCCTGGTTACAAAGTTTTACCTATGCTGGGACAAAGAGTGGGACAAATATGTAATGCAAGAAGAATGTAATGACAGTGCTGGGTCTGTCCAACAGACCCTAGTTGAGTGACGGATGAAAGGAATTTCTATGTGTGCATGCATTGAGTATTTGAAGTAAGCTTTTAAGGTTACTATCCAAAATAATACAGCTAATGAGTGATTAAAATAAGGCACAAATACAAGTATGTTGTTTTGAGTTTGTGTATTTTCATATATCTATTTGCCCTGAAGACAACAGGTGAAATTCATAAATTCATCTATTTTACCTATGTGGCAAGCACATGTTATTTGATAAATAAATGTTCACTTACTTGCAGATACATATATTTATATAGATATATGTATATATGATAATAACCTGGGGGAAAATTATGATTCCTGACTTCTACTTATGCTAACATTATATATTCTGAAATTTATTTACAGAGGAACATATGTAGACAAATATTTTATAACAGTTCTCAAATTTACAGGCACTATATTAGGTTGAAACCATTAAAAGTATAATGTTTAGAACAAAAAGTAATCAGCAATTTTAGCAACCATCAACAATTTAATATAATTCAGGTAAATATACCAAATATTTTTCAGTACTTATTAATGGAGTCATCTACGTTAATATCTAGACTGAAGCTGCTATATACACCTTGAGAATTGATCCAATTTTATCTATATTACCTTGTATGTCTACTCCTGACTTAGATTTTATACATATTAAAGTTCAGTGATATCTGACAATTGAATGAATAAACACATATACACTATGAATACTAGGATATCTGAATTCCTAGGTCATAGCTTTTCAGGCATTCATGTTTGTTGTAATACATTAGCTAACAATTCCAAAAGCTGCAAGAAAATATTTTATCTAATGCTGAAGACTAGATTAAGGTCAAGTGAACCGACAGGATTTAAGCTAGAAAAAGGACATTTATTTTCTAACCTTTTAACAAATATTTTTGAGTATCTACTAGGTGCCAAGGAGCACAGTAGGTTCTGAATATATGAATTATGCAAAATAATATTCTTTTCCAACAAAGACCTTATAGAAGTAAACCAATAATAGCAATATATCTCACAAGTGTTGTAGTTGAAGTAACTACAAGGTCCTTAGTGGAGTGCCTTGCTGGTATACTAAATTCTGAGTTAGAGAATCAGATTTTATTTGTAATACAAATTACAAATTTTATTTATAATCACACTTCAAATATGATATCCAAAGGGTATGTAAAAGTTATTCAGATTAAATTGCTGCTGATAAGGTAGAGGGGAAGAAAATGTTCTAGAGAAGTAATAAGTATTGAGGAGAGAGAAAACAGGAAGTCTTTTAGAGATCCACAAGTGTGTACAAAAATCTAACAGCTTCAGTTACCTTTACTTGAGGGGAAGTAGTAAAAAATGAAAGAAAGGGTAGGGGCAAATAATGAATGACTGTGTTGGGTTCATTCACAACACTGGAACTCATCCTAAGGATAGCAAGTTCAAGGACTTGAAGCAAAGACATTTGTACAAAGCAGATTTTCTATGTGGGAATATCAACATGAATTCAATGAAAAATTGAAGGAAGGAAACCAAAATGAAAAGCTAGAACACACTTTCAAAGACGTCACACTAATTCTGGGAATAGATGCTAATGACTGAAACTGTGGAGGTGGAATTTGAGAAGGGATAAAAAGGAAAAAAATTATCTTCGATATTTTGGTAATAAAATAAAAATGTAAATGGATGGGCATGGGAGTAGAGAGCAGAGGACATTAGGTAATATACATGTTTACAGTATGTAACCCCTGAGTTACAATGATATTCCATGGTATATAAAACATAGGAGGAAGAGGAACATAATTTTTTTGAATAGGGAAACAGGATTTATGGGGGAATAGTAAAGTTAAATTTTTGACATATTGCATTAATGTAGCTACATATTACATATTCAAATAGAAATATCAAGTGGGTTACAGAACACACGGGTATAGAAACCAAGGGAGAGGGCTAGAGCAGAGTTTTAGAGAGAGCCGATTCATGATAACCATTCTAAATCTAAAAGCAGAGAGCATGGAGAAAGAGTAGCACAAGATGCACAGTTTGGGAGCAACAGATCTTGTACGTTTCAGAATGTACAGGAACCTATAATTAAACAATACAAAAAGAGGACTGCTATCCACAGTAGGCAGATTGTTCACATCACCAAAGATTCTGGGTGCAGAGTGAGTATGCTTAGGAGCCCTGCAATGTTCTACCCTCCAGAAGTGTGCCTGCAGGACATATACCAAGGTAGAGGATTTTTCATTTTCAAATGTAGCTTATTCTGTATAGAAACTCTTCTGTTAACTCGTCCATCCTAAAGATGTTTTTCAGCTCCTTAGTTTAAAAAGTTGTATTATTTTGAAAGTTAAAACACTTTATACCAATTGAGTTTACTATACATGATTATGCTTAAGATAACCAAATAATAGAAAATGTAGAAATTTTTTCTATATAGTGAGTTAGCCTTTAAAAAGTAGTTTGGTTCCCTCATAAAGTTCTGGAATTATGAACTCTTTTGTGGCTACCTTTCAAAAAGCTTCCTCATGATTTGCTCATGTTTAGTGTATTGTATTTTTAAGAGATTTATTTCTATCCTATTGATGAACAAGAAGTGTTTACTGAAGGGATTTTAGGAAGAGGGTCTTTAAATGATGAAAAATGGAATAAAGTTATAAGTAGTATTTTATTTTTATAATAGCAGAAATTGACATTTACTTGTTACTAAAGAAAAGGCTTGAGCCAAGAACATTGTATAATATCAGTTTGGAATGACATTCTCAAATGTTTTCAAGATCTAAAAATCTATGATTCTGATCCACCAGCTTGAAAGGCAGACTTTTTTTTTTTCATTACCCATATTATGCATGCATTTATAATTGTTTCTGCTTAACTTTCAGAGACACTCTAAAAAAGAAAAATATACAGCTAAAGTCATATTGACTTTTTATTGGCTTCAAAAAGGAACCCTAACATAACTGCATGTTCTCAGAAAGGGACAGATAATCACGTGTTTGAGACTGTTTTTAGCTTCACGAATCTTGTGTGAAATCAGGTGCAGAAATTTGTCATTTTGATTGGTGTGTTAGTTTGTTACGGCTGTCGTAACAAAGTACCATAGACTGGGTGACTTAAACAATAGAAATATGTTGTCTCACAGTGTTGGAAGCTGAGAGTGCAAGATCAAGTTGTCAGTGGAATTGTTTGTTTCTGAGAGCCACAAGGAAAAGATTTGTTCCAGTCTTCTTATTTTGGCTTTTAGATGGCATTATTCTCCATGAGTCCTCTCTGTATCTGTGTCCAAATTTCTTTTTCTTACAAGGACACCAGTAGTATTGGATTAGGGCCCACCTATATAACCTCCTTTTAATTCAATTGTCTCTATAGAGACCCTATCTTCAAATGCAGCCACATTATGAACCACTGGGGGGATAAGACTTCAACGTACAAATTTGCAGGGGAACACAATTCAGTCTATAACACTCCATTGTCTGGTTCTCCCAAATTCATGGCTTTCTCATATAAAAAATACATTAACCCCATCCCAACTGTCCCAAAAGTCTTAACCCGTTCCCACACAAACTCTAAGTCCAAAATGTCACCTAAATATCATCTAATCCAAGTATGGGTGAAGCTAGAGGTATGATTCATACTGAGGCAAAATGCCCCTTCAGCTGTGAATCTGTCAAAGCAGACAAGTTATCTGTTTCATACAATGGTGGGACAGGCATAGGATAGTCATAATCATTGCCATTCCAAAAGGGAGAAATGAGGACTAAGAAAGGGGTCAAGGTTCCCAACAAGTCCAAAATCTAGCAGGTCAGATTCCATTATATTTTAAAGCTGAGAACAATCCCCCTTTGGCTGGATTATCTGTCCTTCATGTTTATCAGGGTGGTATCCCTGCCTTCCAGGCAGACCATGGTAGAAGCCCATCCCCTCAACCCAGGGCACCGTGAACTGTTGGCCTTGAGCCTAGCTCACTGGAATAAGGAAGAGGCAGTCTCACCCACTGGTCTGTGCCCTCTGAGCCTTAACTCCTTGAGTTAAAAACCTTAAACCACCACCCAAGAGGTAAACTGGGCATCTAAGCATGATTTTTTAGAACTTAGGCTTAGAATTAGAGAAATCTGAACATAAGTCTTAGCATTATCAACACCAAGCTGATGCTATTGATTAAATTGCTTAATCTCTCAGAGTTTTAGGGTCCTTATCTGAAAGTATGGATAATGATACCTCTTAAAGTATGGATAATAATCAAACTATATTATTTATTTTATTTCCAAAAAATTAAATAATGTAAAAGCTAAATATCATGTACTTCATTGGAAGACAGTGTTGCTATTAAGGGCAAGTATTGACTGAGAAGATAAGCCAGATGAATCAAACTTCTATCTTCCCTTCAAATACAGTGATACTTTATGTAATGTAAAATCTATGACAGAAATCCCTGACTTACTTTTTAATAAGTCTTCTGATTTTTTATACCTACTTAGTATAGCATAACAACACTATTTAAAGTAAGTATCAATGGTAGAGGAGAAGCAATACACTACATTCCTAGATTCTGAAAGATTTACTTACTTTTCAATTCTTTTTATACTTAGTCCTCTTCCTAGACCACTGAGATTAATTAGATAAGGGACAAACCGTCTTTCGAGGACTTTTTAGGACTTCTAGGTAGAGAGAACTTTCTCCCTGGTGTACTCAGAGACATTTCTGTTACAAGGAATACAGTATTCATTTATGCACCAGAATAGAAGAGAAACAGCATGGGCTATGGTTTCAGACAAGTCTAAGAGTTAGAACTTCAACTCTCTCCTATATTAGTGAAGGGACATAGGACATATTTCTTTTGGTGGCTCTTAATTTCACTGTTTATGAAATGGTGATGAGAAAAATGGTCTCATAGAACACTTACCTCAGATTAAGACAAAATAGTAAAGTAGATGTGATTTTGCATTGTGTAAACTGGAAATCACACAATTATTTATTTGGATACCATTCAATTTTTTAAAACCAAAATCCTGAGAAGTAAAAATTGTACAGAATAGAGATAAAATATTAAATATTACCCTTTGTAAACCATGGGAATCTCCAATGAGATAACCAAAACTAACATTTATTTTCCATAAGCCATGCAGTTATTATAACTCTCTTTAGACAGAAGTAAAAGATCAAGATGCCGTTAAGACCTTAGATATTTGACTTCCATAACTTTAAATATAAAATTTTCAACTTAACTCTAATTTTGTAAAAATAAACTACTTTTTTCTATATATTAGAGGCTTTATAAAATTTGTCTTGGAATTTTTGTTTGTTTGTTTTGTTTTGCTTTGTTCTGGGGTAAGTAGAAAGAGAAAATTAAAAATCTTCTGTAACTTTTGCCTGGAAAACAGTCATAGATCTACAGTGAGTGACTCTCATTTGGCACCAGCTCACAGTTGTCCACTGAATCAGCAAAATTAATTTGCTGCAGTATGCCCACTCCTGGAGCCAGGCTTACTCAGCCATGGTTAGGTATTTACCTAGCATGTTAGATTTGCTTCATGTTTATTTTATCAGCAAAGATGATTTTCTGCATGAACTCTCTACATGTTCTTTCATCATTTTTGTCACCTAACAATATAATACTTTCAAGTTCACTAAAGCATGGTGAATGCATTATATGACAACATGGTTACTTTCAACAATTATACTACTCTTGCAAGACAAACTCTTCATGTACCTCAGAGTAACTTAAACGGGGAGATAAGAGCTTATTTATTAAAATAAGATTGCAGGCACATTATTCTGGGACCAAATGAAACAAAATTTCTCTATAACTTACAGAAAATAATGGCAAATGAACCTAAAGGAAAGTTTGAAAATATTCAAAGGAACAAATTGCAGAGAAAAATCTTTCTTCAGAAAGGTTATGTTAGCGATAGTTAAGCTTACAGATCGAATTTTTAAAAAATCCCTTGGGTGAAGGTTTTTCAAGACTAAGTGTGTAGGTTCAGTGACAAGACAGATCATAATTCTCTTTGTTTGAAAGTTAAAGTTAAGGCCACTATGAAAAATATAATAGAATATCAGGATAGAAATCAGAAAACATAAGTTAAGTGGTATTTAGTCATTTTACTATAGTTCAAGGTTTACAACAACACTTCCACATGCAATAATTATTTCTCTTATGTCCTATTCAGGGTTCACTAATAACTTTATCTATCTGTGAGTTTGGGGAAGCCATCAGACACCTAAGGATAATAGCTAGACTTAGGACACCATAAAATATTTAAAAGTAAATGAGACAATTGGAATAACTTTTGAGAAAACTGCTAAGAGTTATTTTTACATGGAATATGAAATTATTTGTTTGTTATTGTAAAAGTGTGAATTAATTACAATTTTAAGCTTATTTTAAGATAATAAGAACATTGTAGGAAGTTGCAAGATTCCACAATCACCCTTCAACGGCACCCACCATAGTAACATCTTGTATAATGATTGTAAAAAATATTAATGCCAGGAAATTGACATAGTACAACTCACGAAGTTTATTCAGATATTACCATTTTCACAAGCACCTCTTTATGTGTGTGTATAATTCAATAAAGTTCTATCATATATGCAACTTCATGTAATGACAACAACCACAACTGACATACAGAACTGTGCCATCACTTCAAGGCTCCCTCTTTTCACTCATGTATAGCCACATTCACATGCTACCCCCTCTGCCAATCCCTAACTATTAGCTATCCGTAACTACTTGCCATCTTCACTATGTTGAGCCTTCCAATACATGAACATGGTTAAGTATCTTCAAACACTTTGGTCACCTTTGAGACTTTTTATTACAGCTTCATTCCTCATTACTTGTTATTGGTCAATTCAGGTTTTGGATTTCTTCGTGGTTCAATCTTGGTAGGTTATACGTGTCTAGGAATTTGTCCATTTCTTCTAGAATTTCCAATTTATTGGCATACAGTTGCTCATAGTAGCTGCTAATGATCCTTTGAATTTCTGCAGTATCAGTTGTTATAATGTCTACTTTTTCATTTTTGATTTTATATATTTGGATCTTCTCTCTTTTTTCCTTATTCCTTATTCTTTGTTTTTGGATTCAGAGTCTCACTCTGTTGCCAGGCTGGAGTGCAGTGGTGCCATCTTGGCTCACTGCAACTTCTGCCTTCTGGGTTCAAGCTATTCTCCTACCTCAGCCTCCAGAGTTGCTGGGACTACAGGCACATACCACCATGCACAGCTAATTTTTGTATTTTTAGTTGAGGTGGGGTTTTGCCATATTGGCCAGGATGGTCTCAATCTTTTGACCTCATGATCCACCTGCCTCGGCCTCCCAAAGTGCTGGGATTACAGGCGTGAGGCACAGTCCCCAGCCCCTCTCTTTTTTCCTTAGTGTGACTAAAGGTTTGTCAATTTCATGTATCTTTTTTTTTTAAGAAAAACACTTTTTACTTCATTTATATTTTGTATTTTTTATATAAATAAAATATAGTTTTATTTATTTATTGTCTGATCTTTATTATTTCTTCTACTAATTGGGGTTTGATTTGCTCTTGCTTTTCTAGTTCTTTAAGGTGCATCACTAGGGTTTATTTGAAATTTTTCCTCTTCTTTCGATATAGGCACTTACAGTTATAATCTTCCCTCTTAGTAATGTTTTTGCTGTATCTTACAGGTTTTGGTATGTTGTGTTTCCATTATCATTTGTTTCATATTTTTCACTTTCCTTCTTAAATTATTTATTGACTATTGGTCATTCAGGAGCATATTGCTTAATTTCCATATATTTGTATAGCTTCCAAAATTTCTTTTGTTATTAATTTCTATTTCATCATGGTCAGACAAGATGCTTGATATTACTTTACATTTTGTAATGTATGAAGATTTATTTTGTGAAAAAACATATGGTCTATCCTTGAGAATGATCCATGTGCTGAGGAAAAGAATACATATTCTGCAGCCGTTGGATACAATTTTCCATAAATATCTATTAGATCCATTTGTTCTACAGTGTAGATTAAGTCTGATGATTCTTTGTCGATTTTCTATCTGGAAGATCTGTCCAATGCTGAAAGTGGGGTGTTGAAGTTTCCAGTTATTATTGTACTGGGACATATATCTCTCTTAGGCTCAAATAATATTTCCTTTATATATCTGCGTGCTCCCATGTTGAATGCATAGACATTTAAAATTGTTATGTCCTCTTGCTTGACACCTTTATCATTTTATAGTGACTGTCTTAGTCTCTTCTTAATAGTTTTTGTCAAAACTATTTGTCTGATGTGAGTATGACTCGTGCTCTTTTTTTGTTTCCATTGGTATAGCATATTTTTTTCATTCCTTCATTTTCAGTCTATGTGTGTCTTTGTAAGTGAAGTGTGTTTCTTCTGGGCAACAGATCAAAGGGTCTTGTTTTTTCATCCATTTCAGCCAGTCCGTGTCTTTTGATTGGAGAGGTTAGTCCATTAATATTCAATGTTAATTAATAAGTAAGTGCTTACTTCTGCCATTTTGTTATTTGTATTCTGATTGTTTTGTGGTCTTCACTTCTTTCTTTTTTTCTTTTTGTCTTTCTTTAGTAAAGGTGATTTTCTCTGATGATATGATTTAGCTTTTTGCTTTTTTACGTGTGTGTATCCCTTGTATGTTTTTTGGTTTGAGGTTACCATAAGGCTTAGAAATACTATCTTAGAACCCATTATTTTCACTTGATAAAAACTTAGCACTGTTTGCATAAACAAAGAAGCACAAAGAAAACTAGTAAAAACGCTATGCCTTAACTTCATTCCCCCTACTTTTTAACTTTTTGTTGTTTCAATTTGTATCTTATTGTACTGACTATGTCTTGAAAAGTTGTTGTAGTCATTACTTTTGATTGGTCATCATTTAGTCTTTCTAGTCAGGACAAGAGTAGCTTACACACCACAGTGTCAGTATTATAAGATTCTGAGTTAGTTTGTGTACTTACCATTATTAGTGAGTTTTCTACCTTCAGGCTATTACTTTTTGTTCATTAATGTCCTTTTCTTTCGGACTGAAGTACTCCCTTTAGCATTTCTTGTAGGACAGGCGTGGTGTTGATGACATTTCTCAGCTTTTCTTTGTCTTAGGAAAGCCTTTATTTCTCCCTCTAGTTTGAAGGATATTTTCACTGGACATACTATTCTAGGGTGAATGTTTTTTCCCTTCAGCACTTTAAGCATGTCATGCCTCTTTCTCCTAACCTGTAAGATTTCCACTAAAAAAATCTGCCATTGACCATATTGGAGCTCCATTGTATGTTATTTGTTTCTTTTCCCTTGCTGCTTTTGGGATCCTTTCTTTATCTTTGACTTGGGGAGTCTGATTATTAAACGTCTTGAGATAGTTTTCTTTGGGTTAAATCTGCTTGGTGTTGTATAACCTTCTTGTACTTGGATATTGATATCCTACTCTTGGTTTGAAAGTTGTCTGTTATTATCCCTTTGAATATGTTTTCTAACCCTACCTCTTTTTCGACTTCCTCTTTAAGGCCAATCATGCTTAGATTTGCCCTTGTGAGGCTATTTTTTAGATCCTGTAGGTGTACTTCATTGTTTTTTATTCTTCTTTTTCTGCCCACTGACTGTGTGTTTTCAACTAATCTGTCTTCAAACTCACTAATTCTTTCTTCTGCTTGATTGATTATGCTATTAAATAACACTGCTGCATTCTTCAGTATGACAATTGTATTTTTCATCTCCAGAATTTCTTCTTCTTTTTAATTACTTCAATCTCTTTGTTACATTTCTCTGATAGAGGTCTGAATTCTTTCTCTCTGTTGTATTGAAATTCTCTGAGTTGTTTTTTTTTTTTCATAGTTATTTTGAATGTTCTGTCTGAAAGGTTACACAGCTCTATTTCTCCAGGATTGATCTGTGGGGACTTGTTTAGTTGATTTGGTGAGATCATGTTTTCCTGGATGGTGTTGATGCTAGTAGATGTTCATTGGTGTCTGGGAATTTAGAATTAGGTATTTATTTTAGTCTTCACTGTCTGGGATTATTTGTAGTCATCCTTCTTGGAATGGCTTTCCAGATATTTGAAAAGACTTGTTTCTGTGATCTAAACTGTAGGAGGAACTTGTTTCTGTGATCTAAACTCTAGTAGGGGTAATCTCAAATCCAATAATGCCACGGTTCTTGCAGACTCATAGAGGTACTGCCTTGATGGTTTTGGACATGCTCCAGGAGAATTCTCTGGATTATCAGGCAGAAACTCTTATTCTAGTTCTTCACTTTCTCCCAAACAAATAAAATCCCTCTCCATTCTAAGCCATCTAAAGCTGGGGGTGAAATGATACAAGGACCCCTGTGGTTGCCACCACTACGACTGTATCTTCCCCTAGATTTCATTGAAGATTTATGGAGGAAAACAACCTTTTCTATGTGTATACAAAAAAATGAGGTAAATGAATATAGCATTTGCTCTGATGGCAACCTTGTGTCCTTTGTTTAATTTTAAAGTTATAAATATTGTATTTCATTTAAAATGGTAAAATAGCAATAAGTAAATAATAGCAAAAAAAAAAGTACGTGGGTTTGCTAATCTCCTTACTGGTGGCATTTTCAGTTAATACAATCCTCTGGAAAGCAAATTTACAAAATGTCTCAAAAATAACAGAGTCATCCTAGCATTGGGCACAATTTTCACTAACGAGGCAATGATATTAACATAACAAAAGAAATCAGCAACCGTATAATTATTACATTATTTATGAATGAGAGGTTCATTTTCTTCTCAAGAAGAGTTTTTGTTGCATAAAAATATTATAATAGCATTAGATCTTACTAAAGATCTTTTTTGATATAAAAGGGGAAGACTTCAAGTTAAGTAACCACTTACTAATTTCTAGGCACACTCACCCACATTGTTTCTTTTAATTGTTCCAACTACTGTTGACAGAGTTTTGAAAGCTCTGAGTGTCTACTTTTATAGGTAGGTAAAATGACATTCTGAGAAAATAGGCTATTGACTTCATAAACATAAAGCTAGTAAAAGGCAAAAACAGGATTCAATTTCCAAATTGTTATACCCAAGCTCTACTACCTCAGTATACTCCACCACACTTTTAGTACCCAGTGATACTCCACTATTAAAAAGAGATATTGCTGGTCACAGTGGCTCACACCTGTAATTCCAGCACTTTGGGAGGCTGAGGCAGGTGGATCACCTAAAGTCAGAAGTTCAAGACCAGCCTGGCAAACGTGGTGAAACCCTGTGTCTACTACAAATATAAAAAATTAGCTGAGTGTGGTGGCATGCACCTGTAATCCCAGCTATTTGGGAGGCTGAGGCTTGAGAATCGCTTGAACCCAGGAGGTGGAAGTTGCAGTGAGCCGAGATCACGCCATTGTACTCCAGCCTGGGCAAAAAGAGCAAAACTGCATCTCAAAAAAAAAAAAAAAAAAAAAGGGAAGAGAGAGAGATTTATTGCTACTCGAGAGGCTGAGGCAGGAGAATCTCTTGAACCTGAGAGGTGGAGGGTGCAGTGAGCCGAGATTGTGCCCCTGCACTCCAGCCTAGGCAACAAAGCAAGACTGTCTCAAAAACAAAAAACAAACAAAAAAAACCCCACAAAGACAGAGATATTGACATTCATTTTTTCTTAGCATTTTTGAAATCACAGAATCTGAAAAAAAGGACACTAAAACTAAGCAATGTATACATCATAATCAGACAAAAATCATACATGTTCAACCACAAATTAAGTTATGATGAATTATCCTCATCAAAAAATTTATAGCAGAGTCAAAGAATAAATGTGGTTGGGGAGTAGAGGAGTCGGGAGAGGGAAGTGGGGTGGTATGTTTAAGGTGGGAACAATTAAGTGTATTTTAAAAAGTTAGTCTTTAGGATGCTTAGCTATTCGAGTAATTTTGCAGAAGCTTTAGCAATCCCAAACTCTTAATGATTCATTTGATGCAATAATAAACCTGAACAATGAAGTTAGGTTAAAAAAACAAAACAAAACAAAACAAAACCACTGAGTTTAATTACGTCTATTTACCAGGAATTGAAAGTGCCCTGTCTCAAACTTTTCATCCTTGTATTTTAGCATTCCCTTCAGCATTTATGTACATATTGCAGAGTAGATGTTTTCTTCTTAAGATCTAGTAGAAAAAAAGTTACAACTTCCCCAGAGGTGTTAAAAAAAATTTTAAGAGGAAAAATGGTGTTGCAAATGTCAGTAATATGTTCTCCATTGCTTTTTTTTTTTTTTCCTTATTTGTGGATGAAATACTAAGAGGAAGTGAAGTCATTGTAAGCACTGTGACTTAAAGATTTATATTCACCACTTAAAGATACCACACCAGTAGGTAGCCAGATCAGTAAATCTTGTCCAATTCTTAACAGCAGGTAGACAAGTCTATGGAAGGAGAGGAAATTATTGTACTGCCAGGTTAATTCAATAAATTGAAGTGTAGAAAGAATGAAGACTCTATGGAATACTCAAAAGCTCGTTCAAGTTTCTTGCATTTTTTTAGACTTTCATATGCCTGCTGTTTTGAAAATATAATTTCAGATTATAAATATATAACATCAAGACATTGGGGAAGAATTTCTTGTTTGTTTTGTTTTGGTTTGGGGGTCTCCAAACTGTTTCAGAAAATGAACATGAATGATTTTCAGGTATGGCACTTCGTTGCTGATTATAGTCACATGATTGACTACTTTTTTACACCTAGCCTTCTTAACTGTTTTGTAGAGTCTCCACTAAGAAAGGAAGAGGAGGGGGAATTGTAAGAGAAATAAAGTAATAAAAAGTCCCTGTAATGTCATTTGAATATTACAATATGGAGAGTGCATTATTAAAAATTAAAGGTGGCACTACTTAAGGATTACCTGATGATTCCTAAAATTGGGAAACATATCAGTAGTTTCTGTCCAAAAGTATACAAAGTAACTGCCCTCAATTATTCTAGTAAAACATGATTGTAAATTTTCAGGACTCATTGATTTAATATCATTCAAAGAAGTTTTTAAAAAGAGATTGGGATCTATTCAAGTCTATATTATTTTTACCCTATCAATTTATGATTTTGACAGTTGTTTGTGCCAAGAATAGAATAAGTCAAAAGTTGTTGGTCAAAGTTGTAAAACTTCCCATATATAGGTATACTATATCATATATTTAAAATTGTGTCGGGAGTTGGCTCCTGTCAGTGGGTGCGTGGTCTTGCTGAGTTCAAGAATGAAGCTCTCAAAGATGGCAGGGACCCAGAGAGTGAGCGGTAGCAAGGTTTATTGTGAAGAGCGAATGGACACAGCTTCCACATGTGGAAGCAGACCAGAGCGGGTTGCCACTACCGGCTGGGGTGGCCAGCTTTTGTTCCCTTATTGTCCCCGCCCATGTTCCATTTCTGTCCTATCAGAGGGCCCTTTTTTCAATCCTTCCCACGATTGCCTACTTTTAGAATCCTGCTGATTGGTGCATTTTACAGAGCTGATAGATGCGTTTTACAGAGCATTGATTGATTCATTTTACAATCCTCTTGTAAGACAGGAAATTTCCTCAAGTCCCCACTTGACCCAGGAAGTCCAGCTGGCCTCACCTCTCCAAAATCATTCTGGTAAATGTGACATTCTGTTATGTAATCAAAAATGGCATTTGTATTATCTCTTTTTGCCATTTGGGTCGTTCATTTTTCATTAAATTCAGTAGCATTGAATACTATTCAATTCTCCGTTCTAGAAACATTTTCTTCTCTTGATTTATGTGACTTCATTCTTCAGGCTCGTTCTAAAGGCTTTATTTATGGCCTTTTGTTATTGTCTCTTTGTTTTTCTTTTTACCTCTCAGGCACCTACTGCTCAGTCTTCTTTTCTTACCCTCTACCTGGACTGGGCTTAGTCCAGAGCCCTATTCTCCTATTCTGTTCTCCTTATGTTCTTTCTACGAGACATCCACACTTATGTCTTTAGAGTTATCTGTGTGTTTATGAGTCCTAAAATTGGAACTCCAGCCTCTCTTTTGAATGGTACTCCTATGTGGCCAACTTCCTCTTATTTTTCCTTAGTGTCGGTGGCATGCTAAACTCAAGTCCATAATGATTTATTGATTTGCTGGTGTTCTCAAATCAACTTTTTCTTATGACATTTTGCCAAATGTGTCCTTTCTCGCTACCTTTAGTGTTGGCATCTTAGTTTAAGCCACGATTACTTCTTACCATCCTAATGTATTTGCAAGAGCTTGCTAATTCATTAGGTTTTTCTCCTCCTGCCCTTTTATTTTCTTCAAAGAAATGTCAGAAGGAGGTATAAACTTGTTCAGTGATTTCTCTTTGATCTTAAGAGAAATAAAAATATCTTAATACGACTTATGGGTTGCAATGTGTCCCCCAAAAGAAGATATGTTGAAGTCCAAATCCTCAGTACCTAAAAAGGTAACCATATTTAGAAATAGGATCATTACAAATGTAATTTGTTGAGGTCATACTGGAGTAGGATTGGCTCCTAATCCAATATGACTGATGTCTTTATGAAAATATGGCCATGTGAAGAGACAAAACCACACAGAAGAGAATGCCATGCACAGAGCTTGTAAAAACGTACTGTTTACCCTCAGTATCCTCAGAGGATTCGTTTCAGGACCTCTTGGGGTACCAAAATCTGCTCAAGTTCCTTATATAAAATGGCATAGTATTTGCATACAATTTACATATATATATATTTTTTGAGACAGATTCTCACTCTGTCACCCAGGCTGGAGGGCAGTGTGCAGTGATGCAATATCGGCTCACTGCAACCTCCACCTCACGGACTTAAGCAATTCATGTCCCTCAGCCTCTGGAGTAGCTTGGATGACAGGCACATGCAACCGTGCCCTGCTAATTTTTTGTATTTTTAGTAGAGAAGGGGTTTCACCATGTTACCTCAGCTGGTCTCAAACTCCTGAGCTCAGGGGATCCACCTGCCTTGGCCTCCCAAGTTCTAGGTTATAGGCCTGGACCACTGTGCCTGGCCCTCCTATTTAAAATCATCTCTAGATGAGAAATAATATCCAATACAGTATAAATGCTAAGTAAATACTTGCCTCTGCAGATGTGGAACCCTTGAATATAGAGGGCTGTTTATATCTACAAGCCAAGGAATACCCAGTATTGACAGCTGGAGAAAGTTAAGGAACAGATTCTCCCTCAGAGGCTTCAGAAGGAACCACCACCAATGACACCCTGATTTCCGACTTCTGGCCTCCAGGATTATAAGAAAGTAATTCTCAAAAACCACCCAGTTTTTGAAAGGGAAATCTAGGAAAGCTAATACTATACAATGGCTTAGGATTCTTCAAAACTGAGTTTCAGCCTTCCTTTTCAAACCTTACCTTGCATTACTCTCCTTCTCTCCATTGGCTTTAGCTATGGTGGCTTTATTTAAGGCTATTGCCCACCTCAGGGTACTTCGGCTGCCCACCCCATCCCACATGCTCCTCTATCACTCTTGGACTCCAGTAGATGTCATCTTCAATGTCACCTCTTCAGAAAGATCTAGATTACTGTCTTAACTGTTTTGATAGAGGAACTCATTTTGTAATCAAACATTGATCTATCATTTGAATATATTTTTCATTAACATATTTGTTTGATGAAGAAAGAAACTGTGATCCCATGAGACAAGCACCTAGCATAGCACCTGGAAAATAGTCTTTGATCAACTGAGTAATAAACAAAAATAAATTAAGCCATTTAAAAATAGATTTGAAAACATTACTGGGAAGCTGGCTGTAGAAGGCAATGTTATGTTGAATACTTTTGAACAAAAATGATCTTCATTTCCTGTAACTTGTCTGTATTTACAGTCGAGCTTCCCTGAAACAAGGTGTAGCTACAGAAGAACCAGAAGTTCACCCAGGGCTCATCACCATTAGCTTCAGAATAATAATAGTCACCAGAGACTAGTTTCCCTGATCACATCCGTGTCTTTTTTTCCAGCTACAATTGCAATGTGTGCCTGAATGCCTTAATCTATGCCCACTTGTAAAATTAACACATCTGTTGTGTTAATTTTGAAACTGAGAATTCTAAGTTCTTTAGGGAACTGAAATCCTTAAAGGTCAAATTATTTAAGCACAATGTCTGTCATTTAATTTTTGACCTAAAAAATAGCCTTTAAGCCCTCAGGACCACAGTATTCACCTTGGTAGGATGAAGATGCTAAGAACTGATTTCCCTTTCTCCAAGTATTGCTGTGCCCATCCCTTGGTAGTAAGACGGGTAAGCTCTTTCCAGGTGTTTACTTCTGTGTAAACTGAATGGAATCTGTGTATTTAATAGCTGTAAAGAAATCTTAAGGTGTGGGACAACTTTCACTTAAGGACAGTGAAAATAAATGTGGCCTAAATGGAAAAACATTGTATTTTTTTCTAAGCTAATATAGGCAGTTAGCTACACAGTGTTCCCATGAATTTTCTTTTCTGTAAAGCTTCACAGATACTCCCATGTATACATTTAGCCTATTACTTGAGTTAACTGTTAAATGATAGGATGGGTTTCACAAAAATTTAACCTAGCAAGAAGTTTACAAGTCCCACGAAAAGTAATTTAATCTGATGAACATAGTGTTTACAGTATCACCTAAAAGCATGATCTTCCTCAAAATTTCTGGGCTCCCACCCATTGCCTGTAACTACTCATCCCTTGTTTTTCCCTCTGCCACTACTTCTAAAATTTAGGAAAACAAAGCAATCAATTAAACACGATCTGTAGCTTTGAACATTTCAAACTTGGTGTGACTTATCAAACACTTCAGGTAAAGGGGAATTGATGATGCTGTTAAATGATAAGTCATAGGGTATTTTATATAAATACAAACAAAAGAATTATGTCTCAGTGATTTTGGTGAGGATTAAATAAAATCTTATATTTGAAGTCCTTAAAAATCATGTATATATAATCATTTCTTACGATAAACATCAAATACATGGTAAAACATTTAATAATTCTTCTCAAACTTGGTGCATCTACTCCTGGGGTCCACAGTTGCATATCTGGTGCATCGAATGCTTGAGGGAAAATAAGTCACTTTTTCCTAGGGTTTCAATTTTTCTTCGTAGTAGGCAATATACAATATTACCTTTACATTAAAATAAATGGCCACATTGTAACTGCAGCAGACATTATATATAAATACATAAAATTACATATATATATATATGATTATATACATATAACTATTAGATTTTAAAGAACTTTTCTGCTTCTATCTGTCCAGGTTTCCTTGGGTGGAGCTTAACCCCAGGCCAACCATTTCTAGAAACTCTTACTACTAACTGCTATTATTTTCTGTCTTCTGCCATTCCAAATTTCTTTTGCAAAATTATCAGAAGAGTTATTATTGGTTTATATTAAATTTGTATTCACAAATTCTACTTACATGAAATTTTAAATAATTATATACATTCCACATCAGCAAAAGCCTCTAGTGCCTTGCTTAGCAGATAAGGAACATGATACAAATCTATTAGGCATGTTCAAAAATATTTTCTTCATCTTTAAGCACAATGACTTATGAATTTTTGTAATAGCCGGGTAGTATGCAGAGAAAAACGAATTTTGAAGTCAACAACCTCAATCCATCAGATAACAGGCATGCAAATATGGCAAGATTTCTTACTATTTCAGGAGCAATGTTCTCATCTGTAATAACAGACATACTAACAGCTGTTTTGAAAGATTGGTGATGTAATGTAGTAAAAAGCCTAGGACAATACCTGTCACATAGTAGGTGCTTAAAAATAGTAGACATTATTATTCTTTAAATTCCTGTTTGGAGTAAGATTGTACAGGGCTAAATTTATAAAAATGAAAATACATTTAAAACTACAATTGTAAATTGTTCTAATTGCTTCTTCACAGTAATACACTTCCTTTCATACTGAAGGAGCTTTTAAAATAAAAACATCTTTTTCCTCCATTTATTTCAATTATGGTATCCAGGGTCAGACAAGACATTGCTGCTTCAGGGCCATTCTTTCTCTGAAGTAAAGAAATAAAAAGGTAGAGGTTTTAACAGTTGTTTAAAAATAAAGGTAAAATATGAATGTTCTGCTTCCTAAAACTGATTTAATTCTCTTTTAATGTGCTGGGGCTTTGCCAAAATTTAAATTGAACTCCTGAATTTGATTTTGTTTAAAAGATTTGATATTTGCCATCACAGCTTCATTTTTTAAAAGTTTAGGGCCTATTCATCAAAATAATGTTTCTGGCATTATATGTGTTCTGAAGATTTGAAGCCCAATTCATTAGAAATACCTCAAATCTGAGTATTCATATCCCGAATATTACTGAGAAGAGTTTGTTGCCCATCCTATCGAGTATAAATTCAAGTTAAAAGATCACCCCGGAATCCATTCATTTTTTAAACTTAAGGCAGCTGGCTATGGTAGAAGGAACACCAGCCCTGAGACAAAAGGCTTGGGATGGATGGTCACGTCTATTTGACCTCTCACTCCTCAAAGTTAAATTACCCATGAAATAAGTAAAAAGGTCTATTCTTTCCTAAGGAGCAGACATTGTTAAATGATAAAATGTATTTCACGGATTCCAAATGCAATACAGCAAACTATTCGGTATACAAATATTTGTTGTGTATCTACTCTGAGTAAGGCCCTGGGGGAAATGTACAATTCAGATACAATTTATGGCATCATCCAGTTTGCAGTCTAGTATGATAGGAAATAGTCAATGAAAACTTAGACTTCATGTTAGAAAGCAATATATCCTGAAAAATCTTCAGCAGCTAGGTAAACTCTGATACTGTAATGTCACATTTGATATGAAAAATTGTATTGTTTAAAAAAATTGATCTAATATTTTTACAAGTTAATTTTAATTGTGTAAAATAATATATGCCAATAAAACATTGAAGGCATAGTGAACAGAATAAACCAAAATACTAGCAGCTAAAGTCTTAGGACAAGCATAGAGGTAATTTTATCTTTTCTCCCTACACTCTGTTTTAATGGTATAATAATATCTCTTTCTTTCTTGCCGACATTTTCTTAGGCACGTGCTCCTGGGAGACAGACAGATGAAGAACCCACTGAGTTCAGACAAGCTGTTTAGAATTTCCAGCTTCAAAGAACAAAGGGAGGGTTAATGGCTTTTATGCTGTAGTTTGAAGGAAAGGTGAGATTTGCATATGCATAGGTGTTGACAGTTTAAGAATATTTCTACAGGGATTGACAATACAGGTATATACAAAATTCTAAGTCAGTGTTGTATAAAAATTTACCAGTGAAACCTGTCAAGGGACTCAGATTCCAAACTTGATAGAGAAGGTTCTTTTGCACATATTTTTTCTCTCTAATATTTTAGTTATTTTAAGACTTGAGAAATAAAATATTTATTCCCTGCTGTTTCATTCCTGCCTCTGTCCAATCCAGTACAGGACAGCAACCGACAGCTTCAATGGGGAGCAAAATAGGAATTCTTTAGATGAGTAGGCACTGAATACATTTTCCAGAACACTCATGGAAAATACCTATCAGTATTTAAATAATATATACTCATTAAGAAACATTGGGACATGACAGGGCCTTTAAAAATCACCTATTGTTTTACTAATTAGATCTTTGAATACATTTTAATCTTTATAAATTATGCATTTTCACACTGTTTTATAGATGAGAAAAGAAACAAGAATGGGTTCACCCCATGGGATGGGTGAACTTAGGCTTCTCTAAGGTGACATGGAAGCTGAAACAGGTTGGCAAGTAGGGTAGACATGGCCATTGTTCATTCTAACACTCTACAAAGCATTGTATGGCATGGTAGGTGCACAGTAAGTGTTTGGTAAGTTAATGCTAAACTGTTTTTGTGGTTCTGGAAACATGGCCCCAGAGAGTTGAAAACAAAACTTTTAGTCAACCAGAATTTGGGTCTCAATCACTGGTTTCTTAATTTTAATGTGTTATATTTAATTTAAGCTCAGACCTCAATTTCTTTGACATAAAATGGCATAATGATGCTAACCTTAGGGTTGTGAGGAGTCCATCGAATGTCTGTAAATCCGCAATGGCAATATCCACATATGGAATTCAGTAAATGGTCCTTTTTTATTCTTGACTAGTCCGCCATTGAGAGTTGAAAATAAGAGCTTTTAGTCAACCAGAATTTAGGTCTCAATCACTGGTTTCTTAACTTTAAGAAATTTAGATTTAGATTGAACTTAATCTAAATTCAAGCCTCAGGTTTTTTTTTTTTTTTTTACCTAAAATGGCAAAATGATACTAGCCTTAAAGTTGTGAGGAGTCCATAGAATATCTGTAAAGCCACAACAGCAATATCCACATACGGAATTCAGTAAATGGTTCTTTTTATTCTTGAGTGATCCACCACTTGAGGCACATTCTATCCTTTTTCTTAATGACCTGTAATGCTGACTCTCTGGGTTACTACTCCAATTCTGAGCAAAATAGCACATATTTTATGTATAAATATAGTGTAAAATCATTGTAATGTAAATTAGACCTAAGAATCTATCTGAAATAATTTGAGCACATGTAAGAGTCTCCTGCAAAAAGATCAATAATTAATATTTAAAAAGTATTTTACATTTTACAAAGATTTCTAATGAGTGGAAGTTGATGATAGCTGAGCCAAAATTAAGGTACCACCCACCAGGGAAACTGTTAGAAATGCAAATTATCAATAATTTTGATGGATAACATCACTCGGCATAATACTCTGGGTGAGGTCTGAGGGCAGTGCATTAACATCTATAAATTATGCTATGGATAAAATCTGTTACTTTATTTTTCTGCAATTAGGTAAATTTAAAGTGAGTAAAATCTCAATACGATTAGTATTACCAATTCTTTACTAAGTAGAATATTGCCAAATGAGTAGGTTCAGGCAGAATCAGGTAGAATGTGAAAGTGATTGATGATACAGTAGGATGAATAAAATATATATTTATATGCATATCTGTCATGTCTATCTACCTATCTATCTAATCTATCAATCTACATTTAATTTTCCATTCACAAAACATCCTTTAAGGTGGCAATTTCATTCTTGCAGTATTATGTTGCAAAGAAGCTCGCTTCTTTTATGGTAGATACCTTTCCTTTTCCTAAAACTGATCTAAAACAGTGGCTGGCTCTCAAACTGAGATGTGCATAAGAATCACCTAAAAAGCTTGTTAAAGCGCAGATTTCTGAGGCCTCCCCCAGAGTTTTTAACTCAGTAGGTCTAGGGTGGGGCACAATAATTTGCATTTCTAACAAGTTCCCAAGAGATGATAATGCTGCTACTCCTGGGACCACTCTCAAGACCCTCTAACTCACTTTTTTCACAAAGATATTTTTCTCATTTGTCCTATCCTTCTACATATCTCCCTTCTTTGATGTCGTTTTGCACATTACTGATTAAATTTATCATGGGGATAGCAAAATGGAGTTCAGAAAAGACTATAAAATGGAGAGTAGGTGGTACGGTTTGGATTTGTGTCCCCACCCAAATTTCACATCAAATTGGAGGAGGGGCCTGGCGGGAAGCGACTGGATCATGGGACAGATTACTTCCTTGCTGTTCTCGTGATAGTGGGTGCGTTCTCATGAGATCCCATGGTCTAAACGTGTATAACACTTCCCCCTTCTCTCTCTCTCCTGTTCCACCATGGTAAGACGTGCTTGCTTCCCCTTTACCTTCTGCCGTAATTGCAAGTTTCCTGAGGCCTCCCAACCATGCTTCTTTACAGTACGTGGAACTGTGAGTCAATTAAACCTCTTTTCTTTATACATTACCCAGTCTCAGGTAGTTCTTTATAACAGTGTGAAAACAGACTAATATAGTAGGTATTTCTTCAGGTTTACCTAATAAATAACTGTGTCAAATAGCTATGTCATCATGGGCAAGTCCCTTCCTTTCTCCTCCAGTCAATTTCTTCATAATTAAATGGGTAGAAAGGAAAGGAAACTGATGACTACATAGTGCTTGCCAATCATTTCAACAAAGAAGGAAGCAGAAACTCAGACTTTATTTAAATTATCCATGACTTTACAGCCAGTAAATAACCCGCTACATTCAAACTCAGAACTGGCCAGTTTCTAAATTTTAACTCTGCCCACATTCTTCTCCAGCTTATTACCGTAGGGAATAGAGTTGGATGAGTGTATGTGTAACTACCACCTTTGAATTTTGTGGTTCTAATTATGACACATGGTCAGTCTTATCTAACAAAGGCGAAGGAATGTTTCCTAATGACTTACGATTTTAAAGTAAATGTTAATAATTTATTCCCTGCTCTAAGTCCCTACTATGTTCTAGTTATCACAGAAGATATATTTTAATTTAATTTAATCCTTACCCCGTAGACCGGACTTTCTGGATGAAAACAGCTTCTTCCAGTTCATTCTCTCATCCATTACTCTATTTTATTCCCCAACTTGTACCTGCCGCTATCTCCAGTTATGCTACTAATTTATTGTTTATATTCTGTCTCTCTGACTTTAATAGAAGCTTAATGAGAGCAAGAATGTTATCTGCATGTTTAATCTTATCTTCACCCACTAGCATATTGTTCCTTGAACATAGAAATAGACTAGTATTTGTCAAATAAGTAAAAAGGAAGTTTCATTCTACCTGCACGACTACTTGGGCTAGCAGAGTGAAGATGTTACCTTAAAGTATATGAATTCAGAGGGTTTTTTTTTTTTTTTTGCCATTTGACCTCAAATGGCCATGAGAGTAGGCTGTATGATTTCTCAGAGCCAATAAAGCAAAGCTTGCACCCAAAAGTGCTATTCATAATGATACTCTATACCTTCTTTACTCTCCGTGAGCACCCAAATTCTAACTACCGTATTTCCATGATGTAAACTTACTCATGAACTTTTTCTACACATGATTAATTATCTCATAGTATTTCAAGGAACTTTGACTAAAGACGCAGGTGCTAATATCAAATTCCTACTAACGTTAGGCAGTACTTTCCTTTCTGGGCAGTTTTTGAACTTGTTATCATTGTTTAATCACCAGTCTTCAACTAACTGGGGTACAAATAAGAAGGCTTTGGTATCAGAAGATTTGGTGTTAAACACGGTTATTCTCCTTACCAACTTTGAGAAGTTGTATAATGTAGGGTTTAGAAACCTGAATGTCATCTCTGTTACCACCTGCATGATCTTAGCCCATCCAGTAACTTGTATGTGCCTTGGTTTCTTTATCTATAAAATTCTAACAATAGTATGTCCCTCATCATATGTTCCAAGAGTTGAATGAGATGATGAAAAAAGAGTTTTACTACAATCTGTACTTGGTATATTAAAGTTTAGCTATACATTTTATTTATTAGAATAAGACATATCCTATCTTTACTATTCCTTCTTTTATTCATCTTATTTCATTTTATTTAATTTTTTCAAAGAAATAATAGTAATAAAATTCTTCAGCAGTCTTTATTGCATAGGTGTAGAAAATAAAAGCACAGAGTAATTAATACTTTCTTTGAGGAATATGATGATAAATCCAGGATTGCAATTCAAGTCTTCATATCATATCTGTCTAGGAAGACACACGCTTCCTTCATTTTATTTCATATGGTTCTTTTGTTAGTGCAGTTGTTCTTTGTAAACACATTCTATTTCATCAAATATGTTGAGTCTGTGACTTGGTAAAACCTGATAAAGCTCCCCAAAGGCTCTTGATTTTACCTGGCTTCCTTTAATTAGATTGCACAGAACAATATTGGCTAACGTCATCCCTCCTGGGTTGCAATTAACTTAATCTGAAATATATTTTAGCTGTTAGTGGGCTTTTGATCTGAGAGTGTTATTTTTTTCAGTCCATCTAAATACTCACTGATCTGACAGGTAATGAGCAACATTTATAATGGAGGTCATTCCCTTCTATTAATTTTAACTGCTTTACAGCTTTTGATAAAGTGGGCAAGAGCGGATGCTAATCTATTTTGTATCTGAAGGAAAGTACCTTCATGAGGACAAAGTGCTATTTGGAGAAACTACTTTATTTTCAAATAAGTAAACATGTTTTCAGAATAAATCCTCTTGACATTGTAGTATTTTTGGCATCCCTTCCCCTTTCTTTATAACATGAAAAATAGCATACTAGACATTGTGAATTCATGCACCCAGCTGTTTACTTTTGGTGAGGACCCGAAAATTCCCCATACAGTCAGAAAATATTTATTGGTCATGTATGATATGCCAGGTGCTATGATAGATTTAGGGCATGTTTTCTCAACTTTAGCACTATTGGAATTTTGAGCCAAGTAGTTCTTGGTTACAGATGGTTGTCCCACCCATTGTAGAACGTCTATCAGCATCCATGATCTTTACCCGCTAAGCGGGCAATGGCAGTTTCACCCTATCCTCTAGTTGTGACAATCAAAAATGTCTGCAAACGTTGTCACATGTCCCCAGGGGGACAAAATTATCCCCAGGTGGGAACCATTGACTTCAGATATACAGGGATTAATTAGACAATTCTTGCCCTATACATACATTTACCTAGGAATACATATAATTAGAAACATTTTATGTGTAATTTCCTATGCTCATATCTGTATGAGAATAAATACAGGATAACCTTATATTACAGCATTATTTGTAACAGCATAAGCACTAACAACAAAAAAAAATAATTTCAACTTTCTAAAAGAAGGAAAGAAAACAATATCTCGAACATTCAGTATGTGGTCGAAAACATACTTGACATTCTCACGATTAATACATTTAATTTTCATAAGTACCCTAACATTGATGAATTATTTTATCTACTTTATAATTAAGATAAACATGGCTCAGCATTATTATTAATAATAAGGTGTCGGTGGCTCATGCCTGTAATTTCAGCGCTTTGGGAGGCCAAGGCAGGCAGATCACAAGGTCAGGAGTACAAAACCACCCTGGCCAACATGATGAAACCGCGCTTCTACTAAAAATACAAAAATTACCTGGGCATGGTGGCTCACCATGTAATCCCAGCTACTCAGGAGGCTGAGGCAGGAGAATTGCTTGAATTTGGGAGGCAGAGGTTGCAGTGAGCTGAGATCGCGCCATTGCACTCCAGCCTGGGCGACACAAAGAGACTCCATCTCAACTAACTAAATAAATACATAATAAGGTGTCTCAGGAAACCCAACATGCTGGTGTCAAAGCTTGAATTCTAATTCACATCTGTGTAATTACAAACATTTTGCTTTTTACACTAAATCACAAAAAAAGTTTTACACTAAATCACAAAAGAAGTTTAAGAGGCCATTAACACAATCGGTTAAAATGTAAATAATTTGGAAAATCTGAGAAAAATGGATTGTTTTAATTTTTAAAAACTCTGCAAAATTATGTTTACTATACTCAAAATCAAACATGCTGATGCCTATATGGATGCCAACTACGTGTGGAAAACAGAAAGTTTGGATAGTTTAGGCAAACTAAATTAGTCATTTTTTTATTGGTGGGAATATGAGGTTAGATTGCTATGAAGCATTATTAAATATGCAGCTATTAAAGATTGATATAAAATACATCAGGTTAATCATTTATATGTAGTCTAAGTGTGCAGATTCCATATGAGAATTTTTTTAAAGTCAGAGATTTCTTCTATTTTGAAAAAAAGATAGCACACTGCATTATAATAGCTCTCTTTCTGCGAAAATGAAAAGTACTTTGTTGACCTTGAAGAAGATGAAGGGCTTCTGTGACTAGGAGAATAGTGGTGGGAAATCAGTCAAATTGCTGCCACCCTGTGAGAGTGTGTGAGTGGGACATGAGGACTGATTCACACAGTACTCAGGAGAGGGAGACAGCACCTTGACAAGTTTGAAGAAAGAGATGCTCTGTAAAAAGTTGTCACAGCCAGAAGCACAAGTACACATGAGTGTGATCTAGCTAGGACTTGGATTTCAATGTGTGCAGTTGTTTTCTGACTCCTTTAAAATGTCAGGCATTTTTTTTTTTTTTTCTTCATAAGAAAGTATTTACTTGTTACTACTGGGTTGTTTTGAAGAAACACAGATTCCAAACTACAGGAAGCCTTATCCAGTAATTCAGAAACTTCAGTCTTTTACTACAGACAAGGAAATGGACACCAGGAAAGAGAAACATTGTGCCAAAATTCACTGAAAAATGTGGAAGAGGAAAGCATATTTAAGCCACATGAAACATAATTTTTGTAGGAAATATCATTTCCCTCATGCAGTGGGTGGATATTTGATTTGCTATTTCAGCTCTTTGTTTTGTTTCTTTTAATGTAAATATTTTTCACTACGTGTGCTGTTCTTCAGAAGTTTCTGGGGAAATAAAAGTGAAAACATAGTTTTAAAGCTCACAGCCCCCACTGGTGTAGGGCTAATAGTTGTGGGGAAGTGAAGAAGTGGCTCTGGGAAGCCTGGAAGGAACTTGGCATGGAAGGCTTCCTGGAAGACGTAACATTTCCCCTAAGAGTTTACTGATAGGAAGACTTAACCCACCAGATATTCCATGCAGAAAACAGATATTCCAGGCAGAAGAATTAAGGATAAAATATTAGGCTGAACTCAGAGTAGCACATAGTTCCATATTTAGGAAACAAACAGCATTTCGACTGAGAGAAGGGTAAGCATAGACAGGCTGTCAGAAACCTGGCCAAGCAGAAGGAAATTTTAGGTCAAGTATTATTCAAGAAACACTAGACTAAGCACTTTTTATAAATTCTTTTTATTTCCCACAGTAATCAACCAGGTGGAGAGTTCTAGCTCCACGTTAAAGGTAAGAAAACGGAAACCTAAGATCTAAAATGACTTGCTCAAGGTTCTGAAGTGTCAAAGCAACTCAAACTTATACAGTCCAATATGATTTCTAAATGGCTTCTGACCCTGAGAGGAACCGGGTCACGCTGAGATGAAAACCTGTCCCACCTCACCCCAACAGCCCCTAACGGTTATCTGAATTCATTGGCACTGTGAGTTTTGGTCACTTGATCTCAGCTCATAAGAACTTTGGGGAAACAATCAGGTCCAAAGGAGAGAGGAGTATCTTAACACCACTGACTTCAAAGAAATAAGAGAAGTTATGTTTTGGGGATCAGCCTGCTACTGAGATCTTTAATATTAGTAAATATCTGTGTGGCTGGCAAACATTGGACAATTACCTAATGAGGTTGTGCTGTGTCTGTAATAATCCCGTCATGCCAGTCTGATTCTAATGGCTATATGTATCCAGGTTTTTCATTTGTCTTTGCTTTTCCCATCTTGTGAATTCTAAAACAAATATCTGGCCATGAGAAGACTCGCATTAAATTCTTCCATTTCTCCCAGGGACTACAGGATAAGGTGCAGAAGCCACTGCATGGCTCACAAAGTCATCCACAATCTAGGTCCTACCTGGCCTTTGATCTTCATCTCCTGTCTTTTGCCCCCTCTCTCTCTCTATATGTGTGTGTATGTGTATATATGTACACACATATATACACGTGTGTGTGTTCGTATATATATACACACATATGCGCGTGCGCACACACACACATATATATATAATCTCTTTCTTCAAACTTGTCAAGGTGCTGTCTCCCTCTCCTGAGTACTGTGTGAATCAGTCTTCATGTCCCACTCACACACTCTCACAGGGTGGTAGCAATTTGGCTGATTTCCCACCACTATTCTCCTCGTCACAGAAGCCCTTCATATTCTTCAAGGTCAACAAAGTACTTTACATTCTCGGAGAATATATAATTATCCTTAGCTCCCCCGGTAGGAAGCATTCCATCAAATCTCTATTTCTCCAGGAACATTTCCTCTGACTGGGAAGTCCTGTTTTCTGTTTGTTTGCTTGGGAAGTCCCCACCCACCCTTGAAGTTCCAAGCTAAACTCTCTGCTTATTAGGAAAGCTTCCCTGCTCGTCTCCTTAGCAACAATTAAGTGAATCCCTTTCCTGCTCTCTACTTTGCAAACATCTCCATTAGCATAAAAATTGTATGATGTTGAAATCATTTGTTGTTTGTTTCTATACTTGGTTATGTCAGCCTATGTTTTGTTTTATTTTCATCTTTAAATATCCAGCATCAATGCAAACAGTGACTCATGACACATACTCGTGATTGTCAGTCGTACTGGTCAACTTGAGTGGGCCACACTACTAGCTTTTTCCCAAACATAATTTCAGATATTTCTTTGTATGTATCTTAGAGATAAGGTAAACATTTAAATCAGTAGACTTTGAGAAAAGCAGATTTTCTTACTAAATGTGGGTCAGTTTCATCCAATCAACTGAAGAAAAAAAAATAGCTGGATCTGCCCGAAGAAGAAATAATTCTGCCAACAGACTGCAGTGGACTCAAACCGCAACATCAGCTAACCATTGGTCTCCAGCCTGATGGCCTATTACCTATCCCATAAATTTTGACCTTGCTAGTCTCCATAATTGCTTAAACCAATAACTTAAAACCTTACTCTTAATCTCAATCTCTCTCTCTCTCTCTCTCTCTCTCTCACACACACACACACACACACACACACACACACACACACCCCCTATTGGTTCTTTTTCTCTGAATAACCTTGATTAATACAATGCTGAATGAATATTTGTATTTTTTTAATGATAGATTTTTTTTTCCTTTGGCTGCCCTTCTTCTGTCCATATATAAAAGCTATGTATAACTAAGTAAGCGCCACAAGTTACACTCATAGAAGTTCTGATGGTTAGTACAGGGTACTTTTTATTAGGAATTACTTTTTCAAAGAGAGCAATTAACTCCCTAATGACACCCCAACCCCTGCCCACACTAGGAACACCTCGATTTTGATACATTTTGATCCCTCTATTAATTATGATGTGAATCCTGGCTTAGAGTCAGAAGACCTGGGTTCTTGTTTAAGTTCTGCCATTCAGTAACTGGAAGACCTAGGGCAAAATCAGTCAACCTCTTTGACTCTCAGTGGTAAAGTGAGAAAGCAGCTCATCAGGAATTTATGTGCTGTGGGGAACTGACACCTCTTACAGCTATGAAAGAGCCAATTTAAGTGGGAGAAAGGCATGATTTAGATTCAAAGACATAGTTGGAATTCAGGGTTGTTAATTTGCCAGTCATGTGTCTCTGCTCAGTTTTTTACCTATTAGTTTTCTCATCTATTAAAAAAAGAAAAACAACATTTCTTTATAAATTCTTTAGCCTTACTGTATTATTTTGCCAATGAAGTGTGATTCTGCAGAGGCAGCTTGGCCTGGGATAATCACAGACACACCTGAACCACTGTTAAGTCACTTCACATTCATGGGGGATACTTCACATCGCTGTCTAGAAAATGTCGTGATCACTCTGTGCAAGGAAAGTGGGTTGTTTTCCAAGTCTGTGCTAAGCAGGAAATGAGTCTTTTTTACCAAAGAGAGTTCAAAGTAGTCCTCACATAATCTTAAGAGTGAAGAGCCCTCACAGAGCACATATACCAAGAGCAGGCATATATGCACGTAACACATCCAGGTGGGTGACACAGAGAGAAGCTGCCCTTCACGGGCTGGCCCATACACTGAAGGCTTATTTGGATGATGACAATCGCATCCTAGAAATCATTTGCTAGAACATCGTCCTTCAGGACAATTCTTTAAGAAGCTGCGAAATCCAAGATTCTCTCTGATTGTGATAGGCTTGAACAAGATGGGCAACTGGGCACTCACAGGGACTCTTTGGACTAAACAGAGACATCTGACCAGGTGCTTCAAGAGAGCAGTGAGGAGGAAAGTCTGAGGAGTCGTTCTTACCCGCTACAAATCCTTAATGTTCATTTTTATATGCATGTGTATGTTTAATTGTATTTTTTTTTTTCAAGAAGAGGTTTCAGTCATTGTCAACACATTTATTTTTCATCATCACAAAATACTGTGTCTAAGGTTCTCTTAGATAGTTGAGGCTAAATTGATGGATCACAAGGCACCACCTGATTATATGAGCCAGGATTCTAGTGGTCAGGGTCCAGAGCAGTTCTCATAGAAAATGCTGCCTGCACTAGGTTTATTATTATTATTATTATTATTATTATTATTATAATATGCAGTTCTCACATACAATGCTGCCTGAACGAGGTATAGGTATATTTCTGTTATTACTATTACATTTTTGATGGAGAGAATGTGCTATATGCCCCCTTAGCCAATTACAAAGAATAGATCTTTTCAAAGCAAAAATTGAACTGTACAAAGTTCAACATGTAAGAAAGAGACTCCAGAATTCAGTCTGAGCTCACCTCTGCTGAAACAAAGGGCGGGAGCGTTTTAAGAGCTTGGATTGGAGGATCACAGACCATCTACCCTTGCTAATTGTCATTACTAAAAGGAAAAGTGAACTTTCTCAAGTCTTCATGAAAGGAGGTGGTTATCCAACTTGAAGCAAGGTGCCAGCTGAAGTTAGGTTCCTGCCATAGGAAGAGGAGATAGGGGTGTTACCTTCCTTGATAGTTGCATTGCAAAGGTAAGGCTCCTAGGTCCTTGAGAAAGCCAGTGCTGAATTGTAAAACTGGGAAGAGGCTTTTAAAAAAGATTTACATCTCAAAGGGGCAGAGAATGAATGTGCAATTACAAGTTTTCTAAAATAAATGCTCTAAGGAAAGAAAGGTTAGGGCTTACAATCCTGTCTGAAGTTTAGTCCAAGCTGAGGGAAAACATGAAGGTTTTCTTGGTCAATGTCAAGAACACAGAACATCTTCAGTACATTTTAGCTCTTATAATTAGTGTAATCATCATGATTTGTACATCAAGCTTTTAAATTTGGAATTCGGCTTTATCTGGTTTCTCAAAGAAAAATTTTTACTATTTAAAAGTATTTATTTTTCTTCTGCTTCATAAAAGAAATGCTTTATTCCTCTTGAGGTCCATGATTCATTATATTGTCTTCTTTCTCACTTAAAAAAGGAACTTTTTCACTACACTTTACACTTGAAAGGAATTCAACATTAAAGTTTAAAACTTTCCTTCACATCAGTCTTATTTGCTCTAATTAAAACAAGATTAGCTGACATTCACAAGTCATTTACAAAATGTATAACTGCATTCCGAGAACACATCTAATTACAAAGACAACATGGGAAATTGCAAGAAGGTTTTGAAATTTACCCTAATATTTTCTTTAAACCATTGTTCTCTAAGCTTCATTAATAAATTGTTCTTAACACTTTCTCTGTGAATTAGAATCTAGAGTTTGCCTTCCATTTTGTCTTTTAAATTCAGCAACAGAGATTCCTGCAAAACACATAACAGAATTAAAATAGAAGCATTGGGATAGAGAACCAGAACTCTGTGCTAGTGTTTTGTGCCAGATACTTTCACATACATGGTTTTATTTAATTCACATGGCAATGTAGTTGAGTAACTGTGTTATTCTCATTTCACAGATGAGGAAGTTAAGGCTCAATGATGTTAAATAACCTAACCAAATTCACTGATCTAGTAAATGAACAAGAATTAAATCCGTGTCTCTGGTCTGTGGTCTGTAACTTTCATCTATTTATCCTTGTCAATAAAAGATAGGCTCGGAAGGGTACTTTGTGAGTAATAGTTAAAAATAGTAATAGTTAAAAAAATGGAACATAAAATTCCAAATAAAAAATCAAAATAAATATCTCCTCATCTGATGGGTCAGGTATCTCACTGAAAAAGGTAGTATAATCTTTGTTTGTGGGAGTTAGGAAGTATTTACATTTCTGTAAAGGAAACAGATGACAAAATATAGAAAGACCATTTCCTAGGCCCTGAAATTGTTTGCCATTCTATTTTGAAAGTAGTATAATTCTTTTAAAAAAAATAAAAATAAAAATAAAAATAAAACAAACATCAAGATCACCATGAAGTAAACAAGTAAAGGATACAACAGTACTGGATTAGACAATCGGCAATTTGGGACTCAGTTGGGGGGAATTTCACGTCTTGGAGAATTGGAGAGAGAAGAGATTCAACAGTAGGAATTTGTAAAGTCTCAGGCTCCTTTACCATGTGAGGAAGAGGGGGACTCAGGAAGAATGTAGGTCTTTCCTAGAACACACTAAACCAAAGAGAAGCTCAGCTGTTCTTTTCGTAATGCTGTGTCCGTTGTATTTTTGTATTATTTTTTATCTTTTTAATTAAGTAGTTTGCCAGTTATTCAGTGTTTATTTAAACTTGAATAACTCATTACTCTTCTGTGAAAAGTTTTCTCCTTCAAAAACAAAGGGGATCAAACCAGATGAATTCCAAGGTATGTTCAGCCAACCCACTACCTCATGAAAAATGTCTTCAAAAACAGGTAGATTAGTAAACAAAAGAGGTTGATGAGTCCACTGGCTGGATTTCAAAATCATGTCTTCCAGTGGGCATTCTTTCTGAGAAGTTGTCTTTGATCACCCACATGGTCCAATGCTCACTCTCCTATATTTGCTATCTTAAGCACATGTGGCTGTTTATTGTTCAAATTCTCAGCCCCAATCTTGAAACATGTGAATGTGTTGTGTTACATGGCAAAAGGGACTTTGCAGATGTAACTAAGGTGACAGACCTCAAAATAAGATAATCCTGGCTTATCTGGGTACACCTGACCTCATTACATGAGCCACTTAAAGTACATTTTCTCAGACTGCCTGGAGAAAGACGCTGTAAGAGAGAATGGCAAGAGAGATGATACAGGAAAGGAAGTCAGAGGGATTTCAAGCATGTTGTGGACTGGACAAACTGTTACTGCTTTGAGATGTAGGGTCACCTGTATAAGGATCAAAGAGAAGCCTATTGGAGCTAATGCAAAATATGAGAAGAAATGCATGCAGTTTTTAGAAGCAAAGAAGGATTTCTGGTTGACAGCCAGTGAGAAAACTCTGTCCTACAAATGCCAACAATCTGAATGATCTTGGAAGCAGATTTTTCCCCAGAGCCTCCCATTAGTAACAAGTTCTGCTAACACCTTGATTTTAACCTGGTAAGCCCTATATTTGAATTTTAACTTGCAGAACTGTCAGATAATAAACTTGTGCTGTTTTAAACAACTACATTTGTGGAGATTTGTTATGGCAACAATAGAAAACAGATACATCAGATTCCCAAAAAATCACTGATTAGAGAAAAGGGAGTACTTCTGGTGGAAGTGTAAATGAGTTCAACCATTGTGGAAAGCAGTGTGAAAATTCTTCATACAGCTAAAGACAAAAGTGCCATGCCACCCAGCAATCCCATTACTGGGTATATGCCCAAAGGAATATAAATTGTGCTACCATAAAGACATATGCACATGTGTGTTCATTGCAGCACTATTCACTCTAGCAGAGACATTGAATCAATCTAAATGCATATCAGTTGTAGAATGGATAAAGAAAACGTGGTACCATGTATACTATGGTATACATACACCATGGTATACTATGCAGTCATAAAAAGGAATGAGATCATGTCCTTTTCAGGAAAATGAACGGAGATGGAGGCCATTACCCTTACTAAGTAACACATGAACTATCCAAACTAACACACGAACAGAAAAGTAAATACTGCATGTTCTCATTTATAAATGAGAGCTAAATGATGAGAACATATGGACACAAAAAGGGGAACAACAGACGCTGAGGCCTACTGGAGGGTGGAAGGTGAGAGATGGGAGAGAGTCAGAAAAAATAACTATTGGATGCTGACTTTAGTACCCAGGTGACAAAATAATCTGTACAATTCCCCACGATATGAGATTACCTATATAATAAATCTGCACATGTACCCCTGACCTAATAAAGAAATTTTAAAAACTCACTGGTTAATTCAAAATATTTTAATGGTTTCTGAATTTGTATATAATATAATAGCTGTGTTAGGCAAAGCTTCCTATCTTCATTTTATCTTCTTTTCTGATAAATTGCAACTTCCTTGAAGACAGAGACTCAGGATGATTTACTGTCATCGGTATAATCTGTGAGTCTGGTAAAGATTCTCTGAATTCTAGCTCCATCACTTGAGATTTTTTTGACTATGAAAGCCGATATGTACTCCTACTCCCTGTGTATATAAAAATGGTGCAATTGTGAATATTTCCTCTTTGAAATGAAGATTAAATGATAGAATGCATATGAAACACCTATTAGTGGAATGATTGTAGTATCTGGTACATCATGTTCCTTCATGACTATATTCTGTTACATGAACCAGCAACTCTGGCTCCTGAAACTAATGCAGCCTCAATGGGGATATGGTAAGCTAAGATTTTAAAACAGCAACCACAATAATTTCTCATCATCCAATTTTTAAAAGTGATTGTCTAGAACAGACCACACTTGCTCTACTTCCAGATTCTGACATTAACAAATTGTTTCCTACATAATTGAAAAGTGATTCTTCTCTGAATTGCCCATTAACTGTGCTATTTTCTTTAGACTGCTCACAAAATAAATAAAGCTGGAGTTCGAGAGAGAGTGATAATAAATTTTGTCACTCTCTTAGGCTTCAGGTGATGGATTCTTGTTGGATTTTACTATAAATTCAAGGCACTAAATGCCATCTTGCGCATTTTATTTGACCTTGTGTTAATACAGATTGAAAGCAACCAATATCAAGATGTCTCTTCCCCAAAATAAAAGGAGAGATATAAAAGAAAAAGTAACTGGATTAAAAAGTAGAACTGAATAATCTTATGAAAGAAATATTTCAGTCAAGATTTTAGGTAAAGGGAAATCTGAGAGAATATCTGTTTCCTGCTGTGTAATAAATACATAGAATATACGAAAAGAGATAGATTTCCCTGAGCAGACTTGGAGCAATAATTGTGTGCATTTCTAATTACTAAGGTAAAGGGAAAATTTTAACTTGAGTGTGAAATTTTAAAGACAAATAATTCTCTGAACTACTAGGACTATCTTTAGTATTTTCCAAAATTTGATAAACTCAGCAAATGGATTTAATGAAGTCAATATTACAACACTGCCTCTGAAATAGGCATGTTTAACTCAAGAATAATGTTGATGTGTTTAATATTTGGTTAGTTCTTGCCTTTTGTATTTTTTGTTATTTTTGTATTTTTTATTATTTTAATTTTTACTTTTTAGTGTATTTATTACATTTTTCTTTGTACTAGATAGAAAATTATACACTCATACCTGGTATTTCAGTGCTTAGCACAAATATTCTAACATTTGCATGTGTTCATGTAGTACTTACACAATAAATAGTAATACCTAACTTAATCAGGATTATAAATCCTCTGCATTTCAATTTAAGGAATTTAAAGATCTTTAATTTCAATTACCCATTTTGTAACTGATATTATTTATTAATATTAGTATTATTTATTTTTGAAATCTTTTTAACTCTTTCTTGAATTACATCCTTTAGGAGTTATTTTAATCAGTGTTTATTGATAAAATATTCTCTTAACCTTGTTTCTATTTTTGTTTTAATTAAGAGACAAAATCTCAATCTGTTGCCCAGGCTGAAGTGCAGTGGCACAACCATAGCTCACCACAGCCTCAAACTCCTGGCTCAAGCGATCTTCCCACCCGAGTTTCCTGAGTAGCTAGGACTAAAGTTGAGCCCTGCAGTTCCTCATATAATATTACATACATATATATATACATACATATATATATATATATATATATATTATTTTTTTTTTTTGTAGAGACAGGTTCTTGCTATTTTGTCCAGACTGATCTCAAACTCTTGGCTTCAAGCGATCCTCCTGTCGCAGCTTCCTAAAAGTCTGGGATTACAACTGTGAGCCATAGCACCTGGCCTCTCTTAAGTTTTTTTTGGACATTGATTTGTTTTTACCATCATGCAGTATGGAATTTTAGGATGATACATTTTTTATCATCCCTTTGAACATATTACACCAGTGTAAGCTGTTTTATATTGTTAATCATGAGACCTATTCTGTCGGTCTTCTTATTGCTTTTTTGGTAGTTAGTTTATTGTTCTTTATCTGTATTTTAAAAATCTATTTGCTTTGGTATTTAGCATTTTTTATTATTAAGCATTCAATGATATTTGCTTACTAATTATGTAATTTGTGGCTCCTTGAAACTTTAGAATCTGAAGATATATGTTATCTATTAATTCTAGAAAATATTATGTCAATATATCTTTAAATATTTTTCAATCCAATTTTTCTGCACTGTGTTCATTTATTATTTCATTTAGATATTTAATGACCACTCATTCTATTAATTGTGCTGCCTTTCCTTATTATTAATCTATTTTCCCACTATTTTTATTCTGAGTAATTTTATTAAATTTATATCAATGTTTAAATATATATGTATATACACACACATATACATATACAAGTATATATATTTTCTCTTAGAATGTTATTTTCTGCTTTAATATTTATTTGCCAGTCACTCTGATCCTTCTTGGTGAACTCTCATTCCTTGGTTGTATATTTTAATACTCTATTTTATTTAATTAAATGATAGCAACCTAATAAACTTTTTTTTTATTTAGCAATTCCCATATCTGCTATATGGGCGGGCCTAACTCTCATTTTATGGAGGTTTTGATTGTACTGTTCATATATTTTTATAGTTCATAATTCTTGGAGATTTGCTTGCCAGAATTCTTCAATATGTGTTTAGCTAGATTCTTCCAGAAGATTATTCTTAAGTGTAATTCATTCCAAGCATATTTTATACATTCTGGTCTCAAACACATGTGAGAGCCAGTTGGCTATTTAGAATTATCATGGGAGAATTTTTTCTTCATGCTCTATTTTCTTCATGATTACTACATGATTTCTTTCTGAATATTTATAACTATGAAGAAATGCACACACCAATGAAATTTTAACAAATTCATTTACTAGTCATTTAACTTTAGATGGGTATAACTTTAAGCTGCACTTATCCATTGAGTCCTTGTATAGCCAATACATAGGTTGGTGTAAAAGTTATTGCGGTTTTTGCCATCACTTTGAATCACACCTTCCCAAGACTTAACCAGGAAGAAATTGAAATTGAATCCCAGAATTGACCAATAATGAGTTAGGAAACTGAGGTAATAATGAATAGCCTACCAACTGAAAAAAAGCCCAGGACCAGATAGATGTACAGCTGAATTCTACCTGAGGTACGAAGAAGAGCTATTACCATTTCCACTGAAACTGCTCCGAAAACTTTGAAAAGGAAGATCTCTTTGCTAACTCATTGTATGAGGCCAGCATCATCCCGATACCAAAACCTGGCAGACATACAACAAAACAGAAAACTTCAGGCCAATATCCCCAGTGAACATCAGTGCAGAAATCCTTAATAAAATACTGGCAAACCAAATCCAGCAGCACATCAAAAAGCTTATCCATCATGATTGAGTTGGCTTCATCCCCAGGATGCAAGGTTGGTTCAACATATGCAAATCAATAAATGCAAGTCATCACATAAACAGAACTAAAGATAAAAACCACATAATTATCTCAATAGATGTAGAAAAGACACTGGATAAAATTCAACATCGCTTCATGTTAAAAACTCTCAGTAAACTAGGTCCTGGAGGAACATACCTCAAAATAGTAAGAGCCATGTGTGACAAACCCACAGCCAATAGCGTACTGAATGGGCAAAAGCTGGAAGGATTCCCACTGAAAACTGACACAAGACAAGGATGCCCTCTCTCAGCACTCCTGCTCAACACAGTATTGCAACATCTGGCCAGGGCAATCAGGCAAGATAAATAAATAAAGGATATTCAAATACAGAGAAAGGAAGACAAAATATCTTTGTTTGCAGTTGACATGACCCTGTATCTAGAAAACCCCATTGTCTCAGCCCGAAAACTTCTTAAGCTAATAAGCAACTTCAGCAGTCTCAGGATACAAAATCAATGTGTAAAAATCTCCAGCATTCCTATACATCAACAACAGGCAGGCAAAGAGCCAAATCATGAATGAACTCCCATTGCTATGAAAAGAATAAAATACCTAAAAATATGGCCAACAAGGGAAGTGAAGAAACTCTTGAAGGAGAATTACAAGCTACTGCTCAAGGAAATCAGAGAGGACACAAACAAATGGAAAAACATGGATAGGAAGCATCAATATTGTGGAAATGGTCATACTACCCAAAGTAATTTATAGATTCATTGCTTTTTCCATTAAACTGCCATTGACATTTTTTGCAGAATTAGAAGAAATTATTTTAAAATTCATATGGAACCCAAAAGGAGCCAGAATAGCCAAGAAAATGCTAAGCAAAAAGTACAAAGCTGGAGGTATCATGCTACCTGACTTCAAACTATACTATGAGGATACAGTAACCAAAACAGCATGATACTGGTACAAAAACAGACACAAAGACCAGACAGAATAGAACTCAGAAATAAGACCACACACCAATAACAATCTGATTTTCAACAAAATTGACAAAAACGAGCAATGGGAAAAGGATTTCTTATTTAATGAATAGTGTTGGGATAACTGGCTAGTCATATGCAGAACAATGAAACTAGAACTCTTCTTTACACCTTATACAGAAATTAACTCAAGATGGATTAAAGACTTAAATGTAAAACCCAAAACTATAAAAACCCTATGAGAAAATCTAAGCAATATCATTCAGAACATAGATGTGGGCAAAGATTTCATAACAAAATCATCAAAAGCAATTACAACAAAAGAAAAAATTGACAAATGGGATCTAATTAAACTAAAGAGCTTCTGCACAGCAAAAGAAACTATCCTAGAGTTAACCGACAACCTACAGAATGAGAGAAAATTTTAGCAATCTATTCATCTGACAAAGGTCTAATATTCAGAGTATACAAGGAACTTAAACAAATATACAGGGAAAAAAACACACAACCCCATTAAAAAGTGAGCAAAGGATATGAACAGATACTTCTCAAAAGCTAAACATCACTAATCATTAGAGAAGTGCAAATCAAAACCACTAACAAGATACCATCTCATGCCAGTCAGAATGGTGATTATTAAAAATTCCAGAAACAACAGATGCTGGCAAGGTTATGGAGAAAAAGGAATGCTTTTACACTGTTGGTGGGAGTGTAAACTAGTTCAACCATTGGGAGGACAGTGTGGCAATTCCTCAAAGACCTAGAAACTGAAATACCATTTGAACCAGTAATCCCATTATTGGACCCAAAGGAATATAAATGATTCCATTACAAAGATACATGCACATATATGTTCACTGCAGCACTATTTACAATAGCTAATACATGGAATCAACCCAAAAGCCCATCAATGATAGAGTAGATAAAGAAAATGTGCTACATATGCATCATGAGATACTATGCAGCCATTAAGAGGAATGAGATCATGTTTTTTGCAGGGATGTGGATGGAGCTGGAAGCCATTATCCTCAGCAAACTAATGCAAGAACAGAAAATCAAACACCATATGTTCTCACTTATAAGTGGAAGCTGAACCATGAGAACACTTGGACACGTGGCAGGGAAAAACACACAATGGGGCCTGTTGGGGCAGGGGATCGGGGAGGGAGAGCATCAGGAAGAATAGCTAATGGATGCTCGGCTTAATAACCAGGTGGTGGGTTGATCTGTGCAGTAAACCACCATGGTACACATTTACCTGTGTAACAAACCTGCACTTCCTGCACATGTACCCTGGAACTTAAAATAAAAGTTGAAGTAAAAAAAAAGAAAAAAAAAAACCTGTGCAGGCCAATACTACATATCTGCTCGACAGATTCTGTATTAAGACCATAAATTTGTAATCTCTTATTTATAATTTTCTTTAATAAGACATTTGAGGTATTAAAATATTAATTGTGGAAAATTGAAAATAAATACAAAATAAATGACATACATTTTTATTAAATGGTTAACTAAATCAAATTTTATTAGAGGTAGCATTTACTACTACAGCTATAACTAAAGTAAAATTCTAGTGTCATTTGTCATTTAAAAAGAAGTTCTTTATAAATTCCTTAATCCTATATGGTTAATGGAATATTTCTGTGATGGTCAGTACCGTTTCTATGCTCTATTTTTGAAAGATGCATTGACAACTGGGTTTTTACTAAAGCACCATTTGGGAAAATCTTCATTTACAATATTACTGCTATATTTGTAGCAAAAAGTAAAACAATTTATTTAAATATGTCTGAAATGTATGTTTTAGTCATTGAATACGTAATTATATCTAAGTACGAAAACCAATAATTATTATATTTAGACAGAGTTTTCTCATATTGTTCCTTGTCGTTAGCAAGGATGTGCATATTAGAATAATATTTTGTTTACTGTTTCGGTAGCAGTGTGGCAGGTAAAGGTACTCTGCCATTACTGTGCACTCGGTCTCCAAGAAACAGCCCAAATGCTCTGATCCTCAGTTTTGTCATCTGTAAGATGGAGATAATTATACTGTTTTTCCTCAAGACCTAGCTGTGAATAATAAACAATTTGATACTTGTAGTATACCTAAGAATAGTGTTAGGCACAGAAAAATTACTAATAAATGATAGCTCATATGACTGGTTACAGTGTTCTGTATGTATGTGGTCAGATCTTCTTTGACCAGTAATGAAACAATCAAATAAAATATCTGGTTTCATAAAACCCCAACAAGACTCTCAGGGTTTATTGTCTTTGTTTTCAAAATCTCAAGATAAATTATTCCAACTTTCTACATCACTTGAAGAATAAATATGAATGATTTTACATGTTTTAAAGTATCTAATGAGAAATTGCAATTAAAAAAGTGTGAAAATTGTGATGGGTACTTTAAAATAAAATTAATTATTTTTTCTTTCCTTGTATTTTGAAAAATGTTTATCATGTAGAAATAAAAGTGTTGTGTTTTGCATACTCATATGCTTGTCACTTAGATTGGCCAATTAACATTTTAAAAAATATTTGCTTTACCAATTTTTAATTTGCTAAAATGCATAAAATAGAAACATCATATAATTGTACCGTTAAATAATATATTATCTGAAAGACAAATATTGACTTTTTACTATAATGTATATGCTCAGGCAAATCACAAAGTAAATAGTTTGTGAACAAATATATAAAAATATCACAGTACAACATTCCATAGTGTAATATTCAACTAAAAATGTGTCAGAATGATTACATTCATGCAATTTCAACAACCTGTGACATTGTATGTGATGTTGTTGAACATACCCATTTCTATAGAAATTTCTCTTACTTTATTTATTGAAAGCATTTTGCCATCTTATTAGAAATTATTGTAAATGCTAATAATAATTCACATTGCCAGAAATCTATCTTTTCTTACATCCTAGTTTTTCATTTTAACTAAGGTGGTTTTCTTAAAAGTATAGATGTCATAATTTAGGTTACTGTATTCAAAATTGTAATTTATTTATATGTAAAGAGATAATATACTTAAAATTATGAAAGGGGTATTCAGCTTAAATCTCTTTCTGTCCTAACAAAGTTCCTTCAGTTTACATCTACTCTTGAACACATACAGAAATGTTCCACTGTTACTACTTTATTGTCATGCTAGTCTGACAACGGAAGTAATGCTAAGTATTATAAAAAAGAATTTTAATATAGGTAAATAGTTACAAAATTTCTTTCAAGCTTTTTAGTAAATAAGGGAAAGATGGCATGCAAAAGAACTCTGGGCATATTGAATTTAAAAAAAAAGTTATATATTATCTGAACAATAAAAGATTAAGATACTTATCCTAATTGGCACATAGAGAACACTGCACCCAATAACTATAGAATGCTTATTATTTAACGACATTCATTAAAGTTTACCAAAATTAACTATATGCCAGATTATAAAGACTTAACCTATTTTAAATGATAAATACCACATATTTTTATCCAGGAAAATGTATTTTCTGATCAATACAAATAAATTAGAAATCAATAATACAAAGATAACTATAAAATGTCTAGCCACTGGGAAATAAGGCAATTAACTTCTGATTGGTAAAATAAGAAATCAAACTTAAATTGAAAAATGTCTTGAACTGAATAATAAAAATATTACATGAAAACTAGTGGATTATACATGCATACTACTTCCATTGTGAGAACTGACTAAAAAAAGGTCTCATTTTAATAAGAAAAATATCCGTGGCCACATCCTTTATCAAAGTAGCAAGTTTTACAAACAGTTGCAATTACTAGAGAAAGAAAGATAAACTAAAATTCATTTTAAAATATCTGGATCAATATAGATACAGATGCAGACCCTTCAATTTGTTAGGGGGGTGGGTAACCACTTTTACACTTTAGTTCTTAACCATACATTGACTATGATGTCCTATGATGTTGCCTACTGGAATGCCTAGTTTATAGAATAATTTGAAGAGTACTGTTTGAATGCAAACAATGCTGTAAAACTGGATTACAGTTTTCCTAAAATGTCATTCTCTCTCACAGCTTTATGTCTATCCTTGCTTGTGTTCTGTGACCTTTTGTAGCTCTCCGCGTTCATAATTGAAAAACCACTCTTCCTTCAAAAACTTCACCTCAGATGACACCTCTTGATCTTTCTTCAGCATAGTGCAGGAAGTTCTTAAGACAATGGGAGTTGTAAGAATGTAAAGCATTATTATTATTATTTGCCAAAGAACCAACCCATATTTCCTCCTAGGAAAACTGGTATAAAAATGTTTGCATTCATGTCTGAATTCTCTCCCTAAATTCTTATAAAACAATTATTACTATATTATTATAGTTTTTCTTACCTTTTTATTTTAGTAATTATAAGTGTGGAGCTTAAAACACACCTAGTGTAATGTGGAATGTACTATATATGATATGGATAGGTTTCCTCAAATCATTTTCACACCCATTATTCTGTCCTACTGTTACTGAGGAGCAAAATACCTCAGAAATCTCAATTTAAAAAATTAACAGTTTGTAAAACTAGCGTTTCAGACCTAATTATACCTAAGATTCAAGTGGAATATAATCCAAGCACATATTTTAAAATCTATTATAAGACATGCTATGCATTGTTATATTATTATCTGCTTTAATTCACAAACCAGCTATTGCTGATAATTATGAATCTTAATTTGTACAAAAATGATTATATAAAATTAGATTAAGTGAGTTGTCAAGGTTACAGAGTAGAAATCTAATTCCAAAATTATCACATGCTAAGTCCTGTACGTCCACTTTCATCTTTCCTAAAGGAGATCCAGAAAGTAAAGGTGAAAAAGTAAAAGAATAAAATTTCCCATTTCAAAGTTAATTATAAAGAATATAAGTCTGTATGCAGTATCTTGGTTTAGTTTGCCAAATTTTCCCTTCCCCTGTGGAAATAACTATAACATTATTTCTTATGCATGAATCAGTCTTCCCTGGAAGAATCCTGTGTAGTAACATATGATGACTACAGAATATTCCCCAAATGTATGGATACGATAAGCACAGCCATACACCAAGTAGACTAAGCATTCTATCACATTTTGTGAACTGAAATTACAGCCAAATGATTTATGAGTTCAACACTGTTTATATACATACAAATTATTTCTCAGAAACATCCCATCTCTTAGAAAGTATAATATTTTAAATGGAATTAACTTAGGCCTTGATAATATAGTTCTTAGTACTCACTTCCTAATAACCTTCTACCAATTCATTTTTTTGATAGAGAAATTTAAAAAATACAACTTCGATATCTCAAAATCTGTTCTTGTTGTTGTTATTATTATTGTTGTTGCTTCACTCATGCTTGTTTTCCACTTGAAAATTATCCACAGTTAAGAAAGCACGTTTGAAAACTTTGCAAATCAAATGTCATACTATAGCTGCGAACTTGGGAAGAATTCAGGCCTGAAAGAATACCCTCTTGAAGTGCATGCCATTTGTGACATTTCTAAAAAAACATACCTATACAATGAAAAACATTTCTAAACACATGAGCAGAAGCATTTATCAAATGCATTTTTATTTTAATAGATGAAGGTCTCACTTTATTGTCCAAGCTGGTCTTGAACTCCTGGCCTCAAATGATCCTCCCATCCCAACTTGGCCTCCCAAAACACTGGAATTACAGACGTGAGCCACAGCACCTAGCCTCAAATGTCTTTCTTTACAAAGATTGCTTTGCTAAGACTTACGTTTTTATTTTGTTTTTTTTGCTTTTTTCCAGAATGATATGGTTTGGCTGTGTCCCCACCTAAATCTCATCTTGAATTCCTACGTGTTGTGAAAGGGACCCAATGGGAAGTAACTGAATCATGGGGCAGGTCTTTCCTGTGCTCATGATAGTGAGTAAGTCTCAAGAAATCTGATGGTTTTTACAAGGGGAATTTTCCTGCACAAGCTCTCTTTGCCTGCGGCCATCTGTGTAAGATGTGACTCGCTGCTCCTTGCCTTCTGCTGTGATTGTGAAGCCTCTTCAGCCATGTGGAACTGTATGTCCAATAAACTTCTTTCTTTTGTAAAATGCCCAGTCTCGGGTATATCTTTATCAGCAGTGTGAAAATGGACTAATACACAGAACAAAAGTCACTTTAACATGTTTCATTTGGCCTTGGAAAAGTGCTGTGCTTAAAGAGATTGTTGCCAAATTTATCCTTCAAAATACAAGTCAGATGTTTTAATTCCTGTCTTCAGATGATTTCAGTAAGTCCTCAATATTAAAATAATAAAGCAAAACTTCTTTAAATCTTTAAAGCCACTGGAGATCTTGCTGTTTGGTTTTTTGTTTGTTTGTTTGTTTGTTTTTTTTAGCTCTTTAGTCTTATCTCAAAACCATCACTATAGCTAATTTTCTATTAACATTACACTGTCCATACAATTCTTGACAAATAAAGAACACAGGAAGACAAGCAAGTTCTTCCTCCCAACCCCCAATTTTCTTTGATTTCTAAGATGGACAAGAAAGTCTGATTCACACCAAACAAGAAACTTCTGAAAACATGATGCTGAGCTTGAAAAGTCTCAAAGCTGAGCTGAGGTTACTCATCTAATAGGAACTGCAAGGCTCTCTTGAGTTGGGCATTAGAAACTTCAGTGCATATTTACCTACACACATATCTAGCATCACTACAGTCTTTTAAAACTAACTTGGAAAAATGTTTCACTAACCAAACCTTGTAAACTGATTTGCATCCTGGGTCACTAGCCATGTGTGTTATACTGCATTGCTCCCTATCTGTGAAAGTGTGGCTTAAAATGAATAAATTTTAAGAAATTAAAAATTACACCCCTAGTTCAGTTCCCCCAATAATATAATAATAGACGAAATTTTGAGTAGCTTCTGGATAAAGTTGGAGAACACAGATCAGATTTACCTTCCTATTTGATACAAAAAAGAAAAAAAAAACTGAACAAAACTAAGGAAACAATGGTTTTCAAGCCATCAGGCAACAAAAGATGGCAACATCTGAGACAGAAAATAGATAATGAGAAAAGAACCAAAGACTAAAATACAAGAAGAGACAACATGAATACGGTTGTAAGTCAAAAGAGGTCCTCAAAATAAGCAGCACACTTTTGCAATATCTCAAAAAAGGGTATCCTCTATCATAAATCCTAAGGACAAATCAATGTAGTACTTTGTTAAGAAATGTAAGGTCTATATGAGTGCTGAAGGAGTTACTGTATTCTCTATGGAGCAAATATTAGGTTGGTACAAACATAATTGCAGTTTCTGACAATACTTTTAACAGGCAAGAATCCAATAACTTTTGCACCAACTTAATATTTCAATGGGAACATTAAATTTCCTTGAACAGTATAACGTGTTTCTGTGACAATATTCTAATTCTAAGACTTCGCCTGTTGGAGTGATGTTTCCTATTCCGATGACCATGAGGTGATATTATTATTACTCCTCACTCTGATGATACTCCAAGTCCTAAATTTAAGCTTTGAGGTTTGATAATGCCAAGTCCTATTTCAGCTCTTGTGAATCTGATGTACATTGAGAAGGCTATAAGTTCTAACAGTTAGGAAACTTATACTTCATTTTATCTCAACGTATTAAGTCAAGAACTGTACATTTTTAAAAGTCTTTATTCTGTTCCCCACCCCCAAATATTTAAGCAGGATATTTTATTGTCTCAGGTTCTGACAAAAATTTTATCATCTGGGATGTAACAAGATGGAAAAAAAAAAATGCACGATTCTTGTTTTTTAATATTCTTCTGTTTAGTGTAATATCATCTGATTACAAAAAGTTCTATATTTTCAGGCAACTTTTTGAATGAATTCTTGTTGTCCAATTATGTGAGAGGTATGGGTAAACTTGATACCAACATAATACACATGCTAATATATTTAGCTAGCAATGTGTATTTGGCACCTCTTATGTGCCAGGAAGTATTCTCAGTGCTAGTTAAAAAGTGATTTTGATGCACACAAACTCCTAACTATGTGAGGTGAATGAATATGTTAATTAGCTTGATTGTTATAATCATTTAATAATACATTTATATATAAAAATCACAAAACATTGTATACATTAAATATATACAATTTTTATTTGCCAAGTATTCTTCAATACAACAAGGGAAAAATGAATGCACCATCTGTATCAGTCAGGGTTCAAACAGGGAACAGAAACAAAACAGAAATTTGAATAGGGAAGATTTCATACAACGTGTGTTTAACTATAATAGGAAACTGGAGTAATGAGATATTGGCTAGAAGAAGTAAGGAGAACGCTAAGCAGTGTGGGGCTAGCAGATATACGGATCCATCACTATATCTTGGGCTGAGATAGTATGCCCAAGGAGGAGCCTGCTTGTCTCTGCAGGTCATAAACAAGTCCACTGTACAGGAGAAAAGCTACTGTGCTAGCAGAAATTAAATATGTTTTCTAGGGTTCTGGGGAAGGTTTCATGGTGTGGGGGACAGGGTATCCCTGTCTCACCAGAAGCTACTAAACTACCAAGGGCAGAGGTATTTTCCATAGGGTGACTAACTTGTCCTGGCTTGTCCAAAAATGCCTAATTTTAAAGTATAAAGCCCTATCTGTCACAAACACCCTCAGTCCTGAGCCAACCAGTATGGTTGGTCACCTAGATTTCTGATAACAGCTTCTGGCCACTAGGAGCTTGTGGCTGCTGAGCACTGCAGATGCTGAGCACTGCAGAAACTGTACGCACTACGAGAGCCTGGCGCTGGAACTTTGCCCATGTTGCAGACACTGGGCACTGAGGAAGTCATGGGTGCTGCAGGAGGTGAATGCTGGAAAAGCCACCCACATTGTCAAAGCCCGTTGACAGTGCAGAATTAAGGCTTGGATAAATGATGTCATGGGGATATATTAAAGAATGTGACATCATATCACAGTTCACCTCCTTCATATGAAAGAAGGTGACATGCTTTAGAAATGCAGTAACTAAAAATGACCCTAATTAATTTAATTCCTTGGGCCAATTTCATTGACTCTTCCAAATAGTGAATAATTCCAGTGCTCCTCAACAAGGCTCTGCACAAAGGACAACCATACATGTGTTTTTTGAAATGGGACTGGAAAGTCAATAGACAATATCTTGCCTGGGGATGGGTTAGTGGCGTTGATCGTGGACTCTTAGATTCCTTGAAAACACATGAACGCTGCTGCAGGAAACTAGCAAACCACTGGTTACCTAGAGGTTTTAGCAGAAGACGTAGCGCGGCAAGACGAGTAAGCAACATGCTTTTCTGGGTCGAGCTGGGTAAGAAGATATTGTAAAGACCCAGGCAGCTCCCTAGTGTCTTGATGCTTGTGGGAGCTGCAGAAATGTCTGTCATGTACTACCAACTGCATGCAAATAAGCATGAGTGTTTTCTTGAGCCTCCTAGATATATGCGTATCTCTTAACTCCACAATCTAAGATTACATAGTAGGAAACAGGCAAGCTCACCAGCTGGAATCAGAGCATAAAAGCACTGACATCAAGGCCCAAACTGCCTCAGACCTGTGGCAATTGACTAAACTCCAGGAAAACAGAATCCATTATTGACCCATGAAACAGACTTCCCACTAAGAATGAGTAAGCAGGCTCCTTGTAGAGAAAGCAACCAAGCCTGGAAGGCTTTTCACTTACCTCCTTCCGAAGCAGCTGAAATAATAAAGCAATGTTGTCCAGCTCACTGTCCTGCAGAGAGAAAGAAGACCTAAAATCAGTTTGAACAAAGTCAAAGGAAATCCAAAAAATGACAAGGAAATAGGTTAATGTTATTTGAGTGACCCTTATTCGTGAGTTAAGAACTTTTACAACTTTACATTTCATACTGCATTTCCTCCTAACAATTTTGTGAGTTACATTTTATTATCCTCATTTTGCAAGTGAAAAAGGCGAGGCTCCTGGAGTTGAAGGAAATTGACCAATTCTTCAAGAACTAGTAAGTGTCAGACCCTGGAATCACACAACATTCTTTTCTCTAATGGTCTATGAGTAGACATGGCCCTTATTTTGACTTAAAACCGTAATCAATAGAAAAGAATAAGAATAACCTACATTGTATTATACTTGGTTTTGTTTATGAAAAAGATAATGCTTCAAAAGAAAACACAGTTGTAGAATTCAGGAAATCACTTCAATGAATATTCTATCCTCTGGGTGTTCCCAGAGAGATGAAGTAAATGCCACATTCTCTGGCCACCTTGACTTCTCTCCAATGCCTTTAAAGAGATTTTTAAAATTATATCTAGTTTTCTAGTTCTTCTTGATGTGAAGTTTGCTCTGCTGCAAACTAGTTTATCATAGCCAGAATTGAAAGATAAACAATTTTTGGAAGGAAATTGGTCATTATCTGACTGACTTTTAATTATGTGCATATATTAAGCTAGTACATACACTTCTACAATCTGTCCTAAACGTAACTCACATATATGTATGAAGACATATGTGGAAAGGTTTTACTGTATTTTTCCACAATAAAAAAATTGGAAAATATTTAAATTATTTCAATAGAAGAGTTGTATTATATACATGATAGTATATTTATTCAATGAATATTATGCATCAATTATAAAGAATGGAAATAAAATTACATTATATTAACACTGACAGGTCGTAAAGGGGTCCTTATTTCTTTACATGAAAATCAACTCAAGATGGATTAAAGACTTAAATATAAGAACTGAAACTATAAAAATTCTAGAAGATAACATTGGAAAAACCATTTCAAACATTGGCTTAGGCAAGAATTACACGACCAAGAACGCAAAAGGAAATGCAACAAAAACAAAGATAAATAGTTGGGAGCTAATTAAACTAAAGAGCTTTTGCGTGGCAAAAGGAACAGTCAGCAGAGTATAGGGGAAACCCACAGAGTAGAAGAAAATCTTCACAAGCTATACATCTGACAAAGAACTAATATCCAAAATCTATAACAAACTCAAGCAAATCAGTAAGAAAAAACTAGCAATCCCATCAAAAAGTGGGTTAAGGACATGAATAGACAATTATCAAAAGAAGATATACAATGGCCAACAAATGTGAAAAAAGGCCCAACATCACTAATGATCAGGGAAATACAAATCAAAATCACAATGTGATACCACCTTACTTCTACAAGAATGGCCATAATTGAAAAATAAAAAAACGTTAGATGTTGGCATGGATGTTGTGATCAAGGAATGCTTCTACACTGCTGGTAGGGATGTAAACTAGTACAACCACTATAGAAAACAGTGTGGAGTTTCCTTAAAGAACTAAAAGTGAACTACCTTTTGATTCAGCAATTCCTCTTATAGGTAGCTAGCCAGAGGGAAAAAAAGTCATTATACCAAAAAGATACTTGAACACATATGTGCATAGCAGCACAATTCACAATAATAAAATCGTGGAACCAACACAAACGCCCATTAATCAATGAGTGGATAAAGAAACTGTAGTATATTGATATGAGGTAATATTACTCAGCCAATAAAAGTAATGAATTAACGGCATTTTCAGTGACCTGGATGAGATTGCAGACTATTATCCTAAGCAAAGTAACTCAGGAATGAAAAACCAAACATTGTATGTTCTCACTGATATGTCAGAGCTCAGCTATGAGGACGCAAAGGCATAAGAATGATACGATGGACTTTGGGAACTTGGGGTAAGAGTAGGGAGGTAAGAGATAAAAGACTACAAATATGGTGCAATGTATACTACTTGGGTGGTGGGTGCACAAAAATCTCACAAATCACCACTAAAGAACTTACTCATGTAGCCAAATACCACCTGAACCCCCATAACTTATGGAAAAAAGGTTAATTTTTGAGTGTAAGAGTTTATAATAAATACAGCAATAAATACAATAAATAAATAGCAATAAATACAGTAAGTTACACTAATGTAAGGTAAAAAGGCATGAGTGTATTTAATGTATAAAACGTAGACTAGATGTAATGCTTTTCAAACTAGTCTTTGATGAAGACACATATTTTATTTGTTAATTTTAAAAGTTTGCATGCCAACCCTTTTATAAAATATGATTAAAATGAATAACTGATTACATCTTTTGTTATCATGAGAAAATCAATGGCTATAAAAGTTTAAGCATAGATTAAGACTTTCCACAAACTACTGAAAGTCATTTTAGGCACGACTGGTAGTGAAAGTTAGACCATACGTTAAATTGAATTGTTAAAATTCTTATAAGCCTCGTATACATTTTTTTGTTACTTACATACAAAATATTTAAAGGAGAGGTATCCACTATTTCATTGGTCTGATCTGTCCCAGCTATTATATATGTGATTTCTTCAAACACACAATTTTTAATTTTTCATTTATTAATTTTAAAGAAATGTATTAACCTCTAAATATAATATATTCTCTGTACTGGATCCTTTTCTTAGGCATCAATTCTGAATGAAGTATCTTCGTTTGTAGACTTATTTTTAGCATGTAAATTTAATTCTAAAGCAATTAACTTCAGACCTCTCCACGTTGTATATTTATCATGTAACATAAGATCAATGATCAAAGATACAGTGAATTATAAAAGTGTGTTATAGTATTTCTCTTCAGTTGAAGTAATCGCTTTGGAAGTATGCGTTGTTGAATAATGGCCAAGCATACTTATCTTCCTGAATCAGCTGCCAAGGAGACTAGGAACCAACTTTCAGTGATTACTGAAATGCATATCACCAAGTAGTGTCTTTTCCTTTTTTCTATTTTTTAAGACTTATATTTTTGGACCCACAGTAAACTAGTATAATATATTATATCATAGTTGGCTGATATCAGCTGTCCTTCCATGTACCTATATGTGGTTCTTCTAATAAAAATGTGGAGTCTAATTCTTCCCTTGAATTTGGGCTCTTAGGAACTTACAGATTGCAGTTAAAGTCATACTGTGAGAATTTGAGGCTATATCATAAAATGGGCATTTTGGTTCTTTATGTCTCATTTATTTACATATTCATACACTCACTAATTTGTTTATTTGTGCAGCAAACACAAACAAATATCTGTTACATTTTGTTATATTGAAAGAGCCATAATATTACCAAGCAATCAATGGGCTCCTTGCCTGACGTGCATAGAGGCCGATACCATGGCATGGACTTTCGACCAAAGAAAAGCTTTATTTCAAGTCAACTGGCAAGCAGACAAGAGGATATGCTCAAATCTGTCTCCCTAAGCTTGAGTTTGGGTCAGGTTTTACAAACATAGGGTAATGAAATGTAATCTGACTGGATCTTATAATGAGATGGTGCTAAGGGGCATGATCTGACTGGTCCTGCCATGAGATTACACCAGAGCTTGATCTGACTGAATCCTGGATCCTGCCATGGGGTGTCCACTTCTAAATTCAGTCCCAGCTCTTCAGACTGAGCACTTAGGTTCCCCCTGTGGTTGCATACTTGCTACATCTGGGCATGCTCAGGTTGCATGAACTTCAACCTGTGAGTCCATGGCAACTATAAAACAACTCATAACTTTGTAGTGTAAAAGTTGAACCAGATTGGCCTGATGCAGTTACAATAGCTCTGAACAGACATGTAAATACTTATCACCATATTAATGTAATCCATGTAAGTGCAGGTTTTTCTGGCACTCAAACAAAGGGATTCTGATAGTCTTCTCCCAAATAATTAAACACCATTGATATGTTTGACACTTCCTAAATTTATATGTACACATAATTGTATTACCGTATGATTTGTACCTATGCTATCAGCTACCTGCTGAATACACCAGGAAGATATCTGGTTACCTCAAACATGATAAATCAATGATGTTTTCCCTCTCAAATCTATGTTTCATTATGTATTTTTTATATTGGTGAATGTTAGAAGTATTCACACATTTGGCTGGAGGCGGTGGCTCACGCCTGTAATCCCAGCACTTTGCGAGGCTGAGGCGGGCGGATCACGAGGTCAGGTGATCGAGACCATCCTGGCTAACACAGTGAAACCCCATCTCTACTGAAAATACAAAAAAATATCCGGGTGTGGTGGCGGCGTCTGTAGTCCCAGCTACTCGGAAGGCTGAGGCAGGAGAATGGGGTGAACCCGGGAGGCGGAGCTTGCAGTGAGCCGAGATTGCGCCACTGCACTCCAGCCTGGGCGACAGAGCGAGACTACGTCTCAAAAAAAAAAAAAGAAAAAAAAAAGGAATATTCACACATTTGCTCAGGTCAACCTTTATTCATCCCTTTGCCTAACAATGAGTCAGTGACAAAATCCAGTTAATTTGGTGTCCTCAAATATCTCTCCGAATTATCTCAATACCCCATCTCCTCAAATTATCTATAGACTCCCATGTTTTCTATCACTGAATATTAAAATAACTCCTTACATATTATCTCTCAGGTTCATTTGGAACACGACAGCCTGTGTTGCTTTTTTCCCCCCAAAGTTGAAATGTGTTAGATCCCTTTCTTGATTAAAGCATTTCAATCGTTTCCCATTGTGTTCGCTGTGAATTCTACTCGAGCACAAGATGTGTAAGACATTTATGTTCTAACCTTTCCTAATTATTTCAGATCTGTCTCTCAGCCTTTATTCCCTCAAATGCAAACTTTCAATCAAGCTAAACCTGCTCTTCCCCACACTTATCATCTTCTGTTACCTCTTGGCTTATGCATTTGGTATTTGCCATGTTGAATGTTTAAACCTCTCCTATTCATCTTTGCCTGATTAAATTTCATTCTTCCCTAATTACTCAGCTTAGATGTTACCTTTTAGTGAAGAAATCTCTGAGCATTTAAATTTATTTTATCGGTTTCTCTCTAGTACTTTAGCACCTTATGTACTTTTGCATAGTGCTAGTATCTAGCAGACAGTCAATGGTAACAATTACTATTATTTATATTTAGTGGCTAGACTTGTGACCACATCAACAAATGTAAAATAAAAACTCATAGACTAGAAGAAAATTCAGTGAAAATTATTGCAGCTGTAAAGCATAAAAAATTTTTAGCACAAATAAGCATATATTGAAGTAAAAAAAATACATTGAAGTGTTTTCAAATGAAAAAGATTTGCTCTTTGAAAATCACTATTAAAAATGAAAAGGCAAGCTAGAGAGTTGGATAAAATATCTGCAACACATATTTAAAGGGACTTGTATCCTAAATATATAAAGCCCTCTTTCAATACGATAACATAAAAACAATATACAAAATGGGCAAAGATTTTTTTTTTTTAATTTATTTATTATTATTAAACTTCAAGTTGTAGGGTACATGTGCACAACGTGCAGGTTTGCTACATATGTATACTTGTGCCATGTTGGTGTGCTGCACCCATCAACTCGTCATTTACATCAGGTATAACTCCCAATGCAATCCCTCCCCCCTCCCCCCTCCCCATGATAGGCCCCGGTGTGTGATGTTCCCCTTCCCGAGTCCAAGTGATCTCATTGTTCAGTTCCCACCTACGAGTGAGAACATGCGGTGTTTGGTTTTCTGTTCTTGTGATAGTTTGCTAAGAATGATGGTTTCCAGCTGCATCCATGTCCCTACAAAGGACACAAACTCATCCTTTTTTATGGCTGCATAGTATTCCATGGTGTATATGTGCCACATTTTCTTAATCCAATCTGTCACTGATGGACATTTGGGTTGATTCCAAGTCTTTGCTATTGTGAATAGTGCTGCAATAAACATACGTGTGCATGTGTCCTTATAGCAGCATAATTTATAATCCTTTGGGTATATACCCAGTAATGGGATGGCTGGGTCATATGGTACATCTAGTTCTAGATCCTTGAGGAATCGCCATACTGTTTTCCATAATGGTTGAACTAGTTTACAATCCCACCAACAGTGTAAAAGTGTTCCTATTTCTCCACATCCTCTCCAGCACCTGTTGTTTCCTGACTTTTGAATGATCGCCATTCTAACTGGTGTGAGATGGTATCTCATTGTGGTTTTGATTTGCATTTCTCTGATGGCCAGTGATGATGGGCATTTTTTCATGTGTCTGTTGGCTGTATGAATGTCTTCTTTTGAGAAATGTCTGTTCATATCCTTTGCCCACTTTTGGATGGGGTTGTTTGTTTTTTTCTTGTAAATTTGTTTGAGTTCTTTGTAGGTTCTGGATATTAGCCCTTTGTCAGATGAGTAGATTGCAAAAATTTTCTCCCATTCTGTAGGTTGCCTGTTCACTCTGATGGTAGTTTCTTTTGCTGTGCAGAAGCTCTTTAGTTTGATGAGATCCCATTTGTCAATTTTGGCTTTTGCTGCCGTTGCTTTTGGTGTTTTAGACATGAAGTCTTTGCCCATGCCTATGTCCTGAATGGTACTACCTAGGTTTTCCTCTAGGATTTTTATGGTATTAGGTCTAAAATTTAAGTCTCTAATCCATCTTGAATTAATTTTCGTATAAGGAGTAAGGAAAGGATCCAGTTTCAGCTTTCTACTTATGGCTAGCCAGTTTTCCCAGCACCATTTATTAAATAGGGAATCCTTTCCCCATTTCTTGTTTCTCTCAGGTTTGTCAAAGATCAGATGGCTGTAGATGTGTGGTATTATTTCTGAGGACTCTGTTCTGTTCCATTGGTCTATATCTCTGTTTTGGTACCAGTACCATGCTGTTTTGGTTACTGTAGCCTTGTAGTATAGTTTGAAGTCAGGTAGCGTGATGCCTCCAGCTTTGTTCTTTTGACTTAGGATTGTCTTGGAGATGCGGGCTCTTTTTTGGTTCCATATGAACTTTAAAGCAGTTTTTTCCAATTCTGTGAAGAAGCTCATTGGTAGCTTGATGGGGATGGCATTGAATCTATAAATTACCTTGGGCAGTATGGCCATTTTCACGATATTGATTCTTCCTATCCATGAGCATGGTATGTTCTTCTATTTGTTTGTGTCCTCTTTGATTTCACTGAGCAGTGGTTTGTAGTTCTCCTTGAAGAGGTCCTTTACATCCCTTGTAAGTTGGATTCCTAGGTATTTTATTCTCTTTGAAGCAATTGTGAATGGAAGTTCATTCCTGATTTGGCTCTCTGTTTGACTGTCACTGGTGTATAAGAATGCTTGTGATTTTTGCACATTAATTTTGTATCCTGAGACTTTGCTGAAGTTGCTGATCAGCTTAAGGAGATTTTGGGCTGAGACAATGGGGTTTTCTAAATATACAATCATGTCATCTGCAAACAGGGACAATTTGACTTCTTCTTTTCCTAACTGAATCCCCTTGATTTATTTCTCTTGCCTGATTGCCCTAGCCAGAACTTCCAACACTATGTTGAATAGGAGTGGTGAGAGAGGGCATCCCTGTCTTGTGCCAGTTTTCAAAGGGAATTTTTCCAGTTTTTGCCCATTCAGTATGAAATTGGCTGTGGGTTTGTCATAAATAGCTCTTATTATTTTGAGGTACGTTCCATCAATACCAAATTTATTGAGCGTTTTTAGCATGAAGGGCTGTTGAATTTTGTCAAAAGCCTTTTCTGCATCTATTGAGATAATGATGTGGTTCTTGTCTTTGGTTCTGTTTATATGCTGGATTATGTTTATTGATTTGCGAATGTTGAACCAGCCTTGCATCCCAGGGATGAAGCCCACTTGATCATGGTGGATAAGCTTTTTGATGTGCTGCTGAATCCGGTTTGCCAGTATTTTATTGAGGATTTTTGCATCGATGTTCATCAGGGATATTGGTCTAAAATTCTCTTTTTTCATTGTGTCTCTGCCAGGCTTTGGTATCAGGATGATGTTGGCCTCATAAAATGAGTTAGGGAGGATTCCCTCTTTTTCTATTGATTGGAATAGTTTCAGAAGGAATGGTACCAGCTCCTCCTTGTACCTCTGGTAGAATTCAGCTGTGAATCCATCTGGTCCTGGACTTTTTTTGGTTGGTAGGCTATTAATTATTGCCTCAATTTCAGAGCCTACTATTGGTCTATTCAGGGATTCAACTTCTTCCTGGTTTAGTCTTGGAAGAGTGTAAGTGTCCAGGAAATTATCCATTTCTTCTAGATTTTCCAGTTTATTTGCGTAGAGGTGTTTATAGTATTCTCTGATGGTAGTTTGTATTTCTGTGGGGTTGGTGGTGATATCCCCTTTATCATTTTTAATTGCATCGATTTGATTCTTCTCTCTTTTCTTCTTTATTAGTCTTGCTAGTGGTCTGTCAATTTTGTTGATCTTTTCAAAAAACCAACTCCTGGATTCATTGATTTTTTGGAGGGTTTTTTGTGTCTCTATCTCCTTCAGTTCTGCTCTGATCTTAGTTATTTCTTGCCTTCTGCTAGCTTTCGAATGTGTTTGCTCTTGCTTCTCTAGTTCTTTTAATTGCGATGTTAGAGTGTCAATTTTAGATCTTTCCTGCTTTCTCTTGTGGGCATTTAGTGCTATAAATTTCCCTCTACACACTGCTTTAAATGTGTCCCAGAGATTCTGGTATGTTGTATCTTTGTTCTCATTGGTTTCAAAGAACATCTTTATTTCTGCCTTCATTTCGTTATGTACCCAGTAGTCATTCAGGAGCAGGTTGTTCAGTTTCCATGTAGCTGAGCGGTTTTGATTGAGTTTCTTAGTCCTGAGTTCTAATTTGATTGCACTGTGGTCTGAGAGACAGTTTGTTATAATTTCTGTTCTTGTACATTTGCTGAGGAGTGCTTTACTTCCAATTACGTGGTCAATTTTGGAGTAAGTACGATGTGGTGCTGAGAAGAATGTATATTCTGTTGATTTGGGGTGGAGAGTTCTATAGATGTCTATTAGGTCTGCTTGCTGCAGAGATGAGTTCAATTCCTGGATATCCTTGTTAACTTTCTGTCTCGTTGATCTGTCTAATGTTGACAGTGGAGTGTTGAAGTCTCCCATTATTATTGTATGGGAGTCTAAGTCTCTTTGTAAGTCTCTAAGGACTTGCTTTATGAATCTGGGTGCTCCTGTATTGGGTGCATATATATTTAGGATAGTTAGCTCTTCCTGTTGAATTGATCCCTTTACCATTATGTAATGGCCTTCTTTGTCTCTTTTGATCTTTGATGGTTTAAAGTCTGTTTTATCAGAGACTAGTATTGCAACCCCCGCTTTTTTGTGTTCTCCATTTGCTTGGTAAATCTTCCTCCATCCCTTTATTTTGAGCCTATGTATGTCTCTGCGTGTGAGATGGGTCTCCTGAATACAGCAGACTGATGGGTCTTGACTCTTTATCCAGTTTGCCAGTCTGTGTCTTTTAATTGGAGCATTTAGTCCATTTACATTTAAGGTTAAGATTGTTATGTGTGAACTTGATCCTGCCATTATGATATTAACTGGTTATTTTGCTCGTTAGTTGATGCAGTTTCTTCCTAGCCTTGATGGTCTTTACATTTTGGCATGTTTTTGCAATGGCTGGTACCGGTTGTTCCTTTCCATGTTTAGTGCTTCCTTCAGGGTCTCTTGTAAGGCAGGCCTAGTGGTGACAAAATCTCTAAGCATTTGCTTATCTGTAAAGGATTTTATTTCTCCTTCACTTATGAAACTTAGTTTGGCTGGATATAAAATTCTGGGTTTAAAATTCTTTTCTTTAAGAATGTTGAATATTGGCCCCCACTCTCTTCTGGCTTGAAGAGTTTCTGCCGAGAGATCTGCTGTTAGTCTGATGGGCTTCAAAATGGGCAAAGATTTTAAGAGACTCTATAAAGAAGAGAACGGGCGTGCAATGTTCCTTATGTGATCATATCAGAATTTAATATTTTAGGGGGTGTTTTTAACACTATTTTATCAATATAAGTAGACTTTGTTTAACAATAAAATTTTTAATGGATTTCAAGAGTGTTTACAGATAATTTTCAGTTATTTTATTGAGAAGCTATATTGACTTATTTTCCAGTGACCCAAAATATAATGCATTTATTAAAACTTGAGGTGCTCTTTTCTTTACTCTTATTTATTTCTCTTTTTTATTTTTATTTTTTTTCAGAGGTTTGCCAGTCAGAACTTTGAATTTAATTTTTTGAAAAAGAAAACCAAGAAAGTCAAATAAGGCGGCTATGTGCTCTTTCTTCCTACAAGACTGCTATCATCTGGGTAACCATGCAATTTTTCTGGATGCAACTTGACAAATCTTGACTATGACAGACCATCTTCAGTATGAATATCTATCACCAATTTGTTGTTTTTTCCAGTTAATTCAAGGACACTGTACTGTACTCCACCCATTATCTCTTTTGCATTGAACCCACCATTATATTTACAAAAATGATAGTTTTACTCCAGAGAACTGGAAACATAAAACATTTTATATGTACCTACAAGATATGCTGCATACATGGACAGAAATTAAATTGACTTTCCTTTATTCCTTGATTCTTTTTTTGAACATCACGGATGAAGCAGGAGTTTAAATATGTACATTTATGTGCACATGTGGAAAATACATTAATTTAAAAAGACATAAATATGGAAAATATGCCACAGTTCTCATTTTTAACTTACTGTTCATGGAATCTAAAAATATGATAACTGCTACCTTGGTAGATGGAGTGGCTGGGGGCCTGACATTTTGAGGCTGCTATCCATGCAGAAAAAATAATTCAGAATTGATACAGAAATCAGAGAGAAAATGAAGAATTTGCTGTCATAAAGTTTATGAAATATAGAGTTTGAAAATGACTGATAGTATTTACATGCTATTTGCCAAGCAAGGGGCAAGTAAGGGACTAAGTGGTTTATGCAAGATAATTACCTTAATTTTCACAAGAATGTGAGGCATAAATTTTAATTACGGCCTTTTTACAGATGATCAAACTGAGGCCATGAGAGATTAAGGAACTTATATGAATTCACATAACGCTGAAATGCATCGTATGTAGCTTAGAGACTAACAGTTACAGCAAAAATGTTCAAGAGAATGTGTTCCTTTTAAGATAACAAAGCTATACATATTGAACAATTTGTAATTCCCATCTGATAATGATGATCATAACTATAAGTGTGTGCATGTATATAATGTGTAAGTTCTGTGCACCTACACATAGTTGTGTGTGTATGTTTTAATATATAAATAGGTATGGCATACTTGCACAGATACACTTAATATGTACATGGGTAGAGAGGAAGGACAGAGAAACAAATATGGAAAATGCAAATAAAGCCTCTGAAAACAATGAAGTGAAACAAATTTTGATTTTATTGATTAATGAATTTAGTGATACTATTATCTCCCTGCTGAAAATAAATTGACTGTAATAATTCAAATGACAGCTATTTGGAAATCACGAAGTTTATGAAGTATTTGAAGATACTGACAAAATTTGCTTTTGCCAGGTCAGAGAAAACTTTGCCAAATAAAGTTGGATAAAATTTACGTAATACTAATAACTTAATGAAAATAGTAGAATACATTGTTTTACACCTTACTAAAAGTGCATACTATGGAGATACAATGTTAATGAGATATGCAAACTGATCTCAGTGAGACAGCCGACCTTGCATTTTGTCCTGTAAAATTTGACACTAATAGCATGCAGACAACATTTCTGGCTTTCAAACTAAAGTTAAATGGTAGTGCCTATTGAGAAAGTCACGGGAGCTGCGGGCTGAATATGGGTCATTAGAGATGTATAATTGAGCTACAATTATGGTAAACATCTGACAGTTTTTTAAAACACTGACAACTTAAGAAAATATATCTTTATAATAAAATGTATTTTCTAAATGTCAAATTGCAGATAACTTAAATTTTTGATAATCTATAATAATTTGCCAAGGAATATAAAAATTACAGAATGACAAATCATCAATTAAATATCAGATCTAAGTTTTAGATTTAAAAAATATATCTTTATAACCATAGTGTGTTTTAATTGCCTTTTCAAAATTCATTTAAGTTCTAATTATTTTAGATATAAGCTGAGTAATATCCTATGGTACGACACAAACCATTCCAACACCAGGGGAGTTGGTTTTGCTCTCAGTGTAAGGGCTGGAACTTACCTTGTGGGAATGTGATAAAATTATTCTTAACTCTAAGGGATTTTCCAACTCTTTGCATAGAATAGCCTTTTTGTTTCATTAGAATATGATTATTGAGAAAGGAACCAGGTTTAGAGAAAGATTTTCCCAAATTATGAGCATTTACTTTTTTAATTTTTAATTTTAATTATTATGGCTGCATAATAGTTATACATGTTAATGGGATAATATGACATTTTGATGCAAGCATGCAATGTATAATGATCAAATCAGGGTAATTGGGGCAGGCATCACCTTAAACATTTATCATTTCTTCATGTTAAGAATATTCCCATTTTGGTTTTGATTTGCATTTCTCTAATGATGATGAACTTTCTTTCATATGTTTGTTGGTGGCATAAATGTTTTCTTTTGAGAAGAGTCTGTTCATATCCTTTGCCCACTTTTGATGGGGTTTTGTTTTTTTTAATTGTAAATTTGTTCAAGTTCCTTGTAGATTCTGGATATTAGACCTTTGTCAGATGGTTAGATTGCAAGGCTGTGGAGAAATAGGAACGCTTTTACACTGTTGGTGTGAGTGTAAATTAGTTTAACCATTGTGGAAGACAGTGTGGCAATTCCTCAAGGATATAGAAACAGAAATACCTTTTGACCGAGAAATCCCATTACTGGGTATATACCAAAAGGTTTATAAATCATTCTACTATAAAGACACATGCACACATATGTTTATTGCAGCACTATTTACAATAGCAAAGACTTGGAACCAATCCAATGTCCATTAATGATAGACTGTATAAAGAAAACGTGGCACATATATACCCTGGAACACTAGGCAGCCATAAAACAGGATGAGTTCATGTCCTTTGCACAGACATGGATGATGCTGGGAGCCATCATTCTTAGTAAACTAACATAGGAACAGAAAGCCAAACACCGCATGTTCTCACTCATAAGTGGGAGTTGAACAACGAGAACACATGGACACAGGGAGGGGAACATCACACATCAGGGTCTGATGGAGGGTTAGGGGTAAGGGGAGGGAGAGCATTTTAGGACAAATACCTAATGCATGCGGGGCTTAAAACCTGTATGATGTGTTGATAGGTGCAGCAAACCACCATGGCGCACATATAACTATGTAACTAACCTGCACATTCTGCACGTGTACCCCAGAACTTACTGTAAAAAAAAAAAAAAAAAAAAAAAAAAAAAAAAAAAAAATTCCCGGAGGAGGCAGACCATGGGTGAATAAAAGCCTCCACAGATTCACCTTTTGACAGGAATACAAACTGAACTACAATCCACACAACAAAGCACCTTCATAATAACCAAAAATCAGGTTAGCTATCATAGAACCTGGTTTTAACACCATATCAAGGAAAGAGGCACTAAAGAGGATAGAAAAGACAGTGTGAATTGCTGGCATCACTCCACCCTTATCTTTTTGCAGTGGCCACACTACTCAGAGAGAGAATCTAAGTGCTTTGAGAAGAGAGAGCACAGTAATTGTGGGACTTTGCATTTGAACCCCGTGTTGCCCTGTCACAGGGGAAAGCAACACTAAGCAAAACTCAGCTGAAACCTACAGAGGGAGAATTAGACCAGCCCTATCCATGGGGCAGTCACTCATCTCAGCGGTTGGGACCTGAGTTCTAGCTAGCCCCACTACCATGAGCTAAAGGGCTCTGGGTTCCTGAATAAACTTGAGAGGCAGTCTAGGCCACAGAACTGCAATCCTAGACAAGTCCTGGAGTTGTGCTGGGCTTGGACTCATGGATCATAGGACATGCAACCCAGTGAGACACCAACTGGGAAGGCCCAGGGAATGAATACAGGTTGTAGTCAGAGAGTACTCACCATGGGCATGGGGTGGTGGTGGCCACAGGGAGAGACTATTCCTCTTGTATAAAGGGGAAGGAAGAGTGGGAAGGACTTTGCCTCATGGTTTAGATGCCAGCTCAGCCACAGTAAAATAGAGTACCAGGTAGATTCTTAAGGTTTCTGGCTTCAGGTCCCGCTCCAGATGACACCTTGGAGACCAGCAAGAACTGGAGAGAGCTCACTGCCCTGAAGAGAAGGATATGATCCTGGCTGGCTTTGCCAACTGCTGATTGTAGGGCTCTGAGGTCTTGAGTGAACACAGGCAGTACCAAAGCAGTGGTTATCACAAGCCTTGGGTGAGACCCAGTACTGTGATGGTTTAGATCTGACCCAGCACAGCCCCAGGGTTGGTGGCCACAAGGGTGCTTGTGTTACTCATCCCCCAGCTCCAGCAAGATCAGAAAAGGGAGAGAGACGAGAGAGAGAGAGAGAGAGAGAGAGTGTTGGGTGGTTTGGGAGAAAGTAAGCGAAGAGAATAAGAGTCTCTGACTGGTAATCCAGAGAATTCTCGTGGATCTTATTCAAGATTACCAAGGTGGTACCTCTACAGATATGCAATAGCCACAGCACCACTGGCTGTGTAGCAGTAGATATGGCTATAGTAACCAAAGATGTAGATTATAACACCCTAGTCCATTTGAAAACCTGGAAAGCTTTCCCAAGAAGGATGGGTACAACCAAGGCTAGGTGTCAAAGACTAAAATAATACCAAACTCTTAAATGCCCAGACACTCTTGAACATCCACAAGCATTAAGACCATCCAGGAAAACTAGTCCATTTTGTGCGGTGATGTTTTCCTGGATGCTCTTGATGCTTGTGGATGTTCAAGAGTGTCCAAGACTGGAGTGACCAATCTTGGAGAGACAGAGATGTGTGACTTCTCAGACAGAGAATTCAAAATAGCTATTTTAAGGAATCTCAAAAAAATTCAAGATAATACAGAGAAGGGATTCAGAGTCTTATGAGATAAATTTAACAAAGAGATTAAAATAATTAAAAATAAATTCTGGAGTTGAAAATGCAATTAAAATACTGAAGAATGTAAAAGAGTTTCTTAACATCAGAATTCATCAGGCAGAAGAAAGAATTATTGAGTTTGAAGACAGGCTATTTGAAAATACACAAATGAGACAAAAGAAAAAAAAATAAAGCAGAAAGAAGCATGCCTACAAAATCTAGAACACAGCCTCAAAAGGGCAAATCTAAGAGTTATTGGTCTTAAGGAGGGAGTAGAGAGAGAGGGGTAGAAATTTTATTCAAAGGGATTATAATAGAGAACTTCCCAAAGCTAGAGAATGATACCAATATTCAAGTTCAAAAAAGTCATATAACACTAAGAACATTTAGCCCAAGTAAGAATACCTGAAGACATTTAATAATCAACTCCAAAAGGTCAAGGATAAGGAAAATATTTTAAAAGCATCAGGAAAAATACAAACACAATACGTTATATAACAATTGGTCTCTAATATATCTGCCAGCAGAATTCTCAGTGGAAACCTTACAGGCCAGAAGAGAGTGGTGTGACATATTTAATTTGCTGGAGGAAAAAATAAATGTTGGTGAGGATATGGAGAATAGGGAACCCGAGTACACTGTTGGTGACAATGTAAATTATTACAGCCACTCTAGAGAATGGTTTAGAGGTTCTGCAAAAACTAAAAATAGAACTTTCATATGATTCAGCAATCCCACTGCAAGATACATACCCTAAAAAACAGAAATCAGTGTATCAAAGAGATGTCTACACTCCCATGTTTATTACGGCACTCTTCATGACAGCCAAGATTTGGAAGCTACCTAAGTGTCCATCAGCAGATGAATGTATTGAAGGAAATGTGGTACATATACACAATGGAGTACTATTTGCCCATAAAAATGAATGTGATCCTGTCATTTGCAAACACATGGGTTAATAATATTCTGTTGTGTATATGTACCACATTTTTTTATCCATTCATCCACTGATGGACACTTACATTGATTTCATATCTTAGTTATTGTGAATAGTGTCATAATAAATATGGGAGTGCAAATATCTCTTTAATACATTGATTTTCTTTTCTTTTTTTTTTTTTATATTGTATTAGTCCATTTTCATGCTGCTAATAAAGACATACCCGAGACTGGGTAATTTATAAAGAAAAAGAGGTTTAATGGACTCACACATTTTCATGGCTGGGGAGGCCTCACAACCATGGTGGAAGGTGAGGGAAGAGCAAAGGCATGCCTTAATGGCATCAGGCAAAGACAGAATGAGAACCAAGGGAAAGAGGTTTCCCCTTATAAAATCATCAGATCTTGTGAGACACATTCACTACCAAGAGAACAGAAGAGGGGAAACTGCCTCCATGATTCAATTATCTCCCACTGGGTCCCTCCCACAACTCATTGGAATTATGGGAGCTATAATTCAAGATGATATTTGGGTGGAGACACAGTCAAACCATATCAGATATATACCCAGAAGGAAGATTGCTGGGTCATATGAAATCTGAAGATATGACTTGTGTTTCTTTTAGCAACTTGGCCATCAAGTGTTCTGTTACCCTTCATCACAGTACCCAATATCCTCCCGAAAATCTTCAGAGAAATATACAGCCTCATGTATCATAATTAACATTAATATTTATTGAGTACGAATTGTGCCAGATACTGTGTTATGCATTTTATTTACATTATCTTAATACCAAAAATAATTTCATAAGTTAGGGCAGATGCTTTTCTCCATATTTACAGTTGAAACTGATGCTCATAGAAGGCACATAATTTTCCCAGAATAACACAGAAGTGGTGGCATAGCTGGGATTTGAAACCAAGTTTAATTAAGTTCATTGTTTATTTTCTTAATGTCTATACTTGATATTTGACATTTTGGTGAAGGGCTATATTGACTATCTGAACTCTTGATATACGGAAAATGTAGGTTATCACAGACTTTGGTGGGAATAGACCCTTTCCCCTTTCTTCCTTGATAGAACATGAGAAAGCTTGTTCTTGCTTTTCCAGTGTTCTCTTCAATAGGGAACAGGTGTGTGACCCATACTCTACCACTCTGCCTCACTTGTCCAAAGTGGCAACTCTGAAACACTAATGCAAATAAGAGGAGACTAGAAATGATTAATTGTGTGTTTGTGGAATTAAGAGTTTCATGGTGATCTCTAAATAAAAGATTCATGTTTTATGTAAAGGTGGCTTCCCTGTTTAGCTGGACAGATGTCAAAATATGTTCCCATAATCAGGGATTCTGACCCATGTCCATGACCTGCTAAGAGCTCTGTGAGAAGGCTGATCAAAGGGTATCAGTCATATGGCTAGGTGTGGTGGCTCACGCTTGTAATCTCTGCACTTTGGGAGGCTGGGGCAGGCAGATCACTTGAGGTCATGAGTTCAATTCCAGCCTGACTAACATGGAAAAACCTGTCTCTACTAAAAATACAAAAAATAACCAGGTGTGGTGGTGTGCACCTGTAATCTCAGCTACTCAGGAGGCTAAGGCAGGAGAATTGCTTGAACCCGGGATGCGGAGGTTGCAGTGAGCCAAGATTGTGCCACTGCACTCCAGTCTGTGCAGCACAGGAGACACCATCTCAAAACAACAACAACAAAGACAAAAAAAGAGGATATCTTAAATAGGTAAGAAATCCCCCCTTCTTGGAATATCTATCACAAAATAAAGAACAATATCACTTTTTTCCTTAAAGCAAAGTTTAGTCTATCAGCAAAAAAATACACAAGCTGTTTTCATCAGCTTGTATTTTCTCCCATAATAGATCTGCATTTTTTATCTTGGTTGAATGACTCTTTGAAACTCTAGATGGCCTGCCAAACACTTCTTGTTATTCATCGTCGATTCACAAGGTTGTTCTTAACTCTCAGGTAATTACACATTTTAAAACTTCCAGTCACCATTTTTGAAATGTGTGTAAATAACAGCTGGGCTATTGTTTTAATGTATAATGAAGCACACACAATTCATTTTTATGAAACAAAAAGCCACTGAGTCATTGGCATACCATTTTTTCTCTTACTTCTGCTTATAATCTTAAAACTATACAAATTGCCATTAGAGGGGAAAATCTACAGGTATATTGTCAAAGCCATTTTGTTGTCATGTTTCCCATTAGGAAAAAAAAAATGGGTTATCATTAAAAAGGAAGGCTTGCAATAGATAGGCCAACAGAAGCAGTTTTCAGATTAATTTATATGCTGTCATTAGTTGCAATAGGAACTATCTATGGAAATCCAGCATTTATATATGAAGACTGGCTGAAGGAAATCAAGAAATTTGAAAACCCATAGTATCAAAATTGTAAATTCTCAAAAGGATAAACACAAAAGTGTGAATTTGTTATGTGTTTTTTGAACTATATTCATATTATACCATAAGGGAGTGGGGAAAAGGAAAAAGTCTTCTTGTTAGTAGCTTTCTATTGGTATGTAACATATTCTAAACATTTTCACTAAAGTCTATTGAAAAATTCTTATGATAAACGTTTTTGAACATTTTTATGTTAATTTAGGAATCTGGACACTTTTTGGGCTACCAACTAATATGATACCATCTCTATATTCAAGGATACAAAGTAAAGAGTTCCGTAAGTAATTTACTGATAAATATGATATTTAAGGTATATAACTTGAATCACATTTAAAATATAGGTTATATAGAAAAAAGAATAATCATACATCAGTGCAAAAAAAAAAAAAAAAAAAGCAGAGGTGAGGAATATTGTTGGTCATAGCCAGAGAATATCAGTACTCATTAAAAAATAAAAAAGGTAAATTGAGACAAAAAAGAAAAGCAAAACTTGAAGCTTTAGAACTGCATGCCCTTTCTCTTTCAGAGAAGGGAGAAAGGGGCTGAAATACAAAGAAGGGAGTCTGTGAGTGTCAGAAATGCTTTGGCCTGTAGCTGATATGTGTGGAGCTTAAGTGATAGAACCACTGTTTGTTAGAAACAGAAAGAGTAGGGGACAGAGTGCTTTTATCAACACATAAGTTTTCCAATTAGCAATGTCAAGTGTAGAGTGTTAATTTAATATTTTTTCTAGCCCCAAATTTCAGCCTTATTATATTGTTAGTGTTGCAAAATATAACATGAAGATTTGAAACTGAAATTTTACTTGTTCACATTGATCCTTCCTTTCCATGGTCTCTTCCCTAACAAACCTGTATATTTACTGCCCCAGGAAAAGAGACAATCTAGTCTGATTAAAGAAAAAAAAAAAAATCTCAGTTGTGAATTTTAATGGCTATTTTTAAACGTTTTGCAGGAGTATTGTTAAAATGCTGTTGTTATTTGCTACATTTTAAAAATTTTATTGTAGTAAGAATGCTTAGCATGAGAATCTACCCTCTTTACAGATTTTTAAATATATGATAAAGTATTGTTATTGTGGTAAGAACACTTAACATGAGATAAGCGCATTCTTAACAAATTTTCAAGTGTACAATAAAGTATTAATATCTATAGGTACAATGTCATGTAGCAGATCTCTAGAACTTTATTTATGGTGGATAACTGAGATTTTATTTTTAGTTCAAAAAGCAGAGCATCACTTATTAGGATGAAAGTCAGAAGCTCTCAGAGTATACAGTCCTCAAACTATAGAGCTGAGAATGCATGATAATGCTAAATATCTTCTTCTCATCCAAAGGAGAAAAGAATTTCACCACCAAGCATGTATCAAAGGAGTAAAATTCAAATGGGCCTTGACTAAAATGTAGATATGTTGAGTCTCTACAGTTACAATTTCCTACTTTGATCCATTTGGGTCAAATCCAAAGAAAGATCAGCAGGAGTGCAAATGAAAATGCATCGGTAAGTATGAAGGTATCTCTGAACAGATAACGTTTGTGCTTTGTTTATAAGGTAAGACCTGCCGATAATGAAAAATTGATAAAATTAGGGTAGAGTAACCCCAATATCTGAGTGAGATACTTAAGGAAATAATGCTGAGGTGATCCCATAGTTCTTGACATTACATAGAAAATCACTTCAACCGTCCCCATATCTGTTGTAAGATTGCAGAGATAAAGATGCTGGTAGTGACGGGATGATGATGGTGATCATAATGCCGACAGACATGTCTACATTCTTAACATCTATATTTTAAATCCCTCTAACAACTCCCTAATGCATGATCTGTTATTACCCTTATTTAGAGATGAAGAGAGTTTGTCATAGCTAGAAATACTGAGAGAAAATCTAGACAGTAGATTCTTTAAATTTAGAATGAGAAAAGCTAAAAGTGGAAAAGAAAATCTGATAGACAGTCATGATAGAGATGGGGTTTTCTGTAGCAAATGAGGCAGGACAGAGAACTGACAGAATGTTCAAAGTTTCAGTAAAAGCTATGGAAGATCAAGTACATCACACACACCAGAGGCCTCCTGACTGAGTGACTCATCATAGCCAACAGGGAAAACTAAAGTAGTTAGTTGAGTTTTCTCAGTGGTCAGCATAGGCCATCCATGTTTCTCTAAAATAACCAACAACCTCAAAAACATAATGTGTGATTTTTTTTACAAAAACTTTATATTCTTAAGCAACAAATACTTATTTCTCACTACAAATTCTTAGCCATTTGGGTTACAGGAGGGCTTCTGCTCGGTTGTAATCCTTTAGAAACCTAGTAAACAGTAACCACTCATTTGGATGCTCCTAGTTTCTATGCTAGAGAGAAAAATAAAAATCTGCTTGGGTGATCTTACATTGCATTTTAATGGGCTGGTCAATATATATGGGAATAATATGTCTCTTCAGTGACATGCTACTAACTTGTCTACCACTGATTTACTAACTCAGTGTATGGTCCCACCCAACCACAAAATGCTCCAGGAGGTGAAATTGTATTATGTCTTCAGAAAATAGAGAGCTGGAAATAATTGGTAAACTGTATTTCACTCTTTTGGTTACTAATATTTAGCTCAATTGTTTTCCTAAATAAAAATAAGAGTATTTGTCATTGCACAAGAGTAAAGACTCAAAATTCCTAGCCAGTTACAATATCAAACACAAAGCCCTGTGTCTTTGTAAGGTTTTTACCTCTTTGGTTTCATCACATGTGGCTATTAAATAATTTGCCCTTTTTTGCTGTCAGAGTGGCTTCTTCAGTTTTCTCATCCCTGTGGAATTTTGAGAGTTTAAAGACATTTTGAGCCTCAAATAGTCAAAAATTCACAAACTTTCCATTTACTTTCTTTTGAAAATGGTTCATGTTTTTCTGTTTTGTTTTTATTGTTGGATAATTGTGAATTTTATCCAGTCAACTGAAAATTTTGTTATGGAAGTCACGTTACGTTGTAGTCCTCGGAAAAGTATTGACATTGCTGCTTGTTCATTTGTTTGTTTTAGTAGGCAATTAATTTAGATCAACTCAAGTGTAAGACCTTTCTCTTGGAGAGCAGTTCAAGTTTCAGCACATTTCTTGAAATCTGGACCATGCATGTATGTAGTGATTTAGGGGTCAGTCAGAAGTGTTGGCAGAGAATATACATACACAGCTACACAGCATGTGGTGCTTTCCTCTCTGGATTTCTCCTTTACTAGATTCCCTCTCACTTTTAAGTGGTGTTGATTGCCTGAAACACTTATGTTTCTTGATGTTAGAAAGACTGTGTGTTTTCTTTCAAATTCTAACCACGCTATGTGGTCCTAAATTTGGTCACTTCTAAGGCTTAAGCTGTTAGTTCTAGAAACTCACCTTGTGCCTTTCCCTTCTTATAAATGTCTGTTTCCTTCCAGATTTACTTGCATTCTATTATTTTTCCACAAAGTTTATAATACTCATCTCTGGGAGGGATGATCCAAGAGGAACTTTGCCATTTAGGAATCAGAAGTTCTGAAATGAACTTTTCAGACAAACAGTAATATCTCCTTTGTAACTCATGAGAAAAAAGATTAACTGTCAAAATTTACACTTTCAAAAATTTTTCTTCTTTTCCGAGAGAGAGAGAGAGAGAGAGAGAGGGGAACAGGTGTCTCATCTACGTGATGTGTATCAGGAAACTCTAGTCCTATGAAAGAGAATAATGCCACCTGTTTCAAGGTAAGATAAGGAAAGGTGACATTGTTCATAAGAAACACAAGTGGAACTGCTTTTTGTGGTAAATAATTGTAAAAAAAAAAATTGACCTCAAAAACTGTCAGAAACTGACTCCCCCAGTGTCACCAACAAAACCTGTTGAAAAGTCAAAGTTGTGTGTATTACAGACCTAGGTCGTGGGGTCATGGGGAACATTACCTCACAAAGTTTGTCAGTGTATCCAATGGAGATATTGGAAGTTGGATTTAAGGTGGGTTTTTCAATGTAAGGATGTAAAGAAGATTGGATTCAAATCAACACACAATAGTACAGAATTGTTGGGAACACTAAGGTGAAGAATTTGACACAAACGATTTAGGGAATCTTATAGCACAGAAAACTAATGAAGTTTTTCATTGCAAAGTCAATTGATCTTTTGGTAAGTTTTCGTACTAAACAATCAAACCATTTGGTTATTTCCAAGAAACTGCTAGAACAATGAAGCCATGCTAATGAAATCAGAGGAATAGAGAAATCATGTAAAGGTAGAGAACGAAATGTGGTTTCAGTTCTCAGACTGTGGTGAATGTGAGGTTTGATGGTTTGGTTGCACTAATAATGGTATCACTTATATTGCACAAGAACAAACATTACTACCTTTGAAACTGCCACCCATGATACAAAGTAAAAGGAGAAGCTAACATAATAGAATCAAATTAACAAACAGAATCAAAGTTTGTTTTTCCTCACTTAGCCTCCATAACCAATGTAGCCAATAGCCCACTGTCCCTCACGTCAAGTAGTCTTTATCGCTTTTTCCCCAAGAGCTAATGTGGATATTTAGACAATGTACATTTTTTAAAATAAACATGCACTTTTGAGTCCAACATGACCAAAGTTTGCACCAGGTGCCATACTAATTCAAATATAAATAAGAAATAAACCATGCCTAAAGAAACAATTGTTTATAAATAACCCAGTGTATTCTCTCCTCCTGCAATGTGGGATCAGATTCCTTCAGTTAATGTTGCCACTGTATATGGGACTTTCTAGTTGTGTGTTCTCTAATTGCTATACGCGTATGTGTGCTTCTAAGTAGTCACTTTCAAGTGTGTAAGTGTGTGGAAGGAGATTTATTCTAAGAATGATGCTCAGCATAAACAGAAGATTTTCTCATCTCTGTTAATCTCACCTATTTTAGGGTGCATCTAAGTATTGGATACATTAGAATATTCTGTTTCATGCCTGTTTTCCAAATTGTATTTTTTCATATGGCCTTCTTTTCCTATCACGTATGCTTTCAGTTGAATGAAACCTTATAAGGTGACCATCACTATGATTACATACCAATATGAGTCTAAACATTTTACTCAATCATTAATTTTTTTTTAGTTCACTATGTGACATTAGTGTAAGTTTCCTAGAAACTAAGACAAAGGTCAATTTTAATGACATTGTGTCCGGAATTTGTTCCTTCGGGTGGGTTCTTGGTCTTGCTGACTTCAAGAATGAAGCCACGGACCCTAGCAGCGAGTGTTACAGCTCTTAAAGATGGTGTGTCTGGAGTTTCTTCCTCCCGGTGAGTTCGTGGTCTTGCTGACTTCAGGAGTGAAGCCACAGACCTTTGCAGTGAGTGTTACAGCTCTTAAAGGTGGTATGTCAGCTGGGCGTGGTGGCTCACGCCTGTAATCCCAGCACTTTGGGAGGCCAAGGTGGGTGGATCACGAGGTCAGGAGTTCAAGACCAGCCTAGCCAAGATGGTGAAACCCCGTCTCTACTAAAAATACAAAAAAATTAGCCAGGCGTGGTGGCACGCGCCTGTAATCCCAGCTACTCTGGAGGCTGAGGCAGAGAATTGCTCAAACCTGGAGGGGCGGAGGTTGTAGTGAGCCGAGATTGTGCCACTGCACTCCAGCCTGGGCAACAGAGCGAGACTCCATCTCAAAAAAAAAAAAAAAAAAAAAGGTGGCATATCCAGAGTTGTTCCTTCCTCCCGGTGGGTTTGTGATCTCACTGACTTCAGGAGTGAAGCTGCAGACTTTTGCAGTGAGTGTTACAGCTTATAAAGGTAGTGCTGACCCAAAGAGTGAGAAGTAGCAATATTTGTTGCCAAGAGTGAAAGAACAAACCTTCCACAGCATGGACGGGGACCCAAGCAGGTTGTGGCTGCTGGCTTGGGTGGCCAGGTTTTATTCCCTTATTTGGCCCTGCCCACATCCTGCTGATTGGTCCATTTTACAGAGTGCTGATTGGTGTGTTTACAAACCTTTAGCTAGACACACAGCACTGATTGGTGCGTTTTTACAGTTTTGATTGGTGTATTTACAAACCTTTAGCTATACATAGAGCACTGATGGGTGTGTTTACAATTCTTTAGCTAGACAAAAAAGTTGTCCAAGTCCCCACTGAACCCAGAAGCCCAGCCGGCTTCACCTCTCAACATCACACAATGAGACACCAAGATTACTCCTCTTCACCAAACAAAGTTGTGTTTCTTGACTCTCTTTTCTCTTAATATGACTTATTTGCACATCTAACACCATGGTATGAAAGCTTGTGACTGACCATTGTATACAAACTATTTGTAAACTTGGTCAGACATATCAGGCTGTCCCTATCTTGTGCCTTTAGTGAGACTCATGAGGTTCTTACAACAATAGAAATCTGATTAACCTCAGTATGGATACCTCAAGATACCTGAATAAGCACTTATGTTCGGCCAATGTGGTATATTGAAAGTGTTGAATTTAATATATTCTTGCTGAAAAAAAACTTACCTGAATGTTTTTGTGTAATTAGCAAGCAGATCCTGTGATTTCCTACTCCAGGTGGCAAGAACTCAATCAACTTAAAAAACAAAATAAAATACTTTAAGAAAAATGTATTTTAAAAGTAGGACAGCATGACATTCAACTGTTTATATAGATATGAACAGATTGAATGAGTTTGATTAGGCAACTTCCTTGGTGAAAATTTCAGCTTTTAGTTGTCTAGTGGCCTTCAAACATGTATTAGAGGTCAGAGAAAAGAAAAATTTAAAACTCCTGCAAAGTCTTCATAGTTGTCTTAGCAGCTGGAAATTTGTGAACAAGTGCAGTGACATTTACAGCTAGTTTGATTGCTAGGGATGATGAGGTGACCTTGTTAGTCAGAGAAACTTTTAGCATTTTTTCTTCACAACTGAAAACAGAACAGTCATGAGCGCTATACTCTCTAAAGAGAAACACATGGGCATACATAGCTCTGCATTCCCAAATACAGGTATTTAAGGAAAGAAAAAAATAATTTGTTTAAACTCATAAGTTCTTGAAAAATACTAAAACCAATAATTTTGAAACAGAAATTATCATGAAATAACATTGTATGAAAATTTATTTTTAAAAAAGAGGCATGAGGAATAGACTTTATAGGTTTAAACTATATATCCATAATAGAAAGGGAGACAAAACCCTGAATTAAGAATGCAATTCCTGTAGTATGACTTTGGCAATTAGACATAAGAAGCAGAGAATCCTTGCATTTTCCTCCCAATTGTGCTTCCAGCATGAAGGATAATTAGAGGCAACAGTGAAGACTATCTTACTCTGAGAGTAAGATAGTCTTTCTCTGAGAATTTCCTTCTTCTGTAGTAAACTTTAACATTCCTTTATTTTTTTCCCTAATTCACTACCACTCTTTGATTTCATACAACCTGTCTAAATAGTGTTTCAGGAAAAAAATATAGCAATCATGTAATCCTTATTATGAATATAAACCAAGCTCTCATTGCTCTTAACAAACATTGGCATTTTAATATTTCTTAATTGTAGAATAAAGAACTCAACTGACTACTAGAATCCATTAAAAGAATGGTGAGATAGAGTGTGAAAATATCAATTCTTAGATATAATAATTTTAAGAAAGTTTTTTTGTTTGTTTGTTTGTTTGTTTTTTTTTTTTTTTTTTAAGTGGGAAAAGATCTAGAGTCATCCCTTCAACAAAGACAGAGATTTGGCCATACTACTGTAAAGACAATGCAGGCAATACATATCAATTCTACTCATGGGAAGACATGTACCAAGAAGTAGATCCAAAGGGCAATCATCTGGACTTCCTTCATTAGGAAATTAACTAGGCTAAATTCAATTAACTTTGAATATATCTGCTGGAAAATCCTAAATGTTAATGAGTCAAAGCAACAAAGTAAGGTAGGAATTGCCTTCCCAAGTATCCCATTTGACCTAACATCCAGGCTCTTCTACTTGGTAATTTGTGCAAATGTGAGGAAGTATTTAGCTTTTCTTGAGCTTTAGTTATCTCCGTTGTAAGAATCCGCATGCTTGTTTGGTGAATTAAATGAGATCACACATAAGCATGCCTATCAAATCGTGTTTACCACTTTCACAGTTCTTTAGCATTTTATTTTTTAATTGAGTTTGTATATAAATGAATGAAGCAAATGAGCAAAGAAGTTTTAAGAGTTCTGCTCTTCTGCTACTAGAAAGCAATGCCCGGCCTGGCGCGGTGGCTCACGCCTGTAATCCCAGCACTTTGGGAGGCCAAGGCAGGTGGATCACAAGGTCAGGAGATCGAGACTACGGTGAAACTCCGTCTCTACTAAAAATACAAAAAAATTAGCCGGGCGTGGTGGTGGGCGCCTGTAGTCCCAGTTACTCAGGAGGCTGAGGCAGGAGAATGGAGTGAACCCGGGAGGCGGAGCTTGCAGTGAGCCGAGATCGTGCCACTGCCTGGGGGACAGAGTGAGACTCCGTCTCAAAAAAAAAAAAAAAAAGAAAGAAAGAGAGCAATGCCCTGCTAGTGCACTCTTGGTCATCTTGGGAAAGGGCGCACTTCAGTGTTTTAGTACCTATGTCAAAGATTTCATGTGTCTGTTTATTTCACTGTAATTTAATTAAAATTTGTGGTCATAGGTCAGAAAAGAGCTAATCTTATTCATAGGTACAAAGGTACAGAAACTAAGATTAATTTTATTTTTGTTCATCTTTATCATGAAGTCTTATACTATAGTTATAAAACTAAAAGATAGTTCTGAGTACATTTATTTCTAGGAATTGTAACAACTTAATGTAAATTGTTTCTCAGTATCCATGGAGAATCAGTTCCAGGGCTGCCTCAACCCCACAGCTACCAAAATTCACAAATCCTCAAATTCCTCATATAAAATGGTATAGGAATTGCATTTTACATGCAGATATCCTCCCATATACTTTAAATCATCTCTAGATTAATTATAATATCTAATACTATATAAATACCATGTGAATAGTTGTTACATTATATTGTTTAGGGAATAATAACAGGAAACAAAATTTGTATGTGTTCAGTACTGAAGGCAATGATCCTTTTTTCCCCCCAAATATTTAAAATCCGCAGTTGATTGAATCCATGATGCACAACTTGTGCATACAGAGGCCTGACTATATGTAACTGTTAAACTTTAATTGGTAGCACAAGACAATATAGAAAAAGAATCAGAATTTATCCTGCTTCTCACTACGTACCCAAAGGATGGATGTCAGTAATTGCCCACATTTTTCTAGTGTCTTTTTAATATTGATACCCAGGTTTATTTTTAGAGTATAGTTTTGTGGTTTGGAAGGGAATTCTGATTTTTTTAAGCTCACGAATAAAGTCACATCTTTTAGCCCAAAATGTGTTTAAGAACAGCCAATAACAATATTAAGCTAACCATAGAATTTCTTTCTATAGTTACTGGTCCAGGTTAGACTAATTGGTGCAAAGTTTAATATTTGAATATAAACAAGGAACTGCATTGCGCCAGTTGCTAACAGTAGCTGTGCTATAACCATTAAGAAAGCTATACACATTAAAAGGTCAAGCCAAGGTAACAGGACATAGGATATTACAAAATTGGAGTTAATTTCTTTATTAAGCCATGCCTGAAGGAAGTCTTGCCTCTGGAGTTTCTGTTTACAATAATATAATAAATCAACTTATTCTTTAATCCAGTTTGATTTTGATTTTCTGACATTTGCAATGTCTAGTGTCTTGACCCAGCTCAAATTTGATAAATAACCCTCTCCAAAAATTTATTTTAAAAGCCCTTTAAGGATTTTCTAAATTGTCTTTCTCTATTATTTTCATGGCTTTCAACGAATCGGGGTATAGAGTTAGAAACTTTCCTTCCAAGAACATTTATAAGACAATTTACAACTTGACTCTAGTTAGTTATCCATCCCCTGCTCTTTTATAGAAAAGATTTGCCTTGGCCAGGTGAGGTGGCTCACGCCTGTCATCCCAGCACTTTGGGAGGCCAAGGCGGGCAGATCACCTGAGGTCAGGAGTTAGAGACCAGCCTGGCCAACATGGTGAAACCCTGTCTCTACTAAAAATACAAAAATTAGCCTGGCATGGTGGCGGGCACCTGTAATCCCAGCTACTCGGAAGGCTGAGGAAGCAGAATCGCTTGAACCCGGGAGGTGGGGTTGAAGTGAGCCGAGATCATGTCACTGCATTCCAGCTGGGAAAAAGAGCAAGACCCTGTCTCAAAGGAAAAAACATTGCCTCATCTCAACTGTTCCTGATGGTCTCCACATATGTCAGACATAGTCCCATCTCAACATTTTGTACATGATCTTATATAAAATACCTCCTTAAGAGTTTCTTCTTTCAAAGTCTAGCACAAGTTTCCATGTATGAAGATCTCACTAATGTCTTTATAAAATTTCTTTAATGCATCTCTAGTGTCCACTATGAATCCTTTCTTTTCCAAATACATGACTCCTATTCTATTTGTATGCCACTTGATGTGAATCAAAATCGGTTTCATAATACAATCCTTATTGCTAAGAGCTGTATATTTTATCATATTTTATTCCCATTTCACCCAATACCATTCTATATACACACCTACTTCTTTGTATTAATTTTTACATTTGCATTTGTGTTCTTCAGAATTTGTTTGAACTGCAAATTGTACTGTAAGGTTGATATTGCTAACCAAACAATTTTCCAGAACTTCATATAGTTCTCATAAATCATGAGACTATGTAAATTTTATTGGAAGTGTCCCCCATTCAACAAATATTTATTAAAATTTTAGAGTAACTCAGTATACTGCCCATTGTTAGCAATACCCAATGAATAACAGTCTCTGCTTTCATTGTCTGGTGGAGAAGGCATACAAAATTAAATAATAGAACTAGGGATAATAATTCAAATAATTGACTAAGATACATGGAAGGAGGGGCACTTCCCTAAGACAGGATGACTATATGTCTTCTTTGCTTAGGGAAGTCCCAAGATAGGCGTGTTGTACTGGAATTCCATCTGTGTTGAAATTTCTTCCTGAGCTGTAATGTTAACAGTAACACATTATAATTAAAAGTTTCATTCAAGTAAGGCAAGGTCGATTTGGAGGCTTCCCTTTGTACCTGTCGTTTCTGTCATATATTTACTTATGAAATCCTTGTTCATTAAAGAAGGTTTACTCTTTGTAACACATAGTTTAATCTGAATTGTGACCAGTGGTAACTGATCTCTATTTTCATTAACACTTTTATATGAAATCTAACCTACTACACATTTTCTTCTAGACAGCATGCAGAATTTAAAGCAAAAACCTGTGAAGTGTGCTTAGACGCTCATTATTATAGACAGTTATTCCTTGTAGTCTTGGGAAGTAATACAAGGAAGTATTCAATAGCACTGCCTACAAGATACTAGATGTATCAGCTAGGTTTACCATAGTTTATGGCACAGCCTTCACATAAAACTAAGACTTCAAGTCAGTGGGCTCAGTGGGAAATGTAGAATATTGGAAATTTCAAATATAGGAAATGTGTGGCAAGTAGTCCGAGCAATACAGCCATAACCTACACAGAGTAGTCTGGAAGTTCTACGTTTTGTAAAACTAATACAAAATGTATTAGAAGTAATACATTTTGTTTGGCAGTACATTTTTATTTGTTTATGAGTTGCCTATGTATTTTGCAATGAACACTTTCAGCAGCAATGATCAAAACAGTAATGTTTAATGAAAACTACATTTAAATGTCCATTCCTCAAGAAAGCACATAGTGAATATATAACTTGCACAAAATGTGTACTTTCCATTGTGGGGTTATAATAACATAAGTGATCAGATGAATTTCCTCAGACACGGCTCTGCTGAAAAAGCATTAGCATCTACTTCAAAATTAGTAGTGTTAGCAAGATTGTACGAAAGATGATGATTTAACATGTAGTACATTAGAAGTACATTGACATTTTATTCCATGAAGCATGTCTTTTCATTTAAATCAAGTATGTGCATTTTTAAACTTTTTTTCATTTTAAATTTCAAGCTGTCTCAAGTAGATATCATAAATGTTAAATTTTGCCTCTTTTAGCAGAAGAGGAACTTTACAAACAGCTAAATAATACCAGTGTCATTGAATGGTTCAAATAAAGTAAATAGTTAATTCTAATAATTTTTTTTTCCTAATGACTCATGGAATCCAAGTATCACTTTTAGAATTTTTGTCTTTCTGAAACAAAATAGTTGACTTCATTGTCAATACTGCTACAAGCTCAGTTAAAAAACATACATTTTTAATTGAAAATATAGAAATACATTTTGGTGGAGGACAAAAGAGGTTGGATTTGGTGAAGGATGCAGTAACTTGATTCTGTGGAGTAAAGTGAAGAGATAATGGAACCGCATAAGGAAAAATTATACATATTATTTAGGTTCCTTGATACTATTGTTGAATACCAAACTGCTTATATAAAAGCTGCAATTCCACAAGACCAGACAAAGAAGTACTGGTGAGTTGTAAACTAAACTATCTTTAGAACTTGGTACACTGCTAAAAAATAATTGTGTTCTAAGTAGCAAGAGTAAACAGGTCTTATTAAACACCAGGTTGAGTAATGAGATTCCTCCAGAGGAGCCATGCCTTAATAGTAGGGCTAAAGTGGCTCAGGAAAGAGTTCTACAAAGCTTTAAGAGAGCTATGATAATCAAGCAACCTACCAATAATTAACTGCTGGCAAACCAAGTGTGGCAATAGTCAAAGAAAAAAACACACAGAAATTACCACTGAACAACTCAGAGTCACAATGTCAAGCATTTAATCAAAAATTAGTAGAACTATGGTGGAGCAAAAAGTTATGATTCAATAGCACATGAGAAAGGTCAGACAAAAGAAGTGGGTCCATAATTAAAAGAGATATTGGGATTAGCAGGTAAGAATTTTAATCTAACTATCAAAAACTTATTCAATCACATTAACATTATATACGCATGTGAACTCATATGAGTATATGTAGGTAAAGCAATGCAAGATATATGAAATAATGAAATAGAACACTGAGTTAAAAAATAAAACCTCTCACATACATTCTACAGATAGGCTCAAGAATTGATTTGATGCTACAGAAAACAACAAATGTAAACAGTATGCTTGAATTCATAACCATAGAAACTGCCAACTGGAGCACAGAAAAATAATTGTGTGATAATATAATTGAAATATATTATCAAATAATTAATATAATTGAAAAATTGAAAAATAATAAAAATAATTGAAAAATAATTGAAAAATAATAAATAAATAATTATTATAAAAAATAATTTTTATAACTAAAAACAAAACAGAGAGACAATGGCATGTGGAAAATATCACTTTATCTACTATACATAACGGAAACCTACAAATGGAGGTGGACATAAAATCACTTGAATAAATAATGGTTGAAAAAGTTTCCAATTTAATGGAAACCTAAGGAAATGAAAACATTGTTTCTAGTACTCTGAGACTCTAGGTCGATCTCTTTCTCTCTCTCGCTCTCTCTCTCTCTCTCTGTGAGACTGTATATCAATCTTTACCTCTCTCTTTTACACTCTCTCTCTCTCTCTCATAAATAGTTCCCTCTTGAAGTATTTCTCTGTATGTGTGTTTCTCTCTCATATGGCAAGCTTGAAAATTTGTACTTTCAGACGTTTTGAACTTAGCTTATCTCTTTAACTTTTTCAGGTTAAAATATCATAAATGACATGAGCAGTCGATGTTTTGTTTGTTAGTGGAGCTTTGCTTCTTAAGCATCAAAACACTGTAGAATATTTTATTCTGCTGTTTCAATTTCCCATATTCATGCACGCCTCTAACATTTGGTAAAGGTTAATGGGGAAAACTAGCTGTGATTTCTGTGTTCTTCTGGTTATAACTCCTTAAGCTATACCCCAAAGTTCACTCTTTTCTATTTTCCCTATTAGAAACTTCTGACAAAGGCAAGAGAGACAAGTTATCTACCTTTAACAGACTTAGAGAAGATGTCCAAGGAAAGAAATCGTTAAATATTTCACTTTACCTAGAAAGTGCTCTTCACTCTGCAAAATTTTTAACTTGTCTCAACTTCTTTGTATCCATTACTTCTTTGTAGTCATTTGATGTTTTTAAACAATAGGTCACAACATTATTTCTATTTAAATATTTCACATTGCCTGTTTTTAGTAGATAGTAGCTTGCATCTACTAAATATTACTACATCCTACTCAGAAGCAACTGAGAACAGGCATTTTTAAATTTTTAGATTACATTAAAATATCCCTGTAATTATTTCATCACCAAAATAAAAAACAATAACCTTAATCTGCAAACTTTATCTTAAAAGACAAGGCAATACAATATAAACTAAAGAAGGAAAGTGCTCAAAACAAGTTGATGGATAACAAAATATGAAGAATACAGTCATTAGAAGAATAAACCAATCCATCAAATAAGATGGTTTTTACAGCAGACCATTTGCTCAAGGGCTTCCCACATATTCCCCTGCCAATGGGTTAGACAACTTTCAAAAAGAACTTGTGTTTCCTCTGGATTAATACTGTAGCCAGTGCTACAATATTTCATTTCTTCTTTTTATTATTCAATCTGAGTTCCTTCATTTACAATGACTACAAGGGGACTGTTTGTGAAAGGAACTTCTTCCAGGGACTTGGTGTAGATGCACATTCTCCAGAGAGTCCATCTGGGGGGTTTCTTAGCCTACCACTTTTTTCCTATTTACCAAGGGTTTTTACTCATGATTACTTTTCCAGGCTTGGATAATTATCCAATTGTCCATATACTAAGAATAGAAGGGAAGGGTCTTTAGAAGTAATTCAACAATAAAAAAGGGATTTTGCTGAATATCCAGTCACACCAAGAATTTTGAGCCAATTTGGTATTTCTTAAAAGAGTTTTTTAACTGGCTTTCTTCATTAGATTAAGGTAGTGCTTTTATTTAAGTGACTATAGATTTGCAAAAGTTTAAGTGCAATATTTTAATACTTGGAAGAATGTTTTTGAATAGTATTCTTATATGACAATAATGAGCAAATTATTTCCATTTCATTTTGTATCTTCATAGCTTAAATATTATATTTTAATTTTAATAACCAGTCTTTTATAACCACAGCAGCAATTGGAATATTTATGAACAGTTCAGAATTGGAGATATTTTAAACTCTACAGAACATTATTTCACTGTAATTATATGAGAAGGTAAATGTGAATGTAAATTGATGGTTATCTACATATATAGCAGTGAGGTAAAAAAAAAAAATGGGGAATTAGGGAATACAATGTGAATGGCGCTCACTGCAAAAATGCTTAAAACCAATAAAAGAAATTGACATTTAATGATGCAGGCCTTAGATACTTGGGAAATTATTTTCTTTTCACATCTCATTTTCTGATAATGGAAGATATTAGGTTTTACATTATGTTGTTTTTACATTGTAAATCTCTTTTTAATATTATATAAAGCAAAGAAAATACGTCTTTATAAGAAGCTAATGTTGAAACATTCACTAGATTTTGATAAGATTGACCCATTGAACATTTTTAACACGCACCCAGAATGTGTCACGTATTGTCATAGTTTATATAGGGAAAAAATGAATATGCCACAGTGTCTCCTCAAAAGTCTCATGGTCTCTTAGGAACAAAAGTGAAGAGAGCAGAAAATTTTAAAGCCACATAACAATGAGAGTAATATAAATGTAGAGGTATATGTAGGACGAAGATAAACATTTATAAAGTAGGGATTAGTTCAAATTCTTATGGGTCAGAGAACAGAAAATTCTGAGAATACTTTGCTGTGCCTGGCAGCATGTAAAGAATTTTTCTAGACATATGAAGATTATCATGGCTGCCAGTTATGGCACTCTTCATATGTCTAGAAAAGTCCTTTGTTTATTTAACTTCATTGACTTAATTGATCAACTTCATTGCCCAGTTGGCCAATTAAGTCAATAAAGTTAAATAAATAACAATCATGCCTTTATTCAGGCACTGACAAATTATATACAAGAAACAGAAACCCTAGTGTTCTATTTTTCCCCCACAGAACAGCACATCTAATGAGGGTCACTCAGATGATACAGCAGTGCAGGTGAGGGTAATTATTTCACCCCTGAGGAGCAGTAAAAAAAAAAAAAAAAAGTTCTGTAGGTCCATTAAAAAACTAAGAGTACAAAAATACTGAGTTGGAGAGGAGAAGAGTGCTTTAGTCAAGACTCCCTTAGAAAGAGACCCTAACAGAGGTGCCTGAAAAGTACCTCAGCCAAGCGTCTCCTTCAAAATGGAGACACTTGGGCTGGGAATACAGATATGTGCATGAACCAGCCCAGAGAAAGTGGGTCCTTGTCTGAAACTTTCTCCAGGAACTGCAGTGAACACCAAGTCTAGGGTGGGAGAACAACTTTTTCTATGATGCCTACCACGGCAAGCCTTGTAATTTCCTACAGTTGGACCTGAAAGGTCACAAGAAGGATTTGGCCTAGAACTGGACTTCTCAGTGAGAGGAAAGACAAGGGAAAGAATCACTTGGAAGTACAAAGTACTTTAGTGGTGTTAGAACACGGGGTATCTGAGGAAAGTGGTGGGAAGGGAAGCCCAGAGTTATCATGCTTAGTAGCTAAGCAGACGCCAGGCTGCAGAGGTTTTCTGATCATAAGGCATTAGTACTTTGGCCTTCTTGGAACTGTTGGAGGAGTCAACCTTTTGTAACTGGATAAATAATGGCACCTGCCTGAAATGAGTGTACCAGCTTGGATATTTTGCTTCCAAGAAGAGGGGATAGATGGATGAGCTTTACTGATTAAGCTTTTGTCTATACAGGTCTAAGAACCAAACTCTAAACCCACACCAACTGAATTCAACAAAATAAATAAACTTTTTTGCATAGAAATCCAGTGATCAATTCAACTAAATCAGTCACATTTTAACAACTTATTTATATTTTATTGTGATGCAGCCTGAGAGAGAGACTATGGTACAATTTAAATTTTATCACAATGACAATCTATTTTAATTACCTTAGGGAAACAAAGATACTTTCTTCATTTAAGTCAGCACATATCAAAAATGTTTTACTTTCATTGAAATAAAAGAATTAATTTTCAATGGAAAGAACTTCAATGGCTATGTCAAGGGATTTGTATACATTATCTCATGTAATAGTCACAGTGGTCTTATGAGATAGTAATTCAGATCCTTTTCCTGTTGTTGTTTTGTTTTGAGGTGTTTTATTTTGCAGATGAGGAAGATAACATTTGAAGAGACTAGGTAAACAATCCAAAATACTACACATAGTAAATCCTACATATAGAACACCAAATCCAATGTCCTTTAAACATTGGATTATGGTGCTGATACTGAGATAGCTGTTATCTTTACACATTTTCATCTAAAAGCAGATGCTTCTTATCTTTCCTATGTTTGTGAGTTTTCTGTGAATTCTATTCAGTTCCTTGGTTTTATCTGTATAGAAAGACACCACAGAAAACAACCTGGGGTTTCTTAGATTCTTTCTGTCTCATATACTTTTAATGGCTTCTGTATGGTATCAAAAATAATTATATGGTACAGCAGAGAATAAAAAAAAGATTAAATATAGTAAGCCTATATAATAAATATCATTGAAAATAGTGCTATTAATGATGAAACATAGATGAGAGGGACACAGTAGTGGGGGGGGAAGGAGGTGGCATTTAATAAAATTCAACAGATATCCAAGTAAATGTAAGTTTTAGAAGTCTGTTACATAGTGACAAAAAAATAAGACTTTTTGTTGTTTTGATTTGTTTACTTTTGGATGCCATTTACAGCTGGTGACTTCAAAAATAAAATGACATTCGTAGCATAGGGTTTTTGCTGTAAAGATATTTTGCAGTTTCCATGGTTCTATACCCAGGATTATTGGTTCTTTTTTTCTCTGCCTAGATACTCAGGATATAAAAGTCATAACCTTACTTTTGACAAGACATAATTAGCAGATTTGGTCTAGAGTCAGGCACATCTGGGTCCTTTTCCTAGTGCTAGTATTTAATGTATTCCATAATCTGAATAATTAGCAAAACGGGAGTGATAATATTTATCTCAACAGGGCTTTTGTGAAGATTATATAAATTAAGGTATAAAATACCCATAATTCATTAGAATTACTGGCCTACTCTAATCACCCAGTGTATTAGTCAGAGTTCTCCAGAGGGACAGAACTAATGGAATATATATATATGAATACACACATAAATATATATATATGAATGTATATAAATATATATATGAATATATATGGGAGTTTATTAAATATTAACTCAAAGGATCACAAGGTCCTACAATACGCTGTCTGTAGGCTGAGGAGCAAGGAGAGCCAGTCTGATTTCAAAAATCTGAAGAACTTGGAGTCCTACGTTTGAGGGCAGGAAACATCCAGCACAGGAGAAAGACGTAGGCTGGGAGGCTAGGCTGGTCTCTTTTTTCACATTTTTCTGCCTGCTTATATTCTAGTCTAGTCGTGCTGGCAGTTGATTAAATTGTGCCCCCCCAGATTAAGGGTGGGACTGCCTTTGCCAGACCACTGACTCAAATGTTAATTTCCTTTGGCAAGACCCTCACAGACACATCCAGGATCAACACTTTGTATCTTTCAATCAAATTAAGTTGACAGTATTAACCATCACAATCCAATAAATGGAAATTGTTGTGATTATTTCTACCTGTACCAAAACTCATGGAAAAGAAAGGCTAACATCCCTCATATATATATTCCTATGTTTAATTAGGCAAATTACGATTAATCAATGGTTGTGGACAATACTGGGTTGTGCAATTTCACTTATATTTTCCTACTTCACATTTACATCAGTGTCATAAGATTGCAATTATTTTATTGATATTTTCAAAACAAGGGAATTAAACTTTAGTTGAGATGTATACCTCTTTTCCAGAGTTGTATAGTAGGTTATGCGTCTTAGAGTCAAATATGAAGACCTGTCTTTTTTTTTTCACTATAAGATCGTCTCACAATTATTCTTTAACTTTAATTCACTATTATCCACTGCTGTCTCATAAGCATAACAGAGTGTAAGAGAAAAGATGTTTAACAATGTGGTAAGACATTTTACATCCTTAGACCTGTGCAACTAACTCAGAGTGGTTATTTAGTTTCACAATACTCGGAGCGTACCAGCCTTGTTGAATTTGCCTTCGATCCCACTCCCAAAATGTCTGACCCTCCTTAGTAATTATACTGTACACCAAGCAAAAATCTAGCAATCGTCCTAGATTCCATTCTCTCTCTCATTCAAATACGCAAGAAAATCCCCCCACCTGTTAAGTCCATATTCTGAAATAATTGTGAATTCTGGAACTTGTCACTATGCTATTACTTCTCATTTGAAACATCGCAATTGTCTCTGTACCTATTTGCCTATCCCAGGCTCAGCTGCTTCAAATATACCATCTATACTGCTACAGAGAGATGATCCTAAACTGTAATAATATCATGAAATTTTTCTGAAATATCATGAAATATCAGAAATATTCATGAAATATTCATGAAATATCATGAAATATTCTGAAATATCATGAAATAATTTCATGAAATATCAAAAATCCTTCTTGAAATTTGCAATGCCCCTGCACAGTCTAAAGCATAAAACCTGAAGACTTATGTGGGGTGCATGAATCCTTCTACACGTCTTCCACCCAAGTAGTCATCTTGTCTCTTTCTAGTCAATGTTTGATTTCCAGCCTGTTGTCACGCTTCTCAGTGTTTCCACAACTCAGAATGCCTTTCTCTCACTAATAGTTCTGATCAACTCTTCTTCAGACATTAGTTGGAAAGTCAACTAGATGAAACATTTATCTCTATTTCCAAGTGTCTCATTTAGGAACTCTTGAGAATATGTAAATGTATGCTGTAGATAAATGGAGAAAACTACTTGGAACCTGAAGTTTATGTGTCATGCCAGATTTCCCCCACCCAAAACATGTACTTGAAGTCTTCTGAAATTGATTGATTAGGTGTACAAAAAGATCACCTATGAATTAACATGACGAGTATAAATTTTATTTAGTTTTTTATTTGTTCTTAGCTTTGCCTGATATAAAATAATGTATTATTTAACTATTAAAACAAATATAAATATTGCATTGAAAAATACAAAATGCTTATGAAATTTTAACACACAATTGAAGTAGTAAAGACAAGTGATGCCAGTGACTGGCTGTGATCAAGAAGTTATGGGGTATGGTTTTATTATCTTCACAAATAACTCAATAGAGAAACTTTAGAATTGTTATTCTAGGTCATTAAGTTCCAGAAATTTCAATATTTGCTATTTAAACTTAGCTAATAATTCTTTCTCTATTTGGAATATAAGTGATCAAAAATCCCTGATTATAAAGTCTATATTTTAGGCAGGGCACAGTGACTCACACTTGTAATCCCAGCACTTTGGGAGGCTGAGGCGAGAGGATCATTTGAGGTCAGGTTCGAGACCAGCCTGGCCAAAATGGCAAAACCCTACCTTTACTGAAAATACAAATAGTAGCTTGGCGTGGTGGTGCACACCTGTAACCCCAGCTACTCGGGAAGCTGAGGCAGGAAAATTGCTTGAACCAGGGAGGCAGAAGTTGCAGGGAGTCGAGATCATGCCACTGCACTCCAGTCTGGGTGACAGAGTAAGACTCTGCCTCAAAACAACAACAACAAACCAAAAAATACCCCTATATTTTAAGAATAAACATATATATTTTAAACCCCAATTTTGTTGTTGTTACTGGGAATGTGAGAAACCTAATTTAACTTAAGCCACGTGTCAATTATTTGGAATATTTAGGCTTCTCCTCACAAAATTCAACTCTCATGCTGTAAAGGAAATTGAATGCACACTATTTTATTTTTATGTCAAACCAATTTGTCATATTTTATTAATTCAACTTAATAAACATTAGTGACAAGGCCCAAATAAGGCTCTAGCAGTGGCATATGATAACTATTTTAGTGACTCTGCTCATGCGTAATGTGTAATGCATCTTTGTCTTGGTACCTGAGAGCAATTGTTAACAAACATTCAGTGATTTAAAAATAAAAAGAAAGCATTTCTAAAAACGTTCCAAAATACTGGGTGTAGATATTTAACAAGCTTTTCACAGAAAGATTAATAATATACCTGTCTGTTTAATGGGAAAACCACTTGCGAATTTGATCTGAATTAGAACTGTTCTCTCCCACTAAAGGAATTAAGTTCCTTCCTTTATCATAGCACAGCAGAAAACTCTACACAGAAATAGACAGGCTGTTGGGGTGGGGGTGGGTGGGACGGGGGCGGGTGAGAGAGAAACCTGCAGTGCTCGGAAGAAACTGTCAGATTATGAAGTGCCACCAGCAAATAATCTCTTGTAACAAAACAGTGTTGGTAAAACTTGAGAACATTCTTACATGCAAACCGACATTTAGGGACAGGCAACACACTAACAACACTGGAGTTGATTTTTTAGGGCAGAAATCAGTAGGGTCACAACAGGGTCAGTAGAATTGGAGGAAAAGAAATCCAGACCAGGAAATAATCAAGGATGCTTATGGTCCCATTGAGCAGATCTCATGGCTCGTCTAGTGACTTTAGAGTTTGTATAGAGTCTAATGGTTCAATGTGTTTGTGTGTGTAAACACGGATGGATAAATATAATCTTTATATCATCCCCATTATATGGTATGAATTTATTTCCATCTAGCTAATCTCTTTGATCTATTCCTAAAATCCTAAACAAGTAGATTAAACCTGATTATCTGGATTAGATCAAGAATCTCATTTTGAAAGTCAGAGAAATCATGTAACTGAAACCTCTTAGAGAATGCTGTCTTGAGAATTTTTTTTTTGCTATTTAAATGTGCTACACCTTCTATTTTACCTAAACGAGTGCCTTATTTTATGATCTATTCCATATAATTCACCTCAAAGAAATCTGTAGACCTTAAAATGTCTATTCTTGGTGGCTTTATCAATTTATTCTTAGTTATTTTGTCTCATGTAAATTTGTTCTATTTCTGATTTTTTTCCCTTTGTGTTAGAATAGCTAACACCTTCTTATCCATACAGGATAAGTGAGACAAGACATATGTGATTCGTTGATGAAATGGAAAAGATCCTGTCATATGAGGCTTTAACTGAGCATCTTAAGTTTGTATTCAGGCAGTTTAGCAGCAGTCATTTTCTGCTTGAGGCAAGACATAGTTTATTTCTCTTTCATTCTTGGTGGTCAGTACTTCTTAGAAAAGCTTCCTGAAGGATGATGGCTGTTAGTATCAATTTTAAGTCAGAGAAAAGATGAACATGGAAAATGCCATGCTGTGCCAGCATGCTCTGGCAGATTTCTGTGATTTAGCATCCCTCTCTGGCAGTGTGAATTATAATTAAATCACAGACATATGGAAGGCGAGTAACTGAATGTCATTTGAGCTGTCTATATAGGGAGGAGGTGGTATGAAAAGAACGATATGGAAACTGTTTCTAAAATCATTTCTGGCTTCAGAAGGCAGATAGATAGAACACTGCTTTAGGTGGATGCTGTAAATCACTGGTCCGAAAGAACACTATCATGTAAGAACAGACTCTTTCTAAGAGATCGTCTTGCCATCTCTCCACAGGTGGTCATCCTGAAAACAACTCGACCTGCGTAGCCTCAATCACCTGATGAGTTTATTGAACTTAAAAGACCAAGGGCTCCTTTTGGATCAGGGTCTTACCATGACATAGGAAACCATACGTCATACAAAATATCCTAAATTTTGAGCTGAATGCAATCCTGAGACCTTGGAGCTACTTCTCTTAGTGAGGTGATGATGGCATTCCACTTAAGTTGTTACCTTTGAAAGAAGGAATACTGAGTAGTTAAAAGGAATGATAGTGGCAGATAATGTGATCTGCTACACAAAGCCTCTCATATAGATCCTTAGCCCTTGGTCTGTCCTACCAGAAAGGCTAAAGGCATAAATTATTAATTCCTAACCTATCTTGTCACCATTTCTGATGAGTGGAAAATGAAATTATTGAGAAAGGATTTTTTTCTTGAGTTTATGAGAGAACCTCAGGTCCCCTTTGACCATTTTCCCCCTGTGTCTTTGAGCTGCCTTGATGGAGGGTACTGAACTGTAGAACCCAAAGTCAACCATGAGATGTGAAGGTAAAATATATATACTCAAGGTGGCTGAATGGAAAACAAAAAAGATTGGATCATTAATATCGTTATTGTGTTGCTACCAGCCATGTCTAGCATTTAATGTTATGTTTTTCTGGTTTGTTTTTTCAGTTATACTTTAAGTTCGAGGGTACATGTGCACAACATGCAGGTTTGTTACATATGTATACATGTGCCATGTTGGTGTGCTGCACTATGTTAAACAAATAAATCCCTAAATTGCTTCACATACCCTTGGTATAAAATTCAAACCTTAAACACTGCTTTGAGGTCTATCCCTGGTCTAGAAACACCATCCTGGGCCTTTATCCACTAAACATGCTCCGGTCACCTCTCAGCTTGGTGTCTTTCCCTGCATTAAGTTTGTCATAAACTGTTGCACCTAAAATTTTCACACGTGATTGCCTTGGCTAGACCACTCTTTGCTTACTTTTTGACTGGTGACTACACCTAAAATGTTTATGTGTCATCTGAAGTTCTACTTGCTCGAATAATTCTTGCAAGGGCTCTATTTTACAGAGATAAAATTTTAATTATGCATTTATTTGCTTGACAGTTTATTTAATGTCAGTATACCCTATTAGGCTGTAAGTTCCTATTTTACATTCCCCTAACTCCAGCAATTTCCATGGCACCTGGCATATACTAGCAAAACCCAGTAAGTATTTGCAGAATGAGTAAGCAAATAGAACAAATCAAAAATCAATTCTCTTTAGATATATGATTTTGTGACGTCATGATACTAAGATACCACTTCAATGGGAAAAAATGATCAGGTAACAAGTTCCTAACCACCAAATATACGAATGTTTCTATGCTTGACTCACATATTCTTCTCTCCTCTCAGTGAAGCCTGTATTTCTTCTCTATCAATGGTCCATAACTCTACTTATTAATTGGATCCCATACCTTCTCATATTCTCAAGGTTCTTCCTATTTCTCTTGTTAGAATAAAAATAGCACACTTGACTGGCATAATTAAGGAAGAAAGAAATAATTAATTCCAATATGACTTTAAAAAGGAATGTGAATTGAGTTCTATTTTTACTTGATCACCTCACATGCATGTACAAAAGCTAGAGCAGATAATTCTTTCACAAACTCAAAAGCCTAAAGCTTTTCCCAATGTAGCTAAATTTACCTAATCACTACAGCATAGTTGTATCTGTGCAATGTGTTTACGATTTTCATGTGGCAAATATCATTTTGTCCTCAGATTTATTTATTTATACCATCGTAAAGATCACGCTAAATTAAATTAATTTTCAAATCCAAGAAAAAGATTAATCTGATAGTTTAAAATTGGTTTGATAATACCACAAATTAAATTGATTTTCTCTTGTAACATGCGTATTGGAACATTACAACTGAATGGGTTGGAGTGGACAAAAGATTAAAGATTATGATAACATGTCCCTTTATCCCATCATTATCCTCCATTTCTCTCTTTTACTGCCATATTATGGCAAAAACATAGTAAGAGTGTATTATTCTCTAGACCACTGCTGTTACCCTGTTGGTCTTTTTATCTTCTTACATGAAAAGCTTCAACTGAGAAACTGAAAGATATCATCTAGTGAAAATGCCCAGTTTAAATTCTGTAATAGGTCTGGGATTGGTTTTCCATATCTTTTCAATATTCAGAATGTTATCAAATACTCAAGTTATTTCTTTTGAAATTTTAATTACTGATGAGCTTATACAGAAATAGATAATTAATTTTGTAATCACTTGAATATAGTTTTTCCACATTACTAGGTTGAAAATACTGTTGTTTTACTCATTTCTTAATCATTGTCATCATTATCAAAAATAACCTTCAGCACTTACTTTGTACTTTACTCTGTATAGTGTGATATTATGTATCTCAATTAATCTTTATTATAATCCTATGATTTAGGTTTTATAGGCCCTAAAAGCAGGATTTTACAAAGAGATTAAAACAATTCAATAACTTGTCCAGCCTCACACAGCTAATTAATGGTGCATTCGAGCTTGTAAATGGAATTGGCTCTGATCTCAAAACTGGATACCTAAAGTGTAGTTTCCATTGCTAATTTACTATCCTGTATCTACTACTTTTGAACAAAACATATGTGTCATGTAATTTTTGAGAAATAAATGGCTGGGGTTTGTCTTTTCATTTCTTTTTAATTGACAAATAGTAATTATACCTATTCTTGGGCTACATAGTGATATTTCAATACACATATGTATAGTGATCAGATCAGAGTAATTAGTATATTCAACATCTCAGATATTTATAATTCTTTGTGTTGGGAATGTTCAATATCCTCCTTGCTGTGTGAAATGATATATTATTGTTAATTATGATCATCCTATAGTTATAGATCATAAGAACTATTAGTATTTCTCCTGTCTAGCTGTAACTTTGTGGAGTTTGGGGTTTTTTTTCTTTACAGAAAAGGTTATAAAATTATACCTCAGGAATGTCTACTATAGCCAAAAAAGGTTTACTCTGTCAAATAAGTACATTCCTTTAGAAATTATTTTAAGCTTTTGATATGATTTAAATTTCATCCAGAAATGGCATTGGTATAGAATGGTTCAATAACATGTCATTTAGAAACAGAATTTATGGCTCAGTAATTTAGGTGCAACCATTTTATATCCTTCTTGGAATCAAGTGAGCTCCAAATAAATCTTTATTTGATGTGTAGCCCAGAGAACTTCAACAACAATAGGGTTAAGTAAAAATGATATAAAAAGAAAACTGTAAAACCTCTAAGTTTCCCAGACTAACGTGAAGGACTTTGCCAATTTTAAGACCACATAAGCCTATAAAAATATTACCACAATTATTATTCATACATGTAAATTTAATATTTTTCATTATACTTTATTTTAAAATTATGAATGAGTTGAGTTTGGGCATATTATACTATATCTTAAATAACATTTTGTGATTTCATACATTTATAGAATCTACTTACTAAAATGCAGACATCAGTAATCTATAAGAATTACCAACCATTAATGATTCTACTCAGGACCGGGAGCAGTGGCTCATGCCTGTAATCCCAGCACTTTGGGAGGTCGAGGCATGTGGATCACCTGAGGTCAGGAGTTTGATGCCAGCCTGGCCAACATGGTGAAACCCCATCTCTACTTAAAAAAAAATATGAAAAATTAGCCAGATGTGGTGGCAGGCGCCTGTAATCCCAGCTACGTGGGAGTCTAATGTAGGAAAATTGATTGAACCCGGAGGCAGAGGTTGCAGTGAGTGGAGATTGTGCCATTGCACTCCAGCCTGAGTGACAGAGTGAGACTCTGTCTCAAAAAAATAAAATAAAATAAAATAAAATAAAAATTAAAAAGAAGAAGAAGAAGAAGAACCTTTTAAAATACTGAATTGTATGCCAGGCAAATAAGTTCATTAAGAATCATTTATCTTCCAACAGAATTACTTGCTTGGAATCTGGAAACAACAACACCTCTTACTTTGCTTTAGTAGCTCCACGATTAGAGTTACAGCTGCATAGGAAGTAGGTCTTGCTCATTTAAGTTGATTTTTAACAGCTTAAATTAAATATATTTTACATAGCATAAATAACTTCTTTTATGTGTACAACTGAATGATTTCTAGTAAATTACCAGAGTGCCATAGCTTTGAATTTAGATTAAGCTGATTCCTCTGACCTTTTGTAAACTGGATCTAGAGGCAGAAAAATACTCCATCAGTCATTTACTTATTAATTAACAATACTTTCAGAGGATCTATTTCCTGTTGATACTGAAATGTGTAAAGGCATATAAAGATAATAGTAATCAATAAAAATAACAGTAGTTAAGGATAAATGGGTCCCTTTAATATCTTAGAAATTCTAAGAGATTTATGTGTGTTAATACTTTTACTTCTCACAACAAGCCATGATAGTTGTAATACTTCTATTGTATGTATGAACTAACTGGTTACAGAGCATTAGAAAAATGTGTATGTATTCTCAATTAATGAGCAATGTGGCAAGACAGAGCAAGCTGGCCAAATAGAGCCCATCAGCAATCATCCCCCAGCAAAAATACCAAATTGACCATCTATCCACACACAAAACACCTTCATAAGAACCGAAAATCAGGTGAGCGATGACATTACCTGGTTTTAAGATCATGTCAAGGAAAGAGGCACCAAGGAAGGCATGAAAAACAGTCTTGATTCACTGACACCCGCCTTCCCAATTCCCTGGTAGTGCGGTGTGGCACAGAGAGAGAATCTGTGCACTGTGGGAGGGAGAACACAGTGATTGTGGGTCTTTGCATTGGAACTCAGTGCTCCCCTGTCACAGCAGAAAGCAATACAAGGCAGATTTCAGCTGGAACCCATGAAGGTAGCAGGTAGACCAGCCCTAGCCCTAGGGGAATCCTCCAGCTTAGTGGTCAGAACCTGAGTTCAGGCTAGCCCTACCACCACACCACAGGATAAAGTGCTCTGGGGTTCTAAATTAATTTGAAAGGCATTCTGGGACAGAAGGGCTGCAATCACTGGGCAAGTCTGGATGCTGTGCTGGGGTTGGAGCCAGTGGACTTGGGGTACACAGGACCTGGTGAGATACCAGCTGGGGCACCTGAAGGGAAGTAGCCATTCCTGGCAGAATTTATGACTTGCTGACTAAAGAGCTCTTGGGCCTTGAATAAATATCAGTGGTGGCCAGACAGCAGTCACCACCCAGTATTGTGCTGGCTTCAGGTGTGACCCAGTACATTGAAAATTATGGTGGCTTTGGGGAGAGACTTTTTCTGCTTGAGGAAAGGAGAATAAAGAACAAAAAGGACTTTATCTTGCATCTTGGTTACCAGCTCAGCCAGAGTAAAATAAAGCATCAAGCACACTGCTAAAGTCCATGATTCCAGATCTTAGTTACTGGAGGGCATTTCTAGATCCACCCTAAGCCAGGAGAGAAACTACTGACCTGAAGGGCCTGCGGGACTCACAGGTGCTAACTAAAGAGCTTGTGGGCCTTGAATAAACATGAGCAGTAGCCAGGCTGCAGTCTCTAGTCACCATGTACCTGGGTTGGTGGTAGCCATGGACAGAGACTTCTGCTTGAGGAAAGGAGAAGAAAAATAAAGAGGACTTTGTCTTGCAACCTGGTTACTAACTCAGTCCCAGTAAAAGAAAGCACCATGCAGATTTCTAAAGTTGCCAATCCCAGGTCCCAGTTCCCAGACATCATTCGTAGACTCACCCTGGGCCAGAATGGAACTTGTTGTACTGAAGGGAAAGATCCAGTCCTAGCAAGATTCATAACCTATTGACTAAACAGTCCTTGGGCTTTGAATAAACATCAGCAATCACCAGAAAATAGTTTCCACAGGCCTTGGGCAAGACCAAATACTTTGTTCACTTAAGGTGTGACCCAGCATAGTCATGGCAGTGGTGGCCGCAGCAGTGCTTGTATCACCTATCCCCAAACTCCAGGCAGCTCAGCAGGGATGGAGAGAGATTCCGTTTGTCTAGGGGAAAGTATGTGAAGGGAACAAGAGACACTATTGGTAATCCAGAGAAATTTCCCAGATTTTACCCAAGACTACCAAGGTGGTGCCTCTGAATCTACAGAAGTCACAGCATTACTGAGACTGGGGTGACCCCCAATGCACATATAGCTGCATTGACCAAAGACTTAGATCACAAAATTCAATTCCCTTTAAATACTTGGACAGCCTTCTCAAGAAGGATGGATACAAACAAGCCCAGACTAAAGAAGATTAGAGTAAATACTAACTCTTCAATGCCCAGAGTAATCAACATCAACAATAATCAAGACCAACCAGGAAAACATGACTTCACCGACAACAAAATAAGGCCCCAGTGAGCAATTTCAGAGTGACAGACATACGTGGATTTTCAGACAGAGAATTAAAAATGGCTCTTTTAACCATGCTCAGAAAAATCCAAGACGACAAAGAGAAGGAATCCAGAATTCTATCAGATACATTTAACAAAGGGATTGAAATAATTAAAAAGAATCAAACTGAAGAATACATGAGTCTTTTAACAGCAGAATTTATCAAGCAGAAAAAAATGTGAGTTTGACAACAGACTATTTGAAAATAGACAGTCAGAGAAGTCAAAAGAATAAAGAAGAACAGAGCACAAAAAAGGATCCAGAATATAAACTTAAAAATGTAACTCTAGAAGATATTGGCCTTAAAGAGGAGTTAGAGAAACCAAGGTAGAAAGTTTATTTGAAGCGATAATAATGGAAAATTTTCCAACCCTACAGAATGATATCAGTATTCAAGTAAAAGAAAGTTATAGAATACCAAGCAGATTTACAACAAACAAAATTACCTCAAGACCTATAATAGTCAAACTCCCAAAGGCCAAGGATAAAAAATGGATCCTAAAACCAGCAAGATAAAAGAAACAAATAACATATAAAGGAGCTCCAAAACGTCTGGCAGCAAATTTCCAGTGGAAATATTACAGGCAGGAGAGGGTGGCATGATATATTTAAAGTGCTGAAAGAAAAAACTTTTATCCTAGAATAATATATCTAGTGAAATTATCCTTCAAACCCCAAGGAGAAATAATGGCTTTTCCAGACTCTCCTCTACTCCACCCCCAAAAAGCTACGAGATTTCATCAATACTAGACCTATCCTACAAAAAAAAAAAAAAAAAAAAAAGCTACAGGGAAATCTTCAACTTGAAAGAAAAGGATGTTAATGAGCAATAAGAAATCATCTAAAAACATAAAATTCATTAGTAACAATAAGTACACAGACAAATAAACAATATTATAATACTATCATAGCTGTATGTAAACTACTAATATATAGTATATATAAAATATATAAAATAACCTCTTCAGTAGGAAGACTGAAAGACGAACCTATCAAAATGATAGCTACAACAATGTTTTATGATATAGACAGTATAATAAGAAGTATATAGAAACAACACAAAATAGCAAAAAATGAAGAGAATGAAGTTAGTGTAGAGTTTGTAATACTTTTTTCTTTGCCTGTTAGATTGTTTTTGCAATAAGAATTAAGTTGTAATGGATTTTTATAAGATGTTGTTTGAAAGTCTCATAGTAATCTTAAAAGTACAAAAGATACATAAGAAATAACAATCAAGTAATTAACATTTAACACCATAGAAAATCATCTTCTCTAAAAGAAAGATTTTCTAAAAGAAAATCATCTTCTCTAAAAGGAAGGCAGGAAGAGAAGACCATGAAACAACTAGAAAACAATAACAAAATGACAGGAGTAGGTTACTTAGCAATAATGATATTGAACGTAAATGGACTAAACTTTCCAGTCAAAAGACATAGAGTGGCTGAATGGATTTCAAAAAAACAAAACCCAATGATCTGTTGCCTACAATAAACACAATTCACTTATAAAGATATGCACGCTGAAAATAAAGGGTTGGAAAAAGATATTCCACGCAAATGGAAGCCAAAAAAAGAGATGGATGAGCTATACTTGTTCCAGGAATAAATAGATTTCAACATAAAAACTAGAAAAAGAGACAAATAAAGTCATTATATGATGATAAAGGTATCAATTCAGCAAGAGAATGTAACAATTTTATAGAACATTTCATCCAACAGCTGTAGAATATACATTATTCCCCTCAGAACAGGAATTATTCTCAAAGATAGGTCATATGTTAGGCCACAAAATAAGTCTTAACATTTTCAAAAAAGTGGAAATTATATCATGTGTCTTCTCTGACCACAATGAAAGAAAACTAGAAATCTATAACAAGAGGAATTTTGGAAACTATACAAACACATGGAAATTTAAAAATATGCTCCAAAATGACCAGTTGGTCAATGAAAAAATTAAGAGGAACATTTAAAAATTTAGTGAAACAGATGAAAATGGATACACAGCATACCAAAACTTACAGGATACAGCAAAAATAGTAATAAGAGAAATGTCTATAACAATAAGTGCCTATAGCAAAAAAGTATAAAAATTTCAAATAAACCACCTAATGATATATCTCAAAGAACTAGAAAAGCAAGTGCAAACTAAACACAAAATTAGTAGAAAAAAAGAATTAATAAATATAAAAATGAAAATAAATAAAATTGAAATATTGAAACAAAAATGCAAATTATTAACTAAATTAAAAGTTTTCTTTTTTTGGAAAGATAAACAAAATAGACAAACCTTTAGCCAGGCTAACTGAGGGATAAAATAGAGCAAACTCAAATAAATAACATAAAAAATGTAAAGGGGAGATTACAACTGATTTCACAGAAATTCAAAGGATCATTAGAGTCTACTATGAGCAACTATATGCCAATAAATTGGGAAACCTACAAGAAATGGATACATTCCTAGACATATATAGCCTGCCAAGATTAAACCACTAAGAAATCCAAAATTTGAATAGACTAATAACAAGTAATGAGAGCAAAGCTATAAAAAAAAATCTCCAAGCAAAGAAAAGCCTGGGACCCAAAGGCTTCACTGCTGAATTTTACCAATCAATTACCAATTAGTTTTATTTAAAAAGAACTAATCTGTCTCAAACTATTTGAAAAAATAGAGGAAGGAATAATTCCAAACTCATTTAAGAAAGTAGTATTACTGTGACACCAAAACCAGAAGAGACATCAATAAAAGAAAACTACAGGCCAATATTTCCAATGAACTCTGATGTGAAAATTCTTAACACAATACTGGCAAACCAAATTCAACAACACATTAAAATGTTCATTTATCATAAAAAAGTGGAATTCATCCCTGGGATGCAAGTGTGGTTCAACACAGGCAAATTAATCAATGTGATACATCATATCAACAGAATGAAGGTCAAAAACCATAGTCATCTCAACTGATGCTGAAAAAGCATTTGATAATATTCAACATCACTTCATGATTTTAAAAAATGGGTATAGAAGCAACATACCTTAATACAATAAAAGTTATATATGACAGTCTCACAGCTAGTATCACACTGAGCAGGGAAAAACTGAAAGACTTTCCTCTAAGATCTGGAACCAGACAGGGTGCCCACTTTCATCACTGTTATTTAACATAGTCCTGGAAGTCCTAGCTAGAGCATCAAATGAGAGGAAGATATAAAAGCTATTCAAATTAAAAGTGAGTAAGTTAAATTATCCTTGTTTGCAGATGATATGCTCTTATATCTGGAAAAACCTGAAGACTCCACAAGAAAACTATTCAAACTGATAAATTCAGTAAAATTGCAGGATACAAAATCAACATAAACAATCAGTTGTGTTTCTATATACCAACAGTGAACAATGTAAAAAAGAAATCAAGAAAGTAACGCCATTTACCATAGCTACAAATAAAATAAAATACCAATAAATTAACTTAATGAAAGAAGTGAAAGATCTTCACAATGATGCAAGAAATTGAAGAGGTCACAAAAAACAGAAAGATATTCCATGCTCATGGATAGTAAGAATCAATATCAAAATGTTCTTACTAGCCAAAGCAATCTACAAGGTCAATGCAATCTATCAAAATACCAATGACACTCTTCACAGAAAAGAAAATAAATATTCTAAAATTTATACCTAACCCCAAAAGACCCAGAATAGTCAAATCTATCCTGAGCAAAATGAACAAAATAAATCACATTTGAAGGAATCACATTACCTTACTTCAAATTATTTTGCAGAACTACAGTAACCAAAATAGCATGGTATTTGCATAAAAGACACATAGATCAATGTAACAGAATAAAGAACCTAAAAATAAATTCATACATCTACAATGAATTCATCTTCAGCAAAGTTGCCAAGAACATACACTGGGGAAAGGACAGTTTCTTCAATACCTGGTGTTGGGAAAACTAGATATCCATATGCAGAAAGATGAAACTAGACCCTTATCTCTTGCTATATACAAAAATAAAATCAAAGTGGATTAAATATTTAAACCTAAGACCTCAAACTATGGAACTATTAAAAGAAAACTTTGGGGGAAACTCTGTAGATCATTGTCTGACTCTAGATTTCTTGAGTAACACCCCAAAAGCTTAGGCTACTAAAGCAAAAATGGATAAATCGGATCACATCAAGTTACTAATAAAAGTTTCTGCACAGCAAAGGAAACAATCAACAAAGTGAAGAGACAACCCACAGAATGGAATACAATATTTGCAAACTTTCCACCTGGCAAGGGATTAATAACTGGAATATACAAGGAGCTCAAACAATATGAAAAAATCTAATAATCTGATTAAAAAGTAAGCAAAAGATCTGAATAGACATTTCTCAAAAGAAAACATATAAATAGCAAACAGGTATATGAAGAAGTGCTCAACATCATTGATCAACAGAGAGATGCTAATTAAAACTACAATGATATATCATCTCACCCCAGTTGAAATGGTTTTTCTCCAAAAGACAGGCAATAACCAGTGCTGGTGAGGAAGTGGAGAAAGGGGAAACTTCATACACTCTTGATGGAAATACAAATTAGTACAACCCCTAGGGAGAACCATGTGGAATTACCTCAAAAACTAAAAGTAGAACTTCCATATAATCCAACAATCTCACTGCTAGATAAATAATCAAAAGAAAGGAAATGAGTATATTGAAGAAATACCTTCACGTCCATGTTTATTACCCAATATTTGAAATCAACCTAGGTTTCCATTATCAGACAACTAGATAAAGTAAATGTGGAATATACACACAATAGAGTGTATTCAGTCATAAAAAAGGAGATCCTGTTCTTTGCAACAACACTGATAAAATTGGAGGATATTATATACCTTCAGTGAAATAAGCCTGGCACAGAAAGACAGACTCCACATGCTCTCACTTGTTTGAACTAAAAATTAAAACAATTGAACTCATGGAGACAGAGTAGAATGATGGTTGCCAGAAGCTCGGAAGGGTTGTTGGAGGGTGGAGGGGAGGGAGATGGTTAATGGGTACAAAAATATAGTGAGATACAATGAATACGGTCTAGTATTTTATAGCACATCAAGGTGACTATGGTCAGCAACAATTTGTTGTACAATTTTGAGTCATTGAGCCAGTAAAATTGCAATGTTTGTAACACGGAGAAGTGATGAATGCTTGAGGTGGTGGATACCCCATTTGCCCTGATATTATTATTATACATTGTATGCCTGTATCAAAATATGTCTGTATCCAATCAATATACACCTACTATCTACCCATCAAAATTAAAAATTAAAAAAACAGTAGGCAGTGTAGAAGAATATAGCCACTACATTCCAAGTCCCTCTGTAAAAACAAACTACTAATAAAATTAGCCTCCACTACTCATATTCCCCTGCAGTTAAAGTGTAAGTAACTTACACACTCACACATACACATTTACACATTTTCGAAAGAGTTGCTTACACTTTGTTTCTGTATCTTCACCTCTCATTCTATAGTCATCCACCTTGAAGCATGTTCCATCGCTATTGCTTTGCTGAAACTTATCAAGATATATCAGATATATCAAGGCCTGCATGTTATTACCTTCTGTAGTCACTTCTCAGGAACATTCTGCACATGTACATTTCTTTTCTGGAATGATTTCTTTTCTCAGATTCCATGATATCACAAGTTCTTGGTTTTAGTTCTACCTCTGTTCCTTCTCAGTCCCCTTTGTTCTAGATCCATCTTCTGTGCAGCATCTAAATATCATAGGGCCCTACAATTCTCTATTTAGCTCTATATTATCTTCTTTTTCTAAACTGCTCTTTGGATATCCACATAGTTTCGCACAACATTGACATCTGCTTTCCTATCAATATATGTGATATATCCACTCTAAACTTGTGTATTTGACTATTTGACTTTTTTTTTTTGATGTGTCATATCCATTTCAAACTTCACAAAAACAGAACTTTTGTGTGTATGTTGTGGAGGCACCTAACTCCACCCCAACATATTTTTTTTCTTTATTCTTCAAGTTACCATATATATTATCCTGTTAAATAATGTTTCTGAACAATAATTCTACCACTTATGTACTCCTACCCAGTAAAAGAAGGTAAATCTTATATTTGGTGAATTATAAATCTACTCGATTTCTTTCTTGCATTCTCTCTCTTTTTTTCTCTCTGTCTGTCTTTCCCTCCCTCCCTTGTTATTTTAAATTATCACATTCTCAGCATATAGATGTTTTTTTTCTTTTTCGCTCTGAAACATGGTAAATGGCCTGTTCCAATGGAGCTACTCTACAGTTAAATTGTATAGCCCTTATCCAAGTAATGTACTTAATTCATGGTGGTGTTAACAAATCAGTTGTGATCCAAGCTCTATTCTCTAATTCAGCTTATCAGTAATAATGCTTTCCACCTGTCTGACACCTGTTTATTTGTTTGTCCTGAACTTTTAGGACACTGAGGAGGTCTGATTGATTATCACCCTCAAAGATCAACATTTTTTCATCTCAGTAAATGACATCTATATTTACTTAGTTGCCTAAGCCAAAAGAGACTTTTAACAATTATTATTACCTCTCTCTGTCTCTCTCTCTTTTTATTTGGGGGATGAGGGACAGGGACTCCCTCTGTCACCCAGGCTGGAGTGCAGTACACGACCTTGACTCACTGCAATCTCCGCCTCCCGGGTTGAAGAGATTCTCCTGCCTTAGCCCCCTGAGTAGCTGGGACTACAGGTGTACAACACCATGCCCGGCTAATTTTTGCATTTTTTTTTTTGGCAGAGATGGGGTTTCACTATGTTGGCCAGGCTGGTCTCAAACTCCTAGCATCAATGATCCGCTGATACTAATAATCCTTTTTATTTCTGTGCTATTAGTTTTAATGTCTCCTTTTCATTACTGATTTTATTTATTTGGGGCTTTTATCCTATTTCAATATTTGTTAATCTAGTCCATAGTTAATTAATTTTATCTTTTTATTTCTGTGGTATCAGTTTTAACGTCCCCTTTTCATTGCTGATTTTATTTGGGGCTTTTATTTTATTTCATTTTTTGTTAGTCTAGCTAATAGTTAATCAATTTTATCTTTTCAAACAAACAACTTTCTGTTTCATTGCTCTTTTGTGATATTGTTTTAGTAGAAAATGAGAGGAAGGCAATAAATAACTAAACATCTGCTTTGATGTTTCTTAGTTATTGCCTTCTACTATTTATTTTGTTTTGGCCTTTCTTCTTTTTTGAGGTATATCACTAGATTATTTATTTCAAATATTTCTATGTTTTTGATGTAGGTGTTCATTGTTATGAACTCTCTTATTAGTTATTTTGCTGTATCCCATAGGTTTCAGTATGTTTTGTTTCTATTTCCATTTGTTTCAATAATTATTTTTAATTAAAAAAATTTTTTTGCTCATTGGTCATTTAGGATTACATTGTTTAACTGTTATATATTTGTAGAGTTTCCAAAGTTTCTGTTGTTATTCATTTATAATTTTATGTGGTCAGAAAATATTTGATATAATTTTGAATTTTTTAAATTACTGAGGCTTGTTTTATGGCTTCATGTGTTTAATCCTGGAGAATGTTCCATGTGCTGATGATAAAAAATTGTACATTATGCAGCTTTTGGATAACATATTCTGTGAATGTCTGTTAGATCTATTTGGTCAGTGCAATTTGAATCCAATATTACTTGTTGATTTTCTGTCTAAATGATTTCTACACTACTAAGAGTGGATTGTTGAAGTCATCAACCATTATTATACTAGAGTCTATCTCTCCCTTTAGTTCTAATAATGTTTGCTTTATATATTTGGGTGCTTCAGTTTTGGGTGCATATTTATTTACAATTTTAAATTTTCTTACTGAACTAATGGTTTCATTATTATATAATTACCTTCTGTGTGTTTTCCTATAGTTATATAAAACTCTGTTTTATGTAAGTATAGCTAGCTTATTTATGCTTACTTTTGGTTTCTGTTTGCATAGAATATATTTTTGTATCAATTCACTTTCAGTCTTATTCATGTCTTTACAGGTAAAGTAAATTCCTTGTAGCAGCATTTAGTGTTTTTTTCTTGTTTTCTTTTCTTTTTTCTTTTTTTGGGGATTTTACATTAAGGGTTATTATTGACAGATGAAAAATTACTCCTGTCATTTTGCTATTTTCTTCTTACCTTGTTTTTTCTTTCTTTTTTTTTTTTTTATCTTTGTGGTTGGTTGCATTTCTTTAGTGATCAGGATTGAATCTTTTCTCATTTGTTTATCTGCTCTAGCAGCAAGTTTTATATTTTTGTGTGATTTTATGATGGTAGTTATTATCTTTCTATTTCCAGATATAGGAATGACATAAGAATTTATTGTAAGACCGGTGTAGTGGTGATGAATTCGCTCAGTTTTTGCTTATCTTGGAAAGGCTTTTTTTATCCTTCATTTTTGAAGAATAGCTTTCCTGAGTATAGTATTCATGGCTAGCAGATTTTTTCTTTTAGCATTTTAAATATACATTTCCATTCCCACCTGGACTGTAAGATTTCTGATGAGAAATCTGTGGTTAGAAATCTGCTTTTTTCATCTCTTCTCCTTCAGAAACATCTATAATGCAAAAATTTGTTTGTTTCTCATAAGTCCAAAAGAATTTATTTTTCCTTTTTTATTATTTTTATTTTTATTTATTATTTTTTTGTCTCCCTTGATCATTTCAAGAACCTGCCTTCAAGTTCAGAAATTATTCTGCTTTCTGTAGTCTGCTATTGAGGCTCTCAATTGTAGTTTTTATTTCACTTCATTCTTCATTTCTAAGATTTCTGTTTGGTTATTTTTTATATTACTTATCTCTTTGTTGAATTTTTCATTTATCAGGAATTGTTTTCTTGATTTTATTGAATTGTGTCTTTATTTTCTTAAATTGTGCTGAATTTCCTTAAGTTGTTATCTTGTCTTTGTTATCTGGCATTTCCTGTATTTCTTTTCTTTGTGGTTTGTTACTGAAGAATTATTGTGTTCTGTTGGAGGTGTCAGGTTTTCTTCCTTTGCCATGTTTTCTTTTTTTTTTTTTCTGTGTCTACATTTACCCCTGCACATGTGTTAAAAAACTGGAAGAAGTGGCCGGGCCCAGTGGCTCACACCTGTAATCCCAGCACTTTGGGAGGCTGAAGTGGGTAGATCATGAGGTCAGGAGATAGAGACCATCCTGGCTAACAAGGTGAAACCCCGACTCTACTAAAAATACAAAAAAATTAGCCGGGCATGGTGGCCAGTGCCTGTAGTCCCAGCTACTAGGGAGGTTGAGGCAGGAGAATGGCATGAACCCAGGAGGCAGAGCTTGCAATGAGCCGAGATTGCTCCACTGCACTCCAGTCTGGGCTACAGAATCAGACTCCGTCTCAAAAAAAAAAAAAAAAACCAAAAAACAAACAAAAAAACTGGAAGAGCAATTTTTCTACCACATGTGCAGGGGCAAATGTAGAAACATAAAAGCAGCTTTCCTAAAGAGAGAGGCTTATTACCATAAATGGGTCCCATGGTGCTGGTTGAGTAGAGTGCACTTCCTTTGGACCCAGCAATTTAATTTTTAGGCAGATTCATCAGACATACTCCACGTTAAAGATAGGTATGAGTGTGTTGGTGGCCTAAGCTGTGGGAGATTTTAGCAATGGTGGTGTGGCTTTGCTGGGAGCAGGTCCACCAAGCTGTTTCCTCAGCTAATTGTATACGTATATTGTGGTTGGAGGGTGGATACACTGAGGATATAATTTCCAAGTTGGTTCTCTGGCTGGGGATGTGGGCATGCAGTAGTTCGTCTCACCCAGGGTTGGCTTCTCCACCGCGTAGGACCAGGGTCGTGGCTCCTCTTGGGCCTGGGCTCTGAGAGCCAGGGTTATGGTATTACAGCTGCACCTGTGAGAGTGGTTGTATAGCAGCAAAGCCTCAAGGCTGAAGAGGCACAGTGGCTACTGACATGCAGAAAAGGGTACACTCCAGCAGTGGCTCCAGCTTCAAGATAGCATCATGATGCAGCTGCTTGAGCCATGGACAATGGAGAGTGTCCAATATGTGCTACTTCTCTGGAGTGGTACAGCTATATAAATTCCAGGCAGCTCCCAAACTCGTAACTTGTGAGGATGGTGGGATTTTCTTGGGGTAAGGACTGCAAATATCTGTGGTAATAATGGAGGCTGTTGGGGGCCTTCCGATGACCTATTCCCTGCAAAAGGAAGTGTCTCCCAGATCTGAGCCAGTCTCAGCAGTGAAGATGGGGTGCAGTGAAGACGTGAAGAGGCAGAAGCCTCACCCATGTCTCTATGCTGATGTACCGGGCATTCATGCTTTATAGGAATCTTGCTACTCCCTTGCTGCACTCCAGTGTTCTTTCTCAAACAATCCAGTAAAGTTTTAGTTGTTTATTTATTGTTTTGTCCTTTACTGTAAAGAATGAGGCAAACACCCAGCACCTCTAGTCAGACATCTTGCTGATGTTACTGTTATTTTTCTTTTCTTTTCTCTTTTCTTTTCTTTTCTCTTCTCTTTTCTTTTTCTTTTCTTCTTTTCTTTTCTACAGTCAAATATCTTACTTCTCTTTCCATGTCTGTTTATTGTCGCTGCCACCACTTCATTATACTAAAGGCGATCATTATATACCGCTTGGAACACTCCAATATTCTTCTAATTGGAATTCTCCTACAACTTGTTCTGTTTCATGTTTAAATTGTATCACATAAATTACCTCTCTCCATTCTGTAGTTTCCCATTAGACTCTCCCCCCAAATCATAAACACTCAAATGAATAAACAGCTACAATAACAATACCTCCTTTCTGTGTCCTATGGTTTCCCACAGAATCTGATTTCTATCTTTCTTTCATATCTAATTTCTTGCCACTCTTTTCTTACTTAGTAAGATATAGCCATGCTTCACTTTCTCCAGATTTTTCAGATGTACCAACCTTGTTAGCACTTCTTTTTCCCACTTGTTTCAAACCTTCTCATAGTTACTACTTCTTGCAATCCAGGTCTCAGATTGAATAACAAACTTTGAGAAAAACCTTCTTATGCTTCTCCCGCTAAAAACAGCAGTCATCACCACCATCTGCCATGTTACTGTTTATCATATTTTCTTTTATGTTTATTTAGGATATTAATAAATATCTAAAATGGTATTGTTAATTTATTTGTGCACTTGCTTATTTTGTTTCACCAAAAATATAAGCTTTAGTATAGGTGCCACATATGTCTTGTTCAACTAAATATTCTTAAAACCTAAAAAATTAGTAGGTACTCCATATAAATTGGTACTGCAGACAGTGTAGTACTGCTATAAAGATACTTGAAAATATGGGAGCAGCTTTGGAACTGGGTAACTGGCAGAGGTTGGAATAGTTTGAAAACTCAGAAGAAGACAGGATGATGTGGGAAAATTTGGGACTTCCTAGACACTTGTTGGATGTTTTTGAACAAAATGCTGATAGCCATGTGAATAATGAAGTCCAGGCTGAGGTGGTCCCAGATGGAGATGAGGAACTAACTGCAAGCTGGAGTAAATGTCACTCATGTTATGCTTTAGTAAACAGACTGGTGGCTTTTCGTCCCTGCACTAGAGATCTGTGGAACTTTGAACATGAGAGAGATTATTAAGGGTGTCTGGCAGAAGAAATTTCTAAGCAGCAAAGCATTCAAGAGGTGACAGAACATAAAAGTTTGGAAAATTTGCAGCCTGACCATACAATAAAAAGAAAAACCCAGCCAGATGCAGCGGATCACACCTGTAATCCCAGCACTTTGGGAGGTCGAGGTGGGCAGATCACAAGGTCAGGAGTTCAAGATCAGCCTGGCAAAGACGGTGAAACTCCATCTCTACTAAAAATACAAAAATTAGCTAAGCATGGTGGTAGGCACCTGTAATCCCAGCTACTTAGGAGGTTGAGGCACGGAATTGCTTGAACCTGGGAGGTGGAAGCTGCAGTAAGCTGAGATCGTGCCACTGCACTCCAGCCTGGGCGACAGAGTGAGATTCCAACTCAAAAAAAAAAAAAAGAAAAACCCATTTTCTGGAGAGAAATTCAAGCCTGCTGAATAAATTTGCATAAGTAACTAGGAACCAAATATTAATCACCAAGACAATGGGGAAAATATACCCAGGGCATGTCAGAGAAATTCAAGGCAGCCCCTCCCATCACAATTCCAGAAGCCTAGGAGGGAAAATGGTTTTATGGGCTTGGGACTTGGTGCCCTGCATCCCAGCTGCTCCAGCTGTACCAAAAGGGGCCAAGTACAGCTCAGACCATTACTTCAGAGGGTACAAGATCTAAGCTTTGGCAACTTACATGTGGTATTGGGCCTGTGGGTGCACAGAACTCAAGAATTAAGGTTTGGAACCTCCACCTAGATTTCAGAGGATGTATGGAAACACCATGGATGTCCAGGCAGAATTCTGCTGCAGGTGTGGGGCCTTCATGGAGTACCTCTGCTAGGGCAATGTGGAAAGGAAATGTAGAATTGGAGTCCCTACACAGAGTCCCCACTGAGGCCCTGCCTAGTGGAGCTGTGAAAAGAGGGCCACCCTCCTGCAGATGCCAGAATGGTAGATCCACTGACAGCTCGCACCATGCACCTGGAAAAGTCACAGATGCCAATGCCAGTCTGTGAAAACAGCTGGGAGGAAGCTGTACCCTGGAAAGCCACATGGGCAAAGCTGCCCAAGACTACAAGAGCTCACCTCTTGCATCAGTGTGACACTGATGTGAGACCTGGAGTCAAAGGAGATCATTTTGGAGCTTTAAGATTTGACTGCCCCGCTGGATTTCAGGATGTGTGGGTCTGTATCCCCTTTGTTTTGGCCAATTTATCCCATTTGGCTGTATTTACCCAATGCCTGTACCCCCATTGTATCTAGGAAGTAACTAACTTCCTTTTGATTTTACAGGCTCATAGGCATTGAGTGTCTTGCATTGTCTCAAATGAGACTTTGCACTGTGGACTTTTGAGCTAATGCTGAAATGAGTTAAGACTTTGGAGAACTGTTGGGATGTCATGATTGGTTTTGAAATGTAAAAAGATGAGATTTGGGAGGGGCCAGGGGTGGAATGATATGGTTTGGCTCTGTGTCCCACTGAAATCTCATCTCTAATTGTAATTCCCACAAGTTGAGGAAGAACCTTTAATCCCCATGTGTTGAAGGAGAAAGGTGATTGTATCATGGGAACAGTTTACCCAATGCTGTTCTCCTGATAGTGAGTGAGTTCTTATGATATCTGATGGTTTTTATAAATGTTTGAAAGTTCCTCCTTCCCATACTGAGACTGTCTCCTGCTGCGTTGTGAAGGTGCCTGCTTCTCCTTCCACCATGACTGTAAATTTTCTGAGGCCTCTCCAGTCATGAGAAACTGAGTCAATTAAGCCTCTTTCCTTTATAAGCTATCCAGTCTTAGGCAGTTCTTTATAGCAGCATGAGAACAGACTAATACAGTACTATAACCACTTACGGACAACACTAAGAATATCTTACTTTGTTATTTAGTATAGATATATAATTAACTTAAATACATTACTATTAATGTCATGATCAATCCTGGCTCTCCTTCTTTTATTTTTTTATTCATTCTTTCCTTTCTTCTAAATATTAATTAATGTCCTTAAAGTCTAAGATATTCATGAACAAAGCACACACAAAGATAAATCATACATTATTACTGTCAGAACTATGTTCTCTTGGAAACCTGTTAACCAATTAGTGGAAGTGAGCATTGTCTGTGACATGATAAATGTTCAGAGGATGTGAAGCGCATCACAACATTGAAGCATCAGGGAAACACGCTCTGACCATTCTCCATGAAGAAACAAACTATGCTGTTTTAAACTACGAGAACTCAAGGAGCTGAGAGCAGTCTATGACTGAGAGCTGGCATTAAAAATAAAAAAGAATAATAACAGAAAAAAGAAACCAAAAAAACCCACCTTAGTCCTACAAAAACAGTCACAAGGAACTGAATTCAGCCAACAACCGCTACGAACTTTAATGAGGTCCTCAGGCTCCAAATGAAAACTACAGTCCTGTGACCTGGATTTCTTTTTTTTTTTTTTTTTTTTGAGATGGAGTCTTGCTGTGTTGCCCAGGCTGGAGTGCAGTGACCGGATCTCAGCTCACTGCAAGCTCCGCCTCCCGGGTTTTACGCCATTCTCCTGCCTCAGCCTCCCAAGTAGCTGGGACTACAGGTGCCCGCCACCATGCCTGGCTAGTTTTTTGTATTTCTTAGTAGAGACGGGGTTTCACCGTGTTAGCCAGGATGGTCTCCATCTCCTGACCTCGTGATCCGCCCGTCTCGGCCTCCCAAAGTACTGGGATTACAGGCTTGAGCCACCGCGCCCAGCCTGACCTGGATTTCAACTTTAGGAGATCTCTACTGAGAACCCAGTCAAACGATGCCTGGAATCCTGACCAACAGCAACTGTGAGATAATCACTCTTTTATACCAATAAGTTTATGGTAATTTATTAAGTAGCAATAGAAAACTAATTCAAGTCAACTGACTTTTCTCAGTTTTCTTTAAATCTCGTCAATATTATTTCAGTTTTCACTGATGAACTACTACTAGCTACCATATTCTGAGTGCGTACTTGTGTCTACCCTGTCCAAATACATTTTATATATAATTTTAAATACTTATAAGAAAGAAGTAAATTAGTCTGTACCATACTAAGGCTAAACTAATCATATTTTAAAGCTATAATTTCTACTGACAAATCTCAGACATTTGCTTATTCCAAACCTTCCCTCAGATATTTTTAAGAATACTCAGGTACCTCAATATCCACTGGTACAACTTCCCTATCAGGCCATTTTATTATTCTTTTGCTGCTGTTATCTGTGATTGTTCCACAGTTTATCATAATTTTTTCTATTATTTATCACCACTGCCAACACACTTTGGTGTCTCATTCAAATGTTTCCTTTGCCATTCAATCCAAATTTTAGAGTAGACTAACCCATAATACTTTTATTATAACTTAGGCCAAGTTAATATATGTTAAAAGTATTCTGATGAATTTCAGAAAATGGATGCAAAAAACAAAACAAAACAAAACAAAAACCAGAGACTAGCATACAAATGTTGTTTAGATGCAACATATAATTATTTTAACAAGCCAGCTCCTAAATTCCTTATCTCTAACATTACTTATCTGGTAACACTTTTCCAAACTATCATGTGTAATTCTTTCTTCAGTAATTTTGCATTTGTTAGTAGTATTTTGGTTACAAATACCATGAATCGAATTAAAAACAACTTAAATCAAAAAAGGAATCACACTAAGGTGTGTGGAGAAACCTAGGACTGAGAAAACATTTCTAGGAATAAATGGAAACAAAGTTTTCTCTGGTGTCCTTATTTTTCTGCTTCATGCATCTGTTTTGTTCTTTATTCTCCATCTTAAGATGGACTTTCTGCACTTCTCTATCTCTGGCAGTATGGAACATGACTGATAGAAACTTCTGAATTTCAGGTGATATAACCTTCAGGCAGTCCTGGAGAAACAAATCTCCTCCCTCAGTTTCAGTTTCAAAATTCCAAAGGAGGAATACCTATTGTGTCAGAATTATAGTTACATCCATGAACCATTCAACTAAGGCAATATTGTGCCACAAACATGAGTTATCATAAGTTAATAACATGCTAACATTCATGGTAACCATGTAGATGGTGTGTGTGTGTTTATGTGTGTGTGTGTGTGCACGCATGTGTGTGTGCATGCACTTGTAAAGGCAGATAAGAGTGAGCAGAAAGATTTCGCCTCTCAGGAAAATGTGGAACAGTTTTCAGAAATTCTATGACTAGTGGCAGATGCTGGCATATTGGATAGGCCAAATACCCATAACCAATTAATAACATGCAGACTTTTAATTCAAAGTTGACATCCTTTCCCATTAAGGGCTGAATCTATGTATCTCCTGCAAATGCATCCACTGAAGTACTGGCTCCCAATGTGAAGGTATTCTAAGGTAAGGCCTTAACCTACCCAGTTCATGGTGTTTTGTGACAACAGCCTGAGGAGACTGAGACATCTGTTATAAGGAATGAACCAGGAAATAGTATGGCATACTTCACTGGGCACCATACATCTCCAAGGACCTCAATCCACAGTATTAATTTACTTCAGTTTGGTTGAAAACTAATTGTTCGGTACTTGCTATGTTTTATACTGAAGTCTAAAACACAGAGACAGTTAGAGAACAGTTCTTATTGTGAGCATCCAGCCTAGAAATGAAAGCAGGCACATAATTGATATTTCAATGCAGTGTACTAGGGAGGAATGCTCACACTTCAGTGAGGACACAAATAAATGAGCGATCGAATCTGCATGAGTAGGTCAGTAATGATCTCCAACCCGAGAAGATGAGTTGGTCCATGCTTACTGATGAAAACAGCCAGATAAAACATAGCAGATATTGGACATTAGAAGCAGAGAAAAAGCAATAGGCAAAGACATAAACACATTAGCAAGCATGTGAATGTATGCATATATTCATAGCAATACTAATTTTTAAATATAGTTTAACTTTCCATCAAAGTAACACATAAGTTTAAAGAGTTATTTCATCCTGCAAAGCTAATACAATATTGCAGATCCTAACCATCGAACTCTGTACAGAATCAAATACGTTCAACTGTTTGAACTAATTCTGTTAGTGTTACCTCCCTCTTGATAAATGGCATGCTTATATAACCACTTATTGATTTTTCAGTTTTAGCCCTTATCTATGAACTTTGTAGCATAGAATATAATAATTGAACTATGTTTTCTTACCTCAACGTTATTCTCTCTCTGTCTCAGATAATTACACACACACACACACACACACACACTCCAGTCCAACTTTCTAATGTAATTATAACATGTTTTTAAAATAATATTGAATTACTATTACTCCGTTAGGTACATTGTATTTTGCTTACCATTTTTTTCAAACTTTTAGTTTTCCCCTAGCACTTTTAGTAGCTGAATATATAATTATTCATTTAACCCTCATAACAATTATATGAGGTGGTATTGTTATATTTTTATGTGTACTTTATGGATGAAGAAAATAAATCTTGATTAATTGTCCAAAGTCACATAGCTAGAAAATGGTATAACGGTATTGGAACACAAGAATTCAGCTCCAGAATCCACTTGTGTGTTTAACCACAATTTTATGCTGATTCTCAGTTGTGATAGCTTTCGCTGATATTGTTTTTTTTTACTGTCTTAGTTTTAGCAGCCATCATATATTTACTTTAAATTGAACTCCGATTGTGTAAATCTCTCTCTACTCTTCCGAACTCATTATGTGTTCTATTAATTTTATCTTCTGACTACAGCCTTCTCACGGGCTTTAGTCAAGACTGGTTGTTCTTGAATTTTTCCTGTTATACATTGTCAAATTAAAATAATTCTTTCTCGTTATTTTTTACTTAAACTCTTTGCTTTATATAAACTGCATATTTTTAAATTGTGTTTTTTAATGGTCCTCATTCTTTCAATGAGTTTTTATTTTTATTTTATCATGGTTTGGGTGCATTTTATGTCATTTTTATTAGACCTTGATAATCTTTGGCTATGTCCTCACGATTGCTAGGCGGGACATCTGAAAGCTAATTGGAAGTTCTGGTGTGTCTTTGTCTTCCCTCTGGTCTCTGCTAATAGGTGATCTCTTTAAAGTTTTACTCACAGAAATTCTGATGTTACTGTCATTCCAGTATCTGTTTCTGGGGAACTCAAACTCTTTACACAGTATATTCACTTTTACTTAATCTTCAGTATTGAAATAGTACCCTCTCCCTAAACTTGGCAACTTTGAACAATTTTCTATGAAGAATAAACCTTCTGCCTTTGTCACAGTGGGTGTCTTACTTTATTTTTGTGCTGCTATAATATTATACTTAACATTTGGGTAATTTATAAAGAACAGATTTATTTCCTATAGTTTTGTTGGCTACAAAAACCAATATTAAGGCACTGACAGTTTTGGTGTCTGGTAAGGGCTTGTTCAGACCTCCAAGATGGTGCTTTGAGCACTGCATCCTTCAGTAGGGAGAACACAGTTCCTCACATGCCAGACGGCAAAAGGACTGGAGAGGGTAAGAGAGCCAGAACTCACCCTTTTATACCGGCATCAATTACACTCATGAGGCCTAATTAACTCTTAAATGTCCCATCTTTTAATACTGTTACAATGGCAGTTAAATTTCAACATGAATTTTGGAGAGGACCTTCAAACCATAGCAGTGGGGAAGGACACGCTCATTTACACGACATGGGCTAAGCAGTCTGGAAGTCTCAGTCAATCTTAATAAACGTTCAATTAATCCTTGAATTTTTAGCTCATCTTCACTCGTCTGCTTCCAGAGACAGCTGATGCCAGTCATTCTTGAGCCTGGAGGGGATCACCTAGCTAATTAAAAAAAAAGTAGAGATGCTATCTTGCTATGTTGCCCATACTAGTCTCAAATTCCTAGGTCTCAAGTGATCCTCCTATCTCAGCCTCTCCAACTGCTGGGATTTAGGCCTGAGTCACTGCTCTTGGCCCTCCAGCTTAAGTCAGCTACTAAGTCATTTGTTATTCACCGACTCTTCCAGTCTTTCCCTCTCTCTCTCCTCTCCCTCTCTCATCAGTTTCATAATTACAATTCCTTACTGCCATTTTTGTAGCTTTTAGAAAGAGTACTAAAGACATATGTTCTTATTATTAACAAGTTAAAAAAATTGTCTGTATATTTTGTTCTGTTTGTTTTGCTTTTTTTTCCCCACAGCGACATCTTAACACATATAACTTGTTACAATAATATTTATAACAATATTAGATACATACAACTAACAATTATTATAATGTTAAATTTATCTTTTATGTTAGTTTTTGACAAATTTCTGATTTCTGGACAAGTAGAAATAAATGAGGAAGTTTACTTTACATAGCATGACCACGTTTCTCTTGGAGCTAAAAAATAAAAATAAAAAACGCTACTATACACTATTACAATATGATGACAAGGAAAGATACTATAGCACCAAAATGACAAATATAATAACAAAATGAAGGACAATTTACAACTGGAGAACTCATGGCAATACAATATGTATTTATTTATTCATTTTTACTAATCTTTTCACATGTTGGTATATATTTTATTATGAAACAGTACTGTTTTAGTGAAAGTGTCAGGATACTACTGCTGCCAACTGTTAGTATGTTTACAATAAATTGTACTATTAAGGGAATTCTGCTAAATTGATTCAGTGGGGAAGTGAGGACTGCATAGCTCCAACCAAGGGTCATCACATCTTTTCTACATTTAAAACTACATATTTTGGAATAATGTTAAACTTGCAGAAAATTGCAGACAATACAGCTTTCTTCCCAAACACTCTCCACCTACTTTTCTCAATGGTAACATCTTATATAACCATAATACATTTTTTAAAACTAAGAAATTAAACTTTGTACAATGTTGTTAACAAAACCCCAGGTTTTATTCAACTCTCATGTTTTTGCACAATGTCTTTTTTTCTCTTTCAGGGTTTCATTTAGAATAGCATATTGTATTTATTTATTATGCCTACTTAGTCTTCTGTGGTCTGTGATAATTTCTGGTTTTCCATGACTTTTGGTTTTGAGAAGTATCTATCAAATGTTTTCTGGAATGTTTCTGAATTTGCATTTGTTTGATGCTTTTCTCATAATCAGTTTGGAGTCATGGGTTTTTGGTAAGAAGACCACAGAGGTGAAGTGTCCTTCAAATCACATTTTATATTAGGGCACATAATATCAATATGAATGATCACTGGTGATGTTCCCTTTGATTAATTGGTTATGATATGGTTTTTCCAGGTTTCTCTACTGTAAAGTTCTCTTCCACAGTCTATTCTTTAGAAATGTGTTATTATATCTAGCTAACTTGTACTTGAGGGGAGGAGATCAATCTACATTTCTCGCAGGGAAATATCTACGTGTATTATTCGTAATTTGCGTGTGAGAAAATCTTTTTTAAAAATTTAATTAATATCAGTACAGACAAATGCATAGTTAATTTGTAATTTGGTTTAAAACCTAACACTACTTTTTTGTTGTTGCTCAAATTGTTCCAACTTTGGCAATTGAGAAGTCTTTCAGGTTGCCCTCTCTGTTCATTTGACCTGCCTTCATTCTATTTTTTTAATTACTTCCTTGTTTCTGGCATTAAACATGTTTATTTTTCCTTCAGAAACCTTAAAAATAGCCATTTTTAAAATTATCACAATGAAATACCACCTTACTTCTGCAAGATTGGCCATAATTTAAAAATCAAAACAATAATAAATGTTGGCATGGATTTGGTGAAAAGGAACACTTTTCCACTTCTGGTGAGAATGTAAACTAGTACAACCACTATGGAAACCAGTATGGAGATTCCTTCGAGAATTAAAAGTAGAACTCTTATACCATTCGATCTAGCAATCCCACTACCAGGTATCTACTAAAAGGAAAAGAATTCATTATATGAAAAAGACACATGCACACGCATGTTTGCAGTGGCACAATGCACAATTGCAAAAATATGAAACCAACCTAAATGGCCATCAACCAATGAGTGGATAAAGAAAATGTGATATATATATATATTCATTCCATGGATATATACATACACATATAATATGTTACATGTACATATATACGTATATGTACGTGTATTATAGTGTGTATATACATATATAATTGTAGTATTCCATGGATATATACACATATGTATATATCCATGGAATACTACTCAGCCATAAAACAGAACAAAATAATGGCCTTTGCAGCAACTTGATGAATTTGGAGGCCATTATTCTAAGTGAAGTAACTCGGGAATGGAAAACTAAATATCCTACATTGTCACCTATAAGTAAGAGCTAAACTATGAGGACACAAAGGCACAGGATTGGTATAATGGATTTTCAGGACGCGGTTGGTAGCGGGCTGAAGGATAAAAGACTACATACTGGGTATAGTGTATACTGTTCTGGTGACAGGTGCAACAGAATCTCAGAAATCATCACCAAAGAACTTATCCATGTAACACAAAACCACTTGTTCCCTCAAAACTATTGAAGTTAAAATTAAAAAACAAAAAGAAAAAAAATAAATAGCCATTTTTTCCAAGGAGTCCTAATACATTTTTTTTGGAGAGTGATATTTAGAAACGAAGAGCAAGGTGCTGAGATTATTGCTACTGTGATATCACTCTCTAGAATCTCTCAGCATAGAGTTAGGAAATATAGTAACCTACATATATACATATAACTAATTATTTCTGCACTTATCTAGCAGTATGTACATAAAACTGGTATTTAGGACTCAAAATCCAGTATCAAAGTATATATTATCGTATTCTCCACTTGGTTGTAATTTCTTTCATTGACAGTGAGAAATCTGGATCCCATTATCTACAGTTTATTACCTGCACAAGTGTAGAACCAAAGCACCTTAAGAACTCTTTGCATATATTACTATGTCACTATGAGAAACAAATTTATCACCTAAAGTTTTTGTTTATTCTTTCTGTCTTTAACATCATAGTTTCCAATCAAGGCAATAGTTTCTAAAGTTAAGGAGGTCAGTTCATTTTTAAGTCACACATTTGTAATACAGTTTGATTTATTTGTCAAAATCTGCATTTCATTTCATGATCTCCCAACATGGTGGTTAATTTTTTCATATTTGCATAGATTTGTTTAACTCCTTGCAATATACAGTACTATGAATTTTCAAAATTTATAGAAATGTGTTTCTCACACTGGTACCATGCAGATAAATTCCATCTTTGAAAACTATTTTGTGTCCTTTTTGTAGTCAACCTCTGCAACTCCTCTGAGCCCTAAGTAGTTTTCCGTCTTTATAATTTTCCTGTTTCTGGAAAGTTCTATGAGCTGAATTATGCAATAGGTAGTCTCATGGGATTGTCTTCCTACTTAGCAAAACACATTTTAGACATCCATGTTGTAAGAATCAATAGATCATTCTTTTTTATCACTGAATTATAAGGATTTATAGTTTATCACTTGTTGAAGGAAATATTGATTGCTTCCAATTTTTGTTGACTATGAATAAAACTGCTATAAAAATGTGCATGTATGTTTTGGTGTGATCATAAGTTTTCAGTTAACTTTAAAAAACTGAATAAATAGAGGTGTTAATTCTGTGTTGTATGACGGGTCTATGTTTAACTATAAAAATACTTCCAAACTGTCTTCAAAAGTGACTACCATTTTGCATTTTCCTTACCAAAAATAAAAGTCGTTGTTACTCTATATTCTTTTCAGTATTTGGTATTGCTATTAAAAAATAGCTATTCTAATAGGTTTCTAGTATTGTCTCATTATTTTAATTTGGCTTTTTTCCAAAGACAAATTGTACTGATCAACTTTCCATATGCTATTTGTCATCTATTTATATTATTCGAAGCATTTGTTTGTACTTTGCCATGATTTTACTGGGGTGTTTTCTTATTGCTGACTTTTAAAAGTTTTTTACATATTATGTATGTAAAATATTTATCAGATATGTAATTTGCTAATATTTCTCAGAGTCTGTGGCTTGTATTTTTTTTCTCTCATGAATAACTTTTTTAGAGTATAAGTTTTTTCATGTTAACTAGGTGCAATATAGAATTTTTTTTTATTCAGTGAATTATGTTTTTGATATTGTGTCTGTAAACTAATGGCCAAACCAAAAATTGCACAGTTTTTCTCTCATGATTTTTTATAGACATTTTGAAGTAAATATCTTTTACATTTAGTTTTATGAATCACTTTTTTCAATGCTAAGATGTAGGTTATTTGTGGAGTTTTTCTTTTGCTTTTTTTTAAAATTATCAAATTGTTTCTATACCTCTTGCTGAAAGAATTCTTCCTTTATTCAATTGCTCTTATACTTTTAGAAAATTCAGTTGCCTATATGTTTGTTTATCTATTTCCAGGTTCTCTATCACTATTCTTTGCTCTATATGTCTCTCATTTGTCCAATATCACTGTCTTGATGATTTTAGCTTTACAATCATTTATTAAATCAGATAATATGAGTCTCTAATTTTAATCTTACTCCTAAGAATTATTTTGGCTATTCCACGACTGATGCTATTCCGCGTACATTTTAAAATCAAAATTTTTATATCTGAAAAGGGTGTTCTGTAATTTTGAATATGATGTCACGGAATCTATAAAATAAATGAGAAAAATTGACATATTTTTCATAAATTCATAATTTCTGGCTTGTGAAGGTATGTTTTAAGAGATTTTTGAATGCATGTTGATGGTCTTCAAATGCTTACTTTAGGACTACTGCCTTGAGACTGGCAGTTTCTAAGAACCCTCAAGCTATTTATAAATGGAAACCATGTGGAGGAGACTTTATGCACCCCAGCTGTAGTCCCAGCTATATATTTGTGTGTGTGTGTGTGTGTGTATGCATCACTTCCAATCTGCAACCTGGAAATATACATATATATTTTGCTCTCCTTGAAAAGCTGTGGTATCTTTTTAAAAATTACAACATTCTCTTTGTTTCACATGCTGTTGTGAAATTGTGAAGTTATCTATATTTTTAAAAGATTGTTCTTTGAATTTTATCTAGTGTTTCTAGGTATTTGTAACAGGGGTTTTCAAGTTCTTTTGTCAATGATTTTGCCAGACATAGAAATTCTGTGTGTGAGAAATATTAGGAAAGTTATTTTATATTTTGAGTCACTGTTTCTTAATCTGTAATATTGAGATAGCAATATAAACCAAATAGAACTGTTGTAAAAATTAATAAGGTGATGCATAAAGATTAGTTCATTAAAAGTTAGTTTATTTATTAACGAAAAATTTTGTTCCCTATATTTATACTAAGTGACCAGTAACTACCAAATGTGAATTGTGTTATATAAGTTGCAAATCAAGAAACTTAATACATTTCAGGCATGCCTTTTTTCTCCAAAGTCCCAATAGATTTATCTTGTCACAATATGAATTTTGTAATACACATCAAGTGTATTTGGCAAAATACACTTGGTTGGCAAAATTTGTTATAATAACCTTCTTAAGTGATTATTCAGGTCCAATGACACCTGGAGTCATTGAGGTAGAGGCCTCCATTGCCATAACTCCATGTCTAATATCTGTTGTGTAATTGTCAACTTCATTTATAACATAAGAATGTGTGACACCCTGAATGACAGTGAGCGCCCTGAATTTAGTAAAGATGTGGGCACAGTACCACAGAATATTCATGAAATTTTATTTTAAATCTGCTTTGAAAATATAGTGAAGATTACAAGTATAATGATAATGATATTTTTAAAAATCTGATTTTCTGTTACAGGTTTCCTGCTACATTTGCATAATTTACAGTCAGATGATTTTTTTTTCTGAGGCGCAAATTTTATCACTTACAGTCTGCAGTCTGGAAATCAATAGTGTTCTCTTGGCACCTTCTAACATCATAAGCAATTAAACACTTGAAATATAAACTTAGCTTAAAATTGTGTTGACAAGTGAGTTGGCCAAAGCTGTCTTAGAATCTGCAGCCAACAATAGTAACAACATATTTTTGAGAAAAGTGATCAGATACGACTAAAGTGCAAGACACATCAGAAACCAAATTATTCAGTTACCGAACAGAGAAGTACAATTTTAAATAAGTATTTTTGTCTCTCAAATTCATCTTGAAGAAATACAAACATGAGAGGAAAACATTACTGTGCATTCTCATACTCAAATTTCGAATGTCATCAAAAATAATAGAAGCAACTCTGTCTCATAGTAAATGTTGACTAAACATGCAAAAATTATTTATTGAGCACATACTAATGCTGTCTTTTATATAATCATTAATTAAAATAAATATGAATTAATATTTATTTTACTTAATTTGTTTAAAAGTTAACACTCTGTGAGGCATTGACATTTCATTTTCTGTGTGCCTTATTTCATTTAGTCCTTATCACAAACCTATGAGTTATATAATGAGGCACAAAAGTTTAAGTAATACTTCCAAATTCATATGATGAATAAATCATAGAATAAAGATCTCTTCCTGGGCAATATGACACTTATTGTCTTCACTTACTGTTTCCATATGAAAAGGAGACACAAAGAGAATACTGCCCTAGGGAAGCAGATACTTTGTAAATGAAAATGATGATGATATTTCTAATCCTGAAGATTACTGTTTATATTGGGAAACTTGGTATATGTGTTGTGATCATGTGATGAGGGGTGTGTGTGTATGCATGTGTGTTTGTGTGTCTGTGTGTTTGTGTCTCGCTCAAGCCGTTGCTCCGAGGCTATTGGATTTTGACAGGAGGGCCTTTCTGTATATGTCCTGAAAGACAGACTATACAAAAAGTACTCTCCCTTATGCAGCATAAGGTGAAAGAAGTTTTGCTACTAAACATGGGGTAGTGCCTTAAATTGAAAACCAACCGTGGAAAGTGTACTGTCACATGTTGAAATTGTCTTAGCATCTGTGAGGCTGGCACATGCACCCTAAGACATGGTAAGGTTTTTCCTAGCAACAAGACTTCAATGATCAGTCACTCTGTGAAGAAGTTCATAGTGAGGTTGGGCAGAAGAATAAAAAGATTCATTTTTCTCTCCCTGTCAACTATACATCTATAAGGCTTAGACTCCTTCCTAGCAATATGGAGATGCCAGGCGTATGGCTGGAGGCGGGTCTTTTCAAATTGGCAACATCAAGATACACAGAAGGAGCTAGAGATTGTGTGATCTCCAGATCACAGATTACACAAACGGGCTTCAAGAGTGACCATTTCTAGGAGTATATGAAAGCATTTATTAGATTTGTATGCCTACATCATATTTTCATTCAAACTTTTGACTATTAGAGAATGAAGTTTTCCCCCTCTGAGTCGTGCAAATATGTTAGCAGTGGCCATCTCACAGGAAGTGTCTATGGGATGCAGAACTGTGGTCACACAAGGACACTGGTGTTTAGAAGCAAAACAACATTTAAATATTAATCCATTATACTTTTAATGGAACAAGTACAAATGTTTGCATTTACAGCTTAAAGACTTATTAACAATGTATTAAATACAAAAAGAAAAAGAAAAAGAAACTGGTGTTCAGAAAGTTTAATGAGAGTCTAAGAAAACATACAGATTTAGTAGTGGTGGACCCATTAAGAAGGCCCACAATACTCTCATCCATAGCCATATATTTTTAGCGAAATTACTGAAGTTTAGACTTCTGATGTGTTTTTGAACTGATAAATTAATAAATCTAACACTGGACCTTCCATCAATAAGAACAACAAATCTCTGTCAGTTCTAAGTTTGAGCTTTACTTACCACTCAGTAGGAAAGAAGGGGAATATAACCACTGACTGTTTACATCAATATTTAAAAATGCTAAAGCGCTGTTTCTACCCTGCTTTTAAACATCTCTAGGAGTCAATTTTTTTCTTTTCCATTTTTTACAATGCATTATTCCAAGATCAATTTTGTGTATTAATAAAAGCATTTTAGATGAAATAATTTCTACTGGGCTTTAAAATTATTTATTGAATTTCACTAGATTTTAACAAAGCACATTGTGAATGATTACATTATAGCACTTACATTATTGTGTATTTTTTGACAACTTCACTGCTGGCATAACCAGCATTTGAGAAAACCAACACACTAAATAAATCTATTACAGTAATTTTAAATCTAAATACTCTTCCCTTCATTGTTTGGTAGGCCTCCGAGTAGAATGGGAGAGCTCTAGATGTGACTAACTGAAGATGTCACAAAGGCTGAATCTTCTATGCTACACTTTGGATCACTAGATGGACCAGAGTGTAGTCAATGATGTGTGTTACAACTGAGAAAAACTTTTCTATTGAAACAACTATGATTTTGAAATTCAGTGTTTCTTTTTTCTAGCTGAGTAACATCGAGCAATTCACTGTAATAACTTGGAATCCAGCTGCTTTGACTGGTGAATTAGGATAATTCATAGTGTACACCTAGGATTACAATTAATTTATCAGTTAATATTGCTGCAAAGAAAGTCATTCCATAAGTTAATGGCTTAAAACAACAATTATTTAATACACTTTTTTTTCTGTGGGTAAACCATGTGGTTTCTCTAGTCTGGGTTAACTAGTTTGGGCTTGGATGACTTAGAATGTTCTCAGTCATATATCTCTGGCCTCAGCTGGGGTGTCTGGGAAAGCTGAACTCCTTGTTTCCATGGCCTGCCACTCAGGGAGTTAACTTATGGTTACCTGAGTTACTTATGGTTACACATATGATAAAAAGTTCCCAGAAGCAAAAGTGAATCAGCCTTAATGTGCAAGCACTTCTTAGCAATCTGCTTCCATCAGGGTTGCTAAAATCTCATGGGCTGAAGTAAGTTATAGGACTAAGCAGAAATGAGGCAGAAAAATTCTTCACAGGAGCAGTCTCAAAAAGTTTGTGGCCACAAACTCTTCACTTTTTTTTTTTGTAGTTTCTGACAGGATAGTTTTGAGTATTAGTGAAAATGAATGCAAAGTGTTTGTCATGTAGTAAGAACTAAACACATTTTATAATTGTTAATGTGTTTTACCAGCCATACTTTTTATCATCCTATGATTTAACAAATATGCATTAAGAAAATGTTGTGGGTAAGGCTGCTTCAGTGATAATCACTTGGGTTCTTTAACGTTCTGCTTGTGTTATAAGGGATATAGAAAGTAATCCCAACATACTGACTCTCCCAGATTTATTTTGTTTTGGATTTCCCAACTACATTACAGCCTGTTACAAACACTTAGTTACATAAGTACATTCCATCTTATGTCTTCATTTACTTATTTCATGACTTAAGTTTTATACCAACTCCTCCCCAGTTAGATTTTAATCCCTTTGAGTAAAAAGATGGAATATATTTATCTGACATAATTAGGATTACCTAGTACAGTACTGGATCTGAATTTTAGATTCTAAACAATATTAATATCAACTTTCCAACTCTATTGCATATAGCACTGCATTCAATATATACCGATCTAGTACTGTTAACATGGTAGGTAGCATTGTGACATGAGCCCCCAAATAGGTAGACAATGCTGGGATTGACTACTGGGTCTGTGAATAGCTTTGTGACCATGGACAATTATTAAGCTTCTCTGAGCTTGTTTTCTGTTATAGTAAGTAGAAAAATATATTTTATAATGATAAAGTATAAACAAAAATACCTTGATAATATGGATTGGATTTGTGTCCCTGCCCAAATCTCATGTTGAATTGTGATCCCCAGTTTTAGAGAGGGACCTGGTGGGAGGTGATTGGATCGTGGAGGAGGATTTCCCCCTTGCTTTTCTCATGATAGTGAGTGAGTTCTCATGACATCTAGTTGTTTAAAAGTGTATGGCACCTCCCCTTTTTCTCTCTTCCTCTATCTGCAGCCATGTAAGACATGCCTGCTTCCCCTTCACCTTCTGCCGTGGTGGTAGTTTCCTGAGGCCTCCCCAGCCATGCCTCCTGCACAGCCTGCAGAACTAGGAGCCAGTTAGACCGTTTTTTATCAATTACCCAGTCTCGCATAATTCTTTATAGCGAAGCAAGAATGGACTAATACACCAGCAAAGTAAAAATAATTGATCCCACTACATTCACATTACTTTTCTTAACATATCTTACAGTAGCTCACCTATTTGCAATTGTTCATATAATTTCTCCAACCCCAAATATGCACATTGCATCTCACACCCTTCAGTTACTTTCACATCCAAGTAATCTTTACGCCTCCTCTACATTTCAAGCTGATACTGTTTTCTGCTTTCAAACACCTAAACATTCTAGTCATACTACTTAATGCTATAATTATGTTCTCCATATACTTTAACATTTAAAAATAAAGTTAATTAAGGTTGTGATGCATGCTTATCTTAAAAGTAATGGATTAGAAGCACTTCCAGAATAATATAGTAAGGGCAATTGACTTACAAGCAATGAGAACACTAGCAAAAATTGTCACAATTAACCTTCAGAACTCTGTAAATTAACAAAGACTTGCAATAGTCTGGTGAGCTTTTATTTAAGAAAAATGGCTGAACTTCAGTAGAAACAGTTTGCTTTTCAGTGTTTTAACTTGCCCTGACGCCAGCTCCTTCTCCTCAGCTTTGGGGTAGTTTTGAAAGCCAACAACTTTGCAATGATAGTGCTTGCAAAAAGAGCATACTAGAAGCCAAAGGAGGGACTAGAATTCATATGGACCTCCTCTAAAAGCCAAAACACTAAAGAATTGTGATTATTAATCCTTTCTGGAGTCTTCCTGTAACAATGGCATTCATAAGACTTATCTCTATTTATCTTAACTCAGTGCTTGCCCAGTGCAAACAGTCCTATTCCCAGGAAATTTGTTGAAAAAAATCAGTGGCAATTGTTTAATACTGTAACTTAATGAAATGGCAACCTCTTGGGGCAGATGAAACATTGGCCATAAAACTTCAAACTAAAACTTGAAGAATGAGGTGTCCACAGAGGGCTTTGAATAATGTCTGACATATTCCTGAGACAACAGAAGACTACTCACAAGGGCACAGGTGTGTGCGTGTCCTGGAAAGACCTTAGGAGGCTGTAATCCCTCACCATGGGCTGACTTGAGAGGAGTTTCACACAAGAAGTGAAGGTTAAAGAATTGTAAACTGCTGGAGCATTGAAGTCATGCCCCAGCATCCACACAGAGCTTCTTAACAAGGGCTGGGTGACTTACTGGGTCAAGAAATTTAAAAACATTATTGACTAACCATTATATGACAACTAAAATAACAATTAGAAAACAAAGGAAATAAAATAAATCTATAGTGGAATGGAAGAAGTAAAACTATTTTTGTTTGCAGATGACATGATTTTATACATAGAAAATCCTAAAAAACCCACAAAAAGAGTTTTAGAAGTAATACTGTTAGACATATTCGAATAAATTATTTCCAGGAGATTGTAATATGCAAGATATACATACAAACATTAATTGTGTTTCTATATATTAATCAATTAACAACTTAACATAAAACTAAAAAAAAATCCATTTTTAATGGTTTCAAGAGATTTACATGTTTGTGAATACTCTTAACAAAATAAGTTTAATTCTTGTGCACTGAAAACTATAATAATCATCAAAATAAGTTAAGGGCCTATGAAATAGAAAGGCATCCCATTTTCATTATTGAGAAAAAAATATTATTAAGATAATATTGCCAAAGTTCATACAGATTCAACACAGTCTCTGACAAAATCCAAGCTGAAATTTTTGCAGAAATTTGATAGCTGTCTCTAAAATTCATGTCAAAACTTAAGGAGCACAGAATAGCCAAAGTAATTTTGACAAAGGATAGAGTTGGAGAAGTCATACCTCCACGTTTCAAAACTTACTACAAAGCTATGGCAATTAAGATAATGATATATGTCCATATGGATCAAAATACAGAATAAAGAAATAGAATTAAGTAGTCAGGTAAAAATATTTACATTTTTGATCAATTAATTTATAACAAGGGTTCCAAGACCATTCAATGGGGGAAGAACAATCATCTCAACAACTGTTGCGGGTATACCTGGATGTCCACATATAAAAAAATTAAATTAATTAAGTTGGACCCCTCACCTCATTCCTCAGACAAAAATTAACTTTAATTTAAAAGCAAATTAATTTTAAAAATCATATATTTGATAGTAAAACTTTAGTATCCAGAATACTTAAAAAACTCTTCTATTAAACAATAAGAAAAAACTCAATCAAAAATGAGCAAACAATTTGAAGAGCTAATTCACCAAAAAAGATACACAAATGGCCAATATGCACAAGAAAAGATGCTCAACATTATTAGCTATTAAAAATGCAAATCAAAACAACTATAAATTACTACTTCACACACCACTAAGATTGTTGTAATTAAAAAGAAAGCATTAACAAGTCCTGGGAAGAATGTTAAAAAATAAATTCCCCATATGCTGCTGGTCTGAATGTAAAATGGAACAGTCACTTTGAAACACAGTTTGGCAATTCCTCATTAGAATAAAGAGAGTTGTCATATAATAAATCAGTTTCATATCTCAGTATAGCCCCTAAAGGAAGTAAACTTTATGCCCACAAATTGTTTTTACACAAATGTTCACAGCAACATTATTCACAATAGCCAAAAGGTAGGTGCCAACAACCCAAATTTATAAATTTAAACAAAACAAAATTTGGTTTATTAATTTAATAAGATTATGCAGCAATAAAATGAAGGACTGATACAACTACAACATATACAAAAGCATTATACTACGTGAAAGAAGCCAGTCACAAAAGGCCACTCATTGTATGATTCCATTTATATAAAATGTTCAGAATAGGAAAATTCATAAAGACTGAAAATGTATTAGTGGTTTCCAAGGGCCATGGGGAGGAAGGAATGGGGAATTACTGCTAATGGGTGTGGGGTATCCGTTCGAAGTAATGAAAATATTCTCAATTTAAATATCAGTGAAGCTGGCATAATTCTGTTAATATAGTTATATCCAATACATTCTCAATCATAACAGCAAGTTTTATGGTATGTAAATTATATATCAATAAAATTGTTATCAAAAAATAATAATAGATTATTTATCTTCTGATCCAATCACCCCACTCTGGCTAAATTCATTCCAATATTTTTTTATATATACCTCCAATTTTTGCAGCTATATATGTGCACACTTGAGTCTTCCTGCAGAAGAGACATTCAGAAGTATACAAAGTTATTTTAAAATAAGGAATTTATGGGAGACAATATTCCTTTGTTGATTTCTATGATTTCCCAATATTTTTTCTTTTGAAGAAATATTAATTTACCTTTGGATTCATGACTAGCATGTATTTAGAAACTTTTAAATAACAAAGGTATCTTCTCAGGATTTTGAGAGTTTTAATGGTTGAAACTTGTAATCTTTATCATGACTCCAACTTTTCCAAATCAATGTCATTTATAACATTAAAATCTCAAACTAAAAGTTATAAAAGAAGGTTGTTGGACTACTCATTCCAAATGGGTAGATGTCACTGAGTTGAGTGAAATATTTTCTCCCTGGGTGATTTTACCCAGTCTCACGTCATATTAGACTGTCCACCTCCAAATTTTAGTGTCAGTATAGGTATCTCTCCTAATATCCACATTTTGCCTAACTAGGTTGTACTATTTTTGAATTATGGTATAAACCAATTAGAATATAAACAGATAAAAGACCCTGAATATTTCCCACTCATCTTTACTTCCACTAAACTACAGCACAGTAAAAGACACAATAATAGACCATTTTATATAATATGCTAAGCAGAAATATTTAAAATGAAAATTGTCTGAAGAATCTTTCCTCCAAATTCCTTCACTTTAGTGATTTAAAGAGCTTCTAAGCTTTAATATCATTCCAACATCATCTAAAGTGACATTTCCTAATCTTGGCTTACAATCCTCTTTGTCATCTGGGCTCTTGCAAATCTCAGGACTTAATCTCTGATTTTGCTAAAGACTACTCTGCACCTGGATTCTCCTGCGACAGGCAGGAGACCAGATGCAAGACGACATCCTGGCAGGTCTCATATTCGTTGGCTAGAGAATCGATACTCTTTTCTGTAATGTTTTATTGCATACAGAAGTGTTTGTTCTTTCCTCTCTTTTTGTGAGACAATTACTGCATTTTTGTACTTTGGGTTGTTGCTTAAATATTAATATTGGTACTGGATTCTTCAGTGACTTTCTTCATGCATATTTTAGTGAATGGATAATAACTACCTCATAAGGTAATGATGAGGATTATAGATAAATTAGATTCTGAATGTTACATTCTTCCTGAAATGATACAGTACTTATATATGTTACCTCAGAATTCATTTAGTAAATTCCTCTGAACTAACTTTACTAGTCAATTTCAGCGTAGTGAAAAGCCCTGAAAATAAATAAATAAACTTAAATACTATATCTCTTTCTTTGATGAGACTTATGGTTTAATAATCCATTAAATTGCATTAAATATCATCTCTTACATGCACTATCTAGCGAGTTCCTCCCAACAAATCAGTGAGGTGGACAAAACTCATTTCCCTTTATTGTTTAAAAATAGAAATTACTTACAATAGATGTCAGATATAACATTAAGTTTATATAGTATTAGAATATTGTACTTCTGTGAAATAGATCTGTGCTTTATCTACCAGAGAAGACACACTTTATAAGAGAAAAATCAATTTTCACTTGAAGAAAAAAAATATTTAATATATGAATGATCTAAACAAGATTGCACTGTCGAAAAGGAAAAATAAATAACAAAAATAAAACCCCTTTGTTTTATTTTAGTATTTATCAGTTCTATATCCCATATCTAACTTGATCATGATTGCATTTATGCCCAACACTAAGTAAATTACTTATTTTTATGTTTCCAATCAGGGATTTAACTGAACAGTTACATATTAAAACACTAGTTTATTCATCATATGACCCTGAGTAACTTGCATACTTTCTCTGCTCATTAATATGTACTTTTACATTTTGTTGAAGTATATCTTTGGAAATGAATATAATCATTTCCAACCTAGAAAAATGTTATGATTTATGCAAAGCACTTGGTAAATTATAGTCACTCAATTCATATTTTTTCCTAATTTATTCACTTCTCTCCCTCTCTTCACCCTCACTCCAAATATACAGTGCATTTGTTTTGTATTTTGAGCTCCAAAGAGGAAGCTTATTATGCAAAGAAGTGAAATTTTGTGATAATCAGATGGGCACTATTTTGTTTAAACAACTTTTATGATAATGCAGGAAATGTATTTAATGGTAAAGCTATCAATAACTTTAATATGAAAATGTTCAGACATTTCAACCCTACTGACTACATTCTGATAGTCAAAAATAAGAATAATGATTAGAAAAATAATTTTTATATATCCTGTGTCTCAAATCTGGTACATAGATACAAAAGTTCTAGATCCAAGTGTTGTATTGATATGAACTGCAAATGATAGACATATTGACCTGGATTTGTGTCACTTCTGAACCATCTATGTGAATTGTCTTGAGTAAACTGGCAGTCTCCATTCACAAATTCTGTAACTTAAAGTCTGATTTTAGAGACACATTATCCTTACAAGAGTTTACCAGTGTTTATTTAGTGATGAGTCACTACAATTGGTGAAACCTAGTGATATCCCACAAAGATCTGTTAAAATGTCCACCCACTCAAGTCCCAAAACAAGTAAGTAAACAAAGTGATCTTCAGATAGAAAGGACTACGAATTCATAACAACAACAATAACAACAAAACAGTAAGTTAAAATTTCCACTAAAGTGCAAATTTTGAAGGCAAAACAGTCCAAGGCTAGAGACAAGAGACTTGAGAGAATGTACAGAGGAGGCAGCTATGACTGTCCATGATCTGCATTCTAATTGGCAGTCTCCCACTGCTCTGAAAAACTGAAATAAGCTTGTAAAGCTTCCAACACTCCTTAAGAGGCAAACTCTCACCCCACTGAAAATCATAGCCACCATTATAATCTCTGTCTTAATTCATGCCTCTGAGTCTGTTTAGGTGAGGCTAGATATGTATTAAGTTGTCTCAAAGAAATTTGCATAGATGCTTCTCTATGCAAATTCACTAGAGATGAAATGTCTGAAAGTTTTCATAATAAACTATATTATTGATTGTTTAGTATTTAAATTTTCTTTATTATATAATTTATTTAAATTTAAAAAGTGCCTCTCTGATGATGATGAAGTCTCACTCCATCATTATACTTTATTTTTCAGTAAATCTTATATTTGTAGTAAAAACACCAGAGGAAATTATGTAGAAGAATCCCTAAACATTTAAAGTAATCCAAGGAACATTAAATATATATATATAAAAGGTCTTTTTTTTATTTATGAACTACTCATATGTGTAATTATTTTACCAACATGTTTTATTTTGGAAAGTACAGCCAAAGAAGAGAAACTTTTTAAAAAAATGTTATAGTTATTATATTCCATTCATTAAGCATGGTCTTTGTACATTTCCTCTTATTAATCAATCCACACATAACATTATTAACAAATGAAACAGCTCCAGGCTTCAATGCAAACTAAGAAAATTAATTTTAAGCAAAATTCCAGTAAATATAATATTTATTGGGTTCTTATTATGAACAAAGCACCATGATAATGCCAAAAATAAATAAGCCATGCTTCCTGACTAATTAAAATATATTTTTATATTCAGATGAGAAGATATTGGAAAACTATGAAAGCTTAGGAAAATAATTTTTATAGAATTAATGTCGACATTGGTTATCAACATTGGGTCAACTTGTTTTGTTGAGACTAAAAACTGAAAGCGATGCACCTCTGAATGACATCAACCATGTAAAATGGGAGTTCTATCACTCATGAGAAGCTTCTTTTAACCTTCTCAAGGAAGATTTTATAGCTGTATGTACTATCTTCTTGTCTGACTATACTAGATAGAGTCTCTGGCCAGGCCCCTTCCTTCACCAGGAGCCACAGGTATCACTTGCGTAAATAACCACCATCCAGTTCTATGATTTGTGGCAAGACGTGATGAACCATTGACCAGTTTCCCAGAACTCATCTCATATCAGACTCAAGATTTAAGCCTGCCTGAGGCATACTTCTGTACAACCAAAGGGTCACCAAAACCCTTTCTAATAGGAATCAAGAGGGAAGTGGAACGGGGAAAGGAATGGCTGTTTTTCTCAGTGAGCTTTGTGGAATTTTTTACTATTTAAGCTGCACATAGCTCTATAAGCTCTATAGCTTTGCTGAAAGGGATACCTTTAAAAAATCAACAATAATTTAAATATATTTAATTCTTCTTCTAACATGCTTGTGTGAAAGGAAAATAAATCTTGGGACCCCAAAATCGCTCAGCTAAAGGGAAAAGTCAAGCTGGGAATGGCTTAGGGCAAACGTGCCACCATTTCTATTCAAAGTCATCCTTCTGAGGTTCACCTGAGAGAAACGCATATCTAATTGCTTCCTCTCCCTTGTTGTTTATGTAAAAATACAGATTCATTGAGCCAGACTAAATTGTGTATTTAGTGCAAGGCTGACCAAGGAATCGACCAAAGAATGCAACCTTTTGTCTCTTAGCTACTTATCTACTTTGTCTCTTATCTACTTTTGTCTTTACTTCTAAAGTGGAAGCCCCTACTTTGAGTTGTCCTGTCTTACCAAACTGAACCAATGATCTTACACATGATGTCTCATGTCTCTCTAAAATGTATAAAAGCAAACTCCACCCCCTGATCACCTTGGGCATATGTTTCAGAACTTTCTCAGGCTGTGTCATCAATGTGTCCTTAACCTTGGCAAAAAATTGATGGAAGCTTGTCTCAGATATTTGGGATTCATACTTGTAAGAGTTTAATTTTACCCTCCGATTCAAATCTAGTTCCTCATACAAGAGCTCATAGGAGAAAAGATGTATTTTCTTTATTAAAATGTTTTATCAAGATAAATGAATCATCCATTCATTTGTGTTATAATTCACCATCACAAGTGACTTCAGAGGGAAAGGAATGCAGTGATTTAAGATAAACTCTAATCACAGACAGATGAATGTTCAAATTCTTTCTTTAACAACTGCAAGTTGCATAATCCTAGGAAAGTTATTTAAACATGCTGAACTTCAATTTGATTGTCTGTAAAAACTAGAACATATTATTTGCTCCAAAAGGTTTTGTAAGTGGAAAACAAAAAAAATGACCTCATTGAGATAGAGAGTAGAATGATGGTTATCAGAAGCTGGAAGGATAGTAGGAAGGGAAGAAAGAAGAAATGGTAAATGGGACAAAAATAGAATTTGGTAGAAAGAATGAGGTCTAGCACTTGGTAGTACAATAAGGAGACTATAGTTAATGATAATTTATTGCATATTTCAAAACAACTAAAGAGTGTTATTAGAATGCTCCTAACACAAATAAATGATAAATGTTTGAAGTGATGGATACCCCAGTTGCTTCAATTTGATCATTTACACATCATACGCTTGTATCAAAATATCACATGTACTTCATAACTATGTACAAAAATGGCTTTGTGAGAATTAAATTAAAATGTGTTTAAATCCTTTAGTTGATATATGACACAATATTTTGTCTGGACCTGCTTCCTCTTCTATAGAATACACCTGCTATTGTTTTTGTATATGCCTTTTATCTTTAGTACATGTCTGTTATTATTGTTCTTTCCATTCCTGCTAAATATCCTTAAGGTACATTTTTGAAGTAGTATTAAGGTATTTACTTAGATTTATACAAATTTTAGTTAGCATGGATTTATTTCCTAAATTCTGAAAAGAAGGCATTAACAAAGAACTGACCTAGGCCAAGTTCAGATAACTTCTGCAAGCATAGCAATAACTTTCAAAAACTTAAATCTTTTGTCCACTTCCTAAGTCTATTATATTGTTCCTGTAAAAGTAAATAACATGTACAAAGTATGTTAAAAATGTTATTTGTGTCTAATTTTCATTACGTACAGCAAGAAAAAGAGGTAATTTACAGACCAAAAATTATCATTTTTCGAAATGTTAACAGAAGTTTCTGGAAGAGAAAACAACTCTAGATAAATATTGTATCATATATTTTAGTAGAGATTCTGTCTTCTTCAGTGGTTTTCATCTTTGCTTTCACATTGGATTCACTTTGACAGCTTTAAAAATGCTGATGTTGTTCTTTCATCATCCAGAATTTCTGGTTCTGTCAGCCTAGTGCATATCCTGGACATTGGGCTATTTAATACTTTTTTTTAGCTGATTTTAAGTTGTACCCAATTTTGAAAGCATCAGCCTTCCCCTTTAAGTTGCATGCCATGTCAACAAGTCTTAAAATACTGGGGATTCTGAAAATCCCTAAGTCTTCACACTCTGAAATGTCACTTTATTGATTTATGGACAGCCTCATCATATAGTAGGGGAGAAAGCATACGGAAATCAAGCACTAAATATTTTCATGCATATGCCAATAAATGTATGTATAGAGAGTGTTAAAGCAAACTAAATTATGGCCTGAGAAGGACTCCATACTCCTATTTTAGAGCCCTTATGGATGAACTGTATGTAACCTAGCTTAATAGTCAGACAAGATTGAAAACCTAACTCAGTAGTATGCACCTGTAACAATAGCTACGCCTTACCCAATCCCAGCAGCCATACTTCAACCATTCATACACTACTGAGTGTTTAAACTGTGTTCAAATAAGGCATACACCAAGCTGTAACCAATCTAGCCGTTCTGTACCTCACTTCCAATTTCTGTACATCATTTCCTTTTTTTTTTTTTTTTTTTTTTTTTGTCTATAAATCTTCTTCCACTATGTGGCTGTGCTGGAGTCTGTGAATCTGCTCTGATTCTGCGGCTGCCTGATTTGTGAATCGTTCATTGCTCAATGAAACTCCTTAAATTTAATTCGGCAGAAGTTTTCTTTTATTAGATGGTGTCAGAAGTGGGATCCAAAGTGGAGCTGCCAGCAACCCCCAGGTGTGCAGAGTGAACATGCAAGGTAGCTGCAGGACCAACTTGGGTCCATTGATCTCAGAGCTGCTGGGGATTGTGGGTAAGCACCCTCTTGGATTTCGGAGTTCCACAGATTTGTGTTTTGAGTTCTCCAAGTTTCTTCGAGGAAATTTCTGATCTAAACTGGGTTTGGAGTCATGACAGAAACTAGACAGGGTCTAGGAATGCATTTGTTTTGGGAATTAACTGGCTTGGATCCAGTTAGAAGCCTCTTACATCTGACTGGGTCAGAAGGGAACTGGTAGTAAGCAGTAATATAGTAGGGGTTATAAAATCTGGCTTTTGAAAATTCACAGGGATTTTTTGTGTTCTACCCCTTTCATTTTCTTGTGCAACTAGGTAGGAAAAGAAATAACTGGCTAAGTTAATCGAGAAAATCTGAGAGTAAAGACAATATTTTAGGTGAACATAGTATCATTAATTTCTGGAAAACTGAGCTCCTTCCAGCTTATACATTAGACCTGTAAGGTAGTGAAGTCTTACAGAAATGGCAAAATCTTACTAAAAATAACTTACAGTGGAATGTTCCAAATGAACAATGCACTACTGAAGTACATTTTTAAATGAGGGCTCTCAGTAAAGTCCTTTTTGGCTAAAAATGGGTTTGGCACTCTGGGACGTTAACTGCTATTCTCTTTGAAATAATCTGCCTTGCACTCTTTGCTGACAGCTGTGTGTGACATAATTAGACATGTACAGGATCGTGGGACATGGGGAACTTTTTTCTCCCTAAGAGGGAAAACTTGAGAGCTGATGGGACTACTGGAAAAGATTCCTTCACTACTAACAAGTGGCCACCTGAACTTGTCAGTGTTGCTGAAATGAATAGGTCTTGCTCTGATCTCCCTGAGCTCTTCCCCTTCCACACCCTGCCACAGGCAATACTTTCTTTTTTCTTCTTTTCCTTTTCTATCTTTTCTGTTACTCAGGGTGGCCATCTTGCCCAAAGGCCACGTGTTAAAACTCCTAGTCAGAGGTTGGGTTAAAGATGACAGGGCCCATCTGAGGGTAAATCTAAACCTTGCCAGTTTGATATTGAGTACTAAGCAGAGTGGCTAATGTCTATGCTTTATCACATGTGTTTTGCTTTGGCCAGAACAAAAAAAGATCCTTTCCTTTATGATGCAGTGTGACCCCAGGGCAATGATGCAGCAAGCTGGGTCACCAGGCTGCTCAGGGAAAGGGAACCTGAAAACCTGGTGTGCAGGCAAAGGGTAAGAATTTCTTACCAGTCAACTTTCTGGATTCTCTCTCTCTTTGCAAACTCATTGAATAAATGGCAAAAGTCACTGTGTACCTCCTCTGTAAAGTTTTCATTAATGTGAAAAAGAATTCTGAGGCTAGTCTCAAGCTGTCGTGAATTTGGTGTATTTTGTGCTATGAATTTGTTTTTCTGTGTGGAGGGATACCTCAGGACAAAACATGCACTTTGAACCCTATAAGCTCACTGCTCAAGATGGCCCAGCAATCTGGTCAGCAACAAACGTTGCTGCAGGTCCCTGAAACGAACAAAAAACTGAATGATGCCTCCATCTTGTTTTATGTCCTTGGGAGTCCAACTTTGTAACCATGTGGAGATACTTTCTGTTGATCTCTGTCTTCCAGGGAACAGGAATTTTAGGATTCATGTATTAGTTATCTCTAAAAATCATCTTGAGTAGTTAAAAGCCTTTGGAAGCTCAAAATTAACTATTCTAGACTCCTTCTGGGAAGCGTGATGGCAATTCCCCTATGCTATAGCTCAGTAGTTATGGTTGCTGCCCTTTCACAGGGGCAGTTTGGGTCCGATTCTCCGAACAGGAAGTAAGTCTTTTCTGGTTTAATATCTGGATGACCTTTTCTATTCTCTTCTCCTCAACAGATTATCTTAAATTTTTCTTTCTCTACACCTGGTAAAACTCAAAAGCCAGAAATATTGGCCATCTGTCCTGGCTAAAGTCAGGTAATAAGAAATTTTAAAAGGACTTTATTAAAGAGTGCTATGGTTAAAAATCAGCTTAATTAAAAGTGGATATTCAAGCTCTAACAGCCTATACTCCTCGGGAAAAACAAGAGGCACCAGAGGACTTTCCCTGCCCCTGTTCTTCCAAGGACTCCACCCTAAAACCAATAACCAATTAGGAAACTTAAAAATTGGCAAATGAAAACTCTTACAACGATTGTAGTAATCTTCTGTTCGTCTGTCTATGTAGTTATACATATATATTGTATGTAATGTTTATATAAATGATCTCTAATTAATTGACTTAAATAAAAATAAGCACTTAAATCAAATATTTTGTCAAAAAAAGTAAAACTAATGCCTTTCAGTTCACATGATGCTAGCAATTTTTTGGAAATAAAGATAGTTTTAAAAACTATTGGTAAAATTTTTAAGAAGTCTTCAAAATTTAGACATCTGGTCTAACAGAGCCATTAGATTCTAGATAAGACCTGGGGACATGTGGAATTATCCATGTCCCCTAGCTATACCAAGAAGGCTAGAAAGAAAGAAATTGTATATAAGAAAGGATCTTGTGTGGTTAATTCTTATCCTAAAGTAAAATGACTGATTGTTTAAACAGAGGGATATTTAGGGCAAGTCAGAAAGTCCAAGAGCGTCTTAGATGATCTGTATAGTCAAGAAAGAATTTATGAAAGGAAATTTATGCAAAAAACGTTGAATAACTTACAGGTGATTAAGCCCCCTAAATGCTTCATAAAATGCCACTGTGACTCTAAAATCCTGAACTTTCCAAGGTTTTCACCAAAAGTAAAAGTGGCTAAAAGTTAACATTGTAACATGTAATCTAGACTAATGAAGAAACAGTTTTACATGCAAGGTGTGTAAGAAAAGTGAAATGTATTTTTGGTAAGCATTATAAGAAATCATGGGAATGTGAATTCTTTTCTGCCTAGATTAAAAGGTTAAAAGATTGTATTAAATTAAATAAAGCTAAAGTTTAAACAACTTGTGGAAGAATTTACAAAAAATGAACTTTGTAAAAAATTCTATGTGTGAAAATATTGACTAAATTTAAGGGGGTATTATTTGGTTTGTCTGTAAATTGAGCATTGAAATAAAAGCACAATAGATTTTCTTAGAGCATTATTCTGCTCTTTAACAAAAATTGTAAGGAGTTATAAAAGGTTTATAAAATTCTTACCTTATGATCAAACTGATTAAAATTGAATACATTCGTCTATAACGTTTCATTAAGAATTGGGTTTAACATCAATAATGCACTAATGCAACAGTGACATTGGCTTATTTAGCATAAAAATCGTGGGAAGCATTGTCAAAATAAAAATAATGTTCAATCTTCAGATTATATTTTAGTGAATGATATTAATATATGTTCCAAACTATATGGAATTTCTAAAATTCTAATATGTCCGAGTATGTGCTATCTGTCATAATTAAGGTTATTATGTTAAGTTATTTTAGACCATAGAAATAATCAAATTTCCTAGTCTATTGTGTTTTTAACTATAACTATTTAAAGTAATTTCCACAGTTAATTGCTTAATGCTGATGCAGTTTCTGAAAATTTCACAAGCACACAAAATCCTAGAATATGGTGTCTTTTAAAAGATTCATGAAACTTGGCTCACGCCTGTAATCCCAGCACTTTGGGAGATCAAGGTGGGTGGATCACTAGGTCAGGAGTTCGAGACCAGTCTGGCCAATGTGGTGAAACCCCATCTCTACTAAAAATACAAAAATTAGCCAGACATGGTGGCAGGAGTCTGTAATCCCAGCTACTTGGGAGGCTGCGGCAGGAGAATCACTTGAACCCGGGAGGCAGAGGTTGCAGTGAGCTGAGATCACCCCACTGTACTCCAGCCTGGGTGACAGAGTGAGATTCCGTCTGGGACAAAAACAAACAAAGCAAAACAATAAAACAAAAAAATCAACAAAAACGTTCATGAAAGGATGTAAAGGAACCTGAAAAGCACTCTTACCCTGTCATAGGTAAGAATTCCCCATGAATTCTCCAATTCCTCTAGAATTGGACTGGGTAAGAATTCCTGAAACTTTAATAAAAAGACTGACTGGTTTATGAAACTGCTAACCCAAGAGGAACAAAATTAAGTAAATACCAAGAAAATATTTTGCCAGATTATCATGTTAAATCAGCCAATACTAAAATTGTTTAGATATACAATTTGATTAAATTCCATGGTCTAAGTCAAATTACCAATGATAATGCATCAGTTATTAGTGCTATGCACCTAAGTTGGAGAAACAACTGGTGTTCAAGAGGACATAAATCTGATGTTAAGTATGGACTCATGAAGAACCAGGACAGCCACCTTGTCCTTCCTGAGTCCTTAAAGCTTTTGTTATTAAAGGTTCTGCATTCCATGACTCATCATGGAAAAGATAAAATAATCCAAATTAAATATATTGATGTGGTGACTTACACATTGTGGAAATAGTTTAAAACCAATGTTTGGTTCCATATTCCTGGGAAAACAATCAAAGCTTCAGGTATATTTGGCTACCGAATGGGCCATTTAAACATTTATAAAGGGATTTCATTCAATTCTCATTTTCAATGCATGTTTTCTGGTTGTATAAAAGCTTTCCTGTGCAAGAGGGCTGATGTTGTAATAGTAGATTATTATGCTACAGTGTATTTTCACCAGGTAAAGAAAGCTTTTTATGGGTCACTGAGGACAACCCCTTCCCAGTCTGGAAGCTGAAGATCGTATCTTCTGAGAACATCAGAAAGGAGACAGTCCTTGCCATCCCCATTGCAGCAAAACTTTGGAACTTGAACTGTGGGTTCATAATTATTCTCACAACTAAGAAGGGTCCCTCCACACTCTTGAAACTGTACACCCATTAGAACCTTAAGGTAAACCTAGCCAGCGAAGGTAAAACTTTCCCGGGAGAAGATGGTATCCTGATGTGAACAGCTTTTCCCAATATCACGGATCAAGACTTTCCTACTATTATGAGACTCTTACCGTCGAATATTTTTTTCTTCCTTATTCCTCTAGGAGCAATAAAAGTGGAAAAGGGGTCTGTTATGAACACTTATGGGGTACACTTTTATTTGTAAAGGAGTTTGCAGCCAGCCTTAAACATGAATAAACTTATACTTTAATAGATAAAAGATGAAGGCCCAAGTAGGTGAGAAACTTTCGTGGTAGTTATGTTACCTCATAATCAGTAAAAACTCCTCTTAACCTGCATCATGGGTTAAAGAAAACATTGCCAGGTGACCTTCACTCTTCTAGATGGACATCATTCATTATGTCCTTTTTCCATGGTTTAGAATAAAAGAGACAACAATTAGAAATGTATCCCTCATAACAGGCTCTATAGCAAATTCTACTGTAAAGGCTATGGTTACACAGCAGACTTTAAATTCACGCATGAAAGTTATGCTGAATAATAGAATTAGCTAAACAGAAAAGTTCCTGTGCAGCAGCTGGCCCTTGGGGCCTATGAAGAAATACATCAAATGTAAATTAGAAAAATTCGGTTGTAGGTGAATAATGAAAACACTACTTAGTCAAGCGAGTAAGCTCTTCATCTAGTTCATTCTTTAATCTATTTATTTTGGGTGGTTTGGTTTATGGGGACTCTGTGTAAGGAGCATACTCCAACCTCTTGGTATTATCCTCTCCATAGTCATGATAATAGTCTCCCTTGCGTGCTGTAATCTCTCAAAGGTTTTAAATGTTTGCATGCAGCCCTCTCTAAAAAATAGTCTCTCTTCAACTGGAATGACAAAAGCTGAAAGAAATTTGTGACCACGAAGACACCATAACCTATGAATGACATGCTGAGACTGGAAACCCAAAATCATGGTAACTCAGGGTGGCGCTAAGGCCCTAAGGTCACACTCTCACCTAAATGACCCTTGCAGTAAAGGAGGGATTTTTTTTAAAACAAAATTATGGGAGGTCATTGTTTTGGACTGAGTTCATACACTAGACTCCAACAGACCAAACCAAACAAAATGGAGTCACTTGTGCTAAATGTGATATAATAAAACTAAGACTTTAAGGAAACATATAGATTCTGGAACAGATCAGGTTTTGGTTTTCTCCCATAAACAGAACATTCCAGCATAAAGAGGTACCCTCTACTTAGTCCTTTTTCCCTCCTTGCAAAATCCACTGTTCTACTGAGTCCCAGTGGGTTTCAAGACCATATAAGTACATTTGTGGTGGTGATAGTGACATCAATGACTAAGGTTTTGGTCAATCTCTCAAAATTGAGCAGATGACCAAAAGTGGGGAATTGTTAAAGCAAACTAAGTATGGCCTGAGAAGGACTGTGTACTCCTATTTTTGAGTCCTTGTGAATGAACTGTAACCTAGCTTAACAGGCAGACAAAATTGAAAACCTAACTTAGTAGTATGCACCTGTAGCAATAGCTAAGACTTGGCCAATCCCAGTGGCCATACTTCAACCATTCATACACTGCTGAATGTTCAAATTGTGTCCAAATAAGGCACACACTGAGCTGTAACCAATCCAGCCATTCTGTACCTCACTTCCAATTAACGTTTGTCATTTACCCCTCCGGTTTTTGTTTTTGTTTTTGTTTTTTTGTTTTTTTTTTTTTTGTCTGTAAATCTTCTTCTACCACGTGGCTCCGCTGGAGTCTGTGAATCTGCTGTGATCCTGGGGGTTGCCGATTCACGAATCGTTCATTGCTCAATTAAGCTCCTTTAAATATAATTCGGCTAAAGTTTTCTTTCATCAAGAGCTTCAGGAAAAATAGAGAGCTTAATTTCCTTGTTACGATAGTAAAGGGAGAGGTCACCAAGAATATATGACTTAAACTGAGAGGATTTTTTCTTTTAATAACTTGTCAGTTTCTTTTTAAATGAAATATATTTGCTCCTTTAAAAAATAAACGATTTTTAAAAATAAAAATTAACGTTAAAATGGGATGGGTGTCGTGGCTCACAGTTGTAATTCCAACACTTTGGGAGGCTGAGGAGGGAGAATCATTGAAGCTGCGAGTTCGTGACCAGCCAGGGCAACATAGAGATACCCTGCTTCTACAAAAGTAAAATAAAATAAAACAATTATCTGGGCATGGTTGTGCACAACAGTAATCCCAGTTTGAAACTGCATATAAAAATAACTTTTAAGGTTTACCAGTCTCAGATTAGTAGCTAAACTACTATAAACCTCTCACTATGTAGGAGGAACTAAGGAAGTTAGGTATGAAAGGGGAATTGAAGGGCCATAGAAAATTCATTCCCTCATATGAATGAGTTGGAGATGACAGAAAAATCTGGAAGATAGGCAGTTCCAGGCACCAGGTCAGCACTATCACACGGGAGCTGATGGAGTGGCTCTTTGTTGCTGACATTCAGGGTGAAAAATCAGGGCGGGCCTGGAGACACCTGCTCACGAATATCAGCCCTCAGACAGAGAGCTCGATATGCAGCAAATGGAGCAAACATACAGGGTCCAGGCAAAGGATCTTTGTCCCTTTCTTACTATCGCTAATGAATGATGTTTCTCTGAACGTGATGACTGATACCTTATTTACACCTTCCAAATCTCATAAACAACTCTTCGGCCACTTTAACTCAGAAAGATAACATACGGAGAGTTTTCAGAAACACAGGGAAAGGTGATTACTTTGTTTTAACTGTGAAAGGTAAACCAAGAAACTTATGGAACTTACAATGGAAATTAATGATATTTGGCTAGGCAAAACTTTCTCAGCTACAAAGAATGCTAACCATAGGGAAAAATATTGGTTGACTGGACTATGTTAACATTAAAAAGTTATTTATCAAAAAACATTAAAAAGTTATTTATAAAACCCTTAAGAGGGTGAAAGAAAACTTGGTGAAATACATTTATAATACTTCTAACACATGAAATCTCATATTCAGAATATTTAGGGAATTTTAAAAATATAATAAAAGAGTCCAACCAAAATTTAAACAAAAACATATCCTCATGTCACACAAAGAAGCAACATCAAATTGCCAATAAGTATATGAAAAGATGCTTGATTGTATTAGTCGACAAGAAAATGTAAATTAAAACTACAATAAAATACCACTACATATCAATCACATTTTCTAAAATTAAAAATAGTCTGGTAATATCACGTGATTGTGAGGATGCAGAACCTTTGAAACTGTAATATACTGCTGTTGAGAGTGTATATTTGTACCACTTTGAAATGTTCAGTGTTGCCTGTCATTTTGCATGTCCACATGCATACAATTCATCCAGAAACTTTACTCCTATGTATATACTACCCACAATGCATGCATATATGTTTCAAAAGTGTGTAAAAGGATGTTTCTAGTACTATTAATGATAATAATCTCAACTCACATATCGATCAATAGTCAGTGGAATGAATAGATTGTGGAATATATACATGATGGAATATTCTACAGCCATGGAGATGAACAAACTATTAATGCATGCAACAGTATAGAATGAATTAAAGAAGTCTTCTAGAAGAAATACATTCTATGCAATTTACCACATAGAAAATTTAAAAGTCCAAAACTACACTATGATGTTAGAAGTCAAGGTGGTGGTTTTCTTTTGACAGAAAGGAATAGTGTAGGTAGGGACTGAAGACAGCCTCTGGGGTGCTAATAATTTCCTACTTCATTTGTGGTGTTATATGGGTTTGTTGACTTAATGTACTTTTATTATTTATGCACATATTACATGCTTTAGTAAAATGTTTGATACAAATATTATATACAAGACTTAATAGTCCTAGAATCACCCTCTTTGGACTTAAATGTCATTTCTTCAAAAATTGCAGGTGAGAAGAAATCAGCTGAAAAAGAGAATTCATTCAAAGACAGAATAAGCACAAAGCCTCATCAGCAGAAAAAAATGCTTGGAAAAGCCAAGCAAGTGCATAGATGGCAGGATGATTAAATATAATTAAATGCTCTTTTCCAGAATAACCACGCTACACTCAAATGTCACCTGCTAACAAAGAAATTGCTTGATTCTCTATCAAAAGTAGCACCTCCTTTCTTCCTTTCTTCTTGCTTTGCTCCACTGTTTTCCTCCTAGTACTCATAGACTAACAGCATTATAATAAGGTAGTCTTCACTTTGTATGGCTCTGACATGCATGGATTTTTCTTACTACAGTTTACTTAGATAACGTGAGTCCCCCAACTACATTGATCAAATTTCAGTTTGCATGGGATAATCACCGATAATAATTATGTAAATAAAAACTTCACCACTACCTCTTCATTGCATAAATCACAAAATCAGTGACATTGAAATAGAATAAAGCAGATTTATAGAAGAAATAGCTGACAGTGGAAATATTGATGCTGCATTGCTTCAGGGACCCTAAACACACAGCGAGAGGAATTTAGTGAAGGCAAATTTATTGGCATAAGTGAGAAAATTGGCTATGACCAAAAGAATAAAGATGTCCCAGAGGAAGTGGTGCCAGCAAAATAAAAAAAAAAGTTAAAACTTTGCATTAAAGGAATTCTAGAGATACTTCCTATTATGGCAAACACAAAGGATAGCTTGATGGAAAATGATGCAAACTTAGAACGAAACATGATAATTTTTCAAGGCGTAGAAACATGTTCACTCCATTTTGTAAATTATACAACTTGAAGAAAAGAACACTTCAAACTACTTCTGGTAAGTTTTTTATAAAGCAAACCACATTAATTCTCAATGTTTTTAATATTTTATAGTATACTAAATGTTATATTTTATACTTTTTATTTTCCTACACATTTAGGGTGGGCAGTAAGACAGTTTTTAATGTTTAGACAAAATTTTTAAAGGTAATTGAATAATAATCCTTTTTATATTAATTATTGAGGTTTTTTCTTGTAAGGGGAAGGGGAGTTGGCACTATCAGGAAAAGCAATTCTGCCTATAGTATACTTGTGTTTTTCTTGTTCTTTTGTTGTGCCTTTTGTCTCTCTACAATGTAAGTAAGGTGCATAAAGAAAACTATGATCATCTGCTTGGTTTACTGATGGATTCCAGGGCCTTGTAGTTAATATTTATTTTATGGGAAAGTAAGTGAATGAAAGAGGAACAGTGGGAAGAAAAAGAGTAGGTGTGTGATAATACAGAATTAGCTAGATAATACAGCACCTTGTCAAGTCTGAACTTTATTTGAATGAATGGGAAGTCAATGAAGGGATTTAAGCAGGAGATTAACATAATCTGATTTATATTTAAAGAGATACTTTTGGCTTGTCTTTAAGTAATTAAGATGATGTGAGCAAAAGTGGAGGAAACTGGAACAGTTAAGTGGTTAGTGTGGTGGTCCACGGGAGATGACAGTGACTTGATTTAGCATGATATGAGTGCAGAAACAAAAAGAAAATGATGTGAGATTTTTTTGTGTGTCTGGCAACGTTAAAGACTTATGTATAAGTTGTAAATGAAAAGTGAAAAAAGAAAGAGGGATTAAGAATAACATCTAGATCTCTGCCTGACATAGCTGAATTAATGTTGACTGTATTTACCAAGATAGAAGGATCTGAGGGAATAACATGATTGAGGGCTAATGGAGTGGATAAAAATGTCAATTTTATCTATGTGAAGCCCGAAATACGTGGAAGACATTCAAATGGAGATATCAACTAAACAACTAGAAATGTTAGCTCAGAGCTGAAATGTGCATTTGTGGCATAAATCTGAGTATATTTTGCATGACATTGAAAGTTATAGGAATGGACATTATCTTGTAAGAAGAGGATAAGGCTCAGGCCAGCACCTGCTACTATTCAATAATTGCATCGTGGGTAAAGGAGTAATAAAAAAGTAAAATGATCCCTAAGTTAGAAAGCAGAGTTACAAAAATTAATAAAGATGTGTTTTTCAAGGAGAACGAGGTCAACTCAGTCAAATATTGTTGAAACAAACTCAGTAATATAAACACAGAATAGCCCACTGGATTCTTAGATGACGGTTTTAGTTGACAATTGCAACAAACAAACAAAAACAGTTTCAGGAGAATGGTTAATTAAATGTAATTAATGATTGAGTCAGTTTTATTCTCGTATTTTACTATTTGTTTTCAATTTGTACCATGTGTGCCTTATTCCTTTATTGTTTCATTCCTGCCTTGTTTTGCATTACTTATTTTATTTGAGGATGCTATTAGATTTGCAAGAAAATTGTGAAGATATTGCAAGGGTTTCCATACATCTGACATCGGCTTTCCTAACATCTGTTGCAAGGTCTAACATCTTGCATTGGTATGGTGTATTTGTCTCAATTAAGGAACAAATATTGATACATTATTATTAACTAAAATTCATACTTTATTCAGATTCTCTTGGGTTTTATCTATTTTTTCTTTTGTTTTTCTTACAGGATTCCATCCAAGATACCACATTACATTTAGTCATCATGTCTTTAAGAGTTCCTTAGCTGTAACAGTTTCCTAGATTTCCTTGTTTACACCAACTTGACAGTTTTGAAGAATGCCAAGTCAGGTATTTTGTACAATATATCTAACTTTGGATTTGTCTGATGTTTTCCTCATGATTTAGATTGTTATTAGATAGATATATATAATCAACATGATTTATCCCTATTGATACTGATCTTGATAATGTAGATTAGGTAGTAGTATTTTTCCACTGTAAGGTGACTCATTTTGAGGCAGTTTTGAGAAATCTATGACATTGGGTTTGAGAGTGTTTTTTTTGTTTGTTTTTTGTTTTTTCCTTCTTACGCAAGCAGACCTCCAATCATTCCATCTTCATTTATTTAAAAGATTCTCATTTGTCCATTGAATTGCCTTGGTTCTTGGTCTAAGGTCAGTTGGCTATATTTGTGTGGATCTATTTCTGTCCATTCTGGTCCACTTATGTATTCATTATTTATGTATGTATTATTTCTGCCACACGATGCTCTCTTGATTACAATAGTTTTACAGCAAATCTTTTTTTTTTTTTTGAGATGGAGTCTCGCGGTCGCCCAGGCTGGAGTGCAGTGGGGCAATCTCCGCTCACTGCAAGCTCCGCCTCCCGGGTTCGCGCCATTCTCCTGCCTCAGCCTCCCAAGGAGCTGGGACTACAGGCGTCGCCACCACGCCTGGCTAGTTTTTTGCATTTTTAGTAGAGACAGGGCTTCACCGTGTTAGCCAGGATGGTCTCGATCTCCTGACCTCGTGATCCACCTGCTTCGGCCTCCCAAAGTGCTGGGATTACAGGCTACAGCAAATCTTAAAATAAGATCATGTGAATCCTTTTGCTTGGTTCTTCTTCAATATTATATCAAATATTTTTGAGTTCTTATTGCTCCATTAAATTTTAGATTCAGTTTATTGATAACTACAACATAAATTGGACTTTAATTGGGAGTACATTCAACAAACACCTCAAGTTGTAAAAAAGTGAAGTTTAAATAATGCTGAGCCTCGTAATATATGAGTATGGAGCATCTCTCTTATTATTTAGGTCTTTTGATTTCTTCCATCAGTTTTCCACAGATATGTCATTTACATTGTACTTCATTATTTTTTATTCTAGCATATGTGATTTGTTATTACTATTTTGAATTCTAATTGTTCATCAAATTGTTTACGATCTTAAGGAAAAATCTATGTGCCCTTTGAAAATATTTATGGAATCATACATTTCCTTATGGACATTCTACATTTGGCAAGCATGTATTGCCAAAATCCCAGACTTATGCAATATGTCCATGTAATAAATCTGCACTTGTACCCCCTAAATCTATTTTAAAAATCCATATTTATTAACGTGGAAAGTAAGGTCGTGGTAATTGTTCAATAAAAATAGTAATAGACAGCTTTAATAAACTTCCAGTTTCCAAAAACATACACATTGAAGAGTATGAACAAATAAATTCCAAATCATTAATAAATGATCTTTAGGAGAGTGGGATATGAGCTGCATTTCTCTTTGAGCTTCATTATAATTGATAATTATTCCATATCAAATAGCATTATTATACAATAAAGATTAAGCAAGAAGATATTTTTCATAAACTAGAATTGAGACTTTTTTCTGTCACAAGCCTGAGAAATTTTAGCCTCAGTCATCCTAAATCAACTTACTGCAGAGAGCCAACACCAAACCATACAATATAGGCAAAAGGAAGTCCTGACATTATCATAACAGCTCCAGACTTAAGAGGAAAGAAGTTAGTTTGATTCCTTGTACCACCCATTTGAAGCTCTATGATGCTGTCCAAGTTACTAAATCTCAATAAATGCCAGTGGCTTGGGATCAGGAGGCAACTGGAATTCTTAGAAGATTAAGTCTTCTTTCAAATATACTTTCAGTTTATGCCATGAAATAATTTAGATATTAAGAAAACATCAATAACAACTAAGGTACTAAATATTCACAACGTCAAATGCCCAGGCAAAGGGATGCCAACTTTATGTGGTACTGCTGCCAAATACCAGCTTAGCATATTGCCTAAAATAAGGCACTTTTTCTCTACCTTGTTTGTGTTTTCAAACAGAAAATGAATTACTGTCAATCAGATAGACATCAAACACACAAATACACATATTAATGTATACATCTTTTAAAACCCAGTATTTGTCCCTTATTATGTAAATATTTGTACACATTTCAAGGGTTTTTTTGGTGAGGTTTATAAGATTTATATACACAAAAGTGCATTCTTTTAGGGTTAGTTCTGTGAATTGTGACAAATATATAAAAAATGAAAATACCACCACAATCAAGAAATTGAGTATTTTTATTAGTACCTCAAAAACTTCCCTTTTTGTTCCTTTACAGACAACCATTACATCATCTCCCATTCCCTCAGTATAGCTAAACTGATTCTGATCCTAATAGTTATGCCTTTTCCAGAATTCCATATACATTCAATCAGTGTTTGTAATTTTTTACATTTTGTTTCTCGCTTTTTTCACTTAGTATCCAGGTCTTGAAAATTAATGCCGTACATGCATCAGTAGTGGACCTCTTTTCATTGCCAAGTAAGTATGAAGACAATGAATTACTTCATTCAAACCATGAGAGGTATGAAGATAGTTTCATGGTGTGTGTGTGTGTGTGTGTGTAGTAAGGGTTGGGGGGTATTTGTGTGACTCTGACTAAAGCTGTTGTCAATATTCATGTAGAGGTCTTTTTATGGACATATATTTTTCATTCCCTTGCATAAATATATATAAGTGGACTGAGTTTTATGGTGCATGTTTAAGTTTATTAGAAACTACTCAAACACTTTCTAACATAGTTGTATTATTTCCCATTCCAAGAACCAGTGAATGAGAGTTTCAGTTTCTCTGTATCCGTATCTCCACTTAGTACTGTCAGTATTTTAGCTGTTCTATAGTTTGGGTATGATATCTCATCATAATTATGATGCCTAATGATCTTATAATGGATAATTATTCCATATCAAATAGCATTATGTAATAAAAATTAAGCAAGAAAATATTTTTCATAAATTGGAATCAAGACTTATGTCACAACCCTGAGAAATTGAGCATATTTTTTTCTGTGCCTACACAAAATCTACATAATTCTTTGGTAGATTAGTTATGTATTTTTACCATTCAAAGGGGTTATCTTCTCATTATTTAGTTTTGAAAGTTTTTCATATAATCTGGATGCAAGTGCTTTATCAAATATGTGTTTTGTAAATATTTTTTTCATAATAGCTCTTATTTTAGCAATGTTATTTAAAGAAGGGAAGTTATGAAACATACAACATTTTTCTTCTTTTTCATACTTGTGTTGGCTATCGAGTTCCTTTGCATTCATATATTCTATTAGTTTTCCGGGACTGCCATACAAAATATCACACATTGAGTGGCTTAAAATAGCATAAATCTATTCTCCTACAATTCTGGAAGCCAGGAATCTGGAATCAGTATCGTCCAAAATCAAGGTGCAGGCGGGGTTATACTCCATCCAGGGCTGTAGGGGAGAATCCATTCTTCCCTTCCTCCACCAGCTGGTGGATGCTGTCCTTCTTTGGTTGGCTGTATCACTCCCATGTTGAAGGCCAACACCATCAAATCTCTCTGACATCATCTTGTTCTCTGTGAGTCAATGTTAAATATCTGTCTGTTCCCATTTATCAGGACACCTATGGTTGCATTTAGGAAACACCTGGATAATCCAGAATAATCTCTCCAGCTCAAAATCCTTAATTTAATCTCATTTGTAAGATGACATTCCTCCATTTTTTTCCTACATATAGTAACATTTCTACATTCCAGAAATTAGGCCATGGATATTTGCTGAGGGACCATTTTTTAGCCTACCACATATACGAATTTTGGAATCAGCTTATCTATATCTAAAAAAAGTCTTGATCATTTTGCATTATGTCTATAGATCAAGTTGAGAAGAATTAACATAATTACTATATCTACCAATCATGAATATAAGTATAATATGTCTAGCAATTTAAGTCACCTGTGATTTTTTTTCCATCAGTGTTTTGTAGTTTATGGAATATAAATTTTGTATGTATTTTATTAGAGTTTACTTAATGCATGAAACAAAAGTCGAATTCTCAATCAAATATAATATCTAATAATTGAGACTAAAGGATAGTTGTGCACTTTATCTAAAATGTTGTCATATTTAGTAGTATAAAACCAGATGAATATTTCAACATTATATAAGCAAGAATATTAAGATACATTAGGCAATGCTATATTTTTGGTTGTCATAGCAGTGTAATTTGGTTAATATTTATACAGAATCCAATAATTTTAATATCTTTTGATGCTATGACTTCTGCATCATTAATACCTGTGAGTAAAATAAGTATGTTTTCAAAGCAAATACCAATCTCTCTTTGGAATTAAATGCAGTACTAACACAGGGTCTCTGAGGCTGTTTTCATTTCTTCTTCTTCTTTCTACATCAAGAGAATAACACCTTTTTTCTTTTTCTTTTTTTTTCTGTTTCCTTGCTTTTTCCCTTTTTCTTGCTTTTTTATTTACTGTCCTTTCTCAAGAGAGTAGGGTGAAAATGAAGGTGGTCAGAACTCTTCTCATACTTAGATTCTGAGGAAAATACATAGCTCAGGTAAACAGCAAAGAGACTATATACTTGTACTACATGCACTAAAAGATGTCATTTCATCTAGAATGTGAGTCTCCAACTCAGGTTCCATGGATTTGTTAAAGGTAGCGAGAAAATGGCCATGCACTTCCTGAAGGCTTACCTTGAACCTGGCCTGTGAGTGAACATGATATAAGTATAGGAGTTTTTTAACTACTACTAACAAAAGTTGTATTTATAAAAAATTTGTATTTGAAACATTTGTAACAATAATTTACAAATAACTGAAATAGGAAGGTTTTTTCTCTGGCAAGGCAACCAGATGTAATTAATATATGCAACTTCTTTGTTGTTTCTGGAATGGAAAAAAATTACCGTTCACACTAGAAATATGCTAAATAGAATTTTAGGTTTGCTTAAATATATAAATTGAAAGGAGGAAAGCAAACAATAAAAGTTGGCAGCTCACCATAGCAGCCACCTCCTATGTAATTTTGAGACCATCATTTCCTCTATATATTTGTCACCGTAAGCTTACAAAGCAGTAGTGGATGGATCTGAAGATTCATTAGATTAATTAACTTGTTTAAAGTCACCAAGCCATCAAAAGTTCAAGTGAGAAGTCAAGTTCACCTCTAACACATTATAAAGGCCAGACTAATTCCATAACAGCATGCCATTCGTTCCTCACAGATGTCTGCTATACAGAGAATCTCACGAATATGGTATATATAAAGGAAAGCAGAGTTGGAGGAAATAATAAGGAAGAAATTTGTTGGTAATAAGAAGTTGGAAATTCTTCCCAAAGTCTTGATTTAGCTTTCTTCATCGTCTGCCAACCAAGATGGGAAATTAGATAACAATGATTAAAACTAACCTAGACTCAGAGCAGCTTTTTATTCAGGCAAAGGAGTGACAGGTATATTTATTGCCTAACCAAAGAAGAATAGACTCATAATTGACCTTTGTTTAGAAAATAACTTCTCTTCCTTTCCATAAAATGACTTATTTTTGGATAACCATATACAAATACAGCTTTAAATTATGTTCCTTATCAAAACTTAAAGCAATTTATGCCTCTACAATCCATTAATAATTTACAACACATTGGCACACTTTTGTATTGCTATTTTACTGTAAACAGCCTATTTCCAACTTAGGGTCTATTATTATGTCTGAAAACAAGAGAAATGAGAGCATTCGAAGTTTGGATTAGTTAGCTCTGGGACTCTTAGAAACTGTGAAATGCCTTCTTAAAAAGACTAATCCCATGTAGCACTGAATTACTCCAGTGACCTTGAAAACTTGCATGTTCTGTATTTCACATAATCTTATTCACAGCTCTTGTTTATATATAAAGTTGAGAGACTTATATAGCTAATATATCTGCCTTGTTTAAAATACATAACAATTTTCTTTATTTTCGGCTAAAGTTTCATCATAATAAATACATTGAAATAAAAGTCTTTGCTACTATAATTTCTAATATTTTTGTAAGTATTCTGATAGGTGAATAGCAATATCTCTCTCCCTTATGCACGATTACCACCTAAACTTTGTTTCTTATTTTAAAAGATATTTTCTAATTTACAATATGTAGGTGTATGTTTAGATAAAAATTAAAAGAATATTTACTAATCAAAGAACTTTCCTCAAAAGTGTATTTATAAATATAATTTGATTTTGAATAACTTCTTTTGGATTTAGTATTTCAGAGTTTATCTTCAGAATACTATGCAATGGAATTAATAAGAATATAAATTAAATAATATCTAGATATACAGAATGCCACCTAATGCATTTATTCACTGGCCTTTGTAAGTTTACTTAAATGTGTCTGAAGTTCTAATATAAGTATTTTTCAAAAATAAATAAATATGTCCCTTAAAGTAATGTTTTTTTTTTTTTTTATAAAACTAGATGATCGGAATGTGTCAATGCTTTTATCTTTCATTTTATTAGATATATCCATATCTGTGTTTCTTAGGCTCTTTTACTCTCAGTTTTGGGAAAGTTCTCAATAAATCAGTCTCTCATATTAAATCGATAATGTTAATAAAACGAAGAATAAACATAAGTTCTTTAATCTTTCTCATGAAACTAGAAGAATTTTTCTAAAGTGTTCATAGATAAAAGCACTGACCATTTTGAAAATAAGACCAATATTGAAATAAGTGATTCATTCTACTATAATAACAGTAAACTTAATCTCCCATTTGAATTCACCCAGACCAAAGGTTTTTGTAATGAAAGACATTAAAAGTTAATGGTCAGCTGTCATTTTGGGGGCACATTTTCTAGTAGAGGGTTAACAGATAAGTAGAAAAATGAATATTTAATTTTTCTGACAGACCAAGGCAATTTAAATATTTTTTTCTGAATGTACAATATGGAAATGAACTCACATAAAACATAGTTTGAAGATTGAGAAGTTGGAACCAAGAGTCACCAATGCACTATTGAAGGATGGCGTCCTGAGAGGCATGGGACCGAGCAAAGTTTAGGAAAGAAAAAATTAATGAGATTATCTTTACAAGGGGAAGTTATACAACTGAACTAGGGGAAGTGATACCAATGTCATGGGAATGTTTTAATGTAGAGTCTCACCCCAAATATTGAGGAGCATCTGGCGGACTGTCAGGCCTCTTTCTGGCTTATGACTTTAGTGGTAGAAAAGACAAGAAGAGCTTGGAAAATCACATTTCAGTTCCCAGGTCAATAAGATAAAGACTCACATAAAATTCTCACTTCAGGAAGAGAACAGGTGCCACAGGGAAGCATCTTGGGATGTCAGAGTAGTTGCCATGAGGGCATAAGCAGATGGAATTAGCTCATTTCTTTTTTAGAAAAACTCTCCTAGAAATTTTTGTTCATAGTCAAATTTAAAATGCTTTGTTTGATATCTTTACAGTGTATCCAGTTTCCTGAATTTAAGAACAGACAGTCTATCCAGAGCTTGAGAAGAGGGAGACAATGGGAAAGATGCTATGAAAGAGAGGAACAGAAATCAAGTAGGCAAGAGAATGATCCATGGAGTTCAGGCTAGAAATGGGAAGAGATGTCAACTGACAAGAACATGGTATACTTTTATTGTCACAAACATATGGGAGCTTCTCATCTAAATTCATCTGTTCTAATCTTCAGAAGATGACAAGCACATCCTTCAGCCTAACTGTGTTCACCTGTCACCATATAGGTGGGAGGGCTCCCTGGGATTGCATGAATGGAATGGAGACTGGAGAAAGTCATTCCACTCAGATCAAACAACTGGAAAAAAGTTTTTTGCAAGGATTAACATTAAAAGTGTAGTTAGAATAATTCAGAATGCTAATAGAAATTAGAACAATGAAGATAATATTTTCCTAATTAATTAATTAACCCCTGCCAATCAGACTTCTTCACAAATACCTTTAATTATGTAGCAGTGATGTCTGTCCAACCAAATCATTTCCAATTTTTAATTGCTCCGAATGTTGGAGAACTCTTAAACATACTGAGACAGAAGTTTCTTGGGGGGTCTTTTTTTTTTTTTTGGCTATAGTTATTCCTATAATGTTTTACAAACACAAAAATTGGGCTACTGTGTTAGATTATTGTATGTATTTGGGAGAATAGACTAGTTGTACAAGAGGAATTACTGGTAACAGATTCATAAAATGCTCTTTCCTGGGAAGATAGGAGGAGAAGGAAATGCTTTCCCCTGGTCCTGATTCCTGATAAGTGGCTATCCCTCCAAAAAATGAAGACCTCTAGTTTCCATACCTGATGAAGACCTCCAGTTTCCATACCTGATTTAATCATACAGAATCAAGATCAAGTAGTTCAGACTGTAGTCTGAATCTCACCAGCCCTTTGCTCACTGAGGATTTTTTTTTTTTTTTTTTTTTTTGAGATGGAATCTCGCTCTGTCGCCCAGGCTGCAGTGCAGTGGTGCGATCTCGGCTCAGGTTCCCAGGTTCACACCTCTGCCTCCCAGGTTCACGCCATTCTCCTGCTTCAGCCTCCCGAGTAGCTGGGACTACAGGCGCCCACCACCACGCTCAGCTAATTTTTTGTATTTTTAGTAGACACGGGGTTTCACCGTGTTAGCCAGGATGGTCTCAATCTCCTGACCTCGTGATCCGCCTGCCTCGACCTCCCGAAGTGCTGGGATTACAGGCGTGAGCCACCGCACCCACACTGCTCACCGAGATTTCTAAGCATAACATGTAAAAATGCAAATGTGAGTTTTGACTGAAAACAAAGGTAGCCCATCTATAATTTAAAACAGTCCAATAGGCTAGAAATACATATTCCTGTATTGCTTCTGCACATAATGATAGGATTAGAAGGCAGAGCCAGTTGCCCCAGTATAGATCACTGGGGATCACTGGTATCAGTGGGGTGCAGCGTGGTCGAGTGTTGGCTTTTCTGTTGGTTAAACTTCCAGAGGGAGTAACAGATGAAGGATCTGCTGACCATTACACTTTTGTGACATATCAAGACCTCCTTTGTGAAAATGTATTTTCCCCCTCAGGTTGTTCTCTGTTTCTTCTCTCCCTTCTTCATCAGGTCTTTATGTACTATCGTCTTCAGCTTGCACCTCCTTTTCATCTAGTTTGCGTATTGTGCCCTCTGTCCCAAGTGGGATAATGTTGACAGGAACTGTCAGTCACTGCTCAAGAGCCCTGTGGCTCCAAGGAGGGGCAGACGGGTTTGGAGTTCATGGCTGTGTTCACCGTCCTTTTGTATCTGGACATGAAATTTTAAGACACACAAATGTATATTTGCAAGTGTACCTTTTTAAGCGAAGATACTTGACTGCTTACATCTATTTATATAACATGTATTTTATGTGTTTATAAATAGTGCTTTTTTTCCCTTGTTCTGCTGTGAATAATTGTTTCCTTGTCAGCTTCCAACATAGCTGCCTTTTGTGCTAATGACTGAAAAAGGCAAAATAAATATCCGTCTTTGTTTTATTTTTTGAGAGATGTATTTTCTAAATGTTTCTCACTGTCATGCAGTTAAAAGGCTTGTAGAATTACTTTACTCTATGGAAAGATATTTTGTAAGACTTTGCTTAAATTTTCTAAGATTGAAAATTCATAACAACATGTCAGACCCGTTCTTCATGCTCCACTTTGCTTTATTTGGGTTAGAATTTCTAGGTCACTACAAAGCCAGTGGGAACTAGTTCTACAAATTTTACTTGTGAGGCTACTGAGTTGAATTTTAACTATTTTTAAAAAAGGGTAGAGGCATCAAATACATGTTACAAATGAACTAACTTCATGGCCAACTATTCATAACAGATTAATTTTAATTTTCAGCTAATATGCTGCCAACCTAGTGCTTTCACACGAGAAATGGTGCAGTACCTGATTTCACATGTCATGCTCTTCTTCAAGGGTCTGAGTGGTCATGTTTCTCCTTCCACCTGTGCATCTGCCTACCAAGAAGCCAGAAAAAAAGGGATTGCCATTTGGGCACTTCATTTTTTAAACTCCCCATCCTTTTGGATTACCTTTGCCTATTTAAAAGCAGAAATATGTGCAAGACATTCAAAAACTTTTCCAAGGAAAAGATGCAACAGCAAAATATGGTCAAAAAGCAACAGAATTGTCTGCACTATTTATATTTGGAAATGTGTGGTCTGGATGTCAGGTTGTAGGCACCACCGTCACTCTGCATGACCCCTTGGTCCTAGTGCTCTTAGGAACAAGGTATGGTGGTAAAATTCCCCGGCAATATAACTAATTTTAAAAATCAGTTTGAAGTGTGCATTCTTGGAACAGTGAAAATCATTAGTAACAACCAGAATTAACAGACACCTCTTTCATATGTCATTTAAATGCCAGTATAGCATGAAAATCACTACTATTAAAATTATAATTAAAATGGCTATCTTGTGCTATGTTCTGTGCTAAATGTATATATAAATATAAATACAAATTTATTCATACATATGAATTTAGTGTACATTGTAAATTTTTGAGGTTACACACACGTATACATATATACATTTAAATGTGCATATGTGCATAAACATATAGATGTATGTGTATATGTATATGTATATATACACACATATATATATTCTTTCTACTTTATTGAAGATAAAAACTGAATGAAAACAATATGACACTGGGCTCTTTAGAGATTTTGTTATCTCCATTAATGAACATGGAAATGGAGGCATGAAAGGATATGTGCTCATCTAAGCTCCCACATCTAGGCAGCTGCAGAGTCAGCACCCGGCGCCTGGTGGTCCATAGGCACAGCCTCTCACACCCCACAGGCTTCATGAAAATTGTCCCCTCATACTTCCTAATGTGATCACTTGGATCAGCCCTCTTAGAAAACTATTAAAGCAAATGCATAAGACAACCTGGCTCAGAAACTAGAATAGCTGATCTAAAGAGATCATTCTAAGGACAAAATGGGTTTGGCATTGACTAAGTGCTGCACAAGTGACTGCCTTAGGCAGGGAGCCATGGCAGCAGGAGCTGACAAAGTGGACTGCATACACAGGCCAACTCCTAACTCCTGAGGGTTTTAAATTCCCGAAAAGCTAAGTAATTATTTCAGGTGAACTACAGATATAATTAGGGAGCAAAAAGTGCAGGCATAAAGAAGATTAACATCATCCTAGAAAGAAATACATTCATTTGAAGAAGCATCTTGACAAAGATCTCAGATATACAACAGAAAAAGCTTATTCATGGAGTTATTTTAAGTTAAACTGCACAAAGCATAAGACCTGTGACATCAGAAAGATGAAACTCTTTCAGTTAGAAACCATGAAAAGTAAGTGGCCTGAAGACTTTGTGGATAAGAATATGCATTCAATAATGGAGTCATATCAAAAATAAGATAAAATAATTGTCCAGACCCATATCATAGAGCTTTTTTTCCTATGTTTTCTTCTAGAAGTTTCATAATTTTGAGTTTTATATTTTAATTTTTAATCCATTTTTAGTTAAGGTGTGAGATAAGAGGTTAATTTCATTCGTTTGCATGTGTATATCCAGCTTTACTAATATAATTTATTGAATAGAATATCTTTTTCTAATAGTGTGTTCTTGGTTCTTTTGTTGAAAATCAGTTGGCTGCCAATTTGTGGATTTATTTCTGAACTCTCCATCCTGTTCCATTGGTTTATGTGTCTGTTTTAATGCCATTACCATGTTGTTTTGCTTTGGTTACTATAGCTTTGCAGTATATTTTAAAGTGAGGTAGTGTAATGCCTCCAACTTTATTTTTTATGTTCAAGATTGCTTTGGCTAATTGGTGTATTTTTCTGGTTCCAAGTGAATTTTAGAATTGTTTATTCTTTCTATTAAAAATGCCATTTAAATTTTGACAGAATATTATCAAATCTGTATATCACTTGCATAGTATAGAAATTTTAATTATATTAATTATTCCAATCCATGAACATGAGATATATTCCCATTTATTTCACCTTCCTCAATTTGTATTTTTTTTTTTTTTTTTAAGATGGAGTCTGTCTCTGTAGCCCAGGCTGTAGTGCAATGGCATATTCTCAGCTCACTGCAACCTCCACCTCAAGGGTTCAAGTCATTCTCATGCTTCAGCATATTAAGTAGCTGGCACTACAGGCATGCACCACCACGCCCAGCTGACTTTTTGTATTTTTAGTAGAGATGGGGTTTTCCCTTGTTGGCCAGGCTGGTCTTGACCTCCTGGCTTCAAGTCATATGTCTACCTCAGTTTCACAAAATGCTGGGATGACAGGTGTGAGCCACCACGTCCAACCCATTTTCCTCAATTTCTTTCATTGATGTTTTATAGTTTTCAATATACAGTGTTTCATTTCATGGTTGAATTTAAAGTATTTTTTCATAGCTATTTTAAATGAAATAATTTTCTTTGTTTTTCAGAGAGTTTGCTGTTAACACATAGAAATGCTACTGACTTTTGTATCTTGAATTTTGGTGCAGTGGACTGTCTATATTTAAGATGATGTGGTCTTCACACGGTTAAATTCAACTTTTTCCTTTCCAATTTGGATGCCTTTTATTTTCCTCTTGCCTAATTGCTCTAAGATTTCCAGAATGCGTTTAATAGAAATAGCAAGAGGAGACTTTCTTGTCTTGTTCCAGATCTTAGAAGGACAGCTTTCAACGTTTCCTATGTGCATATTAGGTTAGTCATCAGTTTGTCACGTAGAACCTATATGCATTCTTAAAATTGTTTCCAAACTGACCTACCTGCTTCCAGTATTATCACTTCCTAGGTATTCCACAAAGTGGTACCACATTTGTCTTTCTTATAAAATGTTTGATTTTGCACTCACTTCTCCAAATTAAATTCATACACACACACATATATATACACACAGAGGCACATATAGACACACATATTCACACAAACACACATAGACACACTAACACACATACATAACCCACACACACACACACACACACACACGCACTCCTTATCTTGTCTTAGCTGACTTTTCATGGTCGGATACCTACCTTTCTCTTCAACTTCCTTTCTTGCCTTTTTTCTTCTTGCACTAATTCAATCCCACTCTTTGAACAGTATTTGCCTGAGATATATTTCCTTGTCCCCTATCTGTCTACATCTAATCAAATAAACTCTCTCATTTTTCAAGGGTCTTAATATAGGTTACCTCTTTAAACTCTTCTTTTACTCCAGATTTTGCATCCTCATGTTAGTCCTTTAAACACATTTAGTGAATAATTTTCTTATTATATTTGCTAAATTATACAGAGTTGTATCTGTGTAGGTTTCTATTTCTTCCAATAATATCTGAGTGCTAAAAAGGCAAAGATTACTTTATTCCTTGGTTTCTCAGATTAGCAAGGGATCTGACACACAGTAAACATTCAATATGTGCTAACTGAACAAATGGATACATGACAAAAATAAACAATAGCTGAAAACCACGACAATCCATTGAATGCTTACTCAGTGTGAATGTATGAGCTAGTCACTGAAGGCATAAATACCAATGGGGAAGGTAATTGAAGCATTTTTGTAAAGGTTTAAATACTTCAATTTTTTATTTATTTAAAATATGCTCCCAACTGAACGTGAACTTGGGTTAATTTGTACTCTATTATTAACTATGCTTTTTTCTTAGAATTGTCATCTAGGGTTTTCCAGATGTCATCGTATAAAAACCACAAAGACAAAAGCAATTTTATTACATGAGAAAATCCCTGCAAGCATCAAGTCTCAAGTTCATCATTTATTTACTTGTGGAGGATCTAATCTTTTCTCTAAAGAACTGCCAGCTTATTTAAGGATCTTAAATCCATTGCTTAAAATTAGCTTACAAACCAGAGATTGAGACCTGCAGGAATCAAATTTGGCTTAAGACAAACCTGGGTCTCGTCACATTAAAACAACAAATGAACAGGAAGAAACGGGCACACTCATCTTCCCATCCCAGGCAAGTGATCCTGACCACCCTCAAGCACTGTTGCTAGACTGTTGTCTTAGTGACAACTATATATAGTTGTAAGACCATTGTGGTTTGTGACAGAAATGGCATGTTTGTGAAAGATGAAATATTTTGGTATTTGAGATTTCCAAGAATTAAAAAGTTTTCTGAAATATATTGCAAAGTTGCTGATGTAGCGTGGACAGAATCATTGGTGTATGGAGACACACTGGCTTCAGAAACTGATGGTGTGATCTTGAGCAGTTATTTAAGCTTTCTGAGCTTTAATATCATAATCTGGAAGATCACATCCTTCTCTTAAAGGTTATAACCGAAATGATATTACTCTTATATTAAACACACACACACAAAACAAACAAACAAACAAACAAAAAAACTAACTAACCAGCAAGGCACGGTCACTTATCCCTATAATCCCAGCACTTTGGGAGACCAAGGAGGGTGGATCTCTTGAGCCCAGGAGTTGAAGACCTGCCAGGGCAACATGGTGAAAGCCTGGCTCTACAAAAAATACACCAAGTACCTGGGCATGGTGGTATGCACCTGTCCCAACTACTTAGGTAGCTGAGGTTGGGGAATTGCTTAAGCCCCCGAGGTCAAGGCTGCTGCAGTAAGCCATGATAGCACCATTGCACTCCAGCCCAGATGACAGAGTGGGACCCTTTCTCAAAACATAAAAATCAAAAGAAAAGCAAAGCTTGAAAATAATACGTATTTGGAAGTTAGGAATTGAGATGATAAAATGTTCATTCAAATATTAAAGCTGTGTGTGTTCTTACTGTTATCATTAGAAATTATCTTTTTTTTTTTTTTTTTTTTTTTTTTTGAGATGGAGTCTTGCTCTGTCCTGCAGGCTGGAGTGCATCTTAGCTCACTAAGATTTTAGCTCATCTAAGATCGCGATCTTAGCTCACTGCAACTTCCGTTCCCAGGTTCACACCATTCTCCTGTCTCAGCCTCCGGAGTAGCTGGGACTACAGGTGCCTGCCACCATGCCCGGCTAATTTTTTTTGTATTTTTAGTGGAGACGGGGTTTCACCGTGTTAGCCAGGATGGTCTTGATCTCCTGACCTCGTGATCCGCCCGCCTCGGCCTCCCAAAGTGCTAGGATTACGGGCGTGAGTCACCATGCCCAGCCAGAGATGAATTCTTAAACTCATCCACTCCTACACCCAAAATAAGATAATGAGATTAAATATCCTTCCCCAAAACAAAGCAATGAAGATTTCTGTATCTTTTGAGAACCGTTAAATGATTTATAATGCAGTATGGATTATAAAGAAACATGATGTCTAATTTGTGTCAAAAAGGAAATATGTACCTCTAAAAATATAAAATGACATGTGAAGAGAAAATTCCTCCTGAATATTGTGAGTTTCTTCTCTCTGCTAATTTTAGAGGTGTTACCACACTCAAAACCTGCCTTCATTCAAGATGCAGTGATTGCCAGTGTTGGAATCAGATGGTGCAGATAGAAGTGTGATGAATGTGTACCAATAACATATTTTAAAATCATTTTTACTAAAAATACTCTTTGTAAGACTTAATTAACAACCACAGTTCCCAGTTTACACATGAGCTATAAACAGAGAATATAGTTTGAAATCTTTATTGCAAGTTTGTATGGAAATTGGATGTTCTAATGAAGATGGTTGTACAAGGCAATATTATAGTTGGACAGCTTGACTGCAAGGGAAGTAAACTAGGAGAGGAGTGAGTGGCAGATGTGATCCTGTATCATCCGTGACCTTGTGTAAAACAGTTAACAGCTCCATCAGTTAAGTGGGCCGAGTCACCCTAGATTCAACATTCGTTCTGTCTTACATGGTTGGCTCTGAGAATGCACTGTCATCAGTACTGTAACTAGGTTGTTATACCCAGGAACAATAGGTAGGAAGAGAGCATTCAGCTAATTCTGAAGTCCTGCAGCACCAATGGCTTTATAACTCTGTAGTAAACCCACGTTAGTTTCATGTCATTCCCCAACAGCAGGGCTCTCTGCTCTGCCTGTTTTCCCACTCTCAAGATGCCAAGCAGATTAAGAGCCACAGAATCACAAATACCTGCTTGGCAGTGGGAAATGCTCCTGCAGACCAAAAAAATATTCTTGTTCTCACAGGGAAAGCATGTTTGAGGTCTTTTAAATTCTCCCCTTGGAAAAGTAAATTGTCCCTCACTTATCCTACTAAAGTACTTCCATATGTTCAACTGGCTTTATTTCCTAGCACACATTGTGTGGTCTTCTCAACGGTAGGAACCACTTAACTTCAGGCCTGGTATAGAATTGTACATAATGAATAGGGAAAAAGTAGGAAAGAAGAAATTTAAGAAGAAAATACCTTAGCTTTGATGCCCACATGGCCATTTGTTTTCCCCGAAATCCTGTCTTTCCCTTCTGCTTGTAATATTAGAAATATCCCAAAATAACATCTGTGTAAAAAGATCTATTAAAAACCCTTTGTATGTCAATTACCAGATTTAATTTTAAATAATATAGCAATGCTATGCTGTATGCTATGCTGTAGGTATTGTAGGGAAGGTAAGTATTATCTTCTTTATAAATAAAGAGACAAAAGCTCATAGAGTGTAACATTGGGTTACATATGCTGTGCTACTTATATCTATTTAGCTTTCAAGGTTCTTTTTCAACTCATCTCCATCAGGATGTTTGAACCGAAGTCCCAGATCACAATACTTTGTTGAATATCCGAACAAACAATTTTAAAAAGAAAATTTAATTCTGTTCCAAATATTGCTTCTTAGCTTTAATTATGCTTTGTATATATGCCTTTTCTCCATCTAGATGACAAATCCCTAGGTTATGCTATATTTCCAAACAGCTAACGAAATCTGATAAGAAAGAAGCACTGAATAAATAGCCATTCTTTGATTGTTAAAACAGAGGGCAAAACGCAATAGAGAACTATGAGGGAAAGGTATATCATTTAAATCTATGCTGATTCAAATGCTTAACAGGGACATGGAAACCAGCATGTTTTAAAGTTCAGTGAGGATTTGCTGCCTTACTTATCTCTACCTTGGGCATACATCAATATCTATACACATATGCAAAGAATTAAAGTATATTTAATCTCTGCCTTATGCTATAGGTTAAGTGTCTAATCCACAAATCTGAAATTCAAAATGCTTCACATTCCAAAAACTTTTGAGTGCCGACATGACAACACAAGTGGAAAATTCCACATCTGACCTCATGTAACAAGTCTTGACAGTCAAAATGCAGTCAAAACTTTGTTTCATGAACAAAATTATTAAACATATTATTTAGAATTACCTTCAGGCTATGTGTTTAAGGTGTATCTGAAACATAAATAAATTTTGTGTTTAAACTTGAGCCCCACCTCCAAGATATTTCATTACATATATCCAAACATTCCAAACATTCAAATAAATATCCAAAACAGTTCTGCTCCTAAGCTTTTCAGGTAAGAGATACTCAACCTGTATTATAGTTGTGCCCAGTGATTTTCTCTTTAACTGTGTCTTCTATTTGGCTATCAGCATGTTCTTTCTATAATTATTTCTGCAATTCTCCCTTGTTTCAATATTCTCAATGTTACCGAGTGGGTAAAGGATATTTTAAATCCTTTCTCATCCACAGAACTTGTCATTCTCAAAATATTTAATCTATTTCTATTCTTCTCTGCCTTCTTCCTGTGCCCAAGATACTTTTCATTATTTGGGAAACTTTTTCTGTCCTTAAAGGTCAAACTCAAGTGTCCCTTTTTTCGAAAGATTTCTCGGGGCGAATTTTATCATTTTTCTCCTGTAATACAGAACTTGGTATAGGCCTTTATCATTCATCTTTTTTCTTCAAAAAGATTAATATTGTGCTTGAAATATCATCTGTGCTCAATAGCTACATGTAACTATATAAAAGTGAATAAATTATCTAATTAATTAAGCAGTTTTCCCTTATTCGTGTCTCATTTTTATATCCCACAGAATGATAGTTTCTTCAGAATATACTGAGTCCCTTTTAAGTGATAACTTTTAAGTAACTACATTACTAGGATGATGAGGTTAGTGTACTAAAACAAGGTTAGTGTATTATAGTGAATTGTTTCTTACCCATGCTACAAAGAATTGGATTTTGCAAGGTCAAGCAATGTTGAAGATTACACACTATATGTCCTATATGTCTCTTCAGACGTGTCCATTAGTATATAAAAGGCTAAATAAGGCTCACAGTAGTGACCATGTTTTATATCCTTTCACTTTTTTTTTTTTTTTTTTTTTTTTTTTGGATACAGGGACTCCCTCTTTCACCCAGGATGGAGTACAGTGATGCAATTACAGCTCACTGTAGATTCAACATCCTGATCTCAAGCAATCCTCCCACCTTGGCCTCCCCAGTAGCCGAGACTACAGGCACACACCACAATGCCCAGCTAATTTTATGATTATTTTGTAGATACACGGTCTTGCTATATTGCCCAGACTGGTCTCAAACTCCTGGACTTAAGAAACCCTCACATCTCTGCTTTCTAAAGTACTGGGATTACAGGCATGCACCACTGTGCCTGGTCTCACTAATTAATCTGTTTAAGTATGTTATAATTGTTTCATATTACCCACATTAATGTGTAAAAGACACACCAAAAATTTTCTTTATTAATGTAAAGCAAAGACCATTAAGTTGCCTTTAAGGTTTTAGTTAAGAAGGAAAATTAGAGTTATAGATTCTAAGCCCTTATATGAGCCAGCATTGGCTTAGGTATAGCTCATCTCATAAAGTAACAAACAACTCTATGAGGGACTCAAGACTGACCATTATAAAGAACACGTGACCTAAAGGGAGGAAGGGAAACTCAGGAATTACTCAAAGTCACCAAATTTTAATTGGGGAGACTGGAATTGGTTGCTATTGTTTTACATTGTTCCAGTTGATAGAGAGATTGCTATTGTTTATTTTCATGTTGCATCTCATATTTTAATAGTGTCCAATGTGTCTTTGCATTTTAAAGTAATTTATTTGCATCTGGTATGTTTTTTCTTTTTTTCAGAAACGATCTAAATTAAGAGCCATTCTGGCTTTTTTTATTTTCCAGAAGGGCAAAGCTACATTAGGTACAAAAACATGTTTTTTAAATCATTACTTACAGAAGAAAAGCTGACAACCAAGCATTTTATAAAGCTTCAGGATAATATGCTTAAGATATTAAAAACAACGGCAAAAGCATTTCAAACTTTGATAAGATTAAAACAAATTATAAATTCAGCATCTAAACAACATGTCTATTGGGGATTACCTAGAGTGGTAATAATTTTTCTGTATAATAATAATTTTAATATAATATACTGAGGAAGGCAAAGTTTTCAAGCTTAAACATTAATGGTGGAGATAATATGAAAGCTTTGATTATATTCGTATTTTTCTTTGAAAGTCTCTGCACTAAAATCACATTTGAAAGTAATATGTAAAAATAAATAATAGGTTTAAAATAATACAAAATAATATGTGACAAGAATAAAATTCCAGTTAAAAGCCTTACTGGGTTTACTTTATTTTTGGGAAAGTAAATTTTATCTTCTGGGTTTTAGTCTTCTTGTGGCCAAATATTCTCTGGCTGTGTCAGTCAAAGCGCAGCCTTCACCTGCAAACCTGCTGGACCATGCTGTACACACAGATGAGATGCAGCAGCTCTAGAGAAGCCACTTGAGAGGAAGAAAGAAAGCCAGAGGGTGGCGAAGGGCTTCATTCCTATTGATCTCTAGCCCCTAACAGTGCAGTTGGGAAATAAATTTGGAAAAAATAAATTTTAGGGGTCAGCAGTCCTCTGAAGCACAGAATGGAGCAGAATGGAGAAAGGCAAGGCAAAAAATAGATCTGCGAGCTAACTTGGAAATGAGCAGCATACTTCCCTATCATTACAAAATTACTGTTCTGATCAATACATGCTCGTGATAGTAATAATCTGCATGTACCAAGGACTTTACAAAGCATAATTACATTTTCATTAATTTGTCCTGATAAATAGGTGAGGTCGTTGTCATTAACCAGCAAACACGCTCGGAGAGAGGATTTGATTTATATAAGATCACGCAGACGCAGAGTGTAGGATCTTAATCCAGACCAATCTCTCCTCTCTCTGCTTGTGCTTCTCTTTCACACACACATCTCTGTCTATTAGAGATCAATATCTCTATTCTCTCTGTCTCTCTCTCTCTTCCTCTCTCTCTCTCTCTCTCTCACACACACACACACACACACATCTCTATCTCCATCTCTGTCTCTATCTTTATCTCTATCATCTCTGTCTCTCCAGTAGTAGTGCTTTATGCCATATGGTTTACTAATGGCCAAGAAAGATATGAAAAAATACTTAACATCAGTAATCATGAGAAAAAATGCAAATTAAAACCACAATGAGATATCATCTTATACCAGTCAGGCTGGCCATTATTAAAAAGTCAAAAAGTAATACATGTTGATGAGGGTGCAGAGAAAAGACAATGTTTATACACCGTAAACATTGGGAATGTAAATTAGTACAACCTCTATGGAAAAGGGTGTGAATATTTCTCAAAGAACTAAAAATTGAACTACCATTTGATTCAGCAGTCCCATCACTGAGCATCTATCCAAAGGAAAAGAAATCACTATATCAAGAAGATAACTGCGGCCCAGTGTGGGGACTCATGCCCGTAATCCCAGCACTTTGGGAGGCCGAGGCAGGTGGATCAGGAGGTCAGGAGTACGAGACCAACCTGATCAACATGGTGAAACCCAATCTCTACTAAAAATAAAAAAATTAGCCAGGCGTGGTGGTGCGCGCCTGTAATCCCATCTATTCAGAAGGCTGAGGTAGGAGAATCACTTGAACCCTGGAGGCGGAGGTTGCAGTGAGCCGAGATGGTACTACTGTTCTCCAGCCTGGGTGACAGAGTGAGACTCCGTCTCAAGAAAAAAATAAATAAATAAAATAACTGCACTTATATGTTTATCATAGCATAATCCACAATAACAAAGATGGGGACTCAATCTAAATGTCCATCAATGGATGATTGTATAAAGAAAATGATATGCATACATATATGTGTACAATGGAATACTGTTCAGACACAAAAAAGAAGAAAAACACAATATTTTGCTGCAACATCAATGGAAATGGAGGCCATTATCTTAAGTGTAACAAATCAAAAACAGAACGTCAAATAAGATGTTTTCTTGCACTTGTAAGTAGGAGATAAATAATGTGTACACATAGACATAGAGACTGGAATAATAGACACTGGAGACTCAGAAGGGTGGAAGAGTGGGAGGGGATGCAAAATTAGTTAATGGGTACAATGTATTTTATTCAAATAACATTAGGCTAATGCCCGGACTTCACCACTATGTACTATATCCATGTAACAAAATTGCCTTTGACAGAGGTAAATTAAAGGTAATTTACACAAATAAAAAATTAAATAGGGCCAGGCACGGTGGCTCATGCCTGTAATCCCAGTGCTTTGAGAGGCCGAGGCGGGCGGATCACCTGAGGTCAGGAGTTAAAGACCAGCCTGGCCAACATGGTGAAACCCCATATCCACTAAAAATATAAAAATTATCTGGGCATGGTGGTACACACCTGTAATCCCATCTTCTACGGAGGCTGAGGCAGGAGAATCACCTGAATCCAGGAGACGGAGGTTGCAGTGAGCACCACTGCACTCTAGCCTGGGTGACAGAGTGAGACTCGGTCTCAAAAAAAAAAAAAAAAATTAAATAATATTTATAATGCTATAAATATATCTTAATGAACTGTTTTAGCTGCATTTAACAAATTTTGTTTTGTTGCATTTTTATTTATTATAGGTGATCTTATTTTCTTATTTCCTTTGTGATTTATTTTCAACATGAGTTGTTTAAAATATATAGTTTTATTTCATGTCATAGAATTTTCTTTCTCTTACTAGTTGATAGTTTAAGTGTATTCAGAGAACATACTGAAAATAATACCAATTATGTTAAATGTATTTTAATTTGTTTTATGGACCAAGTTATCTGTATTTTTGTATATTCTATATGCATGTAAAATGTATACTCTTTGTTGTTAAGTGAAATAGTTATAAATGTCAATTATGTTAAGTTGATTGATACTTTAGTTTATGTCTTTTCTATTGTTATTGATTTTGTCTATTGTCGTGTCAATACTGAGAAAGGAATCTTGAAAACTTCAACTATCATTCTGGGTTTCCTTACTTTTTCCTTTTATCTGTATCATTTCTTGCTTCAAGTACTTTAAATCTATGTTAGTAAGTGCATGTACAGTTAGAATGATTGTACCTTTACTTTGTCATTGTAAAATGTTCTTTTAATCATTGGTGATATTTCCTTTTCTGAAGTATATTTTTTTCTAATCTTAATATAGCCATCCCAATGTCGTTTGATGAGTGTTTCTACAGTGGTTTTATTTTCATCTTTTCATCTGTAATCTATCTACACCTTTCTGTATAAAGTAGATTTATTTTACTTATTGTACAGTCTATCTCTGCTTTATAATAGAAAGTTTAAATTATTTCATTATGTATTTATTGAAAGTAAATTTACCATCTTTCCATTACTTTTCTTTTTGTCTAATCTCATTTTGTTCCTTTACCCTTCTTGTATTGCTTTCTTTGGGGCTCAGTATATATCTATATTTCATTTTGTATATTATCTTATTAACTATAATTATATATTTTTTTCTAGTATTTAAAATATGATGTCTTATCACAGTTTAACTTAAAATAACATTATGTAACTTTAGGATTTCAGGCATAATAGAAAAACTTACAAGAATATTATTACATTCCCCTTCACCTTGTTTGAGTCATTGATACATTCATTTTACTTCTATAGATTATATAAAAGCTACAGTGCATTGTAATTGATTTTGCTTGAAAAAGCATTGTTTGTTCTTTTTATTTCTTTGCTGTGGGAAAATACACATTGTATTTACTGTCAACTATTTTCAAGTATATAGTTCACTGGTATTAAGTACATAGGTAGGTATGTTTTAACTGCTGGGACTTAAGTTTATAAAATGGAGAAAACAACATATGCATCATGGAGTTGTGGGAGAATAAAAAGAAAATATGTTAAATCTTTGGCATTTTATTTATTTATTTATTTATTTATTTATTTATTTATTTATTTATTATTTGAGTTGGAGTTTTGCTCTTGTCACCCAGGCTAGAGTGCAATGGCACAATCTTGGCTCACTCCAACCTTTGCCTCCTGGGTTCAGGTGATTCTCCTGCCTCAGCCTCCTGAGTAGCTGGGATTACAGGCACCCGCCACCATGACCAGCTAATTTTTGTAAGCATTTTATTAAGCTGGTATGATTTTTATTCACCCAATGACAGATACTAAAATTATAGACAGAGTGCGTAAGATGAAATGCTCATCATTTTAGTTTCTAAATTATTAGTAAGACTATTACAAAATGTTCTTTGACTACTTTCTCGCAGTTTTAAGCTCCTAGCATTTTTAATTTTATGATTTTTATGAAATATAGTATATACTGCCTTGACATATTTTGCATGATTATCTAATGTTATTTTATTTAATGTGTATATATCTTGTCTCTGCATCTAGATATTAAGTTCAAATACAAACTGAGTGTAATCTTACTTTTGCATAGCTATAATCCTCTGAACAATATCTAATAATGTATTTCTCAAAGTGTTTTTCTGGGAACACCAGTCCCTGGTGAGGCTTCCTCTGAACGAGATTCTATAGTCAAATCTAAGTTTAGAAAATTTTATATGCTGTGAGTTTTATAGGTTCATACTATTTGTTAACATACCATTTGTTAATTAAAACTTCTGGCATCCAGTTGTCCTTATAAGTAATGGAATCTCATGATTTATGTGCTTTTAAATTTATTTCATTGTTTTCATAATTTGTACATTTTATCAAGTTAATAAAACAAATTCTATAAGTAATATAACAAACTATTTTATTTTGCTTCTCCAAATGTACTAAAGAATTATATTTTGAAAGATCTTACTTGACATTAAGCTAAAAATCATGTATCCTTTGATAATAAACTTGCCTTCTAGTTTACCAGTTTACTTAATATTAGGAGAGGCAAAGAATGAGAAGGTAAAGCAGGATAAGTGCAATTTCTTCTTCATGGGAGACCCTGTGTTATATATAAAATTACTGTTTATTGGATTGAATGTAAATATTTACTATATGCAGTCTATAACATTATAGATACAGCAACATATAGAAAATGTGTTTTTCTAAGGGTTTCATTTTGCTACTGTTATGTAATTAACAATGTCTTCAGCAGTGTCACTGAAGTCTCATTACAATCAGCAACATTAATGATGACGCTACGTATAAACTGAAAACACTACACCAGTCACAGTTTACTTAAAGCAAAAAGACTAGCTTTTATGGTGATTACCTTCTATTTGTATAGTTGATTCATAATTTTATGTGATATAATAAAAAATATACTATATTTGGACAAAGAAAAGCTTGATTTGCCATTTTTCAGTTATGTGACCTTGACTAGTTTACTTAACTCTACTCATAGGTTTCAATTTCCACATCTACTAAATCATGGAGTTGGATTTCACCTGTAATTCTACATTAAGGCCAAATACCAAGCAACTGGCCATAGTGAAGATGAATAGTTACTCCAAAATGGGTCTAATCTAAACTATCATCGGCAAAGGTAGTTTTTTGTTTTTGTTTTTTTTTTTTTTTTGGTAGTATGACTTGATTGAGGCAATTAGTCATAAGAAGTAAATATGGGCCGGGCGCGGTGGCTCATGCCTGTAATCCTAGCACTTTGGGAGGCCAAGGCAGGCGGATCACGAGGTCAGGAGATTGAGACCATCCTGGCTAACATGGTGAAACCCCGTCTCTACTAAAAATACAAAAAATTAGCCGGGCGTGGTGGTGTGTGCCTGTAGTCCCAGCTACTTGGGAGGCTGAGGCAGGAGAGTGGCATGAACCCAGGAGCAGAGCTTGAAGTGAGCCGAGATTTCCAGCCTGGGTGACGGAGCAAGACTCCGTCTCAAAAAAAAAAAAAAAAAAAAAAAAAGGTACACATGAAAGGTACTTAAATTTAAATAACTTGAAATTTGGGGTATTATGTCCTCAGTATGTGACATGGATACATATGCTGGCAACTTTTAAAATTTTATCTCATTTTTATTGATATATAATAGATGTTACATATTTAGGGATACATGTGATAACTGAACACATTCATATAATTATAAATATTTGTATTTTCTTTATGCTAGAAAACTTCAAATTATTCTCTTCTATTTTAAAATATGCAATAGATGATTGTAAAATATAGTTAACCTACTGATTTATCAAATACTAGATCTTATTTTTTTCTGTCAAACTGTATTTGTTTACCCATAAGGTAACCTCTCTTCATCTGCTCCTCCCCGCAATCTTTCTAACCTCTAGTAACTACCAATCTACTCTCTACCTTCATGAGATCCACTTTTTTTAGCTCCCACATATGAGTGAGAGCATGCAACATTTCTTTCTCTGCTTAGGTTATTTTTCTTACTATAAAAGCTAGTTCTTTTTATGTTGCTGAAAATGATAGGATTTCATTATTTTTATGACTGAATTACATTTTGTGTGTATATCTATATTGCATTTTCTTTACGCATTCACCCATTGATGGGCATGTAGGCTGACTTCATATTTTGGCTATTGCGAATAGTGCTGCAATAAACATGGGAGTGCAGAGAATTTCTTCAACATATTGGTTTTGTTCCTTTTGGATACTTACGTAGTGGTGGAATTACTGGATCATATGGTAGCTCTATTCTTTTTTTTTTTTTTTTACATGACAAAATAAATTTTTTTTTTAATTTATTTATTATTAGTAGCTCTATTCTTAATATTTAAAGAAACCTCCATACAGTTTTCCATAGTGGCCGTAATAATTTACGTTTCCACCAAAAGTGTATGAGGGTTGCCCTTTTATCACGTCCTCGCCAGCATCTGCTGGCTCCTGTCTTTTTAATAAAAACCATTTTAACTGAGATGAGATGATATTTCATTGTGGTTTTGATTTACATTTCTCTGATGATTAGTGATGTCGAGTATTTTTCATATGCCTGTCAGTTATTTATATGTCTCGTTTTGCAAAATAGCTATTCAGATCATTTTTTCCATTACGTTATCAAATTATTTGGGTTTTGCTATTGAGTTGTCTGAGTTCCTTATATATTTTGGTTATTAATCCCTAGTCAGATGAATAGTTTGCAAATATTTTGTCCCATTTTGAAGGATGTTTCTTCATCTGATGATTGTTTGCTTTGCTGTGCAAAATTTTTTAGGATGTAATTTTATTTGCCTATTTTTGTTTTTGTTGACTGTGCTTTTGCAGTTTATCCATAAAATCTTTGCCTAGATCAGTGGCCTGAAGTGTTTCCCCTATATTTTCTTCTAGAAGTTTCATAAATTGGGATGCAACATTAAATTATTTAATCCATCGTGGTTTGATTTTTGCATATAGTGAGATATGAGACTAGTTCCAGTCTTTTGCGTATGGTTATTCAGTTTTGCAGTACCATTTATTAAAGAGACATTTCCTTTCTTTTGTATGTGTGTGGTGCCTTTGTCAAATATCAGTTGGCTGTAGGTTTGTCGATTTGTTTCTGAACTTTTTATTATTTTCCTCTGGCCTCACTATCTGTGCTTATTCCAGTACCACGCTGCTTTGGCTATTATGCGTTCTTTTCCATATACATTTTAAAATTGTTTTTCCTATTTCTGTGAAGAAAGTCATTGGTATTTTGATAGAAATTTCATGGAATCTGTAAATTGCTTTGAATTGTGTTATCATACTAACTGTATTAATTCTTCTAATTCATGAACATAGAATATGTTACCTTTTTTTGCATGTCCTACTTAATTTCTTTCATTGCTGTTTTATAGTTTTTCTTGTACAGACATTTCACTTCTTTGATTAAACTGATCCCTAGGTATTTTATATTATTTGTAGCTGTTGTAAATAAGATTGTTTTTCTGATTTCTTTTTCAGATTGTTTGCTGTTGATGTATATAAATGGTATTGATTTTTGTATGTTGATTTTTAATTCTATAACTTTACTGAATTTCTATATCATTTCTAAGAGTTTTTGCTGGAGCCTTTGGCTTTTTCTAAATATAAGATCGTGTCATCCAAACAAGGCTAATTTGACTTTTTCCTTTACAATTTGGATGCTCTTTATTTCTTTCTCTTTTCTGATTGCTCTGGCCAGGCTTCCAGTAATATGTTACATAAAAGCGGTGAAAGTGAGCATCCTTGTTCCAGATCTTGGAAGAAAGGCTTTCAATTTTACCCCACCTGACATGTTGTTAGCTGCATGTTTGTCAATATGTTATTTATCATTTTGAGATTTGACCCTTTTCTACTATGTTTGCTGAGGATTTTTGTCATAAAGTGATGTCAGATTTTATTGAATGCTTTTTCAGCATCTATTGAAATAAACATACTGGTTTTGTTATCGGTTTTGTCACCCTAATGTGTCAAGTTTATTAGTTTGCATATGTACCATCCTTGCATCCCTAAGATGAATTCCATTTGATCATGGTAAGTGATTTTCTTAATGTTTGGTTGAATTCGGTTTGATAGTATTTTGTTGAGGATATTTACATTTATGTTCATCAGTGATATTGACTTGTAGTCATTTTTTGTTGTATCCTTATTTGGTTTTGGTGTCAGGGCAATACTGGTCTAATAAAACAAGTTTGGAAATATTCCCTCGTCCTCATTGTTTTCTTGAAGAGTTTGAGTTGAATGTGTATTCGTTGTTTTAATATATGGTAGAATTCAGCAGTGAAGGCATTAGGTTATGAGCTTTTCCTTGCTGGGAGACATTTTATTACAGTTTTGATCTTGTTACTCATTATTTTTGAGGTTTGTTTAGGTCTTCTATTTCTTTATGGTTTAATCTTGGTAAGTTGCATGTGTCCAGGATTTTATAAATTTCTTACAGGTTTTCAAATTTGTTGATAAACAGTTTATTGTAATAGTCTCTAGTGATTCTTTGTATTTTTCTAGTCCCATTTTCTGTGTCTCCTTTTTCAATCTGATGTTATTTATTTTGATCTTCTCTTTCTTTTTTCTTTTTCTTTTAGCTTATCTACCAAATAACTGACCCCTTTATTATTATATAGTGATCTTCTTTGTCTCTTTTTACGGTATTTGATTTGTGTTCTATTTTATCTGTTATAAGTACAGCTACTCCTTCTCTTTTTTGGTTTCCAGTTGCATGAAGAATTTTTTCTCACCCCTGCACTTTCAGTCTCTGTGTGTCACAACAGGCGAAGTAAGCTTCTTATAGGTAGCATAGTAGGATCCTGTTTCCTTATTCAGCCACTCTATGCCTTTTAATTAGAGAATTGAGTCAAATTATATTCAATGTTATTATTAATAAATGATGACTTACTATTGCTTTTTTGTTACTTTTTTTCTAGGTATTTTGTAACTCTTTCTTTGTTACTCAATTATTTATCCTTTGTCGTTTAGTGATTTCTCGGGTAGTACATTTTATTTGTCACTTTTTATTTTTAGCGATTCTACTATAGTTTTTGCGTTATTGTTACCATGAGGCTCATAAAATTCATCTTATATATATAACACATTATATTAAAGAAATGACAACTTAGATAACCAAGAAAAGGATACAAACAATGAACAAATTGAAGAAAAAATCTACACTGTAACTCATATCTCCTCACATTTAGACTTTTTATGTTGCATAATTTTATGTATTTGTATGTTGCCTATCTCTTAACTAAATGCTGTAGGTATTGTTGTTTTTGATAGACTTGTCTTGTGGGCTTATTTCCAGAGTTATGAGCAGATTGCATACCACAATCATACTACTAGAGTACTCTGGGTTTTCCTGTGTTCTTAATTTTACCAGTAGGTTTATACCTTCAAATATTTTCTTTTTTCATAATAGTCCCATCTAATCTTTTTTTATTTTCAAGGGATACATTGTAGTGCCTCCTCTTTGCTTCTTTTATTTATAATTCTATTTATTTGAGTCTTCTATATTTTTTTCTTATTTAGCCTAAGTGTTGATTTATTTTGTTTATTAAATACACTATTAATTTGTTTGTTCTTAAAAATATCTTATTATTTATTTTATTTACTTCTCCTTTAGTATTTATAATTCCCTTCTTTATCCTACCTTTGGGCTTCATTTGTCCTTCTTTTTCTAGTTCCCTGAGTTATAAAGTTAGATTGTTTATTTGAGATTTTTTTTAAAGCAGGCATTTCTCACTACAACTTTTACTTTTCGTATTGCTTTTGCTGAATCACATACATTTGGGTATGCTACGTTTCCATTTTTATTTGTTAAACTTTAGAAGAGAGAAAACACAATGAGAAAAAATAGTGTCGTTAGTAAGTGGTGCTAGGAAAACAAACATTTGCATGCAAAAATGAAATCAAATGGGTATCTCACATTTTATACAAAAATGAATTCAAGATGAATTAAAGATTTAAATGTAAGACCTGAAACTGTAAAATTCGTGAAAAAAATATAAAGAAGAAACTTCTTAGCATTGCTCTGGGCAATAATTTCCATATAGTACACCAAACACTCAGGAAACAAAGGCAAAAGTGGACACTGGATTGCAACAAGCTAAAAAGTTTCTGCACATCAAAGGAAAAAATAAAGAGAGTCAACCTACAGAATGAGATAAAATATTTGCAAGCCACATATCTGATAAGGGGTTACTATTTAAAATATGTAAGGAACTCCTACAACTAAATCTCAGCATAATGATAATAATAGTCTGATTGCAAAATAGGCAAATGTCTAGATAGAAATTTTTAGAAGAAATGCTTATGACAAACAGGTAGATGAAAAGGTTCTTAATATCACTAATCACCAAGGAACTGCAAATCAAAACCACAATAAAATATCAATTCACACCTGTTTGAGTGGCTACTATCAGAAAGATGAAAGATAAGTGTTGGCAAGGATGTGCAGAAAAAGGAATCCTTGTGCACTGTTGCTGGGCATTCAAAACGGTTCAGTCAGTATACAAAACAGTATGGAACTTTCTAAAAACACTTAAAATAGAAATACGTCATAATCTGACAACTATAATTTGGGTATATTTCCAAAGAAAATATGACCAAGATGTAAGAGACATCTACACCCTTGTGTTCATTTTAGCATTATTCATAGTAGCCAAGAAATTAAAAAAATCAAAATGCTCAACAAAGGATTAAAAATATATGAAGAAATTTGGTCATGTATATTAGTATTTCATTGTGTATACACACACACACATGCACACAGAGACACACTAAATAAGATTAGTGGGCCTTCAAAAACAAAGGAAATCCTCCCATTTGCACAATAAATCCTTGTTGAAGACGTTTTGGTAAGTCTTCTGAGCTGGCAGACATTATGCTAAGTGAACTAAGACAAACGTAGAAAGACAAATACTACATTATCTCACTTACATGTGGAATCTACAATAATTAAATTCATAGAAACATAGTAGAATGCTGGTTACCAGAAGCTGAAGGATGGGACATATAGGTCTCTTCAAGGTGGGACAAGGATTTTGGTCAAGGTGTACAAAGTTTCAGTTTTGCAGAATGAAGAAGTTCTGGACTCCTAATTGTAAAACAATATTACTACAGTCAACTATATTGTATTGTATATTTGGTATTTGCTAAGCCAGTACATCTTATGTGCTCATAACACACACATACACGCAAACATGCACAGAAAATAGTAACTATGTGAGACATGAAATTATAGATATGTTAATTAGCTTGATTGTGGTAAACATTTCCCAATGTATAGATATATCAAGTCACCAAATTGTAAACCTTAAATATATAAAATTTTTAGTTGTCAACTGCACTTCAATAAAAATGGATGAAAGTCAATTTTTTTAGTTAAAAGATTGGAAAAAAAAAGTTAATTTTTATCATGTATTTGCCGTTTCCAGTGCTCTTCATTCTTTCCTGTAGTTATTTTCCTGTTTGGTACCAATGTTCTTCTACCTGAAGTACTATCTTTAACTTTTTTTTAATATAGTGGATCTATCAACAATGAATTCATGTGTCTCAAAAAAATGCCCATTTGTCTTCAGTTTTAGTATAAGTTTTCACTGGTAAGAAACTCTAGTTTGGCAGACTTTCCCCTTCCCCCAGCACTTTAAATATGTCTTTGTCTTCTGGCTTGCAGAATTTTTGACAAGAAATCTGTGGAAATTTGCATTTTTGTTCCTCTCTAATGTGTCCTTTTACAATCAGGCTGCTTTTCAGATTTTAATCTTCATCTCTATTGTTTCAACATTTTTAATATGATGTGGGTGCTTTGTGACTTTTTTGGAGTTTATTCTCTTCATTTTATTTAACATTGTGTATGTGTGCATTTATAGTTTTATCATTTAAAAAAAATGCTGTAACCATTATTCTTGAACATTTTTTCTGCACCCTCTTTTTCCCCTTGTGGCTCAAAATTGCTCATATATGAGACCATCTGATATTATTTCCCAGGTCACCGAAGCTCCGTTTATTTCCCATTCATTCTTTTCCTGTTGTGCTTCAGTTATTAACTTGTATTGCTTTGTTTTCAAATTAATTACTCTTTTCTTCTTTGGTGATTATCTTATTCAAACCATCAGTAAGTTTTTCTTTCTATTTATTTGTTTATTTCTTTATTTTTTGAGACAGGGTCTCACTCTGTTGCCCAGGATGGAGTGCAATGGCACGATCTCGGCTCACTGCAACCTCTGCCACCCGGGTTCAAGCAAGTCTCCTGCCTCAGTCTCCCAAGTAACTGGGATTACAGGTGCACACCACCACGCCTAACTGATTTTTGTAGTTTTAGTAAAGACGGGGTTTCACCATGTTGGCCAGGCTGGTCTCGAACTCCTTACCTTAGGTGATCCAGCCACTTCCATTTCCCAAAGTGAGCCACCGTGCCCGACCAGTGAATTTTTCATATTAGACATTATATTTATTTTCAAATGTAGAAATTACATTTGCTCCTTTTATGTATTTTATTTTTCTTCTCAATATGCTTAGGATTTTCTTTACACCCTTGAACCTATTTTTTATCTGTTTTAAAGTACTTGTTAATTTCATCATCTCTGTTATTTTGGTCTGTTTCAGCTGACTGGTTTTTCTCATGCATATGCATCATATTTTATTGAATTCCAGATTTTTAAAATTCTGTATTTTTGAGTGTTATGCTTGGTTGTAATAGTTGAAGAGTGTTGGTTTGTGTTCTAGCAGTCTCTGAGACTTATTTCTAAAGTTTTTTAGGGCAAGTCTAGAACAGTCTTACTCCAGGGTAGTTTAGTTTCACGTCTAAGGCTTTCCTTGGGCCTCTACTGAGGGCACAGCCATCCAATAAAGTCTCTGCACGCTGACTGCTAGAAACTAAAACAATCCCCTTCTCTGTGTGAACTCTAGAAATTTTTCAGCTTTATGTTGCCATACAATGTTTTTTTGTTTTTGTTTTCTGGAATTGTGCTGTGATCATCCTTGCAGAATTTCAAAGACCCAAGGAAACCATTTTGTAGATTTCTATTATTCTTTCTCTGAATAATTTTCTCCTCTCCATTCCTCTGATCCATGAATTCTAACACTCTTAATTTCTATAAATTCTTATCTCTTGCTCCTTAATTTAGCAAGACTGTGGGACTCTGGATACCTCTTCTTTGCTAGGAAGTTAAAAATGTGGGACTCTGGATAACTCATCTTTGCTAGGAAGTTAAAAATGTCTCAAAGCAAAGGGGTAGGTACAGAAATCGTGTCATGATTAAACATTAAAAATAATATTTGTTAACCGAATTTTAAATGTATAATTGATAAACTGCAAAACTGGAAGAGATTATCTACTCAGGAGAACTTGAAATCATAAAATTTTTCTTTTTTTATTTTCTGATTCTTCACTCTATCCCTTCTTCTTTAATAAAACTGATTATTTTTTATTTATTTATTTATTTTTATTATGTTCTATGCTTTGAAGCAGCAGTTACTAGAAGCCCTTCAGGGTATTGTTAACTCACACTTTAAGGCCCTTTATTGATACCTAAATCAAACCATCTGCTTGACATTCAGAAGGAAGGTTAAAAAGAAAAAAGTCAACATTTATATTAGTTCTATGCAACATTATATTCTAGATGATAATGCAGGTTCATAAATGAATGCTGGCACTGCTTATAGTCATTTGGTTCAGATGTTTTAAATTACTTGTGGGCAATTTGAGAACTTTGAAAATTTTAATATATAAATATGATTAGCTTAACCTAGGAAATCTCATTAAGAAAACACAATCAGCCTTTTTATGAGACAGAGCCTATGTAAGGAAACTTATTTCTGTTTTAGGAACTCTAATAGTTGGTTGGTTTAAAATACAGGATTGTCTTTCTAGGTATTAGTTTTCAATTTGCCAGAAAAATAATTTTTATCAACTCTCTATTTTAAATATAAACTATCATATTTGGCATTTTTGTATATTTTCCACGTTGGTCTTTTACTTCTCCAAGAAGGGAAGCATACAAAATAAAGGAGTAAAAAGCTAGATTTGTGACCATGCTCAGTTTACTGACCTTGGCCAAGTCTATTAAATTTTCTCAATACATTCTTCTCAACTGTAAAATGAAAATAGCATAACTCATAGGATTGCTTATATCAGCTATAAAAAAATAAATGAGGAAGCATTTTATAAAAGATAAGAATATTAACTATTAGGTATTGGTCATATTTATATATTTACTTCAGTTAATCATCTTCTCAAAAATGAGTGAAGAAGAAACATAAATATAAAATTATCTGTTTAATATGGCAGTACTATTCTCTATGCTTGTCTTCATAGTCTTCTACTTGGGAGAAGTATGAAAGGAGATATTGGAATACAATATTGCCTGCTGAGGTATAGGCCCCAGACTGTTAAAGCCACTTTGACATAACCCTTCAAACTTTGTGTTTTCTCAACCGTACTTTAATTTTCACATAGCTTTTCAGCTAGGCATTCTCACAGACAGAAAATGAAAGAGGATCAGGTTGACATCAACCCAAAAACGAAGAAAAATGGAGAAAGTCTCAAGACAGAGGAAGCTTTTGAACCTTTTATCACTCATCTGAAAGCTCCAACTCCTACTACCATGGGCCAAGTTAGTCTTCCGCCAAAAGAGCAGGTCTTCTCAGGGGAGATGTAACAATGGAGGGGAAATTCCTTGGCATTTCACGTCTGTAGGCAATTGTTGCTCTCAATTCTGTTTATTTTGTTCTTTTGCTAATGTAAACAGTTGAACAGTCAGTTCCACTGTCCGTAAGAACTATAAATAAAATTCTGGTAGAAGAACTTCAGTAGAGATTTAAAAAAATTTACCTTTTAAGGTTCACATTTTCAAAATTGCAGTTGGCCTTTGGTAACTTCTTGAGACTAATGACAGACTAGAGCTCATGACTTCCTATAAACTTACATTTAATGCTACCTCCAAAAATCATCTCAGCATTTTACTTCAATTACAGTTTCCCCAAAACCACCTTATATACTGAGATAAGGACTCTTCTTACCCATTTCCTTTTTTTTTTTTTTTTTTTTAAGATGGAGTCTTGCTCTGTTGCCCAGGCTGGAGTGCAGTGGCGTGATCTCGGCTCACTGCAAGCTCTGCCTCCCGGGTTCAAGAGATTCTCCTACCTCAGCCTCCTGAGTATCTGGGACTACAGGCGTCTGCCACCAGGCCCAGCTAATTTTTTGTATTTTTGGTAGAGGGGAAGTTTCACCATGTTAGCCAAGATGGTCTCGATTTTCTGACCTCGTGATCAGCCCATCTCGGCCTCCCAAAGTGCTGAAATTACAGGCGTGAGCCACAGCACCCGGTCCCTTACCCATTTCTTAACTTGATGTTATCTAAGTCAGTCATTTTACCAAAACAGGTTCAACAAACAGGTCTTACGCATGTATTTAGATAAGAGCATAGCCCAAATCCTACAATATCCAGCAACATAAAATATCTTCCAAATATGCCCCCTGTATATTCTTAGATAAATTATTTCTTCCCACAGGCAAAAAAAAAAAAAAAAAAAAAAAAAATCTTCAAAACTATAAAGCACATTTGAGTCAGTCCTAGCCAGAGAATGGTCTTGAAAATTTGGAAGATATGAAAATTGTGTATTCTTTTAGATTCTCTTAACTTTGCCTCTGTTTTGAGTCTGATATCTACAAGTGTATGTGATAATGTGACATTGGAATTCGAAAGAATTAGCAATAATAGAAGCAAGCTGCAAAACTTAGCACTGCTATAATCGAAACCATCTATGAAAGCTGCTAAATATTTGTTATTGACAACTGTAACAATTGCTCATATTTGCATAACCCAATTAGAAATTAGCAAAATAATTTCACATATACTTGAGTCTTTTGAAGAGCGTAGATAAAAGGGATAGTATTATGGCTATTTTAGAGTAGAAAAAAAAAAAAAGAACTGAGACCTGATGATGGCAAATGACTGTCAAAATAAAAAGCAGTTAGAATGGGTCCTGGACTCAAAACCAGGGTCACTGCGCAGTCCTAGAGACCAGTAATAAAATAGGACTGCCCCAAGAGCAACCTAATTCCCGGTGAGTGAAATTGCTAAGGGGAAACCGAAGGACATTAGGCAGTAGAATGGAAAGAACACATGCTAGAAAGTCAGACAGACCTGAGTTCTAATTCTAGGTTCCTCTATTTACTCAACTCTCAGGTTATAAGTTTTCACATCATCACTCAATAAGTGTAAATATGTGAAATTCGTAAGATTATTGGCCGGGCACGGTGGCTCACGCCTGTGATCCCAGCACTTTGGGAGGCCGAGGCTGGCAGATCACAAGGTCAGGAGATCGAGACAATCCTGGCTAATCCATCTCTACTAAAAATACAAAAAATTAGCCGTGCATGGTGGCAGGCACCTGTAGTCCCAGCTACTTGGGAGACTGAAGCAGGAGAATGGCATGAACCCAGGAGGCAGAGGTTGCAGTGAGCCAAGATCACGCCACTGCACTCCAGCCTGGGCAACAGAGCGAGATTCGGTCTCAAAAAAAAAAGAAGAAAAAAAGAATATTAAGAAGATTATAGTTACTAAAAATGTGTATTATACATATAGTATTATGCTTAGCAACTAAATGATAATGTTGATGTGATTACCTTATTTACTTTCTTGTTCTTAGTGCATTGAATGTGGTGATATTGGGCTAAATGGTCTCTAACGCACTAATAATTCCAGGTCCAATTAAGCTAATTAAAAATTGTTTGGTGAACACATACAGGTGAATTTTCAGGTAAATGTAAATACTGCATTTAATTTGTCCAATATCATTTGATATTCAAATTCAACATATATTTATATAATGCAATAGTAAATATAATTAAACAAGTATTTATTGAACGTTTACTACATACTACAACCTGCAGGTTAGGCAGGGAACCCAACAAATCACCTGCCCTACAGAAACGTGAGTCCTAGTAACAATAACAGATAATAAAAAGGAAAATATATATATACACACACATATATATATTAAAAAACACCTCATAGTGATAAATACTGTGAACTAAATGAAGTAGGGTGTGGATAGTGAGTGACTGACATACTTGGGGGAGAGAGTTTTATGTAGGGAAGTCAATGGAAATATCTAAGAAAGCAATAATTATTATTATTATTATTTTGAGAAGGAGTCTCACTCTGTCGCCCAGGCTGGAGTGCAGTGTCACGATCTCGGCTCACTACAACATCCGCCTCCCGGGTTCAAGAAATTCTCCTGCCTCAGCGTCCTGATTAGCTGGAATTACACGCACCTGTTACGACACTTGGCTAATTTTTGTGTTTTCAGTAGAGACGGGATTTCGCCTTGTTGGCCAGGCTGGTCTTGAACTGCTGACCTCATGTGATCTGCGTGCCTCAGCCTCCCAAAGTGCTGGGCGTGAGCCACCACCAGCAGCCCAAGAGCGAGAGATTAGAAGCAACTTAAATGAAAGGATAGAGGGAGCTACAGGGAGTGCTGGGGAAAAGAATACTCCAGGCACCACGAATGGGAAATGGAAAGGTCCTGAGGAAGAGAACACGAATGTGGCCAGGCTGGGATAAACAAAACAGAGTGTTAGGAGATAGGGCAAGAAATAAGCCCAGGCCATGATGTATTCAGCCTTGTAGGCCATTGACTTTGTACTTTATTCTGCATGAAATAGCAACTGTAGGAAGGTTCTGAGCAGATGGCTAGCATCATCTGATGTATTTTGAAAAAATCACTCTGTTATGTACAGAATAGACTGTGTACAATCTGCGAACAGGGTGGAAGCAGGGAGGTGTCAAGAAACTATTTTAATTGTTCATTTAATACATTTTTCATCCAATATGTGCTGTTGTTTATTTTAAAAATGCCCTATTTCCACATATCCTTACAACATTGTTTCAAGGAACCTCCACTAAATTCTAACGTGACTACAATTTGGCCAAATGGAAATCCCTCACCAGGGCACTAACTCATTCCTATGTGATGCTTTCCTAACATTTTGGATTATATATTACTGTCTCCCCATTTACTCTGCGATAACCAGAGACCCTCACAGGACTCCCACCAAGACTACAACAGCTGACCAATCCCATCAATTCAGCACTGAGCAGTGAGCTAAATAATTTGCATTGACAGTGCAGTAGAGGAGAAGATGGAAATATCAAAAGGTAGGGAATAAAAGTGTATGCCTGCTAAATATCAGGAGAGGCCACTCACCGCACAATGAAAACATGGACAAGCAGTTAACTTGGACTAAGTTGGTCTGGGAAAGTTTCCTGTGGGCTATGAGGAATTTACTGGTTTGTCCTCACCTCCTCATCTTGAATCTATTTTGTAAGTGAAAAAAAAAAAATCAGAAAGATTTTTTGTTTTTCTTCAAAGAATGTATTTTTCTAGGACTACAAGTTACAGCTCACTGGATAAAGTATTTTTTCTTAATTGGTAACGTCATCTATAGATAATATTAATTAGAAAATGCACTAGTTTTCTAGATGTATTTATAATAGCCCTCTTTCAGACATTCCCTGAGAAACTCTCTAAAGCTGAAAGTATTTTATGACAATTGAATTACAATCATATACTATGTTTAAGTTTCTTATTTTGGGTTTCATGTAACATTTTGGCCTCCATGCAATTGACTTTTTTCTCACACTGTATTCAAAATTTTTCCACGGCAGGGCCTGACCTGCAGTGAATATGAGTTCTTTACTTTCTGTCACCCAATGGCCAGAATAAAACCCAAGACTGTACGATCTCTAGTAGGAGGACAACATAAGGATTCCACATAAAGATATTAGTGTCTGCGAATAGCTTCTGTTCCCACCTGGTCTGAGATGGTCCCTGTAGCTCCACATACCCTCTTGATCCACAAAACACAGATGCTTTTACTAATGACTTTCATCCATGCTATGGTTGCATGACAAACCACCGCCAACTTAGTGGCATAAAAAACAAAAATAATTTTATTACACTCAAAGATTTTCCAGCCAGTCATTTGGAAAGGGCATAGCCAGGATGGCTTGGCTGTGCTTTATAGCATCTGGCCTTCTCTGGGGTGGCAGGGGTAACACAGTGTCTGAGGTTTGCATCACCCACAGGTGCACCCTGTTACAGGTCTGGGAAGGTCATACAGTCACCTTTTCTACACGTTCTGAACTCCCTTTTTCTTTCAATCATGTACAATAAAACTAGGTTACTTTGCAATTGAAGATTACTATGTAGGACTTTTGAGAGAGCCAACGATGGGAGCATTGTTAATGAATCTTACATTTATTTGGGTATTTTTTCATATATTGATTTTCTTGCTATCATGGGGTTACTGAAGATACAAAGAATGAATCATGCCAGTCATTAGTCTCAGACAGATCAAAGATTAGGTGAAGCAATGACAAAAATAGTAAATTACCAATTTACCGATTATTTCAAGTGATATTTTTTGAGCAACTGTTATATATCATATGCCCTTCTGGCCAATGGAAATACAAGGAGAAGAAGAGAGGCAAGGTTTTGCTCTTATGGAATTGCATGCCTGTGTGAGAAGAGAGAACAACTGTGCAACAAGTGAGCAAACAAACAAAAAGTAAAGAATGTTCTTAGGGAATTAAAATAGGACAGAGCAATAGCAAGTGAACAAGTGAGACATTGGATTGACAACAGAAGCCCCTATGAGAATATGGTATTCAAACTGAGATCTCGTGGTAAAGTTGAAAGCTAGGAACACTTCAGGGAAATATATAACATAAGAGCAAGCCATTAATGTTCAAATAAGCTTAGACTTTTTGAGAAACAGGAAAAATACTAGAGAGGCAAGAATATAGGGAATAAAAGATGAAGAGGAGAGTTACACAAAGTGAAATTGAAAGGTAGTCAAGGGCTGAATTATAAAAGGCTTTTTAATCCCCCAAAAATAAAGTGTCAGGATTTTTACTAAAATTTGAAGCCATTAGAGACATTAAGAGAATGAGTGCTATAATCTTTATAAAAAAAAAAAAATTAGAAATCTGGTTGCTGAGTGAAAAGTGAAGTGTAAGGATGAGGCCGAAACAAGATCAGGAGACTATTGAAGGAGTCCTGATGAAAAATGGTGGCTGCTTTGAGCAGCATGGGTGTAGTGGAACTGGAGTGAAGGGGTTTACTTCCACATATATTTCAAGATAAATTTCATAGCATTTCCTAATGGATTGGGTGTAGGAAGAAGAAAAGAAAGACACCTAGTTTTTCACTTTAGCGACTGATTTGAAGAAGCTTTTGAAGACAGGAAAAAAGATCCACAGGGAGATGCATAAATGTAAGTCTGGAGCTACAAATAAATAGTGGGACTGGAAATAAATATTTTAGAGCCATAGACTGAATGAGGTTACGTATGCAAATAATTAAGGAAGAAGGATCTCTACTATGTCCTCAGATATTTTAATAGGTGTTCAATAGGGAGGCAAAGCCAGAAAAAAAAAAAAAATCTCATGAGAAATTGCCAGGGAACTAATGAGAAATTAGGGCAGTTATGTAATCCAGAAGCCAACGGTGAGTAGACAATATCTGTCCATTTTTTTCTGAGAAGCCTAGTAAGGTAAGTGGCTATTTGATATATCAAGGAGTAGGTTATTGATAACAATGCTGTGAACAAAAGCTGTATAGTCGTGGGGACCCAGGCGGAGAACTTTAGACATTAGAAAATGAGGACATTTAGAAGCACTTTATTCATTATTGTTCCATACACACAAGTAAAAAAAATGCGTATCTGAAGTCAACTAAGGAATATATTTACATATGTGTATAAACTGTTAGGAAAGATCCTATACAGAAAAATAAATTGATGATCCATGAGAGAGATGGGATAACTGCCGGAGTATTGTAGCTACCCAGTGAAGACAATGTTGGATGTCTGAGAAAAATCTTCAGAAATAAATAGATATCATCCAGACATTTAGGGAAGCAGAGATAATATGGCATGCAAAACTTCAATTTAAAATTCCGACTATAAAACTTTATTCCAGACATTCCAGATCAATATATTCACTGATGTCTTTACTTTAAAACTGATAAAGATGTAGCCGGGCACGGTGGCTCATGCCTGTAATCCCAGCACTTTGGGAGACCGAGACAGGCGGATCATCTGAGGTCGGGAGTACAAAGCCAGCCTGGGGGAAAGTCCGTCTCTACTAAAAATACAAAATTAGCCAGGTGTGGTGGCGCATGCCTGTAATCCCAGCTACTCAGGAAGGCTGAAGTGGGAGAATCGCTGGAACCCGGGAGGCAGAGGTTACGATGAGCCAAGATCGTGCCACTGCACTCCAGCCTGGGCATCCAGAGTGAAACTCGGTCTCAAAAAAAAAGAAAAAACAAACACAAAACAAAACAAAAAACCCTGATACAGATGCTTCTTATCCTTCAAAATGCAAGATGCCTTTTATTTATGTTTAGATAAATGCTGCTTAATCTTTTGTCATGAAATGTCCATTTTTAAAAATAATGCTGTATATTTATGTCATACATAGGAATAAGCATGTTGACCTTTCCATCCTATTCAAGTTAACTGAAGTAAAATAAAATGTTTTATGTGTCAATGTGTCATTCTGTCACAAAATTTGACTACATTCTACCTCTTTCATAGCAGATGAAATTACTGCTAGTATTTTGGTCACCAAATAGAAAAATCAATACTGAAACTGAACTTTGTTATGCTCCCTTAGGCTGTTGGAAACATAAACTCCATCATTGTTTGTATTTTTGTTTATATATTTTAGTTGTACATATGTTTGGGGTACCTATATAAAATGTGTAATGATCAATGGGATCAAATCAGGGTAATTAGGCTATCCATGGCCTCAAATACTTATCTTTTCTTAATTTGTGCTAATATCCTAAAGTACACTGCCCCATCACCGATGTCAAAATAACACAAGACAAGAACATCTAAGACCTTAAAACAGGACCCCAGAAGCTAACAGATCTATCTTCGGCAGATCTAGATAGAACTGTGAAACTCATAGTCAAATATACATTTGAATTAGTTCCTTTAAAAATAGAAGTTACAGGCCGGGCGCGGTGGCTCACGCTTGTAATCCCAGCACTTTGGGAGGCCGAGGCGGGCGGATCAGGAGGTCAGGAGATCGAGACTATCCTAACTAACACGGTGAAACCCCGTCTCTACTAAAAATACAAAAAATTAGCCGGGCATGGTGGCGCCTGTAGTCCCAGCTACTCGGGAGGTTGAGGCAGGAGAATGGCATGAACCCGGGAGGCGGAGCTTGCAGTGAGCTAAGATCGCTCCACTGCACTCTAGCCTGGGCAACAGAGTGAGACTCCGTCTCAAAAAAAAAAAAAAAGAAGTTACAAGAAACTATGCTTTTTTCCAACTACTTCACGCAGAGAATACTAAAATTAATAATGACTCAAAGATCTCTTTGGTGTTCAGTTTAGTGTACCATGTGCTATGTGAGGCATACAACAATAATAGAATGCATACAATTCAGAAGCTTACATGTGATACTATGATAACTCTAAAGTCATGACCACATTAATGTATTCTAACATTTTCCAGGATTCTATTTATTGGTTTGTTTTTGTTTAGTTTAGTCTTGTTTTGAAAAATTTCTTTGTCATCTATCTAGAACGGACAGAAACAGTCTGACTTGATTTTTCTCCCCTCCTTAATGGATACTTAACTAACCCAATGTCATTTATTTCATCATCGATCTTTTTCTACTTAGTTGAAATATTGCTTATTTCATGCATATTACTTACCACGTGCATATTATATATGAATTTTATACATGCATGAGCCTAATTCTCAAATTTTTTATTAAAATTTTTATCTCAAAATTTTAATGAAAATCTGTACCATATTACAATCATTTAACTAATAGCATTTTAATATATAATCTATAGTAAGGCAAGTCTACTGTCTATTCTTCTTTCTCAAAATTAACTTGACTCCTCTTGAACACTTACGATTTCGTGTGCATTTTAAGATCACCTTCTCAAGATCTATACATTATTTGAATTTCTGAGTAGAATGAGTGGCATAACAAGCTGCTTCCATTTTTGGCTAAAAGAAAGAACTAATTTAAATTTGAGATGCGTCCAACAAACATTATCTAAATTATTACTTTGTATCAAGTACTATGTTAGGAATAAAGGCTAAAAAATAAATTAAATAAGAAAATCTCCCTTCTCTCTTAAGGTTTTAATCTAATGAAGATACAGAAATAAAAGGCTGATTTCTCTGAAAGCATTTCTTAGTGGTTGCTTTCTGAGTAGTATTGTCGATTATTCCCTGCAACAAGGATCACAGCCACCCTCCCACCCATGAGATAGTCTACTGGATGTTTCTGTTCAACTCTTTCTCATCAAATTACATTTTATGCTAAATGCTCATATGCACTGTTTATTTTTTTTAAATGCTGTGTATGCTACATCTTGTACTTGAGTATGGAAGGAATTAATTCTCTCAAGGAGTTGATGATCTAGAGGTAAAAACACACCGGCCAAAAACTACAACGAAGTGCAGTAAATACTGTGAAAGAGTCTAGGATAGAGGGCCATAAACACCATATAGTATGAGCAGAACTCTGCAATAGTTGACGGAAAGGACTCCGTCTCAGACTCTTAAGGTCCAACCCTCTGCTCTCCAATTTACCATGATAGAATCTTGAACATGTTACTTACACCCCTGATGTCTCAGCTTTTTTAATCTGTAAAATCTGTAAAATGAGGACAGTAATACAACCACAGAGAGTGGTTTGTGATGAATTTATGAGATAATTTGTGCAAAACTCTTAGATTTGTTGGGCACAGAGTAAATATTTGAGGAATGTTAACTATTATTATTATTATTATTATTATTACTTTTATTGGCAGGGGAAACATTTCAGAAGGAGATGAATGCTTGATCTGAATCCTAAAAGAATGCAGAAAGGAGATCAAAGGAGTATCTGTGTAAAGTGTATCGCTAGTCAGTCCAATGTTGAAAAGCCACCAACATTTCAAACGGGAAATTCTTTTATGCATGTTTCAAAAGTGAGGCAACGGGTTCCAAGAAGTTAAGAAACTTTCCCAGAAATACAATCTAGCAAGAAGCACAAATGGAAATCAAGGATAAAAGTTTTGATGCCACTTTTGCATCTATAAGTCTAAGTAGGGCTCCCTGCTCCCTCCATTGCCTGTTACCTACTAACAATAAGCTGTGCCTTGCCGAGACTATTACATCAGTGCACCTGCAAAAGCAGATGCTGAGCTTTTCTCTGCGCACTCAACTAAAATGCCTTCATTTGTTCTGAATGCACACTCTTTACAATTGGTAATGGAGGAGCAAGTAAAATGAACTCATCTGAATTTTATTTTAAATAAGTGTTACAATGAGTTTAGTTAAGAAGAAGAAACTTGTCTTTTAACCAGAATAGCTAGAGCACTTTAATCCAAAAGTCATTTTGAGAACACTGCCAGGTTCCTAAATAGCTAAGCCAGAATCAAGTCACTTCCCTTAATATGTGTTTAGGGAATGCAAGAAAAAAAAAATGAAAATTTCTACCCAATAAAAAGCTGTTTGAATTATTGACGGTCTGTTATGTGGGCTTTCACTCTTAGTGCGGAATCAAATGCAAATTTTGGTAATATTAAAAATCACTTTTCATTTTAGAAAAGGAGTAGAAATTGAGATTCTGAGTTTATGATAATTGAATTGTAAATATTCCATGATTTTTCCTTCGCTATCTTAAGGTTTCACATTAATATCCTACAGCTATCTGTGGTGTCTCAATGTAACAACTTATAAGCTTGATCTCAAGCCTATTTTATCCATGCCTCAAGCATAAAACATGCCTATCTACCGTGCCATCCTAGAAAAATATTTCCTTTTGAAAAATCCGACTGATTACTGTCCATTATTTGTGTACTAATAGCCTCTGGTCATGCACTTGAGTTAGGAAAGACCCCACTGCTTTTCTGGGGAGGCCTTCATTTGAGATCAATTTTCACTTCTGTATATTCTTGCACTATTTTTATTACCTGGAAATATATTCTGAGAATGCCTGGAGGAATAATAAGTTCCATGGCAAATTATTCTCTTCCATAACAAGGGAGCGTAATTACTTGTTCATATGTCCACATTTATAATTTGATTTCATAACAGAACACAAATACTATTTCACAAAAATCTATCTGCATTATATTCATACAATTAACAGAGGCTAAAAGAAACTTGATAATTTCTTAGTTCAGTGAATTTTGAAATATAAGCATATCAGTATCTTATTATCATCTGTTTTAACACTAATGGAAATTTAACAAAAAATAACCACATAGACCCGGTCCATGATACTTCTACTCAGAGAGTGTATGCCCTTTCTCTAGGGACTTCTTTACACAGATAAATTACCAGCTACAGGGGAAATGTGCTACCAAAAATATTTTAGGTTTTAAATAATATTTTTTGAAAGAAAAAAATTGAAACTTTCTTATTTTCCTCATATTTGGTATTGAGTCTACTGTTATAAACAAATGCTGGATCAAAAGTGCTAGGAAAGAAGGTGGTAATGGTCTTTGTAACTCACTATTTTTCAATAATGAAGTGAGATTTGACCCATAAAATAATAAAAAAAATTAAAATACAATTCCATAACTCAATTCACCTTTTTATCCAAGAAATACTGTCCTACCAATTGGTCTTGCATCACGATCAAACAAAAGATTCCAAATATAAATTTGTATATGTCAGGAAACTTTAACAGAGCTAAAAAAAACCACTCAAATGAGTTTTTTATTTATTTAATTTTAATTAGGATTTTATCTACTAATGACTAAATCATGGATGCTAAAATGCCATTTTATTCTAAAAGAAACAAGGAGCCCTGCTTAGAGTGAGCTAAACATAGGATAAGCCTAAAACATCTTTTCATTCCAGAAGGAAAGGGAGCTATCCAAGAGTAAAAATGTTATGTCAAAAGAACTTAGGAGCTGGCTGGTCATGGTGGCTCATGTCTGTAATCCCAGCATTTTGTGAAGCTGAGGCAGGTAGATCACCTGAGGTCCGGAGTTCGAGACCACCCTGACCAACATGGTGAAACCCCATCTCTACTAAAAATACAAAAAAAAAAAAAAAAAAAAAAAATTAGTCGGGAATGGTGGTTGGTGCCTGTAATCCCAGCTACTTGGGAGACTGAGGCCAGAGTATCGTTTGAATCTGGGAGCCGGAGGTTGCAGTGAGCCAAGTCCTGCCATTGCACTCCAGCCTGGGCAACAAGAGTGAAACTCTTTCCAAATGTTTTTAAAAATAAAATATAATGCATACTTTTAGACAAATCTATAATAATAGTAAAAATATAATTGATCAACTAAGCATGCTAAAATTGAATTCAGCATTTTTTTAAAAAGATAAAGTAACATAAAAAAATATATAATGCCTTTGCTATATAAACTATACAAGAGAGTAACCGTATAATTGATAACAGGAAGTTTCTTCTATTGTAGCTAAGTGAAGAAGGAATGATGGCATATCACCATTTAGTAACCTACAAAGGGCCAATGAATCTAGGCATTAATCAATGGCTGTTACCTTTCCAAAACATTTTGGAGAAAATTAAGCGTTTTCTGCATATTTGTAATGTGTATGTATTCTAGGATTATAGTGTTAATAACTGAGGAAATTGTAACTCCGCCTTGTGAATCCAAAGTGCTTTCTAGGAGTTTGCTGTGGTGGTTGTTTATCTCTGCATAGTTGATCTGTGTTTTGTTCCTTTCTCCAGTCAGATTTCTACTTCAAAAAACACAGAATGTTTGTGTCATCATGAATAGACCAGGAAGCTCCAAAGGACTGCAACCTGAATTGTAATTTCTAGTTTCTGTAATATCTTTCCTGTCTGTTCCTAACTTCCCATCTCTCCTGAGACTGCTCTGTTTTATATTCATTTTAAATATTTCTCTAAACAATGGTAATGACTGCCTAACTGTTCTTACGCCTGTAAGAAATCTACTCTGCCATGACAATTAGCTTCCTAAATCACTGGGACAATGATATCATTTCATATTGCAGGAATTTCCCAAGACTTTGTGGTATCTATAGAATATACCTGTACCAATTTTGTATGGACCTAAATCTTCCCATTTCCCTGCCCACTACATCTCATATTGTAAATTTGAACTCAGTAATGTCAACTATGTCTTGGTTTTTCAGCTTTCATGTGATTGCATATGGTATTCTGTCAGTCTAGACTACTCAAATGTCTAGTTTATGTTGTAGTGGATTTCAATGTATTTAAAATATTTGAAAATTATAGTTCATATATATGTGCATGAGTGCATATGAGCTACTCTCTAAAATGTAAAAATGCTAGGTACTTGCAATGGATAGGCATTTAATAATGAGCTTCAGTAAAGTCTGTTCTTCTCTAATACATGATTCAAATTAACTCATATTTCATTACTGTATAAGGGGTTGATATTGGTGTAACACAACAGTCAAGTTGGTTCATTTATATTTTTTTTTATTACACTAATAGTTTTATGCCATTCAAGTAAGAGCAGTTGAATGCAAAATTTACTAAGACAGCTGAACAAGAGTCATAGAGATATGGATTAAGGTACATGATGTTTATTTACCTCATTTCTCTATTTGTCTTGGCTCAGTGTGGACACATCCCCTGTCCTGTCTTGAAAGTGTTTTCTGCATGGTTCCCCTTAATCTATGTGCATTTTGTCCATGTCTGTGTAACTTAGTAGCTTCAAACTTGCTTGTACCCTCTGCATTGAGAACATTAACTTTGATTTTAGTGGCGAAGTCTAATATATTACATAGCATTTTTTTTTTTTATTCGGCAGGTAACAGACTTTTTTTTTTTCACCACACTAGTACTGATATTATATTGTATTACGGGATGTTTTTCATAAAGATGTATTGGTTTGGGGCAGTTCATTCGTAACTTTATTTTCCTAAAAGGTTACTTTTTAATTTTTAGAAGTCAAAGTTATCCAATAATGAACATATCATTTTACAGTACTCAACTCAGCAATGTTAAAGAGAAAACTTAAATATATTCAGAATGAGTTTCCTGTAATTCCTTTCTCTGCCGACATGAAGATGTTTAGCTTTATACTTACTACAGTGACTTTATGTTACCCCTTCATTTCTAACAAACAAGAAACTAATTTTGTTCCTGGTTTTGTCCTCACTTCATTTAGCATTCTTATGATTGCATTTCTAAATCTTTAATTTAGCAGTGACTTTCACATTATCGTCTATTTCTCTCCCATTGTTCTAATTGTTGCCAATGTTATAAAAGTAATTGCCTTGTAATCTTTGATTAATAGAATGGTGCATTATATGACTTTGTTATGTGACAGATTTTGATTATATTTAAATACATGTAACATTACAAACTAATCTTCAAAGGATTAATGTAATGGTACATCACAAATACTGTAAGGCTCATCAGTACAAAAGTTGAGGACATTTCATACTTCATTGGATAAAATTCCAATCGTGTGCTCTGACAATGTCAGTCCCTGCCTATTTGGTCTTGCATATCTGAGGGTTTTAAAGGCCAGCACTTCCGGGCTCTTATCTTTCCAGTTTGTGGCTAGCACGAACTCAGTGGTCACGATGCCTTGGTGAGGTCCGGAGATGGTCTCTTGCCACATTCTCAAGGTCAGTGTGCATGAAGCTACCAGAGCCCCGAGCGCCTTATGCATCATGCTTCCCTCTCCCTCTTGTAATCCAGCAATGTAGCCTGCTTCGGCTTCTCTCCTAATTTCGGGTTTTGTTACAATTTCTCATTGGAACTGGATGCCATTCTAAGCCCCAGCTCGGTGTACTGGATACTTGATTCCCTAAAATTACTGTAAAACATTCCCTCATCCCAAGGTTTAAACTGGGATTTGTTTTTATAATTGCATCTTGTTCCACATTGCTGGGCTTGAATTAGCCACCAATGGAAAGAAGAAGTTGCTTTCTAGATGCCCTGGAACTATGTATTCCTTACTCCTACACCACTATCAATGCAGCAGGTTATAGGCATCAAACTTGGCTATAGGCTATGCATTTGTGATTTAAACTTCTGTCTCCTCATTTGATGGACTAATCTGTCTTCCTGGGAAGTTGCATTATTATTCTTGTGGGTCTCTTTGGCCTTTTAATATCTTTCATGATCTCCTAACATGCTTTTAAGATATGGTAAGCACACTCTTAGTACTCTAACAAACCATGCTCATCATTTAAGTGATTTAAGATAATATACATATGATTCTCACACATAACTGTCTAATGTATGTGTTCCTGGTCAGCAGGTGTGTGTACACAGTACACTGCTCCCCATAACACACTGAGACAGCCAAACTATCTTCTTCAGAACCTGGCTTCTAAGGTCACTCTACTCATCTGCATCAGGAAAATTTTAATGGGCGAAGCCTAGAAGTTGTGTGTACTTATATTTAATTGTCTATAACAACCCCTAATGGTTAAAGAAGCTGGGAAATGTAGGCTCCGTGAGTGACCAGAAAATGAAACAAAACATAACAAAAGAAAACAAAAAAGCAAATGATGACAACCTTCCCTTCACCATTCCCCTAACAGAAATTGTTGAACATCAAGTAGTCTCTGTCCAGCACATAATAAAATACAAAAAACACTATAAGAATATGTGTGGCACATTACTTGCCATTAAAATCATAAAGCACTTTAAGGTATATGTAAATCATGACAAATAATTAAAGTAGCTTAAAAAGTCCCTTTGGAATAAGGGACAGGTTAAAAAAAAAAAAAAAAACACCAAGCATAATAATCTTTTACCGTATCTGGGTATTTATTTATTTATTTACTTATTTATTTATTTATTTAGAGATAGGCTCTTGTTTTGTAACCCAGGCTGGAGTGCAGTGGCCCAGTCCCGGCTCACTGCATATTTAGGTTTTAACCCTTAGAAAATTTAAAGTGGTAAAACTACAAGAAAACTATAACAAATTCAATTGATTTGAAAAATCATTATCTTAATATTGTCTACATGGACATGGAGGGCAAATACATGAGTGATTAACAACTGAGACACAGCTCAGGGGACTTGTTTTCTAATGTGGAAATGAATGGGTAAGTAACAGGCTGCATTACGAATACTGAAGGAAATAACGTAGGGAGAATAAATGAAAATGAATGTGGAAAGATCTGTGACTTCTTCTGGGATTTAAATAGCCTAGCTTGATTGTCTCCTGGTCCATGCTTATGGTGGCAATTATCTTTGGCATTGTCAACGTGACACTTTCAAGGGTCATATTCTGGTAATGAACTTCTCTGTTTACTGACATGTTTATCAGCACGCACATGTCAACATCACAAAACCCCTTCTGTAATCTTCTATTCAAATTCAAAAATAAATTACCTGTTCTTTCCAGGGTCAAACACTCATGTCTTTGAGATGAGCAATGATATTAATTTACTGAAAATAACAAACGGATAAACTAGTAAATTGAAATGGGCTCTGGGGAAATGTACAATGCATTAGTGCTGATTAGAGATAGACTCTCGATTTTTCTCTCTTCTCATCTTCTCAACCTTCCCAGGAAGTCTTACAGTAAGAGAATGCCTTTGAAGTTTATTCCCCACTGTCCACTTGTATCATGAATAAGTCTATGGGGTCCTTCCCTGGTTAATTGGGAGTCACGTTGTGCAAGTTTTTGCTTTTATAGGGTATTTTTTATGAATTGTAGATTTATCAAATTTATCATGGCTTAAAAGTCTCTATAAGCTAGCTCTTTTTTTTTCCCCCCCAGCTACATGCCCCAGTATTTCTAATTTCCTATACAAATGTACTTGATTCTTTGCTATGCTGGACTATGGACTATTCCTTACTTCACTTGCTTTATAGAGACTTATCTCTGTACCTAGAAAAGCCACTCAATTTGTCTTGAAAACTCATCTCTCCATACAAGTCTCAGTTTAATATCCTCTTTTCCTAGAAAATATTTCACAAAATACCAGGATGAATTTATTGCATCATTTTTGTTTGCATTTAATCTCAAACACACTTCTATGACAACATTCAAGCCAGGCTATGTAGCTTCTGTATATATAAGTATTTATTCATTACGCCATGAGCTCCTTGAAAGCAGGAAATGTGTACTTTTTTCCTACATTTTAGCACCAACAAATCCCTAATATCCCGACCCTTTTGGAAATCCCCAATCCCTAATGTTCCCAACCTTTTTGGCACCAGGGACCAATTTCATGGAAGACAATTTTTCCATGAACGAGGGGTGAGGGGGCAGGTGATGGTTTTGGGATGAAACTCTTCCACCTCAGATCATCAGTAATTAGTTAGACTCTCATAAGGAGCATGCAATCTAGATACCTTGTATGTGAAGTTAACAATAATGGTTCTGGTTCCTATGAGAATCTAATGCCACCACTGATCTAACACGAGGCAGAGCTTGGGTGCTAACGCCCTCCTCCTGCTCACCTCCTGTTGTAAGTCCAGTTCCTAACAGGCCAGGCACTGGGACTGGTCTGGGGGTTGGGAACCCCTGCCCTATATAATAGCAACTCAATAGTTCCCCAATTTATAAATCAAAGAATAAATCAAGAGTTTTTCTCACAATTGAAAGGCATAAAGTATATATACAAAAATGAACCTTTAATTTACTTAATTTACTTATTAATTTACATGTATTTATTTACTCTCTTTCTCTTTATACCAAATGTTGCACTTTATAAAAATAATGCAAAAATGAGTAGCACCTGGTGCGTGACCTGGAGGAACTCATGCTCTTATGGGCAGACATTTAAAGACCTTACTTCAGTGTATCTAGAACATCATTGATTGTAAAATGTACCATTATATTATATGCTGCTAAGAAATATGAAGTACTGCAAATGCAACTCTGACATATTTTTCTTATGATATAGAATTCTTACTCACTTTCTCAGTCAACTTTCCCAGGAAGTCTTACTGTCTTACAGTTTCTAAAGAGAACGCCTCTGAAGTTCTGTTTACACTGTCCAGTCATACCATGAATAAGCCCAAACATAAAAAAGACACAATAAATTCATTCTGATACATTGCAGAAAAAGTTGAGTCTTAGTAAAAATATATATATATAAATTGGTAAGATTATTCTATAAATTTCTGCACACTTGAAGTTTGCTTCTTTTGAATACTTTTCAACTCAGAGTTGTCAGTCTTATGTTTTATCCATGCAATATAATTATTTGTGCTCAACAGAATTATTGGTGTTGCTAAATTTACTTTTTTAAAATCACAAAAAAATAGCTATTCAGGAAGATTTGTAATGTAGTCTTGTTTCATGAATGTTGCCCACAACTTCCTATTTGTCATGTTCCTTATCCCGTCTACAGTCAATTTGATGGTGGGAATTAAAAATATTTCCCCCTTTGTTTCTGGAAGTTTCTTTTGAATTCTTATATTTCTGCATTTAATGTTAGTGCACGCACATGCCATAACACCTATATTATGGCTGACGTCTAACTGACAGCAACTATAAGATGACATTGTCTAAAAGACACATTCCAAGTTCAGAGAGGTTAAAATGTTTAAAAAAAAGTGCATGCTAATTTTGCTAGATGAATACAAGAAACCTCTAAAAGGGTAAAGAATCAGTAATGTTTACAGCCACACAGTAGAATTTGAATAAATTGGAGTGCAGAATGATTGTGATATAATTATATCATGTCTACACAAGCCTTGTGGAAATAGATGCCAACTTGAATTTTCAGGACTCTAGTGTAGTTCACACCGAACAGGTTAAAGATGTCATAAATATTTCAAAAATATCATCTCATATTTAGGTTGTATGCACATATATTAAATATTGACTACTGAAAATATTAATTCTTAATGTTCTTTTTTACAAAATGAATGTTTTATGATTAAGAATATTGTACAAATGCACATATTTGTTTGCAGAATATATTTAATTTTTAATGGTATCAGTGAAGGTAACTGTTCAAATTGGAAACATAATCCAGTTTGAAATGCAAGAAATCATAAAAAAACAAACTTTAAAAAAATGTTTGTAATAGAAAATAACTACTACAGTTCTTAATTTGTGGATATAATCAAAGAACAGACAACTATCTCCAAATGCACATATGCCATTACCATTGCTACTTGGTCTGCAAAAAAATTAATAAAAATAACAATAACAACAACTATCATTTATTGAGTGCCTATTATGTGATAGACACTAAGCTAAGGTTGCACAAGTATTTAGCTCATTTAATCCTCTCAGAAACCCCACAGATGTTAGTATTTTCCTGATACTAAAGATGAAGAAATGTAATGGAGCCAGGTTCTATGACCCTAAAGCAGAGGAGGCTTACGTGAATGCAGGACAACTGGCCAATGAGTACAGCAACTAGGTTTGTGAAGTATAGCATGGCTTGACAGAGAAACGGCAGCTTTCCAGTCAGATAAATCTGTGTTAAAATTTTGACTCATCACTTATTTATTCTGTGATTTGGAGCAATTTTCTTAATTTAGCAGAATTTTAGGGACTTTATATAAAAGGTGGATTATAAGACATCAGAAAGACGGCAGAATAAGATTTTTGTTTTTATCCCCATGCAGAAGCATTCATTTTGACAACCACTCAAGGACAAGAACACTTTTGTAGGAGTGTGGAAATCCAACTGAGAAGTTCTAGTTCACAAATAGGGGAAAATTATGAAAATAGATACACTGAAGAAAGTAAAAGAACAATCTTAACTTTACCCATGTCACTCTTCCTCTAAAGTGGCACAGTTCAGTACACAGAGAAAACCCTCACGCAAAGATTCTTCTACAGAAAAATAAATGAGATTGTGGTGAATAAATGCCCAGATCCCTAGGCATAAAAGTAACTTTCCAAAAAGTTCATGTATTTCTTACTCCATCCAGAATACTGAGATAATTAGCACAGCTGAGAGGTTGAAAAAGGCTGGGAGAAAAAAATAAAAAGGGAGAGAGAGGAAGTGGACGCTATTACCTACTCCATGGACTTAATCAGAAATTTTGGGATACTTCACCTGTGGACCTTCCCACAACTGGATCACAGGCACCCCAAATGCTCGCTGTGTCTCACTCCTCATCCCACAGGCAAGCTCTTCAAATGTATTTTTGCAGACAGAGAGTGCAAGCCTCTCAAGTGGATGGCTGGCTTGACTCTGCAGGATTGGGAGAAGGCACAAAAATTTCAGCACTTCAGGGCACTGCTTTATGAAAAACAAACAAGAGGCACTTAGCATCTGTCCTGAATTTGCTGAGAGAAGACAAAGGTTCTGAATAATAATTACTTCCAAGGAGTACCAAAAGTGAGAACATTCAAAGGAAAGGTCTCTGATAGCCTCCGATTCCAAAACTGGACTGATTGATGAAGGCATGTCTCTCTCAAACCAGTCAGGCAAGAGTGGAAGAGGTAAGTGATTCTTCAAATGCGAAGACAACAAAGCAAGAGTTCAAGAAAATGAAGAACATAAAGGAAGCATGACACCACCAAGGGGACACAAAAGCATTCTAGTAACTGACCTCACAGAAATGCACATCAACTAATTGCTAAAAAAGAATGTAAAATAATTGTTGTCAGGAAGCTCAGCAAGCTACAAGAAAACACAGATATCATGCAACAAAATGACATAAAAATTACATGATCAAAACTAGAAGTTTATTAAAAGGAAGAAAATTGTTAAAAAGTACAAAATAGAACTCTGGAGTGGAAGAATACAATGAGTGAAACGCAAAATGTCACAGGGAGCATCAACAGCAGACTTGATTAAGCAGAAGAAAAAAATATGTCCATTTAACCTGGATGCAGTGGTGTGCCACTGTAATCCAAATTACTTGGGAGGTTGAAATGGGAGGAGGCCAAGAGTTAAAAGCTGAAGCATATTATGATGACTCCTGTGAATGCATCTCATGATGATTCCTGTGCTACTGCACTTCACTCTGGGGATCAATAACAAAACAGAGCATGAACAGTAAAACAAAGATCATTTTATAATATTCAGTCAGTACAGAAAAAGAATACAAATATAAAAAGAAATAAAGACCATCCATGAGATTTACAGAACACCATCTAATATCTTGTATTAGTCTAATATCTTGTATTAGTCTACTCTCACACTGCTAATAAAAACATACCTAAGATTGGGTAATTTATAAAGGAAAAAGGTTTAATTGACTTACAGTTCCACATGGCTGGGGAGGCCTCACACCATGGCGGAAGACGAAGTAAGAACAAAATGACATCTTACATGGCAGGCAAAAGAGAATGTGTGCAGGGGAACTCCCATTTATAAAACCATCAGATCTCATGACACTTATTCACTATCATGAGAACAGCACAGGAAGACTTGCCCCCATGATTCAATTACCTCCCATCAGGTCTCTCCTACAACATGCAGAAATTATGGGAGCTAAAATTCAAGATAAATTGGGTGGAGACACATCCAAACCACAATATTCTGTCCTGGTCCCTCACAAATATCATGTCCTGACATTTCAATACCAATCATGCCCTTTCAACAGTCCCCCAAAGTCTTACTTCATTTCAGCATTAACTCAAAGTCCACAATTCAAAGTCTCGTCTGAGACAAGGTAATTCCTTTCCAGCTATGAACCTACAAAATCAAAAGCAAGTTAGTTACTTCCTAGATACAAAGTGGGTACAGGCATTGGGTAAATACACTCATTCCAAATCAGAGAAATTGTTCAAAATAAAAGGGCAACAGGCCCCAGGAAATTCCAAAATCCAATAGGGCAGTCATTTAACCTTAAAGTTCCAAAATAATCTCCCTTGACCCCATTTCTCACATCCAGGTCATGTTGATGCAAGAGGTGGGCTCCCATGGCCTTGGGGAGCTCCGCCCCTGTGGGTCTGCAGAGTATGTCCCCCCAACACTCAGCTACTTTCATAGGCTGGCATTGAGTGTCTGTGGCTTTTCCCGGTGAACAGTGCAAGCTGTCAGTGGATCTGCCATTCTGGGATCTGGAGGATTGTGGCCCTCTTCTCATAGCTCTAATAGGCAGTGCCCCAGTGGAGACTCTGTGTGGATTCTCTCACCTCACATTTCCCTTCCCCACTGCCCTAGCAGAGGTTCACCACGAGGACTCTGACCCTGCAGCACACCTCTGCCTGGACATCTGGCATTTCCATACATCCTCTGAAATCTAGGCAGAGGTTCCTAAACCTCAATTCTTGACTTCTGTGCACCCTCTGAAGCAACAGCCTGAACCATACATTGGTCCATTTTAGTCATGGCTAGAGTTGAAGCAGCTGAGATGCAGGATATCAATTCCCTATGCTGCACAAAGCAGGGGGGTGCCTGGACCTCTGGGCCTCTGATGAGAGGGGCTGCCATGAAGGTCTGTGACATGTCCTGGAGATATTTTCCCCATTGTCTCAGTGATTAACGTTTGTTTCTTCATTACTTATGCAAATTTCTGCAGCCGGTTTGAATTTCTTCCCAGAAAATTGGGTTTTCTTTTTCTATCCCATTGTCAGGCTGCACATTTTCTGAACTTTTATGCTCCACAATCTCTTGAACACTTTGCAGCTTAGAAATTTCTTCTGCCAGATACCCTATATTATCTCTCGCAAGATCAAAGTTCCACAGACCTCTAGGGCAGGGGTAAAATGCCACCAGTCTCTTTGTATAGTGAGTGTAACCTTTACTCCAGTTCCCGAAAAGTTCCTCTTCTCCATCTGAGACCACCTCCCCTGGACTTCGTTGTCCATATCACTATCAGCATTTTAGTCAGAACCATTCAACAAGACTCTAGGAAGCTCCAAACTTTCCCATATTTTCCTGTATTTTTCTGAGCCCTCCAAACTGTTCCAACCTCTAAACTGTTACCCAGTTCCAAAGTCACTTCCACATTTTCGGTATGTTTACATCAGCACCCACTACCCAGTGCTAATTTACTGTATTAGTCTGTTCTCATGCTGCTAATAAAGGCATACCTGAGACTGGGTGATTTATACAGGAAAGAAGTTTAATTGACTTACAGTTCCACATGGTTAGGGAAGCCTCATAAAAGTGATGGAAGAAAAAGGAAGAGCAACAGGATATCTTACATGGCGGCAGGCAAGAAAGAGCGTGTGTAGGGGAACTCCCCTTTATAAAATTATCAACTCATGAGACTCATGCACTACCAAGAGAACAGTAGGAATAAACCACTCTCATGATTCAATTACCTCCCACCAGGTTCCTCCCACAACATGTGGGAATTATGGGAGCTATAATTCAAGATGAGATTTGGGTGGGGACACAGCGAAACCATACCACATCTGAATTAGGAAATTAAGATAAAAGAAAAGAAAAAAGGAGAGTAAGTTTATTTTAAGGAGCAGTAAGTTTATTTTAATGGCTGAAAACTTCCTTCTCTTCCTGGAAGAGATATGGACATTTAGGTACATGAAGCTGAAAAGTTTCCAAACAGATTCAATCCAAAGAACACTTTACCAAGACACATCATCATCCAACTGTCAGTCCCAGGACCTTTTTAGATGAGTCTTTAGAGTTTTCTAGGTATACAATCATATCATCAGCAAACAGTGACAACTGGGCTTCCTCTTTACCTATCTGGAAGCCCTTTATTTCTTTCTCTTGTCTGACTGCTCTGGATAGGACTTCCAGTACCATGTTAAATAAAGTGGTGAAAGTAGGGATCTTTGTCTTGTTCTAGTTCTCAGGGGGAATGCTTTCAACTTTTTCTAATTCAGTGCAATTTTTATGGTGGGTTTGTCATAGATGGCTCCTATTATCTTAAGGTATGTCCCTTCTATTTTGATTTTGCTGAGGGTTTTAACCATAAAGGGATGTTGGATTTTGCCAAATCCTTTTACTCCATCTTTGAGATAATCATGAGATTTTTAATTCTGTTTATGCGGTATATTATATTTATTGAGCTATGTGTGTCAAACCATCCCTGTGTCCCTGGTATGAAACCCACTTGATCATGGTGGATTATCTTTTTTTATATGCTGTTGGATTCAAATGACTAGTATTTTGTTGAGGATTTTAGCATCTATGTTCATCAGGGATAATGGTCTGTAGTTTTTGTTGTTGTTGTTTGTTGTTTGTTGTTATATCCTTCCCTGGTATTGATATTAGGGTAATACTGGCTTCATAGAATGATTCAAGGAGTATTCCTTCCTTCTCTATCTTTTGAAATAGCATCAATAGGATTGGTACTAATTCTTCTTTGAATGTCTGATAGAATTCAGCTGTGAATCAGTCTGTTCCTAGACTTCTTTTGTTGATAATTTTTTTATTATCATTTCAGTCTCACTCCTTGTTATTGGTCTGTTCAGATATTCCATATCTTCCTAGTTTAATGTAGGAGTTTTGTATGTTTCCAGGAATTTATCCATCTCCTCTAGGTTTTCTAGTTTATGCACATAAAGCTGTTCACAGCGGTCCTGAATAATCTTCTGTATTTCTGTGGTATCTGTAGTATTATCTCCTGTTTTGTTTCTAATTGAGGTTATTTGGATCTTCTCTCTTCTTTTCTTGGTTAATTTTCCTAATGGTCTCTCAAGTTTATTTATCTTTTGAAAGAACCAGCATTTTGTTTCATTTATATTTTGAGTTGTCTATTTTCTTTTCTTTTCTTTTCTTTTTTTTTTTGAGATGGAGTCTCGCTCTGTCGCCCAGGCTGGAGTGCAGTGACCAGATCTCAGCTCACTGCAAGCTCTACCTCCTGGGTTTATGCCATTCTCCTGCCTCAGCCTCCCGAGTAGCTGGGACTACAGGTGCCTGCCACCTCTGCCAGCTAGTTTTTATTTTTTTTTGTATTTTTTTAGTAGAAATGGTGTTTCACCATGTTAACCAGGATGATCTCAGTCTCCTGACCTCGTGATCCACCTGTCTCGGCCTCCCAAAGTGCTGGGATTACAGGCTTGAGCCACCGCGCCCAGTCTGTCTATTTTCTTTCAATTTCATTTAGCTCTGCTCTGGTCTTTCTTATTTCTTTTCTTCCATGGTGTTTGGGTTTTGATTGTTCTTGTTTTTCCAGTTTCATAAGGTGTGACCTCAGGATACAAAATTAATGTACACAAATCAGTAGCTCTGCTGTATACCAACAGTGACCAAGCTAAGAATCAAATTGATATCTCAACCCTTTTTACAATAGCTACCAAAACACACACACACACACACACACACACACACAGGCGCACACACACACAGAGGAATATACCTAACCAAGGACATGAAAGACCTCTACAAGAAAAACTAAAACTACTGAAAGACCACTACAAGAAAAGACTTCTACAAGGAATACTAAAACTGCGAAATCATAGATGACAAAAACAAATAGAAAGTGATATAGTTTGGCTGTGTCCCCACCCAAACTTCATCTTAAATTGCAATCCCCATAATCCCATGTGTCATAAGAGGGAACCAGTGGTATGTAACTGAATCATGGGAGTGGTCTTCCCCATGCTGGTCTCATGATAGTGGGTGAGTTCTCATGAGAGTCAAAAGTTTTATAAGCTTCTGGCATTTCCCCTGGTGGCACTCATTCTCTCTCCGCTACCCCGTGAAGAGGTGTCTTCTGCCATGATTGTAAGTTTCCTGAGGCCTCCCCAGCCATGTGGAACTGTGAATCAATTAAATCTCTGTTCTTTATAATTAACACAATCTCAGGTATTTCTTCATAGCAGAATGAAAACGGACTAATACCAAAATGTTATCACATGCTCACAAGTAGGTAGAACTGATATTGTAAAAGTGACCATACTGCCAAAAGCAATATACATATGCAATGCAATTCCCATCAAAATACTACCATAATTCTTCACAGAACTAGAAAAAACAATCCTAAAATTCATATGGAACCAAAAAAGAGCCCATATAGCCAAAGCAAGACTAAACGAAAAAAACAATTCTGGAGGCATTACATTACCCGACTTCAAACATATACTATAAAGCCATAACAACAAAAACAGCATGGTACTAGTATAAAAATAGACACATAGAACAATGGAACAGAATCAAGAACTCAGAAATAAAACCAAACATTTACAGCCAACTGATTTTTGACAAAGCAAACAAAAATATCAAGTGGGGAAAGAACACCCTATTCAACAAATGGTACTGGAATGATTGACAAGCCACTGTAGAAAAATAAAACTGGATCCTCATCTCTCACCTTATACCAAAATCAACTCATGATGATTCAAAAACTTAAATCTAAAATCTGAAACTGTAAAGATTCTGGAGGATGCCATTAGAGAAACCCTCCTACACATTGCATTAGGCAAAGACTTCAAGACCAAGAACCCAAAAGCAAAATCAACAACAACAAAAATAAATAGATAGGACTTAATTAAACTAAAACCTTCTGTATTGCAAAAGAAATAACCAGCAGAGTTAACAGATAACCGACAGAGTGGGAGAAAATCTTCACAATCTATCCATCTGACAAAGGACTAATATCCAGATTCTACAAAGAACTCAAACAAATCAGCAAGAGAAAAACAAACTATCCCATCAAAAAGTGAGCTAAAGACATGAATAGGCAATTCTCAAAAGAAGATATATAAATGGCCAACAGGCATATGGAAAAAAATGCTCAACATAGCTAATTATCAGGGAAATGCAAATCAAAACCACAAAGCAACACTACCTCACTCCTGCTAGAATGGCCAAAAAAAATAATAATAATAGATGTTGACAGACATGTAGTGAAAAGGGAATAATTTTACACAGTTGGTGGGAATACAAACTAGTACAACCACTATGGAAAACAATCTGGAGATTCCTTTAAAAACTATAAGTAGATATATTTGATCCAGCAATCCCAATCCATAGGTGATGAAAAAAAGTCATTATATGAAAAAGATACTTGCACATGCATGTTTACGGCAGCACAATATGCAATTGCAAAAATATGGAACCAGCCCAAATGCTCATCAATCAACAAATGAATAAAGAATAAAGAAAAATGTGAGATATATATATATATACACACACATATGTATACACACACACACACACACACACCATGGAATATTACTCAGCCAAAAAATAATTGAAATAACTTCCAGCAACCTGGATGAAACTGGAGACAATTATTCTAAGTGAAGTAACTCTGGAATGAAACAACAAACATTGTATATTCTGACTCATATGTGGGAGCTAAGCTATGAGGATGCAAAGGCAAATTGGACTTTGGGTGCTCAGGGGTGAAGAGCAGGGTGTGGTGAGGAATAAGAGACTACATATTGCATACAGTGTACACGGCTAGAGTGATGAGTGCATCAAAACCTCAGAAATCACCACTAAAGAACTTACTCATGTAACCAAACACCACCTATTCCCCTAAAACCTACAGAAATAAAAAAAAGAAAAAAGAATTTAAATATTATTTTTTAAATCAGTAATAAACCAGTGATGCTCACACAAAAAAATCAAACTTTCAAATATCAAAGAAAAAGAGAGATATTTAAATCCAACAAGAAAAGAAAAGGAATACAAGAAATACAAAGGAATGGCCATAGGTTCTTAAGACATTTTAGCAGAAGCCTTGCAAGTTAGGAGAGAGTGGGGTGACATATTGAGAGTCTTGTGACAAAAAAAAAAAAAAAAAAAATGCCTGTCAAACAAAAATTTACCTGGCAAACCTTTTCTTCAAAAATGAAGAGAGAGGACAATAGGGCAACTATAGCTAATATGAATTCATTATATTTTTTGAAAAAGCTAGAGAGAGGATTGTGAATGTTTGAAATACAAAGATATGATGAATATTTGGGGTGATGGATATTCCATTTATCTTGATTTGATAATTACACATTGCATGCATATATAAAAAACTCATGTGCCTCATAAATATATGCAGCTATTATATATCAATAAGCAATGAAAGAGAGATACTTTTTGATTTTACAGAAAAATAAAAGCTTAGGAGATTATCATTATATCTGCTGAATAAAAATTGCTAAAGGGAATTATTCAAACTGAAACAAAATGATGTTAATTAGTAACACAAAATCGTATGAAAATACAAAACTCACTAGCAAAGATAAGAACATAATCAAATTCAGACACTATAATTCTGTAGTGGTGGTGTGTAAATCACTTACAACTTTGGTAAAATATTAAAGACAAAAATAGTAAAATAACTATGGCTACAATAATTTGTCATGGGAAAAACTATATATAAAATGCAAATTGTGCACACAAAAACAAAATTTGGAGGCCAGGGTAAGTAAAAGTGTAGGATTTTTATGGACAATTGAAAACAAATTGTTATCAGCTTAAATAGAGTGTTATAAATATTAAATGTTTTGTGTAACTCCCATAGTAACCGCAAAGCAAAAGTTTATAGTATATATAAAATTTCTTTTAAAAGGAAACAAGGTATACCACAACAGAAAATTATAAAAGCACAAGGCAAAATGTAGGGAGAAAGGAAAAAAAATCTATAAAACAGATAGAAAACAATAACCAAAATGACAATAGTAAGTCTTTACCTATCAATAATTACTTTAAATGTATATTGATTAAATTCACCAAAAGACTGAGTGGGTGAATTAATTTTTTAAAAATCTAACTATATGCTGCCTACAAGACACTATTTCAGCTTTAAGAACACACGTTGAAAATGAAGGGATTGGGAAGAGATAACCTATGCTAATAGAAACAAATGGTGCAGAGTAAGCTACACTTATGTAAGATATACTAGACTCTAGGTAAAATATTGTAAGGGTCAAATAAAGTCATTATATAAGGGTAAAAAATCAATTCATTCATTAAGAATATATATGTAAATTAGTTCAACCATTGTGGAAGACAGTGTGATGATTCCTCAAGGATATAGAAACAGAAATACCATTCGACCCAGCAATCCCATTACTGAGAATATACCGAAAGGATTATAAATCATTCTACTATAAAGACACATGCACATGTATGTTTATTGCAGCACTATTCACTATAGCAAAGACTTAGAACCAATCCAAATGCCCATCAATGATAGACTGGATAAAGAAAATGTGGCACACATACACCATGGAATACTATGCAGCCATAAAAAGGAATGAGTTCATGGACTCTGCAGGGACATGGATGAAGCTGGAAACCATCATTCTCAGTAAACTAACACTGGAAGAGAAAACCAAACACTGCATATTCTCGCTTATAAGTAGGAGTTGAACAATGAGAACATATGGACACAGGGAGGGGAATATCACACACCGAGACCTGTTGAGGGGGTAGGGCGCTAAGGGAGGGATAGCATTAGGAGAAATACCTAATGTAGATGATGGGTTGATGGGTGCAACAAATCACCATGGCACATATATACCTATGTAACAAACCTGCATGTTGCACACATGTATCCCAGAACTTAAAGTATAATAATAAATAAAAAGTAACTATGACTAATTAAACACTGATGGGAAAAAGAGTTTGGAGAGAAATGGGTAGAATTCATCCAATTTATAATTTTTATTTGAAAAGTTGCCATTTGCTCATTGCCTTCCCCAGTGGAAGGCTGATAAGTGATCCTACATTTCTGTATATGACCACTAGCAGGATCCCACTTAACAGTTCAGCTGTTAGATGTTGCATTGTACACTTGAAGTTTTCGTGAGTCACTTTTGGAAGTTGAAAGAAGAATGTTGAAAAATAGAGTAAGCAGACAGAACAATGTCTCCCCTTAAAATACATAGAGTTTCCAAGGCAACCAGAGAATTCTATGCCTCTAGGTTTATGATTAAGTTCGACCCCTTAATAAAAATGGTTACTAATTCTTAAACGAAAAAAAATATAGTCATATATATATATATATATATATATATATATATATATGTACCTAACATAAGAGTACCTAAGATACAAAGCAACTGTAAATAAATCTGATAGGAGAAATAGACAAAAATACAATAATAATAGGGAAATTCAGTACCTCACTTTTAAAAATAGATTGATTATCCAGACAGAAAATTACTAAGGAAATACTGGATTTGAACTACACTCTCGACCAAATGAACATAATAGGCATATACAGAATATACCATCCAACAGCAGCAGGATACATGTGATTCTTAAGTACACAGAGAACGTTCTCCAAGATAAATCGTGTTTAGTCACAAAGTAAGTTTTTAACAAATTTTAAAACATTGAAATTGCATGAAGTTTATTCTCTGACCACAGAGGTATGAAACTAGAAATCAATAACAAGTGGAAAGTTGGAAAATTCAAAAACATGAGAAAGTGAAACAACATGCTCTCAACCAATTAGTCAAAGAAGAAATAAAGAGGGAAATAAAAAACATATTAAAACAAATGAAAATAGAAACCCAACATACCAAAACTTATGGGTTGAAACCAAAGCAGTTCTAATAGGGAAGTTTATATCAATCAATGCCTACTTTAATAAAAAGAAAGAATCTCCAATAAACAATTTACCCTTCAAAGAACTTAAAAAAAAAAAAAAAAAAAAAAAAAAAAAAAAGCCCAAAATTGGTAGGTAGAAGGAAGGAAATAAAGATCAGAGCAAAAATAAATGAAATAGAAACTAAAAATAAAATAGGAAAGATCAATGAAACTAAAAGTTGTTTTTCTTGAAAAGATGAAATTGACAAACCTATAGCTTTGATAACCCTTTTTCTTTCACTAAAAAAGAAAGAAAACTCAAGTAAATAAGAGACACAAAAGAGGAGACATTACAACTGATACCACAGAAATATAAGGGACCACAAGATATTGGTATAAACAATTTTATGCCAAAAAAATGGGTTAACCTGGAAACACTTGATAAATTTCTAGAAATATAAAACCTACCATGTCTGAATAATACAGAAATATGAAATATGGACAGACTAACAACAAATATCAGTTGAATCCATAATAAAACATCCCCATCAAAAATATTAGGAACTAATGACTTCCCTAGTAAATTCTACCAAATATTGAAATAAGAAATAATATTACTCTTTCTCATACTTTTCCAGAAAAATAAAGAAAACTATTTTAAACTTATTGTAGAAAGTTAGCATTACACAAATACCAAAGCTAGACAAGGATGTTTTAAGAAAATTACAAGCCAATATACCTAATGAACATAGATGCTTAACACTCAAAAAAATACTAGCAAAACAATTTCAATAACAAATTAATGCTATCCTTAGTGTGAGCTAATGTTATCCCCCATGTGATTGCATTACAAGGTAAGGCCTTTGTAAAGTAATTAGGTTCATACTGTATGATCAAATGGGATTTGTTTTAGGGATGCAAGGATGGCTCAAAATATACAAAGTGATAAATGTACTAAAGTACATTAATGGAATGAAATCACAAGATGATTTCAAAAGATGCAGAAAAATCATTTGACAAAATTCAACATCTTTATATGATAAATACTCCAAAAATTAATTATAGAAGAAATGTACCTCCACACAATAAAAGTCATATATTACAAGCCCACAGCTAACATTATACTTAATGGTGAAAAGCTGAAAGCTTTTCCTTTAATATCAAGAACAAGACAAGGGTATCCATTCTCTCCACTTATATTCAACATAGTACATGCAGTCCTAACCTAATGATTAGGCAAGAAAAAGAAATAAAAGCATCAAAAGCAGAAAATAAATAATTACATTTGTAGATGATGGAATTGTGCATATAGAATATCCTAACGACTCCACCAAAACCTGTTAGAATTAATAAATAAATTAAAGTTGCAAGATACAAATTTAACATACAAAAATTAGTAGTGTTTCCATACACTATCAATGAACTATCTGGAAAAGACATTAAGAAAACAACCCCATTCACGATTGCATCAAAATAATCAAACTACTTAAGAATAACTCAAATAGGTGAAAAATCTATATCCTAAACACTATAAAACATTAGTGAAAAATCTATACACTGAAAACTATAAAACATTGGTGAAAAATCTATATGCTGAAACCTATAAAACATTGGTGAAAGAAAATAAAGATTTAAGTAAATGGAAAGATACTCTATGTGTCTTTACTGTTAATATGTAAACAATCAAAGCAATCTACAGATGCAATAAAACCCTTATCAATAGTTCAATGGTATTTTACACAAAACTAGGGAAAAAAAAATTCTAAAATTTTTGTGGAACCAGAAAAGATGTTTCATAGCAAAAGCAATGTTGAGTAAGAAGAACAAAGTTGGGAAAATAAAATGTATTGATTTTCAATTATATTACAAAGCTACAACAATCAAAAGAGTACAGTACTGTCATAAAAACAGAGATATAATCCCATGGAACGGAACAGAAAACTCATAGATAAACCCAATTCTATATGACCAACAAATTTTCAACAGGGGCACTCAGAAAACACAACAGGGAAAGATAGTTTATTTAATAAATGGTATTAGAAATCAAGATATTCATATTAAAAGAAAATTGCATTATAATCTTACACTATACACGAACACGAACTCAAGATGGGTTAATGACTTAAATGTAATTTCTGAATCCATAATACTTCTTGAAGAAAACTTAGGGTAAGAGCTCTGTGACACTGGTCCTGGCAATTGTTTTTTTGAATGTAACACAAGCAATAAAAGCAAAAATAAACAAGCGGGACTATATTAAACTGCAAAGCTTCTTCACAGCAAGAGAAACAGCAGAGTAAAAGCACAACCTATGAAATGGGAGAAAATAGTTGCAAACTATATACTCCATAATGGTTTTAATAGCCACAATATTTAAATGACTCATCAACTCAATGGCAATAAAACAAAAAATCCAATTAAAAAGCGGGCAAGGATCTAAATTGATTTTTTTCTAAGAAGACATAAACATAGCCAACAGGTATATGCAAAGGTGCTCAACATTGCTAATCATCAGGGAAATGCAAATCAAAGCCCCTGTGGTATATAACCTTACAACTACTAGAATCGCTATAGTCAAAAGATATCAAGTCTTGGGAAAGATGTGGGGAGAAGGGACCCTTATACATTGTTGGTGGAATGTAAATTAGTACAAACATGAGAAACAGTACAAAGATTCCTTATAAAATTCAAAAGAGAACTACCATATAATCTACCAATTGTCCTCTTAGTATATATGCAAAGAAAATGAAATCAGTATATCAAATATTAAATATATGTGCACACACACAGTGGAATGTTATTTAGCCTTAAGAAAGAAGAAAATCCTGCCATTTGCCACAACATAGATAATCTTGGAGAACATCATCCTAAGTGAAATACAGACACACAAAGACAAATATTCAATGATCTCATTCACAGTAAAATTTAATAAGTCAGTTTCATAGTATAGAGTAGAAGGCAGAGGGTGGTTACCAGGGTTCAAATGGTGGGGAAAACAGGGAGGATTTGGTTAAAGGATACAAACTTTTAGTTATGAGTAAGTTCTGGCAACCAAATGTACAGTATGGTCATGATAGTTAATAATGTATTTGATATATATTATATACATATTTCAAGTTTGTTAAAGGGTAGATATTAAGTATTCTCACCACAAAAATAAAAGTATGTAAGGTGATACTTATGTAAATTAGCTTGATTTTCATAAAATTATCACAATGTATAGACATATGAAAACATCATGTTGTATACTTTAGATGTATACAATTTGTGTCAGTCAATTATACCTCAGTAAAGCTGGAAAATGGCATATTTGTCTTGCAAAATTGTTAGGACAATTAGAAATAATGTTTATATAAGGTGTATAAGTAGAAAAAGCAAATTACCATCTGCAAGTAGTGGTAAATTCCCAAAAGGATGAGGATCTACAATAGAGGTTGGCAAAGAAGCAGCCAGATGAAACAAGACAAAGGAGGAAAATGATAAACTGTGAACCAGAGTCATTGGTTTTAATTCACTCTCTACCTCTTACTCCCTAGCTAGGTGACCTTGAACAAGGTTCTTCAATAACTTGAGTCTTAGTTTTATCCTAAGTTGAGATAACACCTGTTCTGAATTGTCAGATTGAATAAGGGATCTGAATAAAGCATCAGTATCACAATTTAAAAACATTAGGTCTTATTCCAATTCTCTACCACTCTTCCCCATTAAATTTAGTCCAAGACATTACTACAACTTTCCACTTGTGAATACCAACTAATTTAAAGGGATGGTGGCATTGTTCACGAATGGAGTCAAAGACCCTTCAGTGCAGATGAGACAGACCCGAGTGTACAATGCAACCCTGTGCTTTACTGGAGGAGAAATGTGGGATTTAGGTGGTGAAGAGATTTTCACAAGGATGTGAAACTAACCAGTGAAGATCATAGAATGTTTTCCCAATGGAAGCGCCAATTCTTTTTCATAGACACTCCATTCAAAGTTAAAACATACGCCTGAACAGGAAAAACGCCCCATGCCTCTTGATTAAATGCAATACAAAACCAGTAAAAGAAGAATAATGGCATTAACCCATTCGTTAATATTAACACTCTCTTATAGGTGTTTGTTTGTTTGAGATGGAATCTCGCTCTGTCGCCCAGGCTGGAGTGCAGTGGCGTGATCGTGGTTCACCGCAAGCTCCGCCTCCCAGGTTCACGCCATTCTCCTGCCTCAGCCTCCTGAGTAGCTGGGACTACAGACACCCGGAACCATGCCCATGTAATTTTTTGTATTTTTTTTTAGTAGAGACGGGGTTTCACTGTGCTAGCTAGGATGGTCTGGATCTCCTGACCTCGTGATCCTCCTGCCTCGGCCTCCCAAAATGCTGGGATTACAGGTGTGAGCCACCATTCCTAGCCTTTGTAAAATTTCTAATAGTTTTAAACTCTCAAAAATGTAGCCTCAAACCTGCCCTATACATAACATAGGAGGAAAAACATTACACTTACAATTCAGATCAACAAACTACCTTTTAATAGTTAGAGATGTTCCCCAAGCTCCAATTTACGAGTAAGTGCTGGAGCAGGAAGTTGAGCTCTTGGTCAAGCTATTTTGTCCCCCACTAATTAGGTGTCAGTCCCCTTACACAGAGCTAGCTGAATCAAGGGACTTGTTTTGTTTTGTTTTCTTCAATGACACAAAATACATTTAAATGCAACTTTTCTGTCTCTCTAACTTCCTTGTGCTACCTCTTTAGGAGAAGCTTTTGCTAAATCTTGCCTAGCATTTTAAATAATAAATGACTTAACTCTACTGAAAGTGAAATGTAATTTTTATACATTTTTCCATTTAGAAAATTTCTAACATAATAAAAATGAATACTTGAAGAATTAAACTTAGAGAACCAGGGGTTTTCAGTCTCTGTGAGTATTTGGAATCAGAGAATAAACAGGAAAAATTGTCACATAATTTGAACTACCCTAACAGCTCTTATGAAGAAGACAAATAGGGATCTTTGTGTCAGTATATACCTTTTATTTTATATTTTATATGTGCACAATACCTACCAGTAGACAAATATAGTGAAAACAGTATAAATTCCACAGAGCATGTTGTTTATACTTTACGACTTATCCTCCACAAATTGTAGCAAGGAGATTCACAAATAATGTGTTTAATAAAAGAAAATAGTCCTTTTCATCTCTATGTTGTACAGGTTACAAAAATATTTGGAAGGAGATATTGAGTTGGAGTAACCTAATAAAAATAAAAACATGATCAAACACTGCAGACCACATACCAGTGATAACAATTTTAAGATGATGTTAAATTCTCTCAGAAAGGAAACTTGGCTCCATCAAGGAATAATGGGTGTTGTATGTGAGAACAAGTTAGAAATACACAAAAATCCCACTGCCATCTGAAGTTTTTAGTATTTTACAAGATACAAAGTTAAAGGTAGCATTCCAATTAATGTTCGGGTCACAGGATGGTGAACACTGATTGTCTGCTTATTACAACTTTAAAACAAATTTCTTATTGTTAGAATAAACAGTAAAATAGCCAGCGAGGGGGAGGGTGTGAAATGAACCAAGCTAGATATTTTGTAAGTTCTTGCAAAAGATTGAGAGTTTTTAATTTTTTTTTTTTGTATACCCAAGTATAAGTATACTAAGCATTTGTATCTAAGTCTTAGAAAAAATATTTTGATACAAAAGTAAAACATATAGAATACAAGTCATATGATCATACACACAAATATGTACATATGTATATACATGTGTATATTTGTGTGTTTATAGCCACTGCATGCTTCTCTCTTTTCTTTCTTCTGCAACACAGGCTGTGCCTTACTATTTGCCATATAAAGCAAAAGGACACTATGCAAAAACCAATGATATGAAAGTTCAGTTCCAGTCTTTCTATTTAACAATCAAATGGTAGATTGGAAAAGGGCTTTAGGGTTAATGTTCTGAGTGAAAAAAATTCTTGTTGAAATCCAGGCCATATTAGCTATGCAACTTCAACTTTCCTCTTTTCAATTTTTCCATCTGTAAAATGATAATATATTAAACAAGTTTATGAATAATATTTTTATAAGAATTAAATAGTACAAAACAGGAAAAAATCCTTTGAAAAATATGTGCCATGCAATAGACACTCGTTAAAAGTAAGCTATTATTATTATTGTTATTTTAATTATTTTTTAACTGCGTAGACTCCAGAATGTCTTCACCTCTTTCAGTTTTACAGTCTTCATCTTTGTAAATGTGGTTGTCAACCTGTACTTTTCCTTTCAATAATTTATAATTCCCAATGGATATGACTTAGGAACACAGAGTCATATAATATGAAATGATGTTATGCAAAGGTATAATCATAGAATATGATATCATATGATCTTAAGATAACAGAGAATGAGCATGACCCTCAGAATATCATAAAGCAAGTCGTTTTTGTTGTTGTTGTTGTTATCGCTGTGCTTTCAATAGAGGTTATTTTACCTTGCTGCTAGATAGAAAGGCAGGTAGACACTATGAATGTTCTGCACAATGTTCGATAATAGACAGTCTTGTGATCACATTATCATAGAACTTACAGAGAGATGGTCCATATGATGGAATATTGCTCAGTAATATAAAGGAACAGACTGGTGAAATGTGCAACAATACGGATGCATCTCATATTATGTGAAGAAAGTCAGATACAAAAAGGCTACTTATTGAATCTGTGTGTTTCCCACCAAAGGTATACATTGTGGGACAGCATTAGAAGATAGGACCTTTGGGAAGTAATTAGGCCCTAAAGGCACCCCCCTAATTAATGGAATTAGTGCCTTTATAAAAGAGATCCAAGGTAGGTAGACAGCCCTTTTCACTATGTGAGAACACAGTCAGAAGGTGCCTTCTATGAACCAGGAAGTGGGACACTCAACAGACTTTGAATCTGTCAGTGGCTTGATCTTGGACCTCCCAGCCTCCAAAACTATGATAAATAAATTTTGGTTGCTTGTAAGCTACCCAGTGTGTTAGATTTTGTTATAGAAGCCCTGGTGGACTAAGACAGTTTATTTATACTACCTTCTGGAAAAAGAAAACGAAGGGGAAAAGAAATAAGATCAGTAGTTTCCAGTGGTCAGGTGACGGGGAGATGGGGGACTGCCATAAAGGGGTGGGAGAAAACTTTCAAGGAGATGAAAATGTTCTTATTCCAATTTTGTTTGTGGTACAGAAATGTATGCATTTTACAACATTCATAGAACAACACACCTAAAAAGATTAGTTTTCCTATATGTAAACTACCTATCACTAAACTTAACTTACACACATACGCACACAAAAACATGGTTGAGAAATGACTGTGTCAAAGACACCCATCAATGTTCTGAAGTCAATTTAAAGTAAAATATTTACCCTCTCCCCCATCCCCTTATCATAGTTAGAAGTTGAGCATAGAAAAGAGAGGCATGGTTAAATTATTCCTTTTCTTTTGCCCGGGAAATTACATCCTCCAGATTAAAAAAAAAAAAAAAAGAAGTGAAAGAAGAATATATGCTAAACTTTTTAACTGAACTAGTATCTTTATACTAATTTTGAGAGATAATTCCTATTAAAATATTTTCAAAGCTTTCAGAAATAGGGTAGGTAGGAGTTAGTGGCTTAGAAATGTCTGAACTGGACTGATATTGTAAAGATATTATTGATTTCTTACCGCGTATTAATCACTGGAACTTTTATTATAACCAATTCTTAGAAGGAGAAACTGAAGGTACAAAGGATTACAGATGAAATCATTTTCAAGAGTCACTCTCAGGTTCTCCTTCGTTTTTGAACAAAACCAAAGAGCTAGTGTTTGTTCCCAGAGAATCTGACTCGGGGGTCCATGCTTTTGCTGTGCGTCACACACTACACAGCTTTAGGTTTGCTAATGCTAGCAGATATTCAAAACTACTGACTTTCTTGTAGGTGCTTTTCCATAATTTTGACGTGTCCATTTGCAGATTTCCACTTATCTGTTTCCCAGAAATCTGCTTGAAATGACTTTTCGTCTCCTAGAGAGTTCCCGCTAAGTTTCTGGATGACTGGTACCTCTGCCTTTCTGAGACAGGATGATCCTGTGAAACAGGCATGCGTCTCTGCCCCTCCTGCCCTGACCTGCTCTAGGCAGCCGCCATCTCCCGCTTCCACAGTCTGTTTTATCATTAGGAGTCAGGAGTCAGTGCCAGCTCTCCGTATTTTTGCAAAGAAGGAGGCATATTTAAATTCTGAATCATCCCCATAGAGCCTCCTCACAAGATTTTCTGTGAGGCAGGTAGATTTCAGCCCCTCCCCCCCCCCCCCCCACCAAGCATGCGCATTTGTGCATACTAGGCTTGATCTGAAGAAGGTAGACCTCTCCTCTCACCCCCACACTCTTCCACCCCTGAGGTCAGCTTAATGGGCTGTGGCCAGTGCAGTTGTACAGGGCACCATGCTCAAGAAGGGTTTCAAATCAGGATTTAATTCTCTATGGTCACCATTTGAAATGTTTGATGGTTTTGTTTTTAATTTGTGTTTTGTAAGTGAAGTCAAATGGAACAATAGAGTATGTGCTGGGAGACTGGAAGCAGATGCTGGAAACTGACTATTTTGTAGGTACATTTATACGAGGAGATTGGAGCCTCAAGTAAGGTCCCACATCCCCGCCCCCTCCACCTTCCCACCTCCTTGGCATAGGTCCTTCAACTCCAGCAGGGGCCTGAACACGTACAGGGAGAGTCAGATTGACACGGGCTTCCCAAGAACAGTGATCGCCTGTTCTTACTCAATGATATTCCTACACCTGAGAGAACGCAATATCAAACATCAGATAAAATACTCTACGATGCATCAAAAAGAAGAAAGTAAAAAGAACAAAACCACTTTTTTTTTCTTCCTAAACAAGACCCCTGCATTTTCATTTTCTATTAGGCCCTGAAAATTATGTAGCTAACCCTGTACCCAAACACTCCATCCTCTTGGGCCGGGAAAGAATCACACCGTCTGACTACAGCCTTCTCCAAAAGCATGTTTTTTATGAGTCTAAAAACTTTTTTCTCTTCACCCTTTGATTTGTTTTTAATATCCTTAATCTATCTTGAGGTACAAGAGTTGTGGAATTACTTCTAAAATTTATTTTGGTTTACAAACTCACATCTATTCTATTTGATCTCTTGTTCAAATTTCCATTTTTACATTCTGTTAAAAATGCGAAAGTATTATTTTTTTTCTGTCTTTAACATGTCTCATTTATTAACTCAACTCTACATCCAGGGATGCTGTTGTTATGTTTTTAGTTACTGTTGGTGAGCTGGAGGTTGAAACCATATCTTCAGAAGGTTATGTTAAGGAAAATCAATGTTTGTCATTGATTTTGAATTAAAATTAACATAGTAACCACTCATGAAGTCCTAATACTGTGCATTTTCATATTTTAAGTAACTATAAAAATGCTTTAAAGCTGCTGAGCTAAAATTATAGTTTTATTTTTTCCCTTTAATTTTTAGTTGACATGTAATAATTATACATATTCATGGGATGGAGAGTGATGTCTGGATACATGTATACATGCATATCCATCTGACAAAATTATAGCCAGGTAGGAGGGATAAATTATAGTGCTCTATAGACCTGGAATTGTTTCTTAAAGGGAAACTCTGTTGTATGAAGAGTAACAATAATAACAAACACGATTTTAAGTGCATTGCCTACCTTACCTCACCTCATTTTAACTTCATGATGATTTGATGAGGTGGGTATGATTATTAACTCCATCTTGCAGATGACTTTGGGTGAGATAGAGGTTAATAAATTGCCATCTTACCAGATTAGCAAGTGGTCTAACCAGAGTTTAAACCCAAACACTTCAGCTCCAGAATCCAGACCCTTGTTTACCTGGGTGCAGTACCAGTTGAAGGCACAAAAATGTTTCTCTTTTAAAAAAATATTTATTTATTTGATCTAAGAGACCAAAACATATGCCCCCTTTATCAACTGAGATAGTCCCTAAGATAAGGAAACAAAAGTAGCCTAAGGGTTCAGGGTTGGGGGCCTGGCTGGTATGGTCAATTCCTAAATTCCTAAGTCTACAAGAAAAAAACCACATTCTCTCTGAACTTCCTAACAATAGGAGCTATGGGTCAAATTCCTAACTCTAATTTACAAGCCAGACCACTAGAACAGTGTTCTTTAGCACAAGAATGGTTTCTTGCAGGTTTATAAAGTGTAATAATACTACTAGTTATTTATTCATAGAAGGGTCATTATGCAACAAGCACTGGAACATGCTTTTCATATTTTATCTTTTAGTTTGCAAAACAACTCTCTGAAGTAGCATTAGTCCCAGTTTAAAATGAAGAAATTGAAGCTTAGAAAGGATGAGAACTTGAGCTCACTCATACAGCTACTAAATGTGGCAGCAATTTATTTCAAATCCAGGTCTGCATGAAATGCAGTGCATGTACTACAGTGCTGAAGAGCATCACATCTTCACTATTACTGTGGCTGGAGCTGGCTTGCAAACAGCTTGTATTCAATCCCAACCAGCTCTCTCCTGAGATCCCATTTTGTGTATCTATTACATCAGGTTGTTATCTTTAAATTAGCCATGGTGAGGGTATTTACACTACAGCAGTCAACAAAGACTGCAAATCATGGTTCCCCCACTGCCTTCAGAGAGCTGGCTTACCAGCACACCATTGCGTATGACCTAGAGCAGATTACTTAACCATTATGCAGTCTTTCAATTTGCCACCACTTCCTGATTTACTTTTGTCATTTATACTCCCTAAGCTCTTTCCCACTTGACTAGAAAATTTTTCTCCATTGATTTCTTGTCTGTTCTGTTGATACAACTGAAGTTAGTCTTCCTCTGTTTCTGTCCATGCTCCACACTTCTGCCAGAACCATTATTTTTTCTGATTCATTGTTGTTTGAAAATAAAAATTAAAATATCATGAAATGTCAAGTTTAATGTGTCAGCCTCCATGTGGTTATGATACGGACAGGAGGCAGGAAAATACTGGGTAAAAGAGGGCGGTTCCCCAGCAAAGGTCTCACTCTCAAGCCTGGAAACCATGGCCCTAAGTGAGAACAGTTATCCCTGTTTTCCTACCCAAATGTTGCCTTTTTGACCCACTCGCCCCTGTATTCTGTGCCCATATAAGTCCCAGACCTCAGCTAACAGAGAGACAAGTGGCTGAATGTCGAGAGGGGAAGGAGCAACTGAGGGTCAGAGACTACAGAGAGATGCGGCTCAACTTCAGACGACATGACTTCAGAGCGGAGCCCAGCTGGAGATGGCCGGGCTTTAGAGAAAGACCCCCTTCTTCCTGCATCATCTCCTTTCCAGCTCCTCTTCGGCTGAGAGCCATTTCCACTGTTTAATAAAATCCTCTGCATTCATCACCTTTTGAATTGTTCATGAGACCTGATTCTCCTGGACATCGAACAAGAACTCAGGTGTCAAACGGGCAGGTGCAGAAGGCTGTCACACTGACTCTTCACTGAGCTGTTTAACAGTGAAGCCATCAGCCAACAGCAAAGCTAAAAGACCATTAATTGTAACACACCCCTACACACTGCCATAGGACTGGAGGCCAAAAAAGCTCACCCCACCCCGGCACCCACTTGCCTGTGTGCTGCCTCCCATGAGGGGTTGAGCACAGTGGGTTTGAGTGAGTGAAGTTTGTCCCTGCCCGTGTTGGAATGGCTGACTGGACCTGCAGCTGGTACGCTTCAGTTCCTGCCTACAAAAGGGTCAAGGGGACTCTCCCATCTCAGTTATCCCCAGCACTGTGATTCTTCACTAATGCAGAATGTATCACAAAATATCCCGAAAATAAACCCTTAACTGATTCTCAATCTTATGAACATAAAACAGAAGCTCAGTGGAATATAAAGACTCATTACAATCTGGCCCCTGCCTACCCTCGATCTGATATCCTGGCCGATCCTTCCACACTGACTTTCTGTGGTTGTGTTGCTTAATGGTCCAGAGCCCAGATTCTAGAGCCAGATGGAGTACTTGGGCTGGAAGCACTATATCTGTTGTGGTTTAAATATGCACCTCTGGATCCTTGCTGTGAAATGCGAGTAGCAAATGCGAGTAGCAAATGCGAATAGCACGTGTAGCTAGCTTATAAGTTTTGTGAAGTTTAATCAACCCAGGCAAATGGACTTGAAACAAACTTTAGTACATGCTAAGTTATGTAAGTGTAAGTCATTATTTTGTTTTTAGTTTTATGATTATCATTGTGAATAGCTTTTCTTACTTGGTTTGATAATTTAAAATTGGAGGTAAGATATTGCTAAATACTTTCTGAAATTTAACCATATGATTCAATTGAATTGAGTGTTCAATACTAGAATATTCATTTAATTACCAAGCTTTTGGAAAGATAATAGATCTATTTGATGGACATAATGAAAAAGAAGACAGCAGCACGAAATGCTGGCCTCACTCTTCATCCCTATTAGGCTCCTACCTATGATACATGGATAGTTGGGGGAGGGGGTGAAGGGAGAGAAATAGAACAAAACAAACCCAAACCAACTTTATATAAAACAATTTCATATGAAACTCTTTATAAGAATTTCCCTTGACAGGCCATGATGATACCATGTCTTTGGACATTGTTATCTGCCTCTCCTCTAATCAGAACAGCCTATATTCCTCACCTTGTTTGCCTTTTATCTGACAAACCCATTTACCCTTCAAGCTCCAGGTCATGAGTAAAGTATTCTTGGAAATCACCTCTGATCTCCTTAGATGTAATAGAACATTCCCTTCACTGTGTGCCCTGCACCAGGGGCATACCACTAACTTTAATTTATTAATTTGCATTGTGAATCATTTGTAGGCAATATCCAGTTTGTAAATAACAGAATGTGAGATCCCTCAGGACTGGGTTGTTGTATCCTAACGATCTAGAACAGTGGGAATGGATGTACTCAACCAACATTTGTTAAATTGCATTGCAATGTATCAAATGGTATTTAAGTGAGAAGAAATCATACCAGTTAGGGGTTTTGTGTTCTGCCTATATCCAGGGAGCATTATATCTATATAGGACACCAAGAATGTATCTTCAGTGATGGAGTGGTAGAAATTTGCTGAGTTCAATGCATGCTGACTAGTTGAGGGTTTCCCCAGATATATTTATCTTGAGGTTCTACCTCAAGCAACAAAATAGTAGAATGTTAGAGATAATTTATTTTTACTGACATTTTATAGAACAGAGATTGACTCAGGTAAATATATTCACAATTTGTACAGAGCTAAGTAGGAGAAGATCAAGTCGTTGAAACCAATTCTACCTGTTTCTAAAAAATACTTGATGTCATAATCTGTTGTTTCCCCCAAACTGTAAGTTTCATCTCAAATGGTTCATTTGTTTTGAATAGCCATTTTTGTGCAATTCAATACTGAATTTTAGACATCATATGTTTCACGCTTAGCTCCAATAAGCTGCTGTCTAGAACTACTGTTATGTAATAAGTAGTGTGTAATATGCAATATGTAGATATTGAACTTTCTTGACCCATTGTCCAAATATAATTTAGATAAGTTTCTCTAATGTATTTTTTCCTCAGCTTTGACCTTGATTCATCAAATTATTTCATGTTTTTGTGGGTTTTCTTTTCCTTTTTTATAGTTTTTATGTAAGATTATGATTCTTAAGTCAATACCTAGACAACTGAAGATACACATGTCCTTACAGGGCCAACTGTTTATCTCACCTTTTACCTCCCATAAATAAGAACTATATATGCTCTATGACTTTGAAATGTTTGCTGAAAAATAACAATCAACAAGAGTTAAGAGGTCAAGAAAGACTTAAACAAAGTAGGTAACAAGATGATGCTAAGAGAATGTCAATCATATGATTAATACTATTTCTTGTGAAACGTGTTTTTTTTTCTGACCAAAAATCTTTCATTTCCTCTAACATACATTCTCAAGAGAGGAGAGAGAAAGAAATAGATATTTATCTAAATCTATATACAACAGATTTATTGAAATATAATTTACATCCCATAAAATACATCTATTTAAAGCGTACAATTCAATGGTTTTTAGTATATACATAGAGGTGTGCAATCATAACCACAATCAATTTTGGAACATTTTTATCATCCCCCAAGAAAACTCCTTATGTATTAGCAATCACTACCATTACCCCTCCTACCTACTTGGCCCTAAGTAAGCACTAATCTACTTACTTTTTCTACAAATCTGCCTATTCTGGACATGTCATATAAAATAAATCATATAATAAGTTTTCTTTTGTGAGTTATTTCTTTTAGTTAGCATAATGTTTTCAAGTTTCATTCATATTGTACCACGAATCAGTACTTTATTATTGCAGAATAATATTCCATTATATGAATGTACCTAATTTATTTTTCTGTTGATAGACATTTGGGTAGTTTTTCACTTTTTGATTATTATGAATAATGTTATGGACATTTATGCACAAGTTTGTGGGTGGATAGATTTTTGTTTTTCTTGGATGTATACCTAGGAGTTGAACTGCTGTCACATGGTAACTCTGTGTTTAAACATTTGAGGAACTGACAGACTGTTTTGCAAAGCGGCCACACCACTTTACATTCCAACCAAAACTTTATGAGGGTTTCAGTTTCTTCACATCCTTCCCAATAATTGATACTCTGTTCCCTTTGTTATAACAGTTCTAGTGTGAGTGCACTAGTATTTCATGTGATTTTGCTTTGCATTTCTTTCTTGGCTGATGATGTTGAGCATATGTTCATTTGCCTAATAGCCATTTGTACACCTTTTATGGAAAAATGTTTATTCTGCTCCTTTGCCCATTTTCAAATTGGGTTATTCAGCTTTTCTATTGTTGAGTTGTAACAGTAGAGTTCTTTATATATCCTGGATCTAAGTCCCTTAACAGATAAATGATTTGCAAATATTTTATCTCATTCTTTTGTTGCCCTCTGTTTCTAATTTCTCAGTGGTACTATTTATAGCATGATGGTTTTTAATTTAGATAAAGCACACTTTATTCTTTTTTTATTTTCTCAATTTCACTTTTGGTATCATATCTAAGAAAGCTTTTGCTAACCTGAAGTCACAGGTATATACTATTAGAGTTTGTTCTTGTGATTTTTTAGTTGTTTTAGCTCTTACATTTGAGTCTATTATGTATTTTGAATTAATTTTTGTGTATAGTATGAGAAAGGTGTTTTAACTTTATTCTTTCACATGTGAATATATAGTTGTCTCAGGACATTTTGCTGAAAAGATTATTTTTTCCTTAGGGAATTGTCTTCGTACCCTTGTTAAATATCACACAATCTTGACTAAATAGAAAGAACTAATTTATTGAAGGAGAATATTTACAGATATATACTAAGTATATTAAAGATAATTAGTTAAAATATTTTTAAAATGCCAAAATTATGTTTGTAATTTGCTAACATGATCAAGATTCTGAATTCTACTTGTATTAAAATAAATATTTTAATGCATACATCATATTTAATAATTATAAACTAATATTTATTTATTGCTATATTTAGCTGATGACATTAAATAAACAAAAAAGAAGATTATGTTTCTTAGTCATAAGTGCTAAAAAATGGTGATGTTAGTGACATGGTTATGTTAAATTTGGGCTTATTTTAGGTAGCCGGTTCCAGCACAAAACAAAATTAAACTTAGTCCTCACAATGTATTTAGCTTTTCTGATAGTAGCCATGTTGAATGTCATATAGTGACCAGAAATTGAATCAAATTTCCCTGTTGTTTGCTGATTAGATGTGGGCAAGTTTCAAATTTGCTGAACACAGGAGCACTGGAAGAACATTTTATGTGACTTTCTTCTGCTTTGAGATCAGAAGGGATCAGGTAGTGGCAACTACAAACATGGGAAGGGAAGTTAACTTAAGAGGGAGGCAGGAATAGGGAAAACAAAGATGAATCAAAGCAGGAGAAACTTCTTAATGCAGATCTGTGTCCCAGAGCAGGCTACTCACCTACTTTACACCTCCTTTCTCCTTCCACAGTCACAAGTTTAGCTGGGCACTTTGCCACCCAGAAAGTAAACCACATTTTCCAGGCTCTCTTCCAGAGAAGTGTGGCCATGAGACTGAGTTCTGGCAAAGATTTAAGCATACTTAATACATTTATTTAAGCAATTATATAAAGATAATGGGAGATTTTTAAGAGCCCTCTATAAAGGAAGTGATACATTAAAGAAGAAAACTAGTCATTAATATTAGTGACAGAGAGGGAGAGAGAGAGACAGAGAACAAGAAAATATAAATGTGACAAATTACAGGGGGTGAACCTGGACAAAGGATATGTGGGGGTTCTTTGTACTATTCTTGCAATCTTCTGTAAGATTGAAATTACCTCTAAATAAAATCATGTTAACAAAAGAAGTATTTAAAAAAAACAAAACAAAACAAAGCAGTTGTACTGGTAACCAAAATTCTTCCTTCCCAAAGATGCTAGGAAAATTTCCATTTAAAATAATTCAAATTTACAGGAAAGTTGCAAAAATAATACAGAGTTTATGTATATATTTTATCTGCTTGCTCTACTACTCACATCTTGCACAGTCATATATACTTGTCACAATTAAGGTGTTAATACTAGGACAACACTACTAACACAATGGCAGATTTTATACAGATCAAATTTTGCTGGGTTTTCCACCAATCTACCTTTTTTTTTTTTTTTTGGAGATAGAGTCTCACTCTGTCCCCCAGGCTGAAGTGCAGTGAGTGGCGTGATCTCGGCTCACTGCAACCTCCGCCTCCTGGGTTCAAGTAATTCTCCTGCCTCAGCCTCCCAAGAAGCTGGGATTACAGGTGCCTGCTGCCACACCCAGCTGTGTGTGTGTGTCTGTGTGTGTGTGTGCATTTGTAGTACAGATGGGGTTTTGCCATGTTAGCCAGGCTGGTCTTGAACTCCTAACCTCAGGTGATCCACCTGCCTCAGCCTCCCGAAGTGCTGGGATTACAGGAGTGAGCCACCATGTCTGGTCCCCACCAAACTACTTTTGTATCACACATTTATTATGCCTTCTTACTCTCCTCTAATCTATAAACATTCCTCAGTTATTCTGTTTTTCCTGACCATGACACTTTGGAAGCATACTAGTCAGGTCTTTTATAAAAATATCCCTCAGCTTCCATTTATTTGCTGTTTCTCGCGATTAGACTGGACTCATGCAATTGTGGCAAGGATACCCAGAGAGTGATGCGCTTTTCTCAGTGGTCATATAAGGAGATATGTGGTGACAGCCAAGCTTAATGCTGGTGATGTTAAACTTGATCACTTATCTGAGGTTGGGAATCTTGGTTTTCTCTGATGTAAAGTTATTACTATTTTTCCTTTGTAATTGAGAAATATCATGGGTAATTGTAGACTACAACAGGAGTTATATCCCCAAATTTCACCCACTAATTATAGACTTCATTGGTGGATCCGTCTTGAAACAATTACTACTGTAGTGTTCTAGTGTTGATTTTTAATCCTCCTCTTTCACTTTTTAAGGATGAACTGATTTTTCTCACCCATTTATTTATTTACCCAATTATTTATCTATTTAGATCAATACAAATTCATGTACATTGATTTTAACCTATTTTAAATGCTCTTTTTTTGAAGGTGAGTTTAAATAATTATTTAAACAACAGATTGCCTTTGTTTTATGCAATGTGTTTTAGACGGTAAAAATTGAGAGTAATTTAACTCATTTTATGAGCGAGGCATGATTCCAGAGAGCCTGAGGAGACTTCCAGCCTTGTTAACATTTAGCTGTAGGCTTTTCATAGGGTACCTATTGCCTTGGCTGCATGAAGCAGGACACTATGACACAAATCTCCCTCTGACAGGTGAATGGGAGTCACCCCAGCCCTCAAGGAACTCATGGTCTAGTCTGGTGTGAGTGGGACATAAAGCCAAAACAAGTTACCAGAGAGTTGGGAGAAATTTTGGTGTCAAACTCCTACAAAAACTATTCTGATTTTTTTCTGAGCACTTTTTTTTCCTGTAATTTTGAGCATAGTGAATTATTAAATTGACTTAAAAAATTCCTCTCATCGATTGCTTGAGCATGGTTTGCGACTCCATGTCAGCAAATATAGTAGGTCATTACACTAAGGTTTTTTATTTTTATTTTTGTGACTTATTTTCCATCACTCCCCCTTTCTTTTTGCCAGTTCAATTTTTTACGGATTTGAGATTTTTATATTTAATGTATTTTTATAAGCTGACAATTATTTTCTGGAGAAGAGGTGTGATCAATGTATTATATTACTATAATGTTTACAGTGTAATATATTTAACAGCAAACTAAATGTTCATAAATGATAATGGATGATAAATAGATGAAGAAGATGGATGTAATGAATTTTCTGGTGACTCTGAAGGAGGCTTCACAAAGGTTTAACTGTAATTTGGACCTGGAATTGTAATTAGGAATTAAGTGGGCTGACTGGGGGCTAAGGATGTCTCTGATTAAGGGCAAAGTCACAGTGTAGAACAACACAGAAAACTTCCTTTATTCTGTAATGAAAATATTTTTCTTTTCCTTACCTATCTAGTGTATTTACTCCAAGACCAGATATTAGAATGTAAACAAAACATATTCAGCACTTTTATAAACTTTATGTAGCATTATTAGCACTTTTTTTTTCCAAAAATGTGTTTGTTAACAGGCAAACAATTTGTAATTGGAAACACAAAAGGTGACCTTTCATTTCTGTAAAATACAACTAGAAATTTTTAGGGATGCCTTTTTATTTAAAAAAGTAAGTGACAACAGTCAGTATCTGATTTACTTTGACTCAAATTTTGAAAAATATTAATATTGAAATAAAAAAAAAAAAAGATTTGCCAGTCTCTAAAACCTGGAATACATGTAATTTTGACTGTCTTCAAATTTTTAACATTCAAAATAATTGAATTATTGACATCAACAGTTGAATGGTGATTTCTCTATTTCTACCAATTATTTGATTATATGCCCTTAAGACAGCAAAATCCATTTGTCCTCTGACACTGTTCTGACTGATACCGTCTGATTGGTCTCACCTTGTCAATGGACAGCACCTTTCTCTAAAGAACAGACTTAATTTGAATTCATTTGAATTTATTGAATTTCTTTCCAGCAGAAACACATATTCTTACCAACCTTTATGGGGAGTTATTTTTTATTTTGTTTCTTTTTAAGTTTTTTCCTTTGTTTTTGTTTTGGAACATTCAAATTGTTTTCTCCTTTGAAAGAAATTGCTCTACTTAAATATCAGATTATTGATGTAAGCAGGTAGATAAGGCCAGTGCTGCAGTCATCTGTGTATCTAAAGTAGTCCATTTGATAGAAGGAGAAACTATTTAGCATGTGATGGTGAGAACAGGGGCCTTATGCTCAGACAATTTGTATTCTGGCTGCCCTTCTTGAACAAACCCTGGGCGCAGTGGCTCCCAGCACTTTGGGAGGCCAAGGTGGGTGGATCACCTGAGGTCAGGAGTTTGAAACAAGCCTAGAAATATGGTGAAACCCCGTCGGTACTAAAAATGCAAAAAAAAAAAAAAAAAAAAAAAAAAAAAAAATTAGCCAGGCATGATGGCACGTGCCTGTAGTCAGAGGCTGAGGCAAGGGGCATCTCTTGAACCTGGGAGGCAGAGTTTGCAGTGAGCTGAGAACACACTGCACTACAAGCTGGGTGATAGAGGGAGACTCTGTCTCAAAAAGAAAAAGAAAAAGAAAACAATGTCATCCTTGGGAAATCACTTGCTCTACATTAGTATTGGTTTCCTTATTTAATAAAGATTCTGCACGTAGGCTGCCTGGCTAACAGGCACATTATTAGCAGTTCTTTTTAAAATTATTATTAAATTGTCATGTTGAATCTGGTGCCTTGAAGGGTCAAAGATATCAAGTTGATTTATACCAGCCAATTTGAAAATAAAATTAGTAGTTATTTCGTTGAGCTTTCCTTCCCCCCATGGAGAAAACTAAACCCCAGAAATAGCTGTAATTAGTCTAAAGGCTCTCATCAAGTTGGGGCCAAAGCAAAAACTAGAAAATCAATATGCTTACCCAGGCCAAAACAACGTTGCACAGATTTTGTTGTGTTTCAGTGTATCTTTTCTTTTCAGATTGTGTGATGTGAAAAGAATGACCAAATGTACAGAGAGATATGTAAGTGACATTATTTAAGTGACAATGGAGCACTACCAGAACTCTGAGAGTTCATGTGCTGATGGAATTCATCCACAACACAGTGAATGAGATCCTAGAGCTACAAAAGCCCCTTAGAGATACACGCTATCGCAATCCCAATGCAAAGGTAGGAACACAAAACCTTATGCATATCTTAAATCAGTTTTGAGACAACTATACAAATAACCCATCTAAAAACGAGAACTCTTTCAGCACAGAACATAAAAAACAGCAGTGTTAGGCATGCGGGGCTGTTCATGGAACAGTTCTTACTTTTGTTATTTGTTTTCTATGGTAGTCGGTTTTTGATTCTAGGCATACATGCATCAGGTTATTTTACTGGTATGTCACTAGCTATTCATCTCTTCCTTTTGACTCTTCTTGATTCATTTCTGGGATAACCTTTTGATCATAGTTAGGCATCCTGTACAACTTTTCTGCATTGTGAAGCCTGTTTCAAACGCAATTGTTTTCTCAATGAGAAGTAATAATGATCACCCGGATAGATAAATTATGAACCTGCTTTACAAGGAATCGATCTCCTTAAATTTAATTACTGAGAGAAGTAGGTGACTGGAGATGTTGGAATAGCTGAGTATTCCAGAGAACAAGGGCATTAGACCAGGCCAGAGAACACCAAGACCCTATTATGAGGATTCTAAGATGGCCTAGAGGGCCTGAGAATGAAGTCTGAGACTCCTCCTCTTACCAGCAAGGATAAGAGGTGGCTTGGGTCACTGAAAAATGAGCCTCTTGTATATGATTTAAACTTGTGAAGCAGATGGGGATTTAGGAAAACAACATTCTGGGCAAATTCAAGGTCAGAATCAGGGAAATGAGTAAAAAATTTACTCTCTAAAAATAAGACTAGGTGAAGAGAAGTAGCCTCTGTATAAAGATAAAATTTGTTTAAATCAAATTGGGTAGAGGAAATTTCTAGTTTAATATATGAAAAAGAAAAGTATACACAGTAGTTAAGAAAATAGGCAGAAAAATAACTGTGAGTTCAAAATCCAGCTCTTCAACTTTTGTGAGTTCAAAATCCAGCTCTTCAACTTTTCTACATACTGAACACTTACCCATGGAACTCTGTTATTATAGATACATGTGTATATCTATAATAATACATATTATTAGATATATATATAGTAATACATATTATTAGAGATATACTTCCCCATTTTTAAATAGCTCTGACTCATAGTAAATACTTAATAAATGCAAAATGCAGAGAGAGATGTGTCCATGGTTCTCTCAGCTGCTGAGTTATACATGCTCAAAACTTTTAAAGAGGTCAAAGTAGAACAGATGGCAGCCTGGAAATAACTGAAGATAACAGGCCACAAACAAATGAAGGTATAGAACTGGGCCAGTACGTAATTGGACCAGATTGGAATGATTATAATATGACCCAAGAAGTCAGCTTCTGGCCTCAAGGCTTAAACGAAACGACCAACTATGAGGGAAGATGAATGAACAACATGTATATTTCTTTATGTTCACACAGTGCTTCTTTATCAGTTATATCTGTTAAGTTTCATATATTAAAATTTCTGTTTCATGGACAAGGAGTCTAACCAAGAAAAAATAGAATAACTTGCCTAATGTTAAGAAAATTATTTAAGAAACATAAAAAATTAGCTCTGTTGTAGTAGAGTAATTATACAGAAATAATATTCATTCATTCCACAAACATTAGGAAAAGCATCTTAGTCAACAAGACAAATTAACTTTCCTTATAGATAATATTTCTCTACTGTGATATCACAGAACATAAACACGCAGTCATTTGAATAAGTAGTGCCACTCATTTGCTAGATGACATTTGTTGGGCAGAGTGAGGTTGGGACAGGAGATAGTTCTGTGATTATTCCTGCTCGTTAAGCATGAATTTAAATGCATATTTTGCTAAGTACTTAAAAATTCTATTGTATAAAAAGAATCTTTGTTTTTTTCTATTATAGAACTAGGAAAAAGCTTAAGAACCATTTAAGGGTCTTCCATTCAGAGACAATCATCAGTTAAAAATTCTTAACATGTTATTTCAAGCTGCCTAGAGTTGAATGTCTACAAAATATGATGTTTGGGGATACCACATAACCTTGGCAGTAGAGAGTTATGGCAGAAATACATTGTACTGGTTTTCTGAGATAGGTAGCTGCTTGTGAATGTGCTGAAGATCTTGGAGAACAAAAATGGCCAACTTGGGTGTTTAAAGTCTCAATTCAAGGCATGTATAGAAAACAGACATTTTCTATGACTGCTCTGTTATATCTACATAGGGTTTCAAGAAACCGAATTCTAAGTTGTACTCATCAAGTGCCTGAATTACAATGTTAATTGAATTTATAGCCTCTTTAGGTCTCTTATGTTCAGATCAGAAATAAATGGAACTCTAATAATTGGTATTGAGATCTTAAATCCCAAAATCCCAGGGGTGAAGGTAGAAATCTTTTATCCCCGTAGGAGGAGATTTGCTTCCCCGAGACTAAAGATCTTAATAATAATTCTCCCAGAGGCAACTGCCTTGCACAGGCAAGTTGACTCTCCTTAATACTCACCGTATCCATCTCACTTTTCAAAACCTGTGTTGAGACCCAAATCTGAGTAGGTATCAAAGAGCATAAATACAAAGTCTGAGAAGAGTTGCCATACATATAAAAATATTTCAAAATTTACCAACATATGTAGAAAACTGGGAAGTATGTGTTAGAATGGACTCCAAAGGCATTTGATGAAGGCGAGAAGAATGTAAGGTTGGATTAGCATCGCAGTTGCCAGAGTGTTGGGATTCAAAGTTTATGGAAGCAGCTTGAATGAAACCCAGATTGAAAGGCAACATCGCTTCCATTGTTTAAATCACACCCTCCCACCTCTGCCACTGGATTGCTTTAGCCATGTTCTGTTGTTTTCGTGAGTTTCCTTGAGTCTCGGAAATTCCTGTTCTAGTCTCAGTATTACTGAACCAAATTTCCTGTTGGAGATACTTTGACTACATCCATATTCTATTAGAGGTCTGAGAACTGTTGCTTGTTTCTCAGCAGGCTTTCTCGTGTTGAAATCATTACAAGAATATGCAGGTGTTACTCATGACTTGTGGAATGTGTTTAGGAAATTTTCTTTTAAATTACTCTATTTTTTCTCTAGTTCCATGTGTTTTAACTATATAGAGTAATAGTGGATTTATTCTGTTATCTTTAACCATGAGATATTTTAAATAAGAACAGAGGCTTATTGAGATTAAGTAGTTTGACCAAATGCACACAGCAGCTGCGAATTAAAAACTTGTCTGTCTGAATCCATAATATTTTTTATTAGAAAAAAAAAACCCTGTCTTTAGCCAGGGGACAAAACTTACATTCCAGCATGATACAAGACTAGGGATCTTACTAAACTTTTTGGCATGAGCATTGGCAATGGGAAATGTCCTAACCTCACAGATAATGACGTCTAGCTTAGCATCTCTAAAATTGCATTCAAGCTGGAACTTAAGTTTCAAGCTTAATAAGATTAAGAAGAAAATATTTAGAATTAAAGTAATGCTAGTGACACAGTGACATCAAATTTAAAATTTCTTCTTTTGAACTCTAGCTTATCAATTTATTTATTTTATAGTACTCTTCTCTGCTTCCTACTCTGTCTTTTCCTCCAAACAGGACTGCACAGTGCAGCAACCAAATATAAACATCACAAATTATATATGCAAATCTACCTTTATCTGTGACTATTATCCACACTACGTGAAGCAGCATGGATTTAAAGGAAAATGATGCAAATGGGGAAAACACCTTACTGCTTTTTAGTTTTGCTTATCTCAGGCTCAACATCTTTCAACTCCTGTTTTAATGCCTGCAAAATGAGAATAACATTCTGCAGCGTTGTGGAAGATTAAACATGCTTGGTATAAAGCATTCACACAACATTAATATTAACACTGAACTACGTATATAATCTAGGGCACCTTGACCTTTTGGAATTTGTTTTCTCACCTTCTAAACCTAAACAGTCCCATTTATGCATAGAGTGTTGTTGTGACAATTAAATGCAATACAACCAGCACTCTCAGGAACTAAGTGTAAAATTGATACAAACACCCATTACTGTCTGTATGCAACTCACATATCTTTCACAAGGAAGTGAAAAAGGAGAGCAAAACATTCATTTGACCTAGAAGGGGTTATTTTCATTTTGTGGTCTCTAAATGATGAGGTTTAAAAGTCATTCCTGAAACAGGTGTAGTTAGAGGTCTTGCTGAAGATAAAAGCAAAACATACAGTAGATACAGTAGATGAGAGAATAATTCACAAGCCGTGCCTCCTTGACGTAAAAAGTTCTACAATATGTCTATTGGGGGATATAGAAAGAGTAGGTACTTTCATTGCCTTCTATAAAGTAGTTAGGAGGCAAAGTAAAGTGGACATTTTTATAACATTTATGACAGGCATTATGGCAAATTATATCAGAAGCCTTTAAGAATGTATTACCTTTAACCCAAGATACTTTTGTCAATCACTAAGAAAATAATCAAGGTTTTATGCACAGATTCCCCTCGATGTAACTAAATCACATTATTATAAAATTTAAAATATTATAAATGTTATAACCTAGAGTGTAACATAAATATCCATACATTTAAACTGAGATAAATAAATACTTGAATAAACATATAAATAGGGGAGAATAAGCCAATTTCCTATGTAGAATAATTCCAAATAATTTGTTACCTCAGAAACGATCTTGGGAGCAATGACCAAAGTTAGCATCGTTAGCGACAAGTCATGGTCATAGTATGGACCCTTGATACGATGTGATGGAATGACACACTTTACCTCTGTGGTCTTCCTCCCCGAAGCCCATTCATTACTCCAGTCTAATCATAAGAGAATCATCAGACTCATTTCGATTCAGGGACGTTTTACAAAATATCTGACTAGTGCTGCTCAACATTGTCAAGTTCATCAAAAACATGGAAAGTCTGAGAAATGGTCACAATTATTAGCCCTTTTAACCAGAGGACTGTTAGGCTCTATTAATTAGAGTCTGTTTAGGCTCTGAATAAGAGTCTCAATACTAAATACTACATAAAACATTACATACGAAATGTAATGTAGCATCCTAGATGAGGTCATGGAACAATAAAAAATATCAGGTAAGGTTTAAGGAAGTTAAAATAAAAAAATGGACTTTGGTTAATAATAATAATAATTCAGTATTGGTTAACTAAATGTGACATATGTACCTTAATAGTATCAGAAGTTGCTAATAGGAGAAACCGTATATATGAAAATTCTGTATTATCTTCACAAGAATTCTGTGACTCTAAAAGTGTCCTAAAATATAAAGGTTATTAAAAAATAAAAGTTAGAAACATTGAATTATAAATAATACAGTCTATTCACTAGTAGAAAAAATATTTGTCTTCCAAATGTCTAAGAGTGATAAATCTGTACTATAGGATTGTCAATAATTTTAAATTTTTGCATATTTTATATATATACAAATGCAGAAATAGAATTTTAGTTAAAATATATACTACAGGATTATGAATAGTTGTAAATTTTTCATATATATATAAATATACAAATAGGATTGTGTTAGTCAAGAAACTTAGTAACTTTACTAACTTTGACCCATCAAGTCAGTTTACAGGAATTTATTCTAAGGAAAAATAAAATATAAGTATAAAGTACAGGCTTATATACATTTTCTAACACCTTAACAATTAGAAATAATCTCAAAAAAACTGATTTTTAAGGTAATACATTGAGAAAAGACAGTCATTAAAAATATTTTTTCAAAAAAACCTAGAAATTATGGTAGAGAAGAATGCTTTTAACAATTTTAAGATACAAAGAGCAGTGAAGTATATACACTAAATGCTCACAATGAAAAATGTGCTCAGATTCATATTAGGAAAAAAACATAGAAGAAAAGGCAAGGTTTTGCCCACCTATCAGCTTGTCAACCTTTCCTGGTTTGCTTATACCTCAGTGTCCTGGGGGACGGAGTCTGTCGTTAGAGATTAATTTTAAAGGCTTCCAAATGGGTTTGGCCAATGGGATGTACTGGTGGGAGATTGGAAGGTGGGAAGGGAGGTGAGGCCAAAGTTATTTCTTCCCTTCCTTTTCTGCCTTGCACGGCATCTCAAGTTGCCAGTAAATCTCTTCTTTAAATTACAGTTATGCCAGGGTTCTGGGCTCCAATAAAATCTCCCCCTTCCCTATATCCCTCCAATCTAAGGGCAATATTGTCTGTTGCTATTGTTAATCTCTTGGTAGCTTAAGATCTGCTCTTTGAAACTCTTTCATCTTCTGTGTAATTCATCCTGTGCATTGAATTCCTTCTTTTTAAATACCCAGAGTTAATTCTATCTGTTTGATTGTGCCCCTACTTATATAGAAACAAAATTACACTTGTTAATTTGGGGTGATATGTTTGTTGATATAAGTCCAAAAATGGAATCATTAAAGACTTTATTGTATTTAACAATCCATTGTTTCTCAATAAGATTTTGGAGTATTTATTCCATCAGAACTGCATGTTGCTCTCATCTCTATGTATATATGGTTATTGTAGATGGTTGTCTTCCCATTAGCTGTTATAACTAGCTATTATATATACGTGTGTGTGTGTTCAGAATTCTCAGGGTAGACTTATTTTTCTTCCTCTGGATAGACTATTGAGACAGGTCCACATCTCCTCTGTCTATGTCTGAGGTACAGAGATTTTTTAAATACGTCTAGCACCGGTGGTTGAGCGGTAGAATTCTCACCTGCCATGTGGGAGGTCCAGGTTCGGTTCCCCTGTGAATGCAACTGAAATTTTGTGCAGCACACCAACATGGCATATGTATACATATGCAACAAACCTGCATGTTGTGCACATGTACCCTAGAACTTAAAGTATAATAAAAAAAAATTTTTGTTAAAGCTATTTTCCTTATTGTTGTATATCCATACATATATGAGAAATATGTGTATATTATATATATAAATATATAATAGAAATGGATTTGTTTTGATTATTTATGTCAAACAACTTACTCTTTTGCAATAAAGTTTTATTTTATACTCTAGGATTCTGAAAAATTTCTGTGCTGCCCCTCATCTGACAATTTTCAATATAAATTATAGTTTAAGAATACAGGTTTGGAGTCAAAGATGCATAAATTTGAGTGTCAGTTTGGGCACTTTATGAAGTACTTCATAGACAAAAAGATACCCTCTTCATGTTTGACTTCTACCTATATAACTTGATAATTTCTACTAGTAGATATCCTAATATTGATCAATGTTTTACCTCAGAAAGATTGAAATAGATGTATTAATTTCTTCTAGTTAAAATGCATATTTGTTCTTTTTTATTTATAATAGCTTTTCTCTGTAAGCTTATATTCTGTAAAAATCATTCACACATGTTTAAGACGGAAAAAACCTGTAAGTTATTTGATGCCTGCAAAACTGCTCTCATAGATGTTTCATGAGGTCTGGTTCCCTTGCATCAGTACCTTTTTCTGCAGGGATACCAGGACATGATTTCGTTACATCAATTATAACTACTCAACATTAAACATTCATTCCTCAAGTATTTATTAAATATCTAATCGGTGTCGAGGATTGTTTTACACATTGGGGATACAGCAATAAGAAAAATACATTTAAAATTTCTATACCTCAGGCATAGACAGAGGAGATATGCACAGGCCTCAATAGTCTATGAAGAAGAAGGAAAAAAGTCCACCCTGAGAATTCTTAAACACACACTCAAGTTGAGGTTTTTTTTTTTTTTTTTTTCCCTGAGACACAGTCTCACTCTGTCGCCAGGGCTGGAATGCAGTGGCGCCATCCCAGTTCACTGCAACCTCCGCCTCCTGGGTTCAAGCGATTCTCCTGCCTCAGCCTCCTGAGTAGCTAGGATTACAGGTACCTGTCACTGCACCCAGCTAATTTTTTGTATTTTTAGTAGAGACAGGGTTTCACCATGTTGGCCAGGCTGGTCTTGAACTCCTGACCTCATGATTCATCCGCCTTGGCCTCCCAAAGTGCTGGGATTACAGGCGCAAGCCACCGCGCCCGGCCTCAAGTTGACTTTTATAATTGAATTCACATTACCCATATGCTCTTATTCTCACACATAAAAATGAAAATTAAGTTTAGAAGAAGTCTCAAACTAGTTATGTCAAAGTAATCAAGTGCATTTATCTAAAAGCAAACATTGAATACTGGCTCTAAAAATAAAGTTCCATTAAATATAAGCTCATAATTTCATAATTTTAAAAAATGCTAGGTAGGCTCTCAATGTAGAATCTCCTCACCCCCATGAATGATAGTAGACAAATAAACTGCAAAATAAATCTCCAAAGCCTGTACTTATCAGAGTTCTCAGACATAAACTATTAATATTTCAAAGTATGTTTAAAATTACATAAGCAATAAAAGGATGATGATAGAGCAGAGAATTACCAGAAGAGTTCAAGTATATTTTAAAAGTTAAAAAGAATTTCTAGAAATTAAAAATTTAATATTTGACATAATACAGTTATTGGATTCATTAAATGAGCAAATTAAACATATATGAAAAATAAGTTAGAGCAGAAAAATATTTTAGAATGTAGCAGCAAGAAGCAAAACACAGAAATTATGAAAAAATCAAACAAATGGACAATTAAGAAAGAGTCTTCAGGATATAATTAACTAGAATTCAGAGGGAAAGCAAATACAGGGGCAATGAAATTGACTAAATTCCAGAATTGATAATAATAAGCAACCCTGAAATTCATAAAGTTTAGTCAAGTTTAATAACATAAATAGAAAGAAATTCATACATAAGAAGTTTGCTCTCAGGCTACAGAACATAAGAAAATAAACCTTGGAGGAATAGCAACTAAAATTCTATCAATATAGATATTGAAAATACATGAATTTTGGAGCTATTTTAAAATGTGAAGTGCACTTGACTATATGATAGTTTGAATATGGAGTGTTAGAAAGAGTGAGGTACCAATGGTGGCAGTTAGGTTTGTAACTTGCTTCACTGACTGGATGTGGAAACTACTCTCTGATAATTAAGAAACAATGGGAAGGAATCCAATCTGGTGTGCAAAGCAGGAGAAGCAAGCAAATAAATAGGGGTCGAGGAATATTGTCTTTGAGGTGCTTATGTTTATTCAAATTGAGAAATCAAGCAGTCAGGTAGCTATACAGGTAAGGGATAATCAAAGGAAGCTCTTAAGCATGAATTTATATTTGAGAGTAATCAGCATCAAGGTGGTGATTAAAATGTTGGGAAAGCATAAAATTGTCTGGAAACAGATTATAGAGAAGGAAAGTTGAAGGTTTGGGGAAAAATGTTAAGGGACTCTAAAATCTAATGGCTAAATGTTGAAGAAGCCTATAAAGATAATCATAAAATGGGAACAAACAGAGATGGATAAAATAGTGACATTTTCATTCTGGATAAGCCTGGGATGCATGGTGTAATTGAAACCAGGTGTGTTTCGAGAAAGAAGAAATAGAAAAATCAATATGAGGAATAAAAAAGATGCCCTTTGGATTTAGCAAGCTGGAGGTAGTTCATGAATTTATCAAAATGTGTTTCAGTTGGGTGGATCAGGGAAATAGCCACGCTGGAAAGAGATGAGGGGTTAGAGGGAAATGACTGACTGTGGACAATAAATTGGAAAATTATTTCAAAAAAATTACTTGTCAAAGGGAGATTTATGAAGGGTATTGATTCACAGAAAAGTTTGTTTCAAATGTCCATATATACATATGTTTATGGGGTTGGAAAAAAGAAGAGTAATAAATATCCTGATAATCCTAATAATAGGAAAGTGTTGGAGTCCAGGGCGCAAGTAGAGGGATTTTAACTACACCAATCAGTGATATGTTCTCTATCACAGTAATTCTCAAAGTACAGTTTTCAGACCAGCAACATCAGCATCACTTTGGAATGCTTTACAAGTTAGAGTAGGGACCAGCAATCAATGATTTAACAAACTCTCCAGGTAATTCTGACGCATGCTAAAGTTTGAAACTTACTGATCTATTGCAACAAAACAGAGAAGGAAAGGATGACTGTGATGTAACCAAGGTTTATGTGTTTACCGAATGGAAGTAAAGAGATTTCCCATCTGATAGCTTACATATTCTTAGTTAAGAAGGAGACATCAGTAATATTGAAAGAGGAAATGAGTTGGTCACATTTCAAGGAGGAAAAAAATATTTCATTCAGAGAATGAGTTGACTAAACTATTACATTTTCCTGGGGAAACTGAGGTCCTGTTTGAGGTTTGCAATCATTAAATAATAGTGATACTCACACTGTTGTGTAAACTTTTCCAGTATTTTAAGAAGTTCATTTGAAAATGGGAAAACAGATACTATTATCTCTTACTGTAAAATTTAAATGTCAATGATAAAAAGGTATGTCCAAGAGCGATAGTGGAATGATAGACTCTAAAATTTAAGTTGAATAAGAAAATAATTAAAAGTAAATAGTGTTGGAAATTGAGCAAACATACATTTCTTTTTTTATTATACTTTAATTTCTGGGGTACGCCTGCACAACGTGCAGCTTTGTTACATAGGTATACATGTGCCCTGTGGTTTGCTGCACCCATGAACTCATCATTTACATTAGGTATTTCTCCTAAAACTATCACTCCTCCAGCCCCTCACCCTCTGAAAGGCCCCTGTGTGTGACGTTCCCCTCCCTGTGTCCACGTGTTCTCATAGTTCAACTCCCACTTATCAGTGAGAACATGCGGTGTTTGGTTTTCCCTTCTTGTGTTACTTTGCTAAGAATGATGGTTTCCAGTTTCATCCATGTTCCATCCTTTTTTATGGCTGCATAGTATTCCATGGTGTATATGTGCCACATTTCCTTTATCCAGTCAATCATTGATGGGCATTTGGGTTTAGTTCCAAGACTTTGCAATTGTGAATAGTGCTGCAGTAAACATATGTGTGTATGTGTCTTTATAGTAGCATGATTTATAATCCTTTGGGTATATACCGAGTAATGAGACTGCTGGGTCAAATGATATTTCTAGTTCTAGATCCTTGAGGAATTGCCACACTGTCTTCCACAATGGTTGAACTAATTTACATTCCCACCAACAGTGTAAAAGCATTCCTACTTCTCCACATCCTCTCCAGCATCTGCTGTTTCCTGACTTTTTAATGATCGCCATTCTAACTGGTATGAGATGGTATCTCACTGTGTTTTTGATTGAGCAAATATATACTTTATGAGGAGTTGATCAAGTAAAATTCAAGGCGAGCTGGTTGAATTAGACAGCTGATTAAGTGAATTGGTGCTCTAATAGTTGGAGTTTTTTCAGGTTTTTAGAGTGTAACCTGTGAGTGGGTGCTAAGTTGAAGTTGAGAAATCCACTGAAGATGGCCAGAAAATTGGAAGAATTATTTGTAGTAGATAACCAGCCATGACGATGGATCCTGATGATTCTTGATTTCTGGTTTTAACAGCCTTGTGCACTTTCTTCCTGATAGGGTTTGGCTATGTCCCCACTCAAATCTCATCTTGAATTCCCACATGTTGTGGGAGGGACCTAGTAGGAGGTAATTGAATCATGGGGGCAGGTCTTTCCCATGCTGTTCTCATAATAGTGAACAAGTCCCACAACACCTGATGGTTATAGAAAGGGGAGTTTCCCTGAACAAGTGCTCCTTTTTTGGCCTGCTGCCAACCACATAATATGTGACTTGCTCTCCTTGCCTTCTGCCGTGATGGTGAGGCCTTCCCAGTCACATAGAACCGTAAGTCCAATTAAACCTTTTCTTTTGTAAATTGCCCAGTCTCAGGTATGTCTTTATCAGCAGCATGAAAACAAACTAATATCATAAATTTGTACCAGTAGAGTGGAGTGCTGCTGAAAAGATGCCTGAAAATGTGGAAGTGACTTTGGAACTGGGTAACAGGCAGAGGTTGGAACTGTTTGGAGGGCTCAGAAGAAGACAAGCATTTAAAAAGACTAATACGACTCCCAAAGTGAATCACGGCCAATCTGCATGACCAAGTGAACACTGAAGAAGTAGTAGTGTGTGATTTTTGAGGTATTGCCTTTTTTAATAATTTATTTTGCCTAACTTAAGTTAGCCACTGGTCATGTAAACAATCCAGCAGCTCCCTAGAGAGGTCTGTGGTGAGAAACTGATCTCTCCTGACAAATGCAGGAAGGAACTTGCTAGTCATATGAGAGAGCCCTTTGGAATTGGATCCTCCAGTCCTGTCAAGCCTTCAAATGACTGCAGCCCCAGTTGACATCTGATTGAAATTGACGAGAGCCCTCAAGCCAGAACCACACAACCAAGTTACTCCCTAATTTCTGACCCACAGGGAATATAAGAGATAATGTATGTTTATTGTTATATTATGCCACAAAATTTTGGAACAATTTGTTATACGACAATAGAAAACTAATGCAGCATTCATGTAAATACTGTGGTCGTGTATTATGATTACAAGGAAAAACATGGAATAAAAAGAATTAACCAGTTTCTAAAATCTTTTTAAAAATATTACATCTTGCATAGATTATTACGGAAAACCAGGAAAGGGAAGGGGGAGGGAGTGGTATTCAAGTGAATTTTATAAAGTGGTGATGAGAATTATTTTGCGTGTGTGTGTGTGTGTGTGCGTGCACGCGTGTGTGTGTGAGCAACAAGGCTGTTTATTTCACCCGGGTGCAGGTGAGCTGAGTATGAAAAGAGAGTCAGCAAAGGGAGATAGGGGTGGGGCCATTTTATAGGATTTGGATAGGTAGTGGAAAATTACAGTCAAAGGGTGTGGTTCTCTGGCAGGCAGGGGGGCAGTCACAAAGTGTTCAGTGGGGGAGCTTCTGAGTCAGGAGAAGGAATTTCACAAGATAATGTCATCAGTTAAGGCAGGAACAGGCCATTTTCACTTCTTTTCTGATTCTTCAGTAACTTCAGGCCATCTGGATTTATACGTGCAGGCTTGGGTTCAGAGGCCTGACATTCCTGTCTTCTTATGTTAATAAGAAAAATAAAATGAAATAGTGGTAAAGTGTTGGGGTGGCGAAAATTTTGGGGGGTGGTATGGAGAGATAATGGACGATGTTTCTCAGGGCTGCTTCAAGCGGGATTAGGGGCGGCGTGGGAGCCTGGAATGGGAGGGACTAAGATGAAGGAAGATTTTGTGGTCAGGGGTGATATCGTGGGGTTGTTAAAAGGAGCATTTGTTATATAGAATGATTGGCGATGGCCTGGATGCAGTTTAGTGTGAACCGAGAAACTAAAAGGAAGACACAAGGTCCGAATTAAGAGAAGGAGAAAAACAGGTATTAAACGACTAAGAATTGGGAGGACCCAGGACATCTAATTAGAGTGTGCCAAATGGGGTTCAGTGTAATTACTTGTTTGGTTGGCGAGTTTTCAGGCTCCATTCTTGACAGAGTCCTCTTTTTTAAGTTGGAGGCTAGGCTTGATGAGGTGTGTTTTTAAAAGACCATTAGCCTATTCTACCTTTCCTGAAGATTGAGGATGGTAAGAGGTATGAGGGTTTTACTGAATACCAAGAGCCTGAGAAACTGCTTGGGTGATTTGACTAATAAAGGCTGGTCCGTTATCAGACTGTATAGAGGTGGGAAAGCCAAACTGAGGAATTATGTCTGAGAGAAGGGAAGAAATGACCGTGGTAGCCTCCTCAGACCCTGTGGGAAAGACCTCTACCCATCCAGTGAAAGTTGTCTATTTTAGTATTTTAGTCTCCTGACTTGGGGCATGTGAGTGAGTAAAGTCAATTTGCCAGTTCTGGGTAGGGGCAAATCCTCAAGCTTGATGTGTAGGGAAGGGAGGGGGCCTGAGAAATCCCTGAGGAGTAGTGGAATAGCAGATGGAATATTGAGAAGTGATTTCCTTGAGGATAGATTTCCACGATAGAAAGGAAATGGGAGGTTCTAAGAGATGGGCTAGCGGCTTGTAACCCACATGGAAGAGATTATGAAATGATGATGGAATAGAATGGGCCTGTGAGGCTGGAAGGAGATATTTTCCTTGGTCCAGGAACCATTTGTCTTGTGTAGGAAGAGACTGATAGGTGGAAGTTTCAGTGGGGGAGTAGGTGGGAGTGACCGATGAGAAGGAGAAAAACTGGTCGTGAGGGACAGAAGTTGGAAGCTAGCTGCTTCATTAGCCACCTTATCAGCATAAGTATTGCCCTAAGTGAAGAATGATGGGATCTGACGCCTTTTGATGGCCCTTGCAGTGAAGACTCCAGCTTCCTTTGGAAGTAAAGTGGCCTTGAGAAGAGTTTTTATTAAAGAGGCATTAATGATGGAGGACCCTTGGGTAGTGAGGAAATCTCCTTTTGACTATATAACAGTGTGATGGTGCAGGATATGGAAGGCATATTTAGAGTCAGTATAAATATTGTAGTGCTTTTGTAAGAGTGAGGGCTTGAGTTAAGGCAATGAGTTCAGCTTGCTGAGAGGTAGTGGAGGGGGGCAGAAAGTATATGCATCAGGTGTGAGGAAGAAAATAGACTTTTCAAGTTATGAGAACTATAGAGAGTGAGTTGAGCATAGTTTGTGATTTTGAGGGTCCCTAAAAGTATTAAAGCAGCAGCAGCCCCCACATGCAGACATGAGGGCTAGGCTAAAACAGTAAAGTCAAGTTGTTTGTACAAAAACACTACAGGGCATGGTCCCAGCTCTTGTGTAAGAATTCTGACCACACAGCCCTGCACTTCAGTGTGTGTAATGAAAAAGGTTGGGGTGAGTTAGGGAGAGCTAGTGTGGGAGCAACTTTATGGGCTGTTTTTTAAGGAATGGAAAGGGGAATGGGGAAAAGATTTAGGATTTGTGGGGTCAGTTAGGTTTATCTAGAACAGAATAATGGGTTGTGGAGGGAGGTATTGAGGATAGCAGAGTATATGGGCTTGGCACCATGGGGTGGATAGGCAAAACAATTTGGTTGAGAAAGCACAGATCCTGAACTAACCTGTAAGGCTTGTCTGGTTTTAGGACAGGTAAAATGGGGGAATTGTATGGAGAGTTTGTAGACTTTAAAAGGCCACGCCGTAACAGACGAGTGATGACAGGCTTCAATCCTTTTAAAGTGTGCTGCAGGATGGGATATTGGTGTTGAGCAGGGTAAGGGTGATTAGGTTTTAATGGGATGGTAAGGGGAGCATGATCAGTCGCCAAGGAGACAGTAGAGGTGTCCCATGCTTGTGGATTAAGGTGGGGAGATAATCTCGTCGGGTAGACAAATCGAAAGTGTCATTCTCTGGCAACTTGGAACTACTGTTGAGCTTGCATTGGGGCCAAGAGGTATTGCAGAAGAAAATAAGGCATTTAAGTTTTAGGTCAGGTGTGAGTTGAAGAGGTTTTAAGTTCTTGAACACAGGCTAAGGGAGAAGAAGAGGGAATGGAGGATGGAAGGTTGCCCATAGTGAAGTTTAAAGGGAAAGTTGAGTCCCTGACCGGCTCTGGAGTTTTGGGTCCATGGATAAAATGTGTCTCCTTTGTCTCTACTAGAGAGTAGAAGAATTGGAACTGAAAGGACCGGGAGATTGAAGTGTAGTGAGAGAGAGATTGAAGGGTAGCAAGAGAGGCTGGAGAAGAGAGTGAAAAGACCCCACACCCGATTTGAAATTCATGAGATGTTCTTTGGACTGGTTGGTCTGAGGACCCGAGATCGTAGGTGGATCTCCTCACGGAGTGAGGGCGAGGACACGGGACTGGTCTCCAGAAGGAGTCCTCCTGTCCCAGGTCTTCGGCACGAAATGTCACGTGTGTCCATGTGAAGAGACAACCAAACAGGCTTTGTGTGAGCAACAAGGCTGTTTATTTCACCTGGGTGCAGGCAGGCTGAGTCCAAAAAGAGTCAGCCGATGAGAATTCTTTAGATTTCTGTTTTCTTACCCTTGGTTAAATGCAGTTGACAAAATCTACAAACTAAAGCAATCTCATAGTCAGCTTTGGCTGAGCAGATCAAAACAATTATATTTACTTTTTTAAAAAAATATTTACTGACAATAAACAAATTTGTTGTTCCTTTCATTTCCTCTCATAACCGAAGGCAAGATGATACCAAATATTGCAATATATTAAGTACTTATAGTAAGCTCTTCCAGATCATGGTGGTTTAATCTATGCTATGAAAAGGATATATTTTTCAGGCTGGAGTCAGAGAAAATCTTAGAAAATACACAGCAGCATTTTTTTCTAATCTGTACTTTTGCCTCTAAGACCAGCTTCCTGCAAAAGTATTTGAGAATCAGAGTGTAACACCCTGGAGAGAGAAAGAAGTAGAGTGGAGATGGTAGAATGGAAGCCACTGACCATGCCACGTCTCTTCATTGGGATCTGCCTAACAGTGAACCTTTACTTTAGCTCCTGTGCTTTATTTGATTTTTTAACTGTCCCTTTTATTTTTAACAATGTAAGATACATCGTGATTGGACTTTACGTGTAAGCCCCTTTATCTTTTTTTGCCAGTTATGTTTAATAAAACGCCCCTTTATTCTTGCACAGTAAGCATTCTTCACAGACTTCTGAAGATAACTCTGAACATCAAAATCAATATGATGGAAAGCTTGGTAAATTAATACTCCCAAAATTCTAAATCTTAATTTAAACAACTGCTATGTAAATTAAAATGGAGGTAAAGGGCAAACAAGAGTTTGCACGCATACTTGTTTTTGTAAATTCTAAAATAAATTCTGATAGTTGTTGCCTTCCAAAAATGAACATCTATTGAAAAGTTGAAAATCCAAGTGTTTCCACATTTTAATATTGTAGCACTGAGAAAAAGGTGGTGAGAATAACATATTAGTTTCATAAACAATGTAATGACATTATAAGGGATGGGGTGAAAGGAATGACACTGATCCTTGTAATTAATATTTATGATGCAGTTACATTTGTTGTCAATATGGGAATAATGAATTAATCTTGAAAACCTTAACCATATGGATATGAGAAATGGGAACTCTCCTGGGCATTTATGAAGGAGACCTTGCTAGAATTGATAGAATATTGTTATTTCATTATTATGTCAGATAAATATTTATGAGGATAAGCAAACATTAAACACGTGAATTTAACAATGGAATTTTGAAAAGTGTGCTTACCAAACAAAGTTTAAAACCAAAAAGAGGTAAAAGTCTGTGATTGTCACAAGAACAAAATACGTATTTTAAAAATTTTTGTTCACAAGAAAATATTTCAAAGTTTTGAAGATGTGATCATTTTTTTAGGGTGCTCAATAGGAAGTTAACATGTGTTTAACAGATGCCTGTTGAAAATATCCTTTATATACAATATGAGGAAACAGAGATATAGATATGAATTTGATTATCCCCTCTCCCCAAAGTACCTGTAATCCAGTTAGGGGTAGATATGAAAATAATTAAGGATAAAACCGAATGGAATAAGAGCTACATAAAGGAAAAAACGAAATGTTACAGAATGCAGGAATAGTGTACATCAATAGTCAAGTAAAATGGCACAGAAAAATATACATATGAACCTAAATAACAGAAAACAGAAAATAATTGTTGCTGTTTTATGAATTGCTTCTTTTATAGTCTATACTTGAAAGCAGGCTTCTCCATTACTGTCTCATGTCCAGCTCCATCTTAGCACCAAGAGTGTGTGAAATTATCTCAACCCTGACATTGAAATTCTCATCTTATTTAATAATTTGAGTGTTTTTATGCATGCATGCTTTATTATGAATAAAATTTTGTATTCCCTAAACCTTCCTTCCTACTCCTTTTATTCAAGTCTGAGATTACGCTTATTTCTATGAACAAAATTACTCTTTATTCACTTATCTTTTTCAAAGCAAATATTAGCTTTATATAGTAGTATACTTATACCTTTCCCACTTAATCCTGGTGAGAAAAACTGTAGTTCTGTTGAGAGAGGGATCTAGATTTCCTAAAGGAAGATGAATTTAGGGATTAGTGAACAGAACGGACTAGTTGAGATAGGAGTTCCAGTGCTTTAAAATGTATTAAGCTACCGAAAGTGGCCTACAGATTCAATGCAAGCCCTATCAAAGTCCCAGTGCTATTTTTTTTTTCCAGAAATAGAAGAAAATAATTCTAAAATTTGTGTGGAACTACAAAGGACCCTGAATAACAACAACAACCTTATATTCTCTGCCTCAGTTTCCTATGTTGATGTTTCTGCAGGGCACATACACCTTACATAATTTAAGGAAAGGATGAGAGCTGATTTAACATCCTTGTTTGCCAATTGTAACAGCTGGGTCATCTGGCTTGCTCTCAGTTTCTTATCTTTTATTTTGAGAGGTTCATGTTTTCCTTTTACTTCACATATCAGATAATTTTGGATTGTATCCTGGAAATCAAAAATGTAGATTCTGTTATTTTTCTGTTGTGAATGTGCTTCTTTTGTTTTATAAATAATTGGCTTGGTTGAACCCAGACTATTAACTATTTCTTGGGTGGCAAACACAGTTCAACCTTTTGTCTTTAACTGAGCAGCTGTGTCTGCTCCATATGTGCCTTGATCTGATGTCAGTCAGGAATGTGGAAGAATTTGGGGAATCCCTCTCTGCCTAATTTACTTCTGAAACCCTCTCATCTCTTTCAAAACTTCCATAACTTCCCTGAAGAATACATTCTTCATGAGGAAACCCCATGGTACTATGAGTAGTAACTTATTCTGTCTCCCAAATGGAAGAGACAAAGACAGACAACTTAGTCCTGAAAATATTTCTACTCACAAGAGGACTCTGTGCCAGATTATAACTACTTCTCTTTATTCTTCAGGTAGTTGCTTTTTATATTTCAAGATTTTTGACTTTTCTGCAGAGGGGTCATTTTAGTAGACTCTTAGTCATTCCCTGAGGACATTTAAAAACCCTTCGGAACTTAAATTGATGTCTTTTTTTTAATTTTTAAAAAAATTTTTTTGGCCTTGTTCTATAGGAACAATGATGCCTATCAAAATATATCTGTTAATATTTTGTTAGGAAAATACGTCCTTAGGGAAAGGCATATTTTTCTATTTCAGGTGTTAGAAAAGACCTCATATGTATTTAATATTTTAGTAAATGTGAAATGAAGCCTGCTATTTATTAGATATTTTTTCTAAGTCCATGCAGATATGATTGGGATAGTGGAGAGACAGAAAAGCAAATTACATGTACATTTTGTTTTCAAATAGTTTTCAATTTAATATACCAGAGAAGAAATATGCTTTGATATAGATAGATGATAGGTAGGTAGGTAGGTAGGTAGGTAGGTAGATAGATAGATAGATAGATTTAAATGTTAAAAAAAAAAAAAAAAGTTCAGATGAACTGAGCTCAGTGGCACATGCCTGTGGTCCCAGCTACTCAGGAGGCTTGATGCAGAAGAATTATTTGGGCCTAGGAGTTTGAGGTTAGCCTGAACAACAAAGCAAGACCCTGTCTCACACAAACAGAATAGTTCAGATGAAGTGTTACAGGAAAGCAGAGAAGAATGTGACAAGCAGAATAGAATAACGTCTTCCTGTGTCAAGATGTCTATTCTCTAATTACTGGAACCTGTGAATATACTACCTTAAAGGACATAAGGGACATATATTTTTTTCAGATATATTAAGATTACAGATCTCAAAATGGGAAGATTTCACTGGATTTTACATGACCCCAATGCCCACAGTAATTACAAAAATCCTTAAATGCACAGAACTTTTCTTGGTTGCAATCAGAGAGACATTTAAAGGCAGGGTCAAAGAGATGCAACGTTGCTAGCTCTGAATTTCACTCTGAGATATTAACAATAGAGCTGAGGTTTGAAGGAGGCGATCTGAGAAGGAAATAGCATTGCAGGCAGAAAGAGGATGTAGAAACACTCTGATGTGGAAGAGTACACTGAGCTTTCCAATAAATTAAATTCCAGGAAAACTAGAGATCTGAAAACAAAATTGTAAGAATTACTATGGAAGGAGGCAAAGGCCTAGCATACAAATGCTTTTGTCTACATTAAAAATTATGTCCCTTATTCTCAGAATAATGAGGAATTTTATTTTTCAAGATATGAGCAGTCAAAACTGGAGGATACGGTCAGTTCAGGAATGACCCTCATATTCAGATGTGAAACACTGGGTCCACAGGAGTAGATTGGCTTCTTATGGGTCACCATAAAGTTCCTTTTATTAAATCTATGTCTCTAGTTATCTTTATTGAGAGATAAAGACAGGCTGTAGTAGTCAAAACTGTATTATTATTATTATTATGGATGGATTTCTTTATGTACAATGAAAGAAACAGATTGGAAGAAAAAACCCTAGAATCTAGGAAAGCAATCAGGATGAGGTTGCACTAATAGAAGAGAAAAACTGAAGTAATGGAAGTGAACATAGAGAAAAGTAGATCAATTTTAAAAAGATATTTAGCAGACAAAACCATAGGACAGTCCATTTGATTGGATATGGTGCATTACAAAAATATGAAAGGGTAATTTGCAGGTAAAAATACAGTTCAGAGGCTGGGTGTGGTGGTTCATGTCTGCCATCCCAGCACTTTGGAAGGCCAAGGCAGGTGGATCACCTGAGCTCAGGAATTCAAGACCAGCCTGGCCAATATGGTGGAACCCCTTCTCTACTAAATATACAAAAATTAGCCGGGTGTGGTGGCTGGCACCTGTAATCTCAGCTACTTGGGAGGCTGAGGCAGAAGAATCTCTTCAACCCTGGAGGCAGAGGTTGCGGTGAGCAAACTTAACAAGGACAATGAGAGGGATTACAATTATTAAGTGTTGGATGTTCACATCCACAGAGTCGCTGAGACATTTAAAAGTAGATAAGGTTTACAAATCTAGAAACAATCCAAGAATGTGCTATCTTACTTGATTATAGATGATCTTTGAATAATGTGATACTCTTAAAACAGAAATGCTTACAGTATACCAACAGAAGCCATGTTTCTCAGAGTAATAGCAAAAACCATAGGGCAGGGTCCAAGTTCCACAACTGTCTGAAACCCAAGCCTAGGTTTCTGCACATGGCAGGACATTTTTGACCCTATTACTACTTGCCAATTAGTGAGTGATTTGGCAAAACCAAAGTGCAAAGAGCTCAGAACTGTAACTTCATTAACTATAAAAGTGCCCTTTTGCCTCAAGTCAGGAGTAAATTGCAACAGGAAGATGCCTGACTGTCCGCCCCGAGACAGTTGTTTTCTAGCCCGGACTGGCCCAACTTCACCAGAGCCAGGCCCAGACTGAAATCAATTACAGACACGGTTATGAGAGAGGCACTCAGAGAGTTTCAAGGCCTGAAGAAAAGAAGGTTAACGATGAGCTGGTACTTAGTGCAAGTGACAGGGCTGAGATGTTTCTTTAAAAGGGGAAAGTGGCAGATATTAAGAAGCCAGGGAGCTTCAAGAATCAAAGGAGAAGAGTGGTTAATAAGAGAGCAGAGGTCTTGAGACAAGGAGCAAATGGCATCTGGGAAAATTGACAGTACTCATTTTAAGAGACAGAAAGATTTCTCAATTGCTAGCGGAGAGGTAGGGATGGGACCAAACAGGCAGAAATGGCACAGCTCAGAGGAGGGGTTGCAGGTGGAAAACATTAGGAGGAAAATTCCACTCGCTCCCGTTTGACAGGCAGTGTAATGTAAAAATAATCCCAGGCTAGAGGACAGCTGCTACCTCCGGTTCAGGGTTAGAGAAAAATGCCTCTATTAAGGATCTTTAGTAGGGTATGCCTTTGCCAAATGTGTGGAGGCTCCAAAATTGATATGCATGATCCCTGCTGAGATTTTTGAAGACAGATCCACACATATATTCCTTTGTTTAGGTATTCATCTATTCATTCATAAATATATGCTGCTATACTGTTATGGAAGACAGACAAATACTGTACATCTCAGTAAGAATAGATAGGCTGTTGTGGGAACACATATGAGTTGTAGCCTAGGGGAGTGGGTGTCAGAAAAGGTTTTGAGGAAGAAATTTGCCTGAACTGAGTGTTGAGAAATGTACAGAAGTGAGAGAAACAACAGCAAATGCCAAGAGCCAGAAAGGTGAAAGGAACAATTGACTAAGATATCTACATAAAGTAACATTCTGGTGACATATTTCTGAAAAGTAGTACTTCAGTAGTGGAACGTCGACATGTACGTAGTGAGATGAACATGAATTTCAACTCTTGTCCTACCACTTACGAGCTTGTTAACTTTGGTCTTATTAGATAAAATAATTGAGTGAATTCTCTTATCTATAATTATGAATGGTAACATTTTCCTCACTAGGTTGTATGAGGAAAAATGAGATTTTGTATATATAGACTCTTGGACACTACCGAGGATAACCACTGTGATCCTAGGTTGTACGGCTTTGATGATGGTAGAAGACGCTTAGGGAGTATTTCCCACAAGCCCACTCTTTGCTTCTGAATGACAAGGTTGGAAATTGACGGCTGCAGCTTTCAGTGCTACTCTCTGTACAGGACATGAGTTGGATTGATTGAAAACAGGAGAATCTGGCTAGGTGAAATGCAGATCACCATTCCACTGACTATCAGAAAGGAGCAAAAGGTGTCCAGAGGAACAGCAGGATTAAGATATTGGGATGAAGGGTTAAAAGAACAAAGGGGATTGTTATGGCAATGGGATTTTGACTACTGCATGTTGGAGTAATTGTCAGATTTAAGCAACTTTGTGGTATTTGGAAAAAAAAAAGGGGGGGGAGATATTTAACATAGATAGGGTGGGGAAATGAGGACTCAGTATTTTGACTTTGGAAATTGGTTTTGGTTTCCATTGAACCTATCTGGCACAAAGGACCCTAGCATTGAGTTGATGGAAGAAATAAAAGTCCCCTCTTTTTTATATCATTACAACTTAAAAATACTTCCAAAGTATGAGGACAGGAATGGAGCCACAATTCCACAGAAAGCTTTTACTAAAGGAGCTGCGGCACTTCATAGTTGTAGAGGTAGCTCCTGAGGATCTGTGTCTTGTACAGGTTCTTAGGCCCTCACAAAGAATTTATGGAAGTGGCCTCTGAGGAACACCAAGCTAAACCTGTGAGGGCCCTAGAGCTCGCTGAGTGTCTGGGGTAGGAGGACAGGCTCTTCAGGGATGGAACAGGTGAGTGGCAGGCTGATTGGGATACAATCTGTGGACTCCAAATTGGGGAGCTTTGAGGGAGAGGGAATCTACTACCAAGGCCCACAGATATCCCTCCCATCAGTGAGGAAAATAGAAATCCTCCTGAAGCATAGGTCCTTTCATATTTTACCGGAGTCATTGTCTCCAGGTATTGTTTCCACTTCCCTACCCCCATTCTTTCTCAATATCCTGTCATTGGGCTTCTATTCCATCACTGAAATGTTTGCTGGCAAGATCACTCATCATTCCAGCTTTCCAAATTTAATGATAGCATCTCTGTTCTCAGAAAGCTCTCGCAGCATTCACACTGAAGACCAATTTCTTCTGGATTTTGTTTTATTTTCCCAGCTTGTATGATGCTACCATTTTTTAATTGTATTATAATCTTTCAAGCTGTTCCATCCAGTCTCAAAAATTCGGTAGAGGAATAATCCCTTTCCCTTCTCTTATCATGTGTACTCTCGCTAGGTCAGTTAATTAAGACCTGTGACTTTAAAACCCCGTCTCTATGCTTATGACGTACAAATTATATCTCGAGCCTTAAACTTTCCCTTTTCTCCAGCTGACTTGTCAAACTGCATACTTAGGTGTCTCAGAACCTCTCAGTTAACATGTCTAAACCAGAGATCTTGATTCCCTCCACCCAAAACATGTTCATTTTCCAGCCTTCGCAATGGCACCAGCATGTTTCCCTTTGCTCAAGCCCCAGACTTAATAATCTTCATTGTTCTTTTACGAATATTCCATAGCCATTCTATTTTAAAATACTATTTTCTTCTTCTCAAATATATGACACAAACCCCATAGTCTCACTCTCTCTTAGTTGATATAATAATGTCTTTTACCCTCATTCCAATGACTTCCTAACAGCACTTAAAATAAAATTACTGTTCTTGGTCATGCTTCCAAATCCATCCTAACCCATACCACTTTCTTAGCCACTCTAGAAAAGTATTTCCATCTATTTGCCAACCAAACCTCCAGTGATTTTTCAAGTTTTTATTAAAATGTCCCTAACTGGGACACTTTTCTTGGACACATAAGTTTCGTTAATTTTTATTGCTGAGTAGTATGATAGAGTTAGAGTATACCACAGTTTGTACATCCATCCATTACATAATAGAAGTTTGGGTTGATTCAAATTTTTCAATTATATGAAAAAGGGTTCATATGCAAATTCAAATACATGTCTATATTAATACATATATCTTTAATTCTTTTGGCAAAAACATAGAGGTAATATTTCTGGGATGTATAGTGATGATATACTTAACTTATCAAAATGGCCCAACTGTTTTTCAAAGGGATGGTATCATTCTTGCATGATAGTTTCAGTTGCTACTTATTCTTGCCAGTACTTGATATTGGCAGTCTTTAATTATAGAAATTCCTGTGGGTGTGCATTGGTATGTCATTTTGGTTTTTTTTTTTTTTTTTTTTTAATTTATTTATTATTATTAAACTTCAAGTTGTAGGGTACATGTGCACAACGTGCAGGTTTGCTACATATGTATACTTGTGCCATGTTGGTGTGCTGCACCCATCAACTCGTCATTTACATCAGGTATAACTCCCAATGCAATCCCTCCCCCCTCCCCCCTCCCCATGATAGGCCCCGGTGTGTGATGTTCCCCTTCCCGAGTCCAAGTGATCTCATTGTTCAGTTCCCACCTACGAGTGAGAACATGCAGTGTTTGGTTTTCTGTTCTTGTGATAGTTTGCTAAGAATGATGGTTTCCAGCTGCATCCATGTCCCTACAAAGGACACAAACTCATCCTTTTTTATGGCTGCATAGTATTCCATTGTGTATAACAATGAATAATATTAAGCATCTATTTTATGTGAATATTTTCATTTATATATTTTCTTTGGTGAAATAAATGTTCAAATATTTTGCTTCTTCTATTATTTATTTATTTATTATTTAGTTAGTTTTTACTTCTTGATTTTAAATTGCTAAAGTTCGTCAGATAATCTGGATATAAGCCTTTGTCAGATAAATATTTTGAAAATATTTTCTCCCTGTTTTCTGTTTGCCTTTTAATTTTTTAGTATTGATTTTGATTATTTAAAAAAAAATTGGTAAAGTTCAATGTGCCTAATTGTTTCTTTTCTACTTTATGATATTTGTGTATTTTAGCAAACTATTGCTGAACACAATGTCACCAAGCTTTACTCCTAGATTTTCTTCTAGAAATGCTTTGGTCTTAACTCTTAGATTTAAACCTTTGAAATACTAGAGTATTAGAACGTATCTTAAAATCAAATAATACAAATCCTCACTGTTCTTCTTTTTTAAAGATTGTTTCTGCTATTTTAGATATGTTTTCGTTATATTTAAGTTTGAAACCAGCTTGCAATTTATTTATTTATTTATTTATTTATTTATTTATTTATTTATTTATTTATTTTTTGAGACGAAGTCTCCCTCTGTCGCCCAGGCTGGCGCCCGCCACCCTGTCTAGCTAACTTTTGTAATTTTAGTAGAGATGGGGTTTCACCGTGTTGGCCAGGCTGGTTTCGAACTCCTGACTTCAGGTGATCTGCCTGCCTCGGCCTCCCAAAGTGCTGGGATTACAGGTGTGAGCCACTGTGCACAGCCACCAGCTTGCAAATTTTTTAAAGAAAGGTGGCTTAAGTTGCCCGAGATTGGGGGAAGATTGCATCAAATCTATAGATACATTTGGAAAGAATTGCTATATTATCAATATTTAGTCCTGCAATTCAACAAGACATAACTCTCAATTTATTTTGGACTTCTTTAATTTCACTTTGCAATATTTTGGACTTTTAAGTGAAAAGTCTTGTATATATATTTTTTAAATTGACAATAATATTGCATATATTCAAGGTGTACAATGTGTTTTGATATTTGTATACATTGGAAAATGATTTCCATTGTCATGCTAATTAACATATCCATCACCTTATATTTGCACATCTATTTTTAAAGTGTTTCTTAAGTGTTTTAAATGCTATTTTAATTTTTCTAAAATTTATTTTTCCAATTGTTCATTTTGGATATAGAATGTCAATTGATTTAATATTGACTTTTTATATACAATTAGTAAACATTCTATAGATTCCTTTTCTTGCTATTCATACACAATCATATCTTATGCAAGGAAATATTTCTTTCAAATGTTTATACATTATACTTCTTTTTCTTGTTTTATTGCAAGAGTTAGAATCTCCAACACAATGTGAAATAGAAGCACTGGTAGTGGACATCATGGTTCTCCAATCTCAGGGAGAAATCCTTCAGCCTTTAAAAAATATTAATGTACACATTTGCCCTTTATCAGGACAAGAAGTATCTATCCTATCCCTACTTTGTTGATAGTATTTATTTTCTTTTTTTAACGCCTAAATGGGTGATACATTTTTTTCAAAGATTTTCTACACTTACGGAAATGATCATCCACTTTTGCTTCTTTATTCTCTTAATATGGCAAACTGCATTAATTGGCTTTTAAATGTTTAACTTTCTTTCCCAGAATCCATCCCAATTTGATTTTCTAGCCATGATTTTAATGGTTATCATAAAGATTACAATATGTTATTAATTTTCCACTGTCTCCTTAGAATTAGTATTGTACTGATTCATTTAGGTTTGTATCCTGTGATGGTTAATACTGAGTGTCAACTTGATTGGATTGAAGGATACAAAATATTGATCCTGGGTGTGTCTCTGAGGGTGTTGCCAAAGGAGATTAACACTGGAGTCAGTGCACTGGGAGAGGCAGACCCACCCTTAATCTGGGTGAGCACCATCTAATCAGCTGCAGGCAGGGCTAGAACATAAGCAGGCAGAAAAATATGAAAAGAGAGACTGCCTAGCCTCCCAGCCTACATCTTTCTCCCTGCTGGATGCTTCCTGCCGTCAAACATCGGACTCCAAGTTCTTCAGATTTTGAAACTTGGACTGGTTCTCCTTGCTCCTCAACCTACAGATGGCTTATTGTGAAACTTTTTGATCATGTGAATTAATACTTAATAAACTTAAAATAAATAAAATGTATATAAATACATATATATATACACACACACACATAAAATGTGTGTGTGTATATATACTTATGTATATATAAGACTGAGATTGCATCACTGCACTCCAGCCTGGGTAACAGAGGGAAACTTCGTCTCAAAAAACAAAAAAAATTGCAAGCTGGTCTCAAACTTAAATATAATAAGTATATATATACTTTTATATATATATATATAAAAGAATATGTGTGTGTGTATATATATATTTATATATATATTCCATTAGTTCTGTCCCTCTAGAGAACCCTGACTAATACATATTCTCCCTATATAGTTGCTCTGTGTGTTATATGGACATGTCTTTTAAATCCTTCAGAATAATGTTATCATTTTTGCTTCAAGCAGTTAGAAAGCTTACGAAGAAATTAATATAAAAACTAAGTATAAAGAAAAAAATAACTATTTGCATTTACAAAGATATTTACCATTTTTGATAATCTTTTTTCTTTATATGGCCTGAAATTTCACCTGATACACTAATCCTTAAAGCTAACAAATTTTCTTTACAATTTTTTATAATGCATGCCCACTTAGTAGAAATTCATTTATTTTGTGTAATATCTGTTTTACTCAGTTCTAAAGAATATTTCTACTAGATGTAGAATTCTGAATTAATAGTTTATATTTTCATCTTTTAGCCCTTTTAATGTGCAGTTATATTCTCTTTTAATTTTCATGGTTTCTACCGAGATGCCAGCATATAAACATATTGTCATTCTTTTCTGTTTCATACATATTTTTTCTCTTGTTGCTTTCAACATTTGCTCTTTATATTTTACCCTCAAAAACTTAACTATCATGTTACATATTTATTTTGTGTGATTAAATAAATTTTTATTTGTATGTTGTATGATTATTCATATTTATTTTTCTTAGTATCTATTAAGCATGTATTCTATCTGTAAGTGACTCTTAAAATGCCTTCCCTAAAATATAGAATCTTTTTTCTATTTTTAAAAAATAACTTTTATATCCAATTCTTCCTAACTGCTGCTTTGGGGTTTCACATATATGTATGTAGGGCCATTTGATACTATACAATTGGTATTTGAGGCTTTGTTCTTTTATTTTATTTTGTTTTTATTTTATGTGTGTGTGTCTATTCTTTATCTTGGAACATTTGTTATTGACAACATCAAGTTTATTTAATCTTTTTCCATCATCTCCAGTCAAATGAAAAATCCATTACATTAATATTGTTTGAATTTTAGCCACAGTGTTTTCCAATTCTAGAATTTCTATTTTGTCCCTTTTTCTATTTATATGCTGATATTTTCTAACTTTCATTACATTAAAAACATATTTTGCTTTCCTTTTTTAAAGGTGATTTTAACAGCCATTTTAAAATTCTTCTCTGGTAGTTTTTACATTTGGTTCATCTCAGGGTCAGAGTCACTTGATTTTATTTCCCCTTGAGTTTTTTTTAATGCTTTGTGTTTTGATTAATTTTGATTTTATGCTTGACAATGTACAAGTTATATTGTAAATATTTTGAATACTGTTAGTTTTTTTTTTTTTCTCTGATGTGTATTTTGTTAGCAGGTAATTTTCTTGCTGTATTTAAAATGCAAACCTTATAGCATAGGCAGTGACTCTCATGTTTGATATGTGTTATTTAGCAGAATTTCCTTAAGTCTATTCTGCAAACACATGGTTCAAAAATAAGTCAGAAATGTCAGTAGACAGAATGGAAGAATTTTCATTGGCTCTTCACTTTTTAAGATTCCTCCACTCATTTCATTAACGGTTCCCCCTGGCTTTAGGTTTCTAATTCTTCTCATCCAAAAGATTGTGCCTTTTTACACTGATGCCTCCTACATTTCTGGGCAGGGCATGTGGCTGGCACTTATCCTCAGGCCTAAATCTGTGCAGCTGGGGAACTACTTTACTCCCACATCCCTCATCCCACTGGAATCTGACACCTTTTGTTTTCTCCAAGTGACTTCAAGTAGTTACCTTTAGTTTAATGTTTGAATTTTATAGGATTGATATCTATTTGGGAATTACTGTTTAGTGAGCATGCCATAAGTTTTGCTCAAAAATATCTTTATACTACTGAAAAAGGCATTGTTTTCATTTTTATTTCAATTTCCAACTGTTTGTTTGTTGTTATATGTAGCAGCATAACCTTGTATATTGACCTTATATTGACCAGTATATTGACCTTATATTCTGCAACATTACTAAACTCATTAGATGATACCTTCAGATTTTCTGGAAACATAGCCATGTCCTCTGCAAATAAATTCACTTTTATGCCACATTTTCCTTAATGTATACTTTTTTTATTACCTTATTGTGCTGAGTTGAATCTCCAGAAAAATATTGCACAAAACTTGTGAGCGTGAACATATTTGTCCTGTTTTCAATCTTAGAAAAAACATTTATTCTTTCACATTTAATGTTGTTATGTCCTCTCAATGAACTCATGCCTTTTTATTATGAAATTTTATCTCTAGTTCTAAAATGCACTTTCTCTGATATCAACATAGCCAGTCTACTGTTCATTTCAGTAGCATTTGCATACTATAGCTTTTTCCATCCATCTTTACTTTTAACCTATTTGTCTTTAGGTTGGTAATTTCCACCCCCACTCCCCACTCCAGTGCCTTTTAGTACTCTATTTTCTTCTGGCTTTCATCATTTCTGACTTAAATAGTGCTCTAACTTGAATCTTGTTCCTTTCTATGTAATTATTCTTTCCATTGCTGGATGCTTTTACTCCCTTTTTTAAAAAAATCACTGATTTTGTGCTTTAGCATGGTTTTCTTTAATTTAATCATACTCATGTTTTATGGAGCTTCTTGGATACGTTGGTTTATGTTTGCTATCAAATTTTGAAAAGTCTCCACTATTATTTTTTTTAACTGTTTTTATTGTCTTACCTTATCTTCACCTCTTCATTCATTCTCTCAGACTACGATTTCACAGCTTAGATTGTTAGGTACTGTCCCAAAACTCACTGATGTTATGTTCATTTATTTTAGGTCATTTGTCTCTCTATGATTCATTTCTAATAGTTACTATTTCTGTCTTCAAGTGTGCTTAATATTTTCTTCTGCAATGTGCAACTTGCTACTAATCTCATCCACCATATTTTCCATTTTAGATACTGTATTTTTATATCTTAAAGTCCTGTTTTATTGTTTAATGTCTTTACTTTCTTTCTTCAGTTTGCTTAATTTTTTCCTATAGTCTTAAACATATGAAGTATTTTCATAATGACTGTTTTTAAAGTTCCTATCTACTAGTTCTATCATCTCTGTTATTCCAGTGTCTTTTCTGTTGGTTGTTCTGGATATGGGGCACATTCTCCTGCTACTTTGCATATCTGATCATTTATTGGATACCATCTCTTTTAATTATGTGTATTCTATTCATTGATGGATGTTAAGTATTATTGCGTTTTTTAAGAAATAAATTTGTATTGTGTTTGGACGCACAAATAAATTACTTTTAACCAATTGGCCCCTTTTGAAATCTGCTTTTAAGCTTTCTCTTGGCTGGTCCAGAGTGACCTTTAGTGCTGACCTACTAACATAGGTGATCTCTGAGGATTCCACTCAATGTTTTGAAGCTTTCAAGATCTTTCTACCCTGGCTGATAGAGAGCATTTCCTTCCCTCGGTAAAATATTCCAGGCTTGCTTAAGTTCCAGGAATTTTAAATTTTTTGACCTATTTCTCTGCTGTGGTTTATCTTCTGGCCCTAGAAAGTTTCTTCTCACATTGGTACATATATATAAACACAAAGGAAGAATCTTCAAAAAGTTCATGGGAAATACATATTATCATAACAACTATGTGTGGATTTTAATATTTTTGCACCATTATAAACTCATATTGACTTGTTAAAACATGTCTGAAGGATCTAGTTTGAGGCATTAAGAAGGATAAGATATAAGTTTGGAAAGATCCCCTATAAAACCAACATGAATTCTGCTAACATTGACACAAGAACAAATATCAAATTCATGGCAGGCGTGGGTGAAAGAGTGTTAAAATTATTGATGCTCTATGAAAAGTTTATGAGGCTGATGCCGCAAATAAATCAGCAGTTTTGCTACACGGATAACTTGTTCTAATAAGTAAAAAGACAATTTTAAAGATAAAGCCTGAAATGACAGATCATTGACATTGATTTGCAAAGAAAAAGTTAATCTTATTTGTGCCCCAATTGAAGAGTGTTGACAATAGCAGAAACAATGGTCAACACTGTAGACATCTGAATTGGCTCAGCTTACACAATTCTGATTTAAAAAATTAAAGTGGAGCACACTTCCCACTCAATGGGTTCCAAAACTATTGCGTCCAGATTAGCTTCAGATGAGAGCAGAGGTTTTAGTGAAAATTTTACATAAGTGAAATCAAGATCCTGAAGCATTTTTTTTTTTTCAAATTTCCAACTTAATTTTAGGTTTGAGGGGTACATGTGCAGGTTTCTTACATGGGTAAATTTCGTGTTGCGGGGGTTTGGTGGACAGATTATTTTGTCACCAAGGTAATAAGCATGGTACCAGATAGGTGGTTTTTTGTCTTCACCCTCTTACCACCCTCCGCCCTCAAGGACCCTGTGTCTATTGTTCTCTTCCTTGTGTCCTAACACATGTCTTCAAAGAATTATAACAGGCGGTGAAATGTGGCTCTATCAGCAGGACTCTGAAAGCAATGCACAGGCGAAGCAATGGCTACCCAGTGGCGAAAGTGGTCCAATCACAGCAAAAGCAGACTGGCCAAGAGCACAGGGCATGGCAACTGTTTTTTGGGATGCTCCAGGCATTTTGGTGTTTGAATAGCTGGTGGGCCAAATAATGTTACCATCTGATTATTATGAGAGTGTGCTGAGAAAGTTAGCCCAAGCTTTGGCAGAAAAACACCCAGGAATGCTTCACCATTGAGTCTTTCTCCACCACTACAGTGCTTTGGCTCATTCCTGTCATCAAAGGCAGTTTTGTGAGAGTTTTAATAAGAAATCATTAGACATCCAGCTTATAGTCTTGATTTGGCTCCTAGTGACTTATTTTTGTTTCCTAATCTTAAAACAATTGTTAAAGGGAACCCATTTTTCTTTAATTAACAATGTAAAAAAGATTGCATTGACTTGGTTTAATTCCCAGAACCCTAAGTTCTTTAGCAATGGACTAAATGCCTGGTATCATCATTTACAAGTGTCTTGAACTTGATGGAGCTTATATTGAGAAATAAAGTTTGTATTTTCAAATTCAATTCTATGAAGTTTTTGAAGTCCCTTCATACAGTATCACACAACTACATAATCTGTAGACATACAAAGAATAATATATGGTATATTTTTATGAGCAATATTCTCCATGTTGTAGAATAGATCTCAAAAATGTATTCTTCCTGTCTGATACTTGCACCCTTTGACCACATGCCCCCATTCCCTCTTCTCCCACACCCAACCCCTGATAGTCATCATTCTACTCTCTACTTACATGAGTTCTACATTTTTAGATTCCTTAATGTCTTACCAGAAAAAAATGATAACTAGATGAAATTATGGATATGTTAATTAGATTTAAATCATTTCACATTGTATACATATATCAAAATATCACATTATATGCCATAAATGTATATAATTATGATTTAATTAAAATATTAATTTTAAAAAGAAAAAATAATATATAATCATATGGAAAATTGGCATTATGAATTTTTGATATCTATTTTTTTTCTGTCCATCTACAGTGTTGGACAGAGAAGGGGATCACTCTCTCTCTAGCAAGCCAAGTAGTTCCCTGATCTTCTTTCCTCAAGGCTGTCACTGTACGTAGAATCTAGAGGACTGAGCCATGAGTTGTCCACAAACCTAATAACATCCTTGTTGTCTTCAGCACAAGTATACCTACTTTGCAATGTCAACAAAGTTTTATGATAAAATATTTGGACTGAAATAATACAGTATCGCCTGACTTTTTCAAACAGTTGTTTTTTAAACATGTTTATCCAAATAGAACTCTGCTTTAGGGAAAAGGGTGAGTACATGGTGGAAAAATAGGTTATTACACTAATTGAGATTGTTTTCAAGGATTACCTCATACATAGATACAGTAGAATACTGCATACCTGCTTATAGTTTAGAAGAGATGAATGGTTTCCCTTACCTGACAGAACACTCTCACCTACTAGTCAATTCATTAAATTATACTTTTTAAAGTCACTCAATCCTTTGTGCCCAGGAAGAGACTATTAACCTGGGAAATGTCTCAACCCTGGCCATTATTAGTAAGGATATACTTCCAAAGAATAAATTTTTAAAAAGAAATGAGCAGAGTCTGAATACCTGAAAATTTAAAAACATTGGTTTAATATTTAACCCTCAGTACTCATTCTAATACTCAGTGTTTCATTAGTGATGAAGCCTGATGATCTTCTCTTTGCTTTGATCTATTACATCTGACACGTCTTCAGACTACTGATTTGGGTGCTAGCATTAATAAAAAAGACCCTCTCTCCATAAGTGGGGCAGAAGTCCAGACATCAAAGGGATCGGTCATCAGAGAGAGGTCTGAAACACTAAAAAGAAAAATGCCGGGTGCGGTGGCTCACACCTGTAATAACAACACTTTGGGAGGCTGAGGCAGGTGGATCACTTGAGGTAAGGAGTTTGAGATCAGCCTGGCCAACATGGTGAAAGCCTGTCCTACTAAAAACACAAAAATTAGCCAGGTGCCATGTTGCACGCACGTAATCCCAGAAACTTGGGAGGCTGAGGCAGTAGAAACGCTTGAACCTGGGAGGCGGAGGTTGCAATCAGTCAAAATCACACCACTGCACTCCAGCCTGGGTGACAGAGCGAGACTGTCTCAAAATAAATAAATAAATAAATAATTAAATAATAAATAGAAAATATCATGTATCTTAGAATTTTTCACATGAAATTTTACTGTTTCATGCAATTCAGGTGAGTTAATACTTGTTGATAACAGTCTAGTACTTATGTTTATTTATGGTATATTTCAGTTGTTTAAGAAACAATAGCACTTTTCAGATTGTAAATTTCAAAGTTATCACAGTTTCAGAGGTTTGTGTTTTACATCATTTTGCATAGCAATATTATCTTCTCTTCTAGACCATTATATCTCAACTGTGGCTGTGTAGTGGAGTCACCTTGGAGAGGCAACAAGTTCTCCAGTTTACACCAATCTTTTAGTACCTCCATTCAATACATGCAAAAGCATCTGGTGTATTGAAATGAGTCAGAAAAAAATATAGAAATAAAAACATATATATTAATAATGGTGACATGACAGCAGGCGGGAATTTCCAATCATTCTTAACAGAATATAAAAAGCTCATATCTGGACAATGCCCCGAGAAAGGCAGTACAAAGAAAGAAATTGACAGATAGCTCTGATCTGAATCTATGAGAAATATGCAGTATCGCACAGGGATAAACGGTGAAGGCTTTGAAGCTCTGTGTCCTGGGTTTGAATTTGGTTTCTAGTAGTTAATAACAGTATGTTGAACAAATTACTTAATCTCATGTTTTTATGTTTTTAATCTGTAAAATTGTTGTAGTATAAATAGCACAGATATCATATTGTTGCTGTATGATAGGTATTGAAATGACTTGGTAAACAAGAATGTTCAAAACACATCAGCCATGTGTGAAATGCAGACAGCAATATTAACACATTTTATCTTTTTGTTGAAAAGGTGCCATTGTATTATTTGTTATCAATAGAGTCCATAATTTTGGTGATCCAGAGCACCTTTTTATATTAAAAATGCATTATTTACCATATGAGTCAATCCCTCTGCACCATGATATCTGTCATCTATGTATCGAATATAATATGTCTTAATTGAGATGCATTTTTGTTTAAATAGAAATACTACAAGATGTATTTTCAATATCTCACTTATAATTGGATACTAATATTATAATTACTTTGCAGAAATAGATTACAATATAGCTGATAAAATGATGTAAAATTTTCATGAAAAATTTGATGTTGTTCCTTTGTTTTTCTTTTGTATACAAGAGCTCCATCAAGTCTTTGAATCCGGTATTTACATATCTAGCATGTAAATGTCTAATTGACTTTTTCTGAATTTGTTTGTGGCATTTCAAGATTGGTGAATGTTATTCCATTCAAATGTTCTAATTAAATAGTAACAACAGTCAAACTTTATGAGGTTTCTAAAATGGAAGAAAAAATGGGTATCTATTACAAGATGAAATTAATCCAAAAGTAAAAGAATTTTAACTGGACAATTAAGCATTGATAATCCACTTATTAATTATTTAGAGTTATGCCCTTTCAGGAAAGTATCCACATGCACATACCAACAACAGGAAGACAGATGCCCAATTTCAACATGGGTAAAGAATGTGTATTGACATTTTCCAAAGAAATAAACAAATGTCCAATAGACACATAATAGGATGCTGAGCATCATAAGTTATTAGGGGTTTGCAAATAAAACCACAGTCAGATAACTCTTCATATCACTAGCACAACTGTAATCAAAAGAGAGACAATAAAAAGTAAGTGTTGTTGTGAACAAACTGGAACGTTCACTTATATATATTTTTGGTTGCAATGCAAAATGGCGTACCAGTTCTTCAAAGGTTTACACATAGAGTTAACATATAACTCAGCAATTCCACTCTTAGGTATATACCCAAGAGAAACGTATATACCCACGAAGACATACACACTAGTATTCCTAGCAGCATTACTCATAACAGCTAAAAAACTCAACCAAATGATCTATCACCTGATAGATGGACAAATAAAATGTAGCACATCCAAACAATCATATATTATTCAGCAATGAAAATGAATGTAGTACTAATTCATGCTACAACATAGATCAGCCTCATAAACACTAAGCTAATGAAAGGAACCACTTGCAGAAAAGCACATGTTGCATAAATTCATTTATATGAAATGCTCAGAAGGGGAAAATTGATAGAAACAGATTATTGGCTGCATAAGATTTGATGTGTGAGATTAGAGGATGATTACACATGGTATAGGGTTTCTTCTGGGGGTGATGAAAATGTTATCAACTTTGATTATGGTGATAGTTGCACAACTCCGTGAATGTAGTAGAAAAACAATATTGTACAATTTAAATGAATGAAATTCATTTTAATGAAGTATATTTTAACAAACCTGTTTGGAAAGTATATTGTTGATAATTAAATGCTTTTAAACAATTCTTTTACATCTCAGCTAATGCAATTACCATTCGTTTAATCATGTGAAATCAGTAAGTTATTGGATTTTCTCATTTTTGTCATTTTTGTCCCCATTGTTGATTTTATCTTGTACACTTCTCTTAATCCTGCCTTCTTTTCTCTTCATTTGCACCTCCCCATGGAAATAATCCCTCCTTTCTGTTAGTTTCTGGTTCAGAAATCTACTGCTGTGTAAGAAACCGCTACAGAGCTTAGAGATAAAAATAATAACTACTTACTTACTTATGATAGCATGTTGAGCCAGGCTCAAAGGGGAAAAATTGTTTCTGGTCAATTCCCCAATGTTGCTTGGGGAAGTTTGACTACAACTAAAGGATCCAACAAGTCTTTACTCCCTTCATTGGCACCTCAGCTCCGGTGAGGTAAATGCCTCAGAGTGGCCAGACTTCTCTCTCCATGCAGTCAGAGATTGGTGATTCAGGTAAGGAAAAAAAGTAGAAGCCTCCAGGATTCTTCCAGGCTATGCCTAGAACTTGCACTAAATCAATTCTGCCTCATTCTGTCGGTCACACATTTTAAGTCCAGATCAAAGTGGTGGAGGAATAGATTCCACTTTTTAGGAGAAGAGTTAAACGGATGAGGGGAATTGTTGGCATCCATCTTTGCAGACAATCAACCATAGTTCACTTCACAACTGTACTCAATTGAACTAAATTTTCCAAGAGTTATTATGATAATACACTCAAGAGTCTGTTTTTAGAAACACACAAATACTCACACACACCTTTCTGCCACATCCTTAAGAGAAACTTTTATTGGATTTTGTTTCCACAGTGCCTAAGAAAGTGACTAGGTGGCAAATGCTAATCTATCCTTGGAAAATGCATTGGCCACACCTCACAGAGATAATATTTAAAAGAAAATATTAAAATGTATATATATATATGATCTGATAAAGGTTGTGATAGAAGAGATGTAGGAAGCCAGCACAGTGTCTTACTCCATTTAATGTTGCTGTAACAGAATACCTGAGATTGGGTAGTTTACAAAGAAAACAGGTTTATAAGGTTCACATTCTGGTGCTGTAAAGTTATAAACTGTGCATCTCCATCTGTTGAGGACCTCGGGGCTGCTACAATTGATGGTGGAAAGCGGAAAAAGAGGCAGCGCTGCGTGCAAAGATTACACTTGAGGGGGTGGGGTGTCAAACTAATAGAGTGAAAACTCCCCGCTGAAGAACGGCGTTCACCTATTTATGAGGGATCCGCCCCAAGGACCCAAACACCTCCCACCAGGCTCCACTTTCCACTGCTACACTAGAGACTGAATTTCAACATAAGGTTTGGAGAGGACGAACAACCAAACCACAGCACATATAACAGGAAGTAAGAGTATAAATCAAGCTAGTCTAGGAAGTGTTCGGTCAGATTTCTCAGAGGAGTTAATAACAAAGCACAAACTAAAAAGCTGAGTAGAATAAGCATTATATTGTATGCTTGTTCACATTGACTGAATGTGTGACTCTAATCTACATCTTATAATCTGCTTGAATTCCACAGCTGTGTGTCAAACTGAGTTTATTGTCTTCAGTATGGTCTAGCCTGACATAGTTTTATCCTCAACTTTAGATTTCATTTCTAGCTACTTTGGAAAAATACCCTGACAGAAAACCTGGCTTATGGCTATTGTCACCTAACTTGGGTTGAGTGATCAGAATTTTGCTCACTAAAAATGCAGAAAATATTAGAGCCCAGAAAAAAGAAAGTTGAGAAAAAGAGATTTATAAATCATACTGAAAGTATGTATCTGAAAAATTGCATATTTTTGTATTCAACTAGTATATGTAAGAAACAAAAAGAGATAATTATTGTATTTTTGCAAAAACCCCCAGTAATTATTTGTGATAAATTTCCTAGAGACAAGGCAAATAAAATCCATTTTTCTATCCTGTGAAGTTGTTATTTAATACATATTCTAAAATGTTAGACCTACTTCATCTTTCATTTGTGTCCGAAGTGTCTAGCAGTCTCATTAAAATGTAATAGGAGTATTAGTTATTTGATCATGTTTTCAAAGGACTATGTGCACATGTGTAGGTGTATGTGTATGTCCGTACTCATACTCACTTGTGCACCTTGTGTGGGAAACTGAAAAAACATGGAAACAAGCTATAAACTTTTGAGTCCTTAGAAAAATATGAAGTTGAGGAGGTTATAGTTCATGAGTCCTAGGAAATTCAGTGTTTATATCTTTAAATAACAGCATGCTATTTATATTTAGTATATTTTTTCTATGATCGTTTTAATTATATAAATAATTGCAACAGATTTAAATTTAAAATACGGTTAAAAACTAATAACGCAAATACCATGTACTACCACCAAATATTAACAGCTATTAACATTTTGCCTACTTGCCTAATATTATTTTTAACTAAATGGTTGCAGATAAAGGTGAAATAACACTCTACATTTTCTCCTTAAGTTACCAAGATTAACTGCTATTATATACATGGTAACTCCAAAGCCTATGCCTATTTTACATGATATCATATAAGGTAGTTATCAAAAACCAATATTGAAATAATATTAGATTATGTAAAATTTTCATAAATCTTATGTAGAGCAAAACTACAGTCACATACTAAAAATATGCATGAAGTATTTAAACATAATGTTGATCAAAGGAAACAAGATATGTAAGGACTATATACTGGATTATGATTAAAGAATACGTTCTAAAAAAATGTCACTTTGGGGGCTGAAGTTTCTGGAATGGTGTGATAAGGAGCACAGCAAATTTCCTATGTAACAATATTAAAACTGCACACAATTATTTAAAACAACCATGTCTGAAATTGATAACTGAACAAAAGGGTAGACAAATTGAGAAGCACTTATGCAAGCAAAACTATTAAAACTTGGATAAAAACAGTGGGAGTCTAAGGTGTTTTCATTGAAATCTGGTCAAATAAATCTTCCACCCCCTTTCCAGCTCTGTGGAAATAATAGTTTTACCAGGGCAAAACAAGACAGAAAAAAGCAGCAACTGAGACAAATGCTTAACATAGAGAGCAAAAATGAAAGAGAAAAAGTTCTGCAAAACCATTGTTGCCCCAGGGTGACTATGCACATACCCAGAGCTCTGCCGACTTGAGCAGTGACACCGAAGGCTTCATGCTATAAGAGAAATAGACTTTACCAAAATAGGACAACCAGGACACTAAATAAATATGTAGGTAAATAACAGTGGTAGATGGAAGAGAAAAACAGCATCCAGACATTTTTTATAATGTCCAGATTTCAATAAAGTATGCAAGATCTAAAAAGAAGCAGAAAATTCTCACTAATACACAGAGAAAAACAAAATAAAACAGACAACCCAAACTGCCTGTGACAGGGCCTAGATTTCAGATGTAAAAATTTTTTCAATGTCACTATTATAAATCTGTTCAAGATATATATATATATATATATATATATATATATATATATATATAAAACAAGTAAAGGAAGGTTTAACAACAATGTCAAACCAAACAGGAATCATAAATAAAAAGAGAAATTATTTTAAACAAGAATAAAGTGGAAATTGTGGAATTTAAAAATACAATACCTAAAATGAAAACTTCACTGGGGGATTCAACAACAGATTGAATTGGTGGAAAAAAGAATTAGTGAACTTGAAGACAGATAGAAAAGATCATGCTACCCAAAGAGCAGAAAAAAAAAGAATGAAGGAAAATGAATGTATCATCAGAGAAAGGTGAAACACCATTAACCTTACCACTTCACTAACATAAGTATAATGGGAGTACAAAAATAGAAGGCAAGAGAGTATATATACACACATATACACACACACAGAGACACGGAGATATATATATAATATATATTCATATATATTATATATATGGAGATTATTTACACACACTACATATGTATGTATATATACATATATAGAGTGTCTAAATATTTCTCAAATTTAACTTAAAAAAATTAACCTATATATCTAAGAAGCTCAGCAAAATCCAAAGAGGATAAAGAAAAAGAGATCTTTAAGCAGATGCATCATAGTAAAAATGCTGAAAGCCAAAAATACAGGGAAAATCTTGAAATAAGAGAAATAGATGAACTGTCATGTATAAGGGAATCTCAACCAGATTAAATGCTGACTTCTCATGAGAAAAAAATGCAGGTCAGACATTTATGTCTTTGCATACATCTATCTATGCAAAGCAATGTATAGATTCAATGCTATTCCCATTAAACTACTACTGGCATTCTTCACAGAATTAGGAAGAAAACTATTTTAAAATTCATATTGAACCAAAAAAGAGCTCGTATAGACAGGACAATCCTAAACAAAAAGAACAAAGCTGGAGATATCACATGATCATACTTCAAACCATACTACAAGGCTACAGTAACCAAAACAGCATGGTACTGGTACAAAAACAGGCACATAGACCAATGGAACAAAGTAGAGAACTCAGAATTAAAACTGCACATGTACAACCATCTGATCTTTGACAAACCTGACAAAAGCAATTGGGAAAGGATTTCCTATTTAACAAATTGCGCTGAGAGAACTGGCTAGCAATATGCAGAAAATTGAAACAAGAACCCTTCCTTACACCTTATACAGAAATTAACTCAAGATGGATTAGAGATTTAAATTTAAAACCCAAAACTCTGAAAACTCTAGAAGAAAATCTAGGCAATACCATCCAGGACATAGGTATGGTCAAAGATATTATGATGAAATCTCTGAAAGCAAATGCAACAAAAGCAAATACCAACAAATGGGATCTAATTAAGCTAAAGAGCTTCTGCACATCAAAAGAAACTATGATCAGAGCAAACAGACAACCTACAGAATGGGAGATATTTTTTGCAGTCTATCTATCTGACAAAGTTCTAATATCCAGAATCTATAAGAAACAAGCAAATTTACAAGAAAATAAAATGAACAACCCAATTAAAAAGGGAGTAAAGACGTGAACAGACACTTCTCAAAAGAAGACATTTATACAACCAACAAACATATGAAAAAAAAAAACTCAACATCACTTGTTGTTAGAGAAATGAGAGGTTGTGGAGAAACAAATACTTTTTCACTGTTGGTGGGAACGCAGATTAGTTCCACCATCGTGGAAGATGGCACGGTGGTTCCTCAAAGATTTAGAGCTGGAAATACCATTTGACCCAGTAATCCCATTACTGGGTATATACCTAAAGGAATATAAATCATTCTATTATGAAGACAAATGCATGCATATGTTCATTGCAGCACTATTCACAATAGCAAAGGCATGGAATCAACCCAAATGCCCATCAATGATAGACTGAATAAAGAAAATGTGGTGCATATACACCATGGAATACTATGCAGTCATAGAAAGGAATTAGATCAACGTCCTTTGCAGAGTCATGGATGGAGCTGGAAGCCATGATCCTCACCAAACTAATGTAGAAACAGAAAACCAAATAACGCATGACTTCACTTGTAAGTGAGAGCTAAACAATGAGAACACACGGACACAGGGAAGGGAACAACACACATTGGGGCCTGTGAGGGGATGGTGGGGTTGGGGAGAGCATTAGGGAAAAGAGCTAATGCATACTGGGTTTAATACCTAAGTGATAGGTTGATAGGTGCAGCAAACCCCCAGGGCACATATTTATCTATGTAATATACCTGCATATCCTTCACATGTACCCTGGAATTAAAAAAAACAAAAACAAAAACAAACAAATGCAGGCCAGAAAGCAGTAGTATGACATAGTCAAAGTGCTGGAAAAAATAAAAAATGAAAACGGTCAGAACTGTCAACCAAGTATTCTCATATCCAGGAAAACTAACTTCCCAAAAGAAGACCAAATAAGAATATTAATGGACAAATGAAAATGAGATAATCCATTGCTAGCAGACCAGTCTTAAAAAAAATACTGAAAAATCTCTTTAAGTAGAAAGCGTATGACCACAAACAGTAATTACAGCAATTCAATACAATTCAATACACACGAAAAAACACAAAACACGGATAATGTTAATTATGTAATCAGAAATGACAGTCTAAATGCATATTTTCTCTCCCTTTTTAACTGATTTAAAAAGTAACTATGTAAAATAATATGTACACAATTTATTGTTGTGACTATAACATATAGAAATGTAAAAAATTTGACAGCAACAGCACAATGAAGTGAATGGAAGTAGAGCTACAGTGAAGACAAAAATGTCACTGGAAAATAAAAGGAAATGCAGTGGAGCAAGGAAGTGATGATAAATCAACTAACAGAGATAAATGAAGAACCAGAAATGTAAACATAATTAATATAACATACTTCATAAATAGGAAATATATAATTGATTTTCTCTCAACTTCTTTTAAAAGATATAAAACTGTATAAAGTATTTATTATGATGTATTAGATTTAATATGTATAAAGTATATATTTTTAAATTAGAGCAAAAAAATAGGGAGGAAGGAACCATAACTATATAGAAATAGGTGTTTACATTTCACAGGAAATAAATCTGTACATTTAAAGCACATTTTGGATAAGTTAATATGTATATGGTAAGCCCTAAAACAACTGTAAAAAAAAAAAACCAGCAATGGTGTGAAAAATTAAAAAAAAAATGTTACACTAGAAAATATACTAACACAATATACTAAAAGTCATTGAACGAAGCAGAACTTAGAGGGAAATTTATAGCTGTAAATGCCTATATTTAAAAGGATAATAAATCTCAAATAACTAGGGTATCCTTCCATCTTATGTGACTGAATAAAAAAAATGAAACTAAAACTAAGAAAATAGAACAAATAAATGATAACATCTAAGTTGGATATTAATAAAATAGGGAATAGAAAAAATTGAGAATATCCAAGAAACCAAAGAAAGATTCTTTGAAAAGATCAATAAAATTGACAAAGTTTTAGCTCAGATGATGGAGGGAAAAAAACAAAGAAACTTCAAATGAATAAAATCAAAATTAAAGAAGGAGCAGTCATATTGATAGAGGAAACTAAAACTTTGAAAATACTATAATATGAAAAATCATAAGTACATAAATTGGTTATCTTAAATGAAATAAGTTCCTGGTAATACATAAACTACTGAGAATAACTCACATAAAAACAAAAAGAATAAACACATTTAAAACAAGCAAAACAATTGAATTTGTAATTTTAAAACTTCCAGCAAAACAAAGCTCAGGACTACCTGGCTTCATTTGTGAGTTCTATCAAATATTTAAGGAAGAAATAACACTAATCTTTCACAAAGTCTTGATAGAAATAGAAGAGAAGCAACAAAGAATCCCTACAAAGTCAGTGTTACTCTGATAACAGAACCAGACAACAATATCACAAGAAAACTACAGACCAATATGTCTTATGAAGATATTTTAGGCACAAAAATCCACAGGTAATATTTGCAAATTGAATATAGCAACATATAAAAAGTATTGTGCAACATGACCAAATGATATTAATCTCTAGAATTCAAAGCTCATTAAACATCTGAAAATGAATAAATATAAGACAAAAATAGAAAGAATGAATAAGACCCACAATTTGATGGCACAACAGGGTGACTATCGTTAATAATAACATGAATGTACATTTAAAAATCATTTAAAGAGTATAATTAGATTGTTTTTAAATCAAAGAATAATGCCTAGGGAATGTACAGCTCATTCTCCATGATGTGCTTCTTTCACATTGCATGCCTGTAGCAAAACATCTCACGTATCTCATAAATATATAGACCTACTATGTACCCATGGAGATTAAAAATAATGAAAAATTAAATTTATAATACATATTATCAATATAGTAAATAAAAAAGATTATCTCAATACGTTTATAAAAGGCATTTGACAAAATCCAACATTGCCTCATGATAAAAAAAATCATTAAACAATGTAGGTATGAAAAGGAAGTTTTTCTACCTAATAAAACCATCTTTGAAAGACTCAGAGCTAAAATTGTAGTTAATTTTGAAAGCCTGGAACTTTTTTTTAGAACATCACAGTTTTCTTTTTTTTTTTTTTTTTTGAAATGGCGTCTCGCTTTATTGCCTAGGCTGGAGTGCAGTGTCGTGATCTCGGCTCACTGCAAGATCCGCCTCCCAGGTTCATGCCATTCTCCTGCCTCAGCCTTCCAAGTAGCTGGACTACAGGTGCCTGCCAACACGCCCGGCTAATTTTTTGTATTTTTAGTAGAGACAGGGTTTCACCATAGCCAGGATGGTCTCGATCCCCTGACCTCGCGATCCTTCTGCCTTGGCCTCCCAATGTGCGGGATTACAGGCATGAGCCACCACGCCTGGCCCAAGACAATAATATTTTATCTATAATTGTTTTAAACATTTTAGCAAAGAAAAGTAAGCCGGGGGAAATAAAAAACTCAACCTAGGAAAAAAGAAGTAAGAAACACCACTATTTGCAGAAGCCATGATACTATACACATAAAATCATGAGGATTCCACAAAAAAACTATTAGTACTAATAAACATGAGTGAAGTTGTAGGATACAGGATCAATACACAAAAATCAAGTGCATTTTCATACAATTGCAATAAACAATTCAAAATAAAATGAAGAAAATATTTGCATTTTAATAACAAGAATAAAATACTTAGAAATAAAACTGTAATAAAAAAGTAGTGCAACACATATGCTAAAATCTCAAAAAAATTTTAAAAAAACATAAATAAGTTGAAAGACATCCATGATCATCAATTAGATTAATTTATTAAGATGGCAATACTCCTAAAATAGATCTATTGGTTTAATGAAATCTCTATCAAAATCCTAAATCAAGTACTGCAGAAATTAACACACTGATCTTAAAATTCATATGGAAACTCAGGGACTCAGAGTAGATAAAACTATCTTTAAAGAGAACAGTTGGAGGACTCATTTTGCACCATTGTAAAAACTTGCTACAAATACACAATAATGAAGACAACGTGGTAATTACATAATTATAATAATATAGATCAATGGGAGAGAGTTGATAGTATAGAAATAGTCCCATACATTGGTGGCCAACTGAATTCAACAAACTTGCCAAGAAAATTCAATAGGGAAACAAAACCCTTCTCAAAAAATTGTTCTGTGGCCGCTTGATATCTACATGCAAAAGAGTGAAGTGGAATGCCTACTTTACACCATGCACAAAAATTAGCTCAAATGGATTGAATAGCTCATTAGAACTAATACTATACAATTCTTGGTAATAAATATTTATGACCTTGAATAGGCTGGTATATGTATAAATACATATTTACTACTATACTTTTTATACTGCATACTATATATACTATATCTGTATACTATATTTATATATGGTTTATGTATAAAAACAAGTCATATATATGGCTTATATAAGTCCAATTAATCTTTATATTTTTGGTCATATACACACATATATACGAAAAAGATTAATTGGACTTCATCAACATTAAAAGCGTTTCTGCCTCAAAGAACACAATCAAGACAGTGAAAAAGGAAGTCACCGAAAGGAAGAAATTGTTATCAAATCCTATGTTTCATAAAATACTTGTCCAGGATATTAAAAATATCTCTTATGACTCAATAATAGAAGTCAGATAATACAATTAAAAATTGGGCAAAAGATCTGAATAGGCATTTCTCCTAACAAAATATGCAAACGACCAATAAGCAAATGAAAAGATAATCATTATTCGTTGGGGAATGTAAGTAAAAACCACACTGCGATTCTACTTTATACCTGTAATAGTTATGATAAAAATGATAGACAATAACATGAATTTGCAATGGTTCAGAGAAATTAGAACTCTCATACACTGCTGGTGTAATGTAAAATTGTGTAGCTACATTGAGAAAATGTTTGAAAATCCCTCAAAAGTTTAAGCAAATAGTTACCATATGATCCAGTAATTCCACTCCTAAATTTATACTCAAGATGAAACATTTGCACACACAAACACTTGTACATGAATGTTCAGAGTGACATTATTTATCACATTAAAACATTTGAAACAGAGCCAGACATGGTGGCTCATGCCTGTAATCCCAGCAGTTACGGTGGCAGAGGAGCAGACAGCTTGAGCTCAGAATTTCAAAACCAACCTGGGCAACACGGCAAAACCCCATCTCTACTAAAGATAGAAAAATTAGCAGGTCATGGTGGCTCGTGCCTGTGGTCCCAGCTATTTGGTGGGGACTGAGGCAGGAGGGTCACCTGCACCAGGAGGTGGAAGTTGCAGTGAGCCGTGATCCAGCCACTGCATTCCAGCCTGGGTGACAAAGCAAGACCCTATATCACAAAAAAAAAAAAAAAAAAAAAAAAAAAGTGAAACAACCCAAATATTCATCAGCTGAACAATAGAAGTGAAGTGTGGTATATCACCAAAGTGAAATATTATTCTGAAATACAAGGAATAAGATACTGATACATGTGACAGTATGCATGAAACTTGAAAATATGCTATGTGCAAGATAACCATCATAAAGGGCCATATATGATACTGTTCCATTCACATGAAATGTCCAATGCGGCCACATCTATTGACACAGAAAATGTATTAATTGTTATCCAGAGCTTGGTTGGTAGGGAGGGAGGTACTGAGAGGTAGAGAGTGACTTCTAAAGTGTATAGAGCTCCTTTTTGAGGTAGTAAAAATAATCTAAAATTGATTGTGATGGTGGTTGCATAATTCTGTGCATAAAATAGCATTGAACTGTGTACTTCAAATATGTGAGTTGTGCTGTTTTATATGTGTGTGTGTGTGTGTATATATATATATATATTTCCATCTCAATACAGCTCTTATTAAAATATTCCATGAACATTCATATAAAGGATGTTGTGTGGGTATTTGTTTTCATTTCTCCTATATAAATACCTGAGTTAGATATTTGGGTTGTATAAATAGTGTTGTTTAACTTTGTAAGAACCTAGACTGTTTCTCCATGTAGTTTTACCATTTGTGTTTCACACAGCAATGTATAAAGTTTCCTTTTGAAATCTTAACCCCAACTTAATCCATTTTAGTTTTCTTCTTTTTTTTTTTTTTTTTTTTTTTTTTGCTGTGATTTTCTTTTTTGAATGATAGAAATCATTCAGATCAGCTCCAAAAATGAGTAATATGCTCATCTGGTTCTCATGTGTTTACTTGAGTTAGCAGTTATATTGATTCAGCAATCATTTTTAAACTATCTATTGTATACTAGGAATTTTGCCAGCCCTTTGAGATATAAAAATAAACAATATGTAGTTCCTGTTTCCAAGGAACATATCGTTTTCTAAAAGAATAGACGAAAAGCAATTAGGACAAAATAAATTATGCTCAACAATTGCTGTGCAAAAATAAACAAATAGCTCAGAAGAAAGAACAATAATTTCTAATCATGTTGAATGGGAAAATTTTATGAGACTCTTGTGTTGGAAAATAACTAGATAGAAATAAGTATGCAAAAGGCAAAAAGCATGAAGAAAGCAACACGGACAAATAATAATGTTTAAAAATCAGTGTGGCTGGTATATTCACAGGAAAAGATGAATTATTAATTATTACCTAATGGAAGCATATTTATGCAGAAGAGCCTGATCGGATTCATTGTATATCACGATTCCTGAATATTCTTGCTATTCTTTTGAGATAAAGGATCACTCACTGCTCTGCTCTGGTTTGCTAGGTTTCCTATCTGGAGGAAGGAAGCTTAATGATAGAAGACACATCGTTAGGTTAGCTTTTAGCCACGGATTCAAGTGGACGGAGGATCAACATGTCCTTTTCTTAGCAGTGAAATAGGTTGGTAGAAGCTCAATGAAACCTCAGTCTCTTGTAGGAAGTCAGAACTACACAGCAGACACCATAGCCTAAAGTAGTGCTTTCTGAAACATTTTTCCATTTGCAAATGCTAAAAATGTACATTTGTTTTCTAGTTTATTCCATTCCCTATGGAATTGATGAATAAATCCAATAAATCCCCTTATATGCGAAGAATCTGTGAAGTAGTTGGGTATACTGGTTCCCAATTAATGGTGACACTGAGTCATGTGGAAACCCCAAAAGTTACAGTGGTGTGCATAAAGATAAACGTATTGTAAGTCCTGGGAAGTTGAGTAAAGGGTTTAAATAAGAAGAAAGTTTTTAAAAGGAGAGTAAAGAGTTTAGTAATAAAATTTAGTCTTAAGGCATAAGAATTAAAAAGTTTATGCTTCTGGTAGCTTAAAGAAAAAAAATTACAATCCAGTTAAAGGATTCAGGAAGTGTTTTGCACACTGTTGCTGTAGAGGTCTAGATGAAGAGGCAGAGTTTATCTCTTCCCGAAAGCAGACAGTGAACCTCATTCCGATGCCACATCACTTTCAGTGTCCTTTGGGTGGGGTTTATGCTACATACTACCATGACGTTTTAAAAAATATCAGTATGTTTAAACACGTATTACAGAAAAAGAAACCTAATATATATCCAGGTAGGAAAAATAGGTATTTTAATTATAATCTCTCCTTGGAGTCTGCCTGTTTACCTGAAACTTTGTTGAAATGCTGAAGGGAATATGTATTCAGCTAGCTCTAATTTAAACATTGGTAAACGTTATCATTTTAATTGGATCTGTTAATAACATTGATTTTAAACCTGGAGAAAATTAGAGCTGAATACATAAGTCGAATACACATGGAATCCTCAGTTTTCTGGATGCAAAGTGAATACTATTAATAGGAGGAAGTGGTTTAAAATACAAGAAAATCTATACATTTTTCCCTTAAATGTTCAGATGTGAATGAAACATTTCCCTTAAATGGTTGCACGTGCTGGCTGTTCATGTGAAAATGAGAATATTTCAAATTAGCTTTCCAAATTAAGACGGAGGAAAAAGAATGCTGACATATATGAGAAAAGACATATATGAGAAAAGATGATCTACACCTAATTGAAGAATATAATAAAAAATTTTCTTCCCTGCACCTTTTCAGTCTTCATGTTCTTATTCTGAGAGATATTAAGTGACTTTATTCCCTCATGACCAAATGATTATTCTCTCATAGTCAACTTCTCCCCCAAATTGTCTTGGTTTTACCTTATTCCCTAAGATCCATATTACTTATATTTTTATAGTTATACTGATTTACAATCATGCAAAAACCAAAACAAGATTAAAACCTGAACGTTAGAGAATTGAATGTTAATCATCTTCGGTTCACAGATGTTGAAATGTCATCAAGTTTTAGCTGGTACTTGCTGAGTATTTGTCATAAGCAAATCACGTAAGGCTTTACATTCATGTTTCATTTGATGCTAAAGATAAACTTAAGTTTGATGCTGTTATTATGTACACTTTCAAAAAAGTAAAGTAAGGACCATTATAGTTATATACAGTATTTTCAACAGCTATGTGGCAAAGGAGGGAATCTGACCCGTCTTCGAAATCCAGAGCTCAAGCAGTTTTTATAACCCCAACGTTCCAGCACTATTAGCTGGAAGTTGAGCAAAGCTTCCTAACTTGCATTCCATAGAAAACCTTATGATTGTACAATCATAATTTAATAAACCAGACAAGTAAGACACTACATGTAAATATGACAGTTAAACAACGTGTAACATGGATTTTTTGTTGTGGTTGCTTTGTTTTTTGTTTTTCACTTAATCTAAAAAACAAAACAAAACAAGAAAAAAATGGTATACAAGTGCAGAACGTGCAGGCTTGTTACACAGGTATACGTGTGCCATGGTGGTCTGCTGCACCTACTGACCCATGCTCTAAGTTCCCTCCCCTCGCCCACCAGCCCCTGTAACATGGATTTTTGTAGCTCTATTGAGACTTAGTTCACACACTATCAATTTTACTTATGTAAATTATACAACTTAATGCCTTTTAGTGGATTTATAAAGTTGTGTAACCACTTTTAGATTATGTTGTAATCTAATTTTACTACAAAAAGAATACCTGTACCATTAGCAGGCACTTTACATCCCCATATCACTAGGTCACCATTGATCTAATTTTGGCTTTATAGATTTGTCTATTCTGGATATTTCATATAAATAGTATCATATAATACATAGTCTTTTGTGTCCGGATTTTTTCATTTACAAAAACATGTTCAAGGTTAATCTATATAGTACTGTGTATCACTTTATTTCTTTTCATTGGCAAATTATGTTCTATCAGATAGATACATCATGCATTATTTATCCATTTATCATCTGATGGACATGTGTGCTGATCATACTTTTTTGGCTATAAAATAAAAATCAAACTAACTGCAGATATAATACTTAAGCAATGTGGAACATTGCTATTAACCTTTTCAGAATGTGGCCAGCATGATTTCAGGGTTTCTGTTAACTCTAGTGTGGTACAGTTCTATATTTTTTCTAAATAAAGAAAATCTTAAAGTAATGAAATTATTTATTTAAATATTTTACTTAAGTCAGATGGCATGTATGTTGCAAGTTTCAGTAAGAATAGCAAATGAGTCTTCTGGAAACCCCATCAAAATACTATATAAGTAATAAAATAAGTATTTAGGATATTAGTGATACTTTTTACCTAAAATAGGCCAAATGATCACACATATTATAGAATGTGTCACAAAGCCATTGAAAGCTAAAATGTTGCCCTAATAATGTCTAAATAATTTTACTAATTTGGACTTCGAATTTTAGATCTTTGTCTTTAGAAAGGATATACTCTTACTCTAAATAGTAGAAGGTGAGTAACCTAAATTTACGTATCTAGTTTGCATTTACAAAATGTATCTGTTGTTTTTTTCCTGCCCATCATTTATTAATCCTTCTTTTAATCAGAGCACTCTGATTTTTCTTTGAGGGACCACAAATTTCTCTCTGTGTATTTCTGCTTAAGATAATGTCAGCTGCTGAACCCAGGTATGGCTAATTAGATTCATAATGAATAGATCAAAAAAATTCAAATGGCCAAATTATTATACCAATGCCATGCTCGGAAATTTGTTGCACTTCTTAAGGAAATGGATATTAGATTGGTGCAAAGGTAATCGCGGTTTTGCCATTACTTTCACACCAACCTAATACATATTTCCATGATGTTTTCTAAGCTGCTAAGATTTTATAAGCCTAACAATGTTAGTGGTCATTTCTGTCACAACATAGGCAGAGCCTGCCTGAGAATGAAGCCAAACCAGAAAAAGTCACCCAAGTGAATCCTGTGGCAGTATTTGAGCACCTCAATAAACTTTGTAGGGAGTCAGTCTATCATTAGACTGCAAATATCAAATATGGGAACTATTAATTCCTTCCATGTTGCCTAAGGAATTTTTCTTTGTTTTCTTTCACCTACATTAAGAGGAGTCTCTGCCTCCCAATAATGTCAAACTGGAGTAAAGCTCAGATGTTTTGATTCTCAGATTCTGAGCTTCATGGTTTTCTTCTACGTCATAATACTTAGACTATTTGACTTGCCTTTGTGATCGCCAGAATGAGACCCAATTCTCACAGCACTTAATAGACCATATGTATTTAAAAAATTCATTTCATCAACAAAAACAAGCCTTTGATGTTTGTGATATCAAACATGTTATGGTTCACAATAGCCGAAGTTTCTGTCACCAGATTCAGAAAAATATTCTAGTTATTGACTTTACATTTGGAGAGAGTCAAGGTCTGTACAATTTCCTGTCAGAGGATATATGAAATATCAGAAAACTTTCAAAATAGTATTATTAATTGTCAGACTTTGATTAATTAGTGGGTAACATTTAATTTCGAAGGTCACAACAACTGTTTGTTTTCTTAAGAAAATTTTCCTAGTGATATAGAAGCAATTAGAAGAGTAAATAAAATATTCCATTATTTTAGTTACATATGTGTATGGATACTGAATCAGGAGCTATTTTTAAAAATTTTAAAGTTATTCTTCTGAAAAATTTATTGAAACATAATATTCTATTTCATTTATATGATACTTTCAAAATGTTAAATCTATAAGAATAAGAAAGCTATAGGGATGTTTTGTGTATGCACATTAATAGACATGAGTGTACATATGCCTGTGTGTGGATGTGTGTATTTGTGTGTTTGTGTATGTGCAGAAGAGGAAAAGCCAACAAAAAGATAACAGCATAGGAGAGCCTTTGGTGTGATGGAATTTTTTTGGACCCTGATGATGGCGGTGGTTTTATAAATCTCTATACGTGTTAGAATTCATAGAACTGTACACTGAAAGTCAGTTTTACTGTATAATAATTTGAAAAATTAGTAGAAAAGACTTGATGTATTTTGACAATAATTCAGACCTTTTCTTTCCTTAGGAAAGATGTCAAATGTCCATAAAAAAATGATAGAAAGAGGAGATAGAAAATGTTTTCATGTGAGTTCCATTTTGTTAGAGTACTTAGGCCTAAATACTTCTTTCAGTTCAGTTCTCATGTATTCTGTAGTTGTGAAAATAAATTTAATTTTTCTTGATTTATCAGGAAAAAAGACTTTCATGTTAAGCAGAAATTAGATATTTGGTGAAAACATATTTCATATGTTTTATTTTTGATAAAATAACTTGAAAATGGGATTTTATACTTAAATGGTCATGGTTATCTTTCCCCTCCCAAAAAGTCCTACTCTAAGGAATGAGTATGATATACCAAGGCATTTTGTGTAAGTCATTGTTTAAAATTTAATGTAACTTAGAATTTAAGTATGGAGGCTCTGAAAACATCTAATTGTGTCCAAATTATATTCTGACTATAAATTGGGCAAGTCTATTTATCTCATTAGGTTGAGTAAATTTGATAATACATAAAGTGGCTTGAAACAACATCTGATATGAAGAATTCAATCTGCATTTGACAGATGAAGAAAATTAAACTCAATTATAAGTATGAAGCAGATGGCCTAAATTCACTCAACTAGTAAGTGACACAATTGGGGTGAAAAATAGCACTGGATGACTTTGAAGCCAGTGGTCAGGAAATTGTAACTTCAGCTTTATTCCCGTGACTTCTCAGATCTATCCTGAAACCATATAAAAGAAACTACAAATGATTCCTTCATGTTTCTGAGCTAGCTTCTGAAGAGTAAGACACAACCAGCACCCCCATCACAGAATGTCCTGTGTCTCCTGGAAAACAATCAGCAGTAGCTATCTCATTATGTTTCAAGGCTCTTACATTTTAATTAATCCATATCTTAGTTACTTCCATTTTTGATCATTGCTCATCCTAGCAAGATCTCCAGCCTTTTATTGCAGTCAAGGAGCTCTAGTGAAGAATCTATGTCAACAAGGAAGCACAACCTGAAAATATATATATACTGTTCGGGCGCTGTGTCTCACGCCTGTAATTCCAGCACTTAGGGAGGACGAGGTGGGTGGATCACAAGGTCAGGAGTTCGAGACCATCCTAGCTAACACAATGAAACCCCATCTCTTCTAAAAGCACAAAGTACGGGCACCTATAGTCTCACCTACTTGGAAGGCTGAGGCGGGAGAATCATTTGAACCCGGTAGGCAGAGGTTGCAGTGAGCTGAGATCGTGCCATTGCACTCCAGCCTGGGCGACAGAACGAGACTCTGTCTCAATAAATAAATAAATATATAAATACGAAGACGTTTGCACTAGGGGTGGACCTCTCACTCTCTTCACCTTCATTTCACAAGTAGGATTAAGCAGCAAGACTGACTTCTCCTCTTTTCCTCGTTCTCTTCTTCCTCCTCCTTTTCCTCTTCCTCTTCTTCACTATTCAATTACATAGTGAATATACAGACAACCCTAGACAATTCCTGACGTTACACTTTGTTTTATTTGAAGCAGTTATCTAAAGGAAGAACATTTTATTAAAAAGACAAATAAGAAATTGTATAGGCCTCTTCTTCAAGCAATGATACCAGGAATCAAGATGCAATCTGCTTAAGTAAACTTCAGAATGAAATAAGAGCCAATGTGTTTCATTTCAAAATATAATAATTCAGTAAGCATATGTATACTCATCACTGCAAAATGCATCATAACAGCATCTGTTCTTTGTATAGAATCTGTCCTCAGTACCTGGATGCTTATGATCCCAAAGTAAGGAGAAGACAAATACAACAAGTCTAATCTGTATAGATTATGTATACTTTGTTATACCTAAGTACTATGTATAACAAAGCATGAAAATCATTTTGGCACTATGTTAATCAATACCAATGCAACCAATCTTTTCAAACAAGAAATGAAGAATACCCCATAAAACATAAACAAAGCATTAATAAGTAAATGACTAAATAAAAAGCAGACATAATAAATGAAGACATAAAAAACAATAGAAGAAATTCAAAATAAATCTATAAAATATCTCCATCATTTATATTAGATTTCAGTTCCAATATGGGCAATTTTTAGTTGCTTTATTATAATTTTACTTTATAATTTTTAAAAAGTCATTCTATATTAACGTACTTTTCAAAGTTATTTTGTAAAATATGTTTTAAAATATACAAGAGATTTGGAAGTTAATATATACATTTAATATTTTCTTTACTAAAAATTCTGTTTCTATTTATCAATTAACAAAAATAAGGATTCTATAGGTTAAAGTAGCATAAAACTCCTGCATTTTGAGTCTTAAACAATTAGATATTTATAGTGGATTCTAAAATATTTTTTTCTGTTTATTTGATTAATCAGCATAAGCAAAAACTGAGATTTTATTACTCAACTAATAAAGACTGACAAATGTCAAGGAAAAATATCTCACTTGTACATAATTTGTCAGAAAGAAAAGAACAAAATTTGTATATTTTTATTCTGTCTCAAATAGGAACATTCAAATAGTCCATTACACATCCAGCATCATTTTAATGAACTTTAATGAGTCATTGATGCAGTCCAACAGTGCACAATAAATGCCAAAAATATTTGTGCCTGCTAAATTCACATATCTATTTTTTTAGTTTCTGAAATGATACTTCTATTTTTAATATGCACAGTTCCACATTGAATTGGGATACAATGAACTAAAATATGAAGCTTTTAAAATGAAATTAAAGGATATATAAAAATCAGAACTGCTAAATTTAAATGGAAGTATTATTTTCATCCTAAAATTCTCATTTAATCAGGTTTAATTTGCTACAAAGTACATAGTCATTAAACTATACTAAGATGAGTCATAAGACTCACAAGACTAATGAAATTTTAGAGATAATGTTGCAAACGAAAAAGGCAACTTGGAAAATAGAAGAAAGAGAGAGCAGTATTATTATATTAAAATGATTCCTTAAATTTATCATACTCCCCACAAAAAGTTTATTCTTATATGAAGTTAAGGTGATGTTTAATATTATTTTTTCATTGAAATGTTTTTAAAATTAAATTTTGGAGAAAATCTTTCCTCATACAGCTAAAAAATATACACTCAATACAAAACTTTCATCTTGAAAAAATGTTTCCTAAAATTATTTTTTATTAATTTATATTTTTCCCACCTCTCCTACAGTAAGTTTAAATTAAATTTAATATAATGCTAGTTTTTCCTTTAAAAAGAAGTGAAAACAGTAAAAATTAAATTATGAAAATCTCCAAGTCCCCACTGAAATGAGTTAGAAACTCTGACATAAGGAGATCAGATTAATTCATTTAATCAAAGGTGTTGTATCCAGATGATACGTTTCAGATCTCAAATATACTCCTTAAGTGTATTCATGAACATGCAGACCAGGGTGGGGTGCAGATGCCATTAATACCCATTCAGATGTTTTGTCTTTAAACCAAGTGGAGGTTCAACAGAAAGGAGTAATACTTTAAGGTTTCAACAGGGACAAATGGAGACTCATTGGAGGATGTGTCCCTGTCATAAAGAATGATCTTCAGTTTCTTCAGCTCATTAACAGTCTTGACTACAATTTTTTTAAAAATTCACTTCATGAACATTTATTCAACAGCATTGGACTAGGAAATGCTGTGGATGTGGGTGGTAGATAAGTATTGCCGCATGTGGTTTTTTTTTCCCTCATGCTCACAGTGTACCAGGAATAACAGAGAATTATAATAAGTAACTATTGTAGAGGATAAAGCACCTGCATCTTGGATGCTTATCTGCCACGATGACTTCTGATTAACCTCAGCTCCGGGAATGCCTTTAAGATTTCTATTTTCCTGTACTTACCATAAATCCTGTCTGTAGGAAATTCTTGCTTTTCCCTGAAGGGTCGACTGTCCCACACATTCCTTCCCTGTGGAAGGAATAAGCTTTGGGTCTGAGGATAACAGTGCTAGGATCCACCATCTCCTCTGGAGGCTGCCAGGACATGGCTTCTGTTCCTAAGCCTCTATTAAATGCTCTATTTCTGAGAAACGGGATTTGTCCACTTCTTTCTTAGGCCTGTCAGCTCTCTCGGCCTTTGAGGGTAGTGTTGTGTATGTCTGCTCACCGTGGAACAACTATATATAACGGAAACTAACGTGAAGGTATAAGGGCATACGCATGACATTCTAAGAACAAAGAAAATTAAAGAATGTATTCTGTTATTGAGAAATGGGAAGACAGATGCCTTGTAATTCTATGTGGCTGGAAGAGGAGTTCCCAAACTTATTTAGCAACAGTATTGTTTTACCTTATTGTCTCTGTTAATACCTGACAAAAGAAGAGTTCTCAGGTATATCCTAGGAACTGATACATAGGAATTGTGGTTCCCAAACTGGTTGATCATTAGAAATACTAAGGTATTTTTCAGACTCTTCCTGGAGATCTTAATTCAGTGATTCAGTGTGTTTTTGGTAGGAATGCCTGTAGTCCCAGCTACTCCGGAGGATGAGACAGGAGGATTGCTTGAACCCGGAAGGCGAAGGTTGCAGGGAGCTGAGATAGCGCCATTGCACTCTAGCCTGGACAGCAAGAGTGAAACTCCGTCTCAAAAATAATATTAATAGTAATAATAAAATAAAGGAAAATGAATAATATGAGAGGAGAAGGGATTAAAGAAGCAATCCAGAGCACTGGATTCTAATCATTAGCCATGGTCATATTTTGAGCTAGTAATCTCAATTGAAAATTGTATGGGAAAGAGTGACGTGTAATCAGATTCTGCAGCTGGTTGGGCTCAAATCTATGAAGAGTCTTAGTTATCATAAAGCATGAAACGTATTCAGTAAGTTTTTTTTCAAAAACATGGTTTAATCAAGGGATAATGCGATTATATTTGTTCTCTGGAATGACTGTTACGGTAATAACAAGATAGAAAGGGAGATTTATTGTAATAATCTTTGTATACTATGAACAACTTTTGGACCAGAATTGAGTCTGAAGGAGTGAAAAAAACAGCAGATTTCAGAAGCAATTCTGAAAACGAATCACTAAGATGGATGATTTGGATTTCAGGGATCATATAAGGGACTTCAAGTCTTTAGCAGGAGCAAAAGAATTAATGGTAATGACATTAACTGATGAAAATGAAAGATGAAAATTTCAGTTTTGTGCATAATAATAGTTACTAACATTTATGGAGGGGTTTACTGTATACCAATTACCTTTCTAAGCTCTTAACATGTATTAAATTACCTATATCTGCCCTATGATGTAAGTATTATGTATAATACTATGTACGATGTTTCTAGGATATCAGTAAAGAAACTGAGCACTTAAGGGTTTACGAATTCACCCAATATTAAGAGTTAGTAAGCGGCAGAACAGGAATTGAAACTCAGTATAACTCTAGAACCTGTGCTACACACTATACTGATTCAAGGGTTGTTGACTTTCAGTAGACAATTTTCAGCAGACAAATGTACATACTGTTTTTTTAGTTCAGTTGGATATATGGATGCTGGTACGATTTTATAAACTAAAGATACTTCTCAGGTCTATAATGGCAAATCTTAATCTCCAGTGCTAGGATCAAGGCAGCATTCAGTCTTGGAGATATAATAATAGTTAATTTGCTTACAATGATATTCAAATAAGGGAATGGTGATACTTTCATTGATAACTGAAGACTTGAAAATGAGTAAGTTTGGCCACAGAGCATGTGACAACTCCTCTGAAAGATGACAGCCATCTTTTTAATGGTTTTCCTGCTGATACATCGATGCCATTCCCCCACTGACAGGTAGAGTTTTTCTTCTCTTCTTGAATCTGGGCTGGCCTTAGTGACTTGTTTAATTAATAGAAAGTTGCAGAAGATACATTAGAATCAAGGATATCAAAGCTGTACAGCTTCTGTTCTTGTCTCTTAGAAATCAGTCTTTGGGAGGAGCTAGCGTATTTATTCATCCGTCTCTTGCTCTTCAATTTTTCTTACATGCCACTCTTCCTTTTGGCATTAACTTTCTGTCTGAGATCATACTTCAGTGATTGTTTATTGGTGATAAAGTCTGTTTGAGGTGTGTTTCTTTGCTTTCTGAAAATGAATTCATTCCTGCAGTATAATTTAGCTTTGTATAAAATCCTTGGTGGAAAAGTATTCTACTATCACTTCATAGAATTTTTTTTAAAGGATTCCATTGATTCTACCGAGAAGTCTGTTGCCAAGCAATTTATTCTTTGTAGATAAAATATCCTATTTTTAATATAGTTTTAAATATCCTTTTAAGATTTCCTCTCTTTTTAAAGCTGTTTTTCCATTGTGTGTCTTAGTATGTTTTTATTTGTATTTATGTGGCTTGTTGTTCATTGCATCATTTGAAACTCTAATTTTATACTTTCATAAGTATGAGGGAATTCTCAGGCATTATATCTTCAAATATTTCTTCCTCATTCTCCTCTCCCCTTTCCTTCCAGGAAATGCAATATGTACAAACTTCACCTTTTAACTGTTTCATATGTATCTTAATAATTTTTTCTGCAATTACAACAGTAACGCCTCTATGCTTCAGTATGGATATTATCTTCTGTTTGACTAAATCCTTGTTAGTTGACAAACGCCTCTAGAATAAAAGTGATGGCAAATGTAATTCTTATTTCTTGAGGCTTCTATTCTCTCCAGGAACTTGGCGTCGTAAGTGTTTCATAATTTAGTGGCTTTATAACGTCTTATAAAGCAGTTTTGAACAGGTTTCAAATTCTGTTAATAGGAGGACTAATTAAGAAGATCAATTTGTCTAATATGAAGTAGAGAAATTACCTAAAATAAGTTTCAATGTCATATCAAATAAAACAGTAAACTTTCACTTCAAAAACATTTATTTAATGGGAAATAGAGAAATATATGTGTGTGTATATATATGTATCTGCTGTTCAAATGAAACATGTTCATAAAAAGAAAAAGGAAAATATAACAGATAACCTTATACCAGGAAGTAGCAACTATCATTAACATCTGGTGAATTTTATAATTTTATACCAAGCACTCATTGTGTATAATTAAATGTAGACATATAAAAATGAAGTAATTGATAGAAAAAATGAAGAAATTGAAGATATTTTAAATTGCATTTTATTGCATATACTATTTTAATTAAAATATTACATTTTGAATTTATTTGAATTTACCTGTAAGAAGAAAAACTAAAATTCAGTGGAAGGAATTTCAAAAGTTCAAATTCATGCTTTTTCATCATTTTCCCTTCACATTGTCAACTTTTATAATGTTTATGTTTTTTTTTTTTTAAAGTAACTTGCATAGTTTTAATCTTCCTCGCATATTTCAATGTATACCTTACTTGCTGGCTTTCTTTAGTGAATATTTTATTATTTCTGAGTTACTTAAAGATATATCTGCTGCTACAGTTTGTCATTTAATTGTATTTTAGGTGATAGAAAGTGTTCATTTTTAATTATTTTTAATTCAAGGATGAATTTATATGTATTTATGTGTTTATGTTATATTTATTTGTGTGTCTCTGTGTGTGTGTGTGTGTGTGTTTTGACATGGATTCTCCCTCTGTCAGCCAGGCAGGAGTGCAATGATGTGATCTCAGCTCACTGCAACCTCCTCCTTCAAGGTTCAAGTGATTCTCCTGTCTCAGCCTCTCAATTAGCAGGGATTACAGGCGTCTGTCATGACACCCAGCTAATTTTGGTGTTTTTAGTATAGACGGGGTTTTGCCATATTGGCCAGGCTGATCTTGAACTCCTGACCTCAGCTGATCCAATCAATAATTGAAAATAGTTTGTAAATTGTCTGAAAACAAAACAAAGGAAAACCCTTTTACTTTTGACGCTCAATCTTTTCCACTCTTTAGCTTACTGTAAATACTGTTTCTTTAAATGCAGCATTGGAACAGCTATATGCTATGTACTCATAGATGTGCATAAGAAGACAAGGAGAGTTCTATAATGGCACATACATAATGGGACCCCCGGAAAGATTCAAAATTCACCCTGGCTTCTTCATCCTTAACTCTATCGTTCTTTCTATGGATAGCAGCTTCTGTGAATACCTGTGGTGTAAGATTGGCCATTCTGCTGCCTGAATTTCTACTTTCCCTAGGACCTTTGATTCTGTATTCAATACAGTTACATACATTATCTTATAAAACTATCACTACAAATTTATATGAAGACTTACTACATTAATAATATTTCCCACTGGAAATATCTCAAATATCCAAATAATTACGCAGCTGATTGTTGCACTAGTTTGCCATGTTTTATGAAAAATGAAAATTCAGACAAATTAATTTTCACAAATATTTATTAAGTGATTCCTATCACCAAGGCACAGATTTTTGTGGTTGCTGTTGTTAATAGAAATTTCTTTATTAAATGTGCTGTAGCTACTAATCCTGACCTGGTCTATTTCTGTCACTCATTGACCAAGAAGCTTTTGGCCTAATGAGGAAAGTTAAGTCATTGGTTTTTGGAAAACTTTCCCATTCCCCAAAGGCTGATTCTTAATTTTCTGCCTTCCCTCTTCAAAGATCAGATAAATAAGTTAAACAGAAAACGAAAGATACCCTTCCACAGGAAGCTATAATAATAAAGATTGTTTAGTTCACTCTCCTCTTTTATTCTTTCAATCATTGAATCCCTAGTTTCTTTAACAAACAAGGGTATTTTCTTTTGGCAACACGTCATTGACCTACTTGTACTGTATCAGCCATATGTTTCAGGAAAAAAAAGTAAGAGACAAAGAGAGATAAAGTAGTCAAATGTCAGCAAATCAAATAAAGAGGGTCTTTGTTTCCATTCAACTTCGTTTGTAATCATGTTTCCTCATGTCTAAAATCCCACTCTCTAGTGTGGTGAACTCATGTTGTCTTTAATTCATAACAAGAAATTCTTGAAAGATTTAATTTTGTTTTTGCTTTTCATCTTTGCTACTTTCCTTTTTCGAATTGTATGCTTCTAGATAGTATTGCTAGTTAGCTTTCACAAAACCATACTTGGATGCTAATTCTGTATGCTTTTCAGAGGCAAAGTTAGAGTTCTATTGGCCAAAAATGTTTAACTTCCACTCTATACTAATAAATTGTTTTTTAATGATAGTATTTCATTTTCTTAAAAGTATTCTGAGCCTGTTTACTTCATGACAAATATATCAAACATTTTCTTGCATAAAATGACCTCTCCAAGAGATCTTCTTTGAAATACAGGCTATGAAGTCAGTCAGGTCTTTCTCAATACCAACAGTTCCATTCTTACTAACCTCAAGTGTTACAAAGAGCTGTAAGAGGTCTACAATTGGGAAAATAAACTTTGTCAAGGAGTAGGCCAGGGAAGACTTAGCAGAAATCCCATTTTATATCGATCTTTCAGAGAAGTCGAAGATATTTATAAAAACCACAATAAAGTAATAGCAAAACATTATAGGTTGACAGTGAATTCATATGTAGACCTAGATACAGAAGCAGCAGGATGAGAGTAGAGAAGCACAGTTATTTTGATTGGATGAATATTTAAGTTGCACATATGAAAAGATAAGAAAGTAAGGCTGTATTGGTGTCACCAACTAACTGCTAGTTCAATCAGTCCCTTAGTCCAAAGCAAGACATTACTTACATTTGAAAAGCCATGCATAGCTAGTGCATTAAAAGAATGCCATATTTTATACCATAAAGAAGTGAGAGCAAGTGTTTAGATTAGAAAAATTGAGTAGCAGAGAATAATTGCACTTTCTAGTCTCCTGTTGACCTTCTTTTGGGAAAACCATATGAAAATCTTTAGTTTCTAATAGAAAGGCTGTTTATGTAGTTCTGGTCTCAATTATTTAGGGTCCCTATTTCGTTTTATTGCATTTTATGTCTTGTACCACAAGGTCACTTTTCTTGGCCATATGAAAATACTGTATAATAAAAATACTGGAATGTTGAACTCTCAGGTTTAGATCCTTCTCAAGAAAAGTAGAAATTAAGAAAAAAGACATAGAAGGGCATTAATGTAACTATTTGATTATTTCATTTTCTAAAGTATCAACTGCCAAGGGAGTGAATTAGATTTTTTCAAAAATCAAGAAATATGAAGTTGAATATAATTATCACTGATTAATAGCTATGGTTCAGTAAACTGTTGTTTCAAAATCTACATATATAAACATTACTTACTACAAATATTTATAAAATACATAAATATTTATATCTATCTATATATCTATAAAGATGACTTATTACATTTACCATATGTATTTATCAAATATTTATACTTATTTATATATTTGGTATGTTTACATTACATATTATATAACATATATTTAATATCATGTATTATATATTTAATATAAAGTATATATTTATATATATACATTTACCAAATATATATGTATAAAATTACCAAATACATATATATGGTACATGTTTGTAGTAAGTTATATTTTATATAGATTTTATATACATATTATATGTATATTTACATGTACTATATCCTTCAGGGGATATTTTAGTACCTAATTGGTACACTTGATCTCATACAATATAAACATTATTCATCTATATCAGAGCATTATACTTTATGCTAAGTACACAGAAATAATCATAACATAGTTATTCAAAACATGTATAATGAAATTAGGGATACTTTTTTATTAATTTTTACATTCTTGTCACAAGATAATGTATCAGGCAGAGAGTATGTTTCAGGAGTGAAAACTAAAGACAGAGAACAAGATATAGAAATAGAAGGATAATTCAGTATCTAAAATGTCCAGTTCTTAAAAAATGAGAGATTAAACCAAACAGACAGGTAAATGCAACCCATACACAGAGGAAATTAAACAGACAATAGAAATTGCCTTTGAGTGGCCCCAGATGGTGGATTAACCAGACGAACCAGCAAATAAGCTGCACTTTGGTATGGAGAAGTGTTGATGGATGATTAAGTCAAGTTTGTCAGAGAAACAGAACCAATAACATATATATGTATATACACACACACACACGCTATGTAAGATATAGATAAAAATTATGTATATAAATATTTTATATCTCTTTCACACAATTATGGACTCTGACAAGCGCGCTATCTGCATTCTATTTACCAGCTAGAATTCAAAGGCTGTCATGCACTTATAGAACAAAGTGGACCTGGTGTCCCAGCTTGAGTCTGAAGCCTAGATAACCAAGAAGAGACAAAGTTCAAGTTCAAAAGCCATCCGCCAGGAGAATGCTACTTTATTCTGGGGAGGGTTCACCTTTTATTTTATTCAAGCCTTCAAATGATGATATGAGGCCCACTCAATAGCAGGTTAATTCTCTCTCTTGTTCACCACCCTCTAGCTTTCCTGAATTCCTTTAGGACTCTCAGACTCTAGAGATTTTTCCATGTGTATTCAAATGCAATGGTGGCTGCATTTCCACCTCTCAGAAATCAGGCTGAATGAATACACACACACACACACACACACACACACACACACACACACACACACACTCTCACACACATATATACGTGCATGTTTTGTGTAGCTATATATGTGTATATATACATATATATATTTGGTAGTTCGACCCTGGATCAATCCACCTATTTTATCCCTTCACTTATCTGTAGCACAATTCTATCTATCTTCTTGAAAATATATAATTCAGTCATTGATTTGTTTTATTTCCTCACAGTCTGTCACTTCACTTGAATGTAGGCTCATGAAAGAAGAAAACACACACTGATTCACCGTGTTTTTTTTTTTTTTTTTTGGAGTCACAGTCTGGCTATATTGCCCAGGCTGGGAGTGCAGTGGTATGATCATAGCTCACTGCAGCCTCAACCCCCCAGACTCAAGCAATCCTCCCACCTCAGCCTCCTAAGTAGCTGGGACTATAGGCATGTGCCACTGCACCTGGCTACTTTTTAAATTTTTTGTAGAGATGGGGTCTCACTATGTTGCCTAGGCTGGCATGCTTGCTCACCTTTGTATATCAAAGATTTAGCACAGAATCTGGCACATAATATTTGCACAACAAATACTTGTTAAAAAGATGAATACAAAAGATTCTGGTTGCCAAATAATTTTAAAGCTGATGGACACCTTTCATCAAAGTCTAATCAATTACTGATTCACAATAATTCTATGCCTAAAAATCATTGCAAAGATATTAAATGCTTAGGCTGGCCAATAACTTTCCCAGGGACATTTTTAGCTCTGTGCTTTGGCTATCTATATACATTTTTGGAGAAGAATGTCTTCATATATCTGATGAAAAAGAGTCACTAGTGAGCGGGATAACCCTGAGATTAATTGAGACAAATTACTTTAATTGCTACAAATCCAAAAAAGCAACATAGTCCTTCCAGATCAAATATTTAAATCAGTAAATAATCATTGAGCATTTTCCAGTGGCAAGGTCCTAGAAAACTATTCAGAGATTAAAATAATAATAATACTTTTCTTCAAGAATGATTCAATCTATATAAGATGGAGGTGAGAATAATAATGGTGAAAATATGATTGATGTATTAATATAAACATATGTATATGTGTGTGTACGTGTACGTGTGTGTGTGTGTGTGGTGGGGGGAGCTTCAAAGGAAGGAATTATTTTGATTTGCTTAGGTAAAATGTTTTTAGGTCAATGAAATATGTGGCTTGTGCACTGGGCCTTAAAAATTTGAATTTAGAGATGCTGAGATGATTAATAAAGGAAATTTCAAAGCTGAAGCTACAATATAAAGAAATGTTGGAGTAAATTGCTATTTTGACTGATGAGTTGTGGTTCTGGATTCTGACTTACTTTTACTAATCAATGAAAAACAAACAAAAAGGGTTGGGGGGAAGAACTCTAAAAAACAGATCCAAGAAGTGAAAATTTAAATAATAACACTTGGTATTTCCTTCACTATTTTTAGAGTAAATTTTTCTGTGAGATAATCCTGAGACAATGAAGAACCTCATGATTAATAATAGTTTTAAAATTACTGTAAAAGGCAAGTTAATTAATTTTCCAATAAAACCTATGATACATGCCTATTTCTTCTTAACTCACAGCCAAAATCTTTCTTAAAGCAACTGCACTTTCAGGGTTATTCCAGGTCTGTAGTTCTTGATCTATAAAACCAGAAATAGAAGCCCTCTCTGTGTCTTTTTATAGTTTTTGTCTACCAGTAACTTTGGAATATATATGAGTTTATTCCAGAAAGAAAGTGAATGCATATCATTAAGACTTTACATTCTAGTACATTATGTACCATCTTTGTGGTATGTGTTAAATATGTTATAAGTTCTTATGACAACCAATGTGAAGATGAGTGGATCATCATCCTTTTAACTGATTGACAAGAGCAAAACTGATCTATGACATTCCTTTTAGCATTGTTTCTTCCTGCTGTCATATATTTTATGTTTTTAGGAGCCAAGTCATATATTCTTTAAATTTCAACTAGTAGCATAACATACCTTCTTTTAAAAATAGTGCATTTAATATACAATTTATCAAAATTCTTGTGCCTGACTTAAAGATGTGGAGGAAGAAATGGAATAGTAACATTACCAGTGTCAATCGAGGAGAAAAGGAAATGAAGTGCCCATTATCAATGAATGAATGAATGTGTGGATAAAAATAGAATTAGATATGTGTGAATGAATCAATTCAGAATTCCAGCATATTAGGAAATCTGCATGTGGTTTAGAGATGGTTGATAAATTCAGGTTAGAAATAAGTAAACAGAATATCACCCATCTTTCTGTAGCTCTCTGACTACCCAGTTCCTCTTTTTGTGTAAATAGGAAGCATATTTCAAATACACTTAAATAAGTATCAGAAATTAGATAAGAATTCCAGAAAATAAAAGTGTCCACAATTTAAATAATTCTGTAGAAAAAGAATGTCCTAAAAATTATATGTCCTTTGCATATACTCTTGAAAATTCTAATGTCCTAACTTGTTCTAATGAACTTTTAAAAAACATTATCTCATTTAATCCACAGAGAAAATAGCTAGCTTGTTCTAGGTTAGGCTGATGGTAAAAGGCAAGGCAAAGATTTAAGCCAGCATCTGATTCCATCTGATTCCAAAGGCTGTCCTTTGTTATGCAAATTAACAAGCTGCCCCATTGTGGGAAAATATTTCCCCTCCTAATCACTTACAGGAAGGAGACAAATCTGCTACCAACCTCTGATGAGTATTGCTTTATCTCTTCAATTCAATTATATTTATAGCTTTATCTGAATACACAAATGCAGACATCCCCACAGGCATCATAGTGAAGTATATTATTGTTATTTGTTGTTTCTATATAGTATTAAATGATCACATCTTGATAAATTAAAACCTGCTCCTGGGAGTTGTAAAATAATGTTTGAAACATCAGTGTTCATGTTGTCAGTAAGAATTTTTGAATTCCTAGAGGGTAACTAACTGTAAAATAATAAGCAACTGATTTAGAGATCTCCAACTTTTCATCAATCAGAAGAGCTGCTCTCACCGCTGTGACTCTTCACCAATGGTCAGTCCTACGTGAAGCAGGAAATATACTACTCCTATTAATTTATCAGAATGTAACTAATATTGATTTAGCAGTCTATTCATTTCATTATCTCCTAAATCACAGGGAAAGATAACTGGCAAGGCCGAAACAAGGCATTAAACAAAATACTGTTATGGTTTTGCAAAGAAACAATACAATTGTTTATGCAGACAAAGAATCTTCAGAAGTTGACCGGCAATGCATGCTTGCTGAAGAAATACATTCCATCCTGGCTCTAGCACTGAAATACTATGTGGTGTGGGGAAGTAATTTTATTCACTCTGGTTTTACCTTTTTAAAATGAAAGAATTGACATCTAAGTGTCTTCTTACTTTATATTTCTTAACCTGGGAAGCATAAGTGACTTAGAAATAAATATTCTAGATTAATGCTCTCCAAAATAAATGTTCGTAATAAAGTAAATGTTCAATATCTGTGCTGTCCAGTAAGATATTCACTATCCTACATAGCTATTGATAGCTAGGATATTTGTAATGTGGTTAGTATAAGTGAAGGCCTGTAATTTAAATTTCTTTTAAATTAAACTAATATAAATTTACATATCCACATGTGGTTAGTTGCAACTCTATTGCCCAGTAAAGTTTTAGTTGGGAGTGATTTTGTAGATTGTTGAAGTTTCATGGAGTGTCATTATTATGATTACTAAGGTCATTTATTTAGGGATCATTCTTTGAAAGGCAGTTGACTGTGACTGAAGGGCAATAGACTAAGAAGTTGAGTTTTAATTTTAGCTTTGACTTTAACTTGCCATTTGACATTAGCAAACAATTTTATCCCAGTGGTTTATAATTTGTTTATGACTTTTTTTAAGAGGCCATGCCCAGTGACTATGGCAGTATAGTGAATACTGAACATATATTTTTCCTAAGAAAACAATACATAAAGTGATAAAACTATTAGAAGCAACTTTTTCAGAACTCTGAAAACTAATGAAAAGCTTCAACAAACCAAGGGAATACTTAATATAGAAAAACAATTGGTAAAATAGCTGTGTAGCATTTTAACTTATCCTCACACCTTTTCTGAATCTCTCTGAAGAGGACTTGAAGACAATAGTCCATATACCCAGTAAAGGTACCTGATACTAGAGTGAGCAAGACACAGCTTACTTTTAAAAAACTGGGGTTTTTTGTTTTACCTGTTTGGTAGATTTCTGAATGACTCATACAAAAGCCTTGCCATTTTCTTCCATACCTCAGGATTCTCCCAGGGTTGAGGCAGCTTTCCAAGAAGGATTTGTTTAAAATATTCAAAGGCGGCAGGGCAGGCAACATGGCCCAGTCAGAACAGCTCCCAGCAAGATAAACACAGAAGGTGGGCGATTTCTAGATTTCCAACAGGCTCATCTCATTGGAACTGGTTAGACAGTGGGTGCAGCCCGTGGAGGGCGAGCTGAAGCAGAGTGGGGAGTCGCCTTACCTGGGAAGCACAAGGGATTGGGGGAACTGTCTCCCCTAGCCAAGGGAAGCCATGAGGGACTGCGCCCTGAGGAACTGTGCACGCTGGCCTAGACACTATGCTTTTCCCATGGTCTTCACAACCACAACCTACAGACCAGGAGATTCCCTCGGGTGCCTACGCTACCAGAACCACGGGTTTCAAGCAGAAAACTGGGCAGCCTTTTGGGCAGACACCGAGCTAGCTGTAGGAGATTTTTTCATACCCCAGTGGTGCCTGGAATGGCAACTAGACAGAACCGTTCACTCCCTGGGAAAGGGGGCTGAAGCCAGGGAGTCAAGTGGTCTAGTTCAGCGAATCCCACCCCCACAGAGACCAGCAAGCTAAGTTCCACTGGCTTGAAATTCTCACTGCCAGCACAGCAGTCTGAAGTCCACCTGGGACATTTGAGCTTTGTGCACGCGGAGGGGCATCCACTATTACTGAGGCTTGAGTAGCCAGTTTTCCCCTCACAGTGCAAACAAAGCCTCCAGGAAGTTCCAACTGGGCGGTGCCCACTGCAGCTCAGCAAAGCAGTGGTAGCCAGACTGCCTTTCTAGATTCCTCCTCTCTGGGCCAGGCATCTCTGAAAGAAAGGTAGCAGCCCTGGTCAGGGGCTTATAGATAAAATTCTCATCTCCCTGGGACAAAGCATCTTGGGGAAGGGGCAACCTGCGGCTCTGAAGACAGCAGCAGTTCTCCCAGCACAGTGCTGCAGCTCTGCTAAGGGACAGACTGCCTCCTCAAGTGGGTCCCTGACCCCTCTGCCTGCTGACTGGGAGACACCTCTCAGCAGGGGTTGACAGACACTTCATACAGGAGAGCTCCAACTGCCATCTGGCAGGTGCTTCTCTGGGACAAAGCTTCCAAAGGAAGAATAGGCAGCAATCTTTGCTGTTCAGCAACCTCTGCTGGTGATAGCCAGGCAAACACGGTCTGGAGTGGACCTCCAGCAAACTCCAGTAGACCTGCAGCAGAGGGGCCTGACTGTTAGGAGGAAAGCTAACAAACAGAAAGGAATACCATCAACACCAACAAAAAGGACGTCCACACAGAAACCCCATCCGAAGGTCATCACATCAAAGACCAAAGATAGATAAATCCACGAAGATTAGGAAAAACCAGCGCAAAAAAGGTTGAAAATTTCAAAACCAGAATGCCTCTTCTATATCAAAGGATCACAACTCCTTGCCAGCAAGGTAACAAAACTGGATGGAGAATGAGTTTGATTCATTGACAGAAGTAGGCTTCAGAAGCTAGGTAATAACAAACTCCTTCCAACTAAAGGAGCATGTTCTAACCCAATGCAAGGAAGCAAAACCTTGAAAAAAGGTTAAAGGGATTGGTAACTAGAATAACCAGTTTAGAGAAGAACATAAATTACATGATGGGATAAAAATACAGCACAAGAACTTCGTGAAGCATACACAAGTATCAATAGCCAAATCAATCAAGCAGAAGAAAGCATATCACAGATTGAAGATCAACTTAATGGAGTAAAGCATGAAGACAAGATTAGAGAAAAAGGAATGAAAAGGAATGAACAAAGCTTCCAAGAAATATGGGACTACGTGAAAAGACCAAACCTACATTTGTTTGGTGTACCTGAAAGTGACGGGGAGATTAGAACGAAGTTGGAAGACACTCTTCAGGATATTATCCAGGAGAACTTTTCCAACATAGCAAGATAGGCCAACATTCAAATTCAGAAAATATAGAGAACACCACAAAGATACTCCTTGAGAACAGTAACCCCAAGACACATAATCGTCAGATTCACCAAGGTTGAAATGATGGAAAAAATGTTAAGGCAGACAGAGAGAAAGGTCAGGTTACCCACAAAGGGAAGCCCATAAGACTATCAGCAGATCTCTTGACAGAAACCTTACAAGCCAGAAGAGAGTGGGGGCCAATATTCAACATTCTTAAAGAAAAGAATTTTCAACCCAGAATTTCAAATCCAGCCAAACTAAGCTACATAATGAAGGAAAAATAATTTTTTTTACCGACAAGCAAATGCTGAGAGATTTTGTTACCACTAGGCCTGTTTGTACCACTAGTGCTTACAACAGTTCCTGAAGGAAGCACTAAACATGGAAAGGAACAACTGGTACCAGCCACTGCAAAGACATACCAAATTGTAAAGACCATTAACATTATGAAGAAACTGCATTAACTAATGGTCAAAACAACCAGCTAGCATCATAATGATGAGATAAAATTCACACATAATCACATTAACCTTAAATGTAAATGGAGTAAATGCCCCAATCAAATGATGCAGACTGTCAAATTGGATAGAGTAAAGATCTTTCAATGTGCTGTATTCAGCAGACCCATCTCATGTGCAAAGACACACATAGGCTTAATAAAAAGGGATGGAGGAACATTTAGCAAGAAAATGGAATGAAAAAAAAAAACAGAGGTTGTAACCCTAGTCTCTGATAAAACAGACTTTAAACCAGCAAAGATCAAAAGAGAAGCAGAAGGGAATTACATAATGGTAAAGGGATCAATGCAACAAGAAGAGTTAACTATCCTAAATAGATATGCACCCAATACAGGAGTACCCAGATGCATATAGCAAGTTCTTACAGACCTACAAAGACACTTAGACTCCCACACAATAATAATAGTAGGCTTTTACACCCCACTGTCAATATTAGACAGATCAACGAGACAGAAAATTAACAAGGATATTCAGAACTCGAATTCAGCTCTTGACCAAGTGGACCTAACAGACATCTACAGAACTCTATGCCCCCCAATCAACAGAATATACATTCTTCTCAGCAATATGTCACACTTATTCTAAAATTGACCACATAATTTTTTAAAAAGTAAAACACTCCTCAGCAAATGCAAAAGAACAGAAGTCATAACAAACACTCTCTCAGACCACATTGCAATCAAATTAGAACTCAGGATTAAGAAATTCACTCAAGGCCGGGTGTGGTGGCTCACGCTTGCAATCCCAGCACTCTGGGAGGCCAAAGCAGGCGGATCACAAGGTCAGGAGATCGAGACCACAGTGAAACCCTGTCTGCACTTAAAAAAAAGAAAAAAAAAAAAAATTAGCCGGGTGTGGTGGTGAGTGCCTCTAGTTCCAGCTACTCAGAGAGGTTGAGGCAGGAGAATGGCATTAACCCTAGAGGCGGAGCTTGCAGTGAGCCAAGATCATGCCACTGGACTCCAGCCTGGGCAACAGGGTGAGATTCTATCTCAAAAAAAAAAACAAAGAATAATAAAAAAACAAAAAACAAAAAACCCTCACTCTAAACACACAACTACATGGAAACTGAACAACCTGTTCCTGAATGACTACTGGGTAATTAAATTAAGGCAGAAATAAATAAGTTCTTTTAAACCAATGAGAACAAACGCACAACGTACCAGAATCTCTGAGACACATTTAAAGCAGTGTTTAGAGGGAAATTTATAGTACTGAATGCCCATAAGAGAAAGTAGGAAAGATCTAAAATCAACACCCTAACATCACAAAAGAACTAGAGAAGCAAGAGCAAACAATTTACAAAGCTAGCAGAAGACAAGAAAAAGAGAGACTCCTTCCTAACTCATTTTATGAGGCTGGTATCATCCTGGCAGACACACACACACAAATTCAGGCCAATATCCCTGATGAATATCAATGTGAAAATCCTCAATAAAATGCTGGCAAACCCAATCCAGCAGCACATCAGAAAGCTTATCCACCACGATCAAGTCGGCTTCAACCCTGGGATGCAAGGCTGGTTCAACATATGAAAATCAATAAACGTAATCCATCACCTAAACAGAACCAATGACAAAACCACATGATTATCTCAATAGATGCAGAAAAGGCCTTCGATAAAATTCAAGACCCTTTCATGCTAAAAACTCTCAATAAACTAGGTATTGATGGAACTTAGCTCTTATTATCTCAAAATAATAAAAGCTACTTATGAAAAATCCACAGCCAATATCATACTGAATGGGCAAAAGCTGGAAGCATTCCTTTTGAAAACCGACAGAAGACAAGGATGTCCTCTCTCAACACTCCTATTCAACATAGTATTGAAAGTTCTGGCTAGGATAATCAAGTGAGAAGGAAGTAAAGCGTATTCGAATAGGAAGAGAGGAAGTCAAATTGTCTGTTTGCAGATGGCATGATTCTATATTTAGAAAACTCCATTGTCTCAGCCCCAAATCTCCTTAAGCTGATAAGCAAATTCAGCAAAGTGTCAGGATACAAAACCAATATGCAAAAATCACAAGCATTCCTATACACCAATAACAAACGGAGAGCCAAATCATGAGTGAACTCTCATTCACAGCTGCTACAAAGAGAATGATATACCTAGGAATATAACTTACAAGGGATGTTAAGGACCTCTTCAAGGAAAATTACAAACCACTGCTCAAGGAAATAACATAGGACACAAACAAATGGAAAAACATTCCATGCTAATGGATAGGAAGAATCAATATTGTGAAAGTGGCCATACTGCCGAAAGTAATTTACAGATTCAATGGTATCCCCAGCAAGCTACCATTGACTTTCTTCACCGAATTGAAAAAAAATTACTTTAAATTTCATATAGAACCAAAAAAAGAGCCCATATAGCCAAGACAATCCTAAGTAAAAGGAACAAAGGTGGCGGCATCATGCCACCTGAATTTAAACTATACTGCAAGGCTACAGTAACCAAAACACCATGTTACACTGGTACCAAAACAGATATATAGACCAATGGAACAGAACAGAGCCCTCAGAAATAATGCCACACGTCTACAACCATCTGATCTTTGACAAATCTGACAAAAACAAGCAATGGGGAAAGGATTCCCTGTTTAATAAATGGTGTTGGAAAAACTGGCTAGCTATATGCAGAAAGTTGAAACTGAACCCCTTCTTTACACTTTATAAAAAAGTTAACTCAAGGTGGATTTAAGACTTAAATGTAAGATCTAAAACCATAAAAACCCTAGAAGAAAACCTAGGCAATATCATTCAGGACATAGGCATGGGAAATGACTTCATGATTAAAACACCAAAAGCAATGGCAACAAAAGCCAAAATTGACAAACGGAATCTAATTAAACTAAAGAGCTTCTGCACAAAGAAACTATCATCAGAGTAAACAGGCAGCCTACACAATGGGAGAATATTTTTGCAATCTATCCATCTGACAAAGGGTTAATATCCAGAATCTAAAAAGAACTTAAACAAATTTACAAGAAAAGAACAAACAACCCCATTAAAAAGTGGGCAAAGGATATGAACAGACATTTCTCAAAAGAAGACATTTATGTGACCGACAAGTATATGAAACAAGCTCATAATCATTGGTCATTAGAGAAATGCAAATCAAAACCTCAGTGAGATACCATCTCATGACAGTTAGAATGGCGAACGTTAAAAAGTCAGGAAACAACAGATGCTAGAGAGAATGTGGAGAACCAGGAATGCTTTTACACTGTCGTTGGGAGTGTAAATTAGTTCAACCATTGTGGAAAACAGTATGGTGATTCTCAAGGATTTAGAACCAGAAATATCATTTGACCCAGGAATCCCATCACTGAGTATATACTCAAAGGATTATGAATCATTCTACTATAAAGACACATGCACACGTATGTTTACTGCAACACTATTCACAATAACAAAGACTTGGAAGCAACCCAAATGCCCATCAATGATAGACTGGATAAAGAAAACATGGCACATATACACCATGGAATACTATGCAGCCATAAAAAAGATGGGTTCATATCCTTTGCAGGGACATGGATGAAGCTGGTAACCATCATTTTCAGCAAACTAACACAGGAACAGAAAACCAAACATCACATGTTCTCATCCATAAATGGAAGTCGAACAATGAGAATACATGGACACAGGGAGGGAAGCATCACATACCAGGACCTGTCAGGGGGTGAGCAGCTAAGGGAGGCATACCATTAGGAGCAATACATAATGTAGGTGATGGGTTGATGGGCACAGCAAACCACCATGGCACATGTATACCTATGTAAAAAACCTGCATATTCTGCACATGTGTCCCACTATTTAAAGTATAATAAGAAAAAATAAATAAATAAAAATAAAATAAAATATTCAAAGGCAAATGTACTAGTTGCTTCCCTATAGAGTAAGAAATAATAGTTATAACAGACAATAGACTAATGAAAATATGTGGGAGAAAAGACTGGATAGTTAGAGTGTTTTTATAAGTAATTACATTAAATATAAGTCAGTTGTGGTATTTAATTAAATGGCAGAGATTTGCAGAATGAATTTTAAAATAATAATCCAACTATATACTGTCTATAGGGGATTCACTTGAGATCCAAAGACAAAAATAGTTAAAAGTGAAAAGAAGGATAGATGTGTTATATGCATGCAGTAACCAGATAAAAATTAAAGTGGCTATACCAGTATCCAAAAAATACTTCAATTGCTAAGCAAAAATTGTTAGAAGATGCCAAGAAGAACATTACATGATGGTAAAGGGATCAATTCATCAATATAATATAACAATTATACATATATATGCACCTAACAATAGAGCCCCAAAATATATGAAACAAAATGTGATAGAATGGTATTTAGAAACTCTTCTCATATCACTAGCTGACCACCAAGTCAAGGGAACACAGATATCAGTGGCCATATAAGACAAAGAATACAGACTTTACAAAATTATTTTAGAAAAGTCACTAAACAATAACAATAACAACAACAAAAAAAAGTAAAATTCTTTGGGAATAGAGATAATCTAATCTCTAGGACAGCCATATTTTACTTTTCAAAATTTCCAGGTTTCAACAAAAAATATGAGGAATACAAAGAAACAAGAAAGCAAGTCCGAGAAAAAGGGAAATATAAAATAGAAACTGTCCCAGAGAAAGACCAGACATGTGATTTAATAGAAAGACTTAAAACCAACTACTTTATCTATGTTCAAACAACTAAAGGAAAACAGAACAATACTTCACCTAATAGAAAATGTCCATAAAGAGATAGAAATTATAACAACAAACAAATAGAAGTTCTGAGGTTGAAGAGCACAATAGTTGAAATTTAAAAATTACTGGAGGGGTTCAACAGCAGGTTTGATAAAGAAGGATATTATGAAGGATAAATAAGTTCCAGATAACGAATGTATAGAAGGGTGACTACAGCTAATAAGATGTATCATGTACTTGAAATTTGCTACAAGAATAGATTTTAAATATTCTCACCACATACAAAAAAGGTAACTATGGGAGGTGGTGGATACGTTAATTGGTTTAATAATAGTAACCATTTCACAACAGTTTCATTTCACAATACATGTACATTTCACAATGATACATTTTATAAATATTTATCAAATTATGTTGTACACCTTAAATATATATGATTTTATTTGCCAATTATTCCTCAAAAAGTTGGGGAAATATATGTCAAAAATATTTAGAAATAAACTATTCGCCATTTTTTAAAAAGAGGATGCAGAATGGAGTTAAGAAAAAAAACATAGAATATATATAAAAAACAAGTAACAAAATGATCAAAATCAATCCTCTTTTACCAATAATAACATTATATTGTAACAGATTAAACTCTCCAATTAAAATGCAGAGATGAGCAGAATGTATTTTTTAAATGATTTAACACACTGTCTTTTAAGAGGCTCATTTTAAATCCAAACACACAAATAGATTGAATGGTTTAAAATGTAATTACTGCAAACAGCCACCAAAAAGAACTAAAGTAGCTATGCTAATAACAGAGCAAATAAGTTTTAAAACAAAATTTTAAAATGAGACAAAAATAGATCACATGTAATGATAAAAGGTAAATTTATCAAAAAGATAGAACAATTATAACATATATTAACCCAAAAAGAGTGTCACTACATATATAAGAGAAAGTGGGTAGAAACGACGAGAAAAATAGATAATTAAATAAGAAAAGTTTAAAAACGTGAAACCCACTTCCAATAATAAAATAACTGGATAGAATATTAGCAAAAAAAATAAAAGGCTTCACAATAACATAAGCCAAATATTCTGTGTGTGTATGTGTGTGTGGTGGGGGGTAGACAGATAGACAGATATATAGATTAATAAATGACAGAAGATAGATAGATAAATAGGTAGATGGATAGATAGATAGATAGATGTGAAAACTATGCAAAACAACAGCAGAATGAAGATTCTCTCTCACAGGCACATGGAACATGCTCCAGAGCATACCACATGTTATGCCATCACTAACTCAATCTTTTTTTTTTTATTTTTTATTTATTTATTTTTTTTTTATTGAGACAGAGTCTTACTCTGTTGCTCAGGCTGGTGTGCAGTGTCGCAATATCGACCCACTGCAACCTCCACCTCCTGGGTTCAAGTGATTCTCCTACCTCAGTCTCCCGAGTAGCTTGGACTGCAGGGAGTGCCACCATGCCCAGCTAATTTTTGTATTTTTAGTAGAGACGAGGTTTCACAATGTTGGCCAGGATGGGCTCGATCTCCTGAGCTCATGATCCACCCACTTCAGCCTTCCAAAGTGCTGGGATTAGAGGGTGAGCCACAGCGCCCATCCAAGAACTCTATCTTTTACCCTAAGCAATTAGAAAGAGACTGAACTGATATAAAGGAGCAAATTATGTGATCTTCTTTAAAAAGTAGGATGCAGTAAAGTTGAACGTGAAGTGCAAAAGGCCAGAAATGGAAAAGATTTTGCTATGTTTAAGGAGCAAGAATGAAGCCAGTATGCCTCGAGCAGGATGACTACAAAGAAGATTATTAGGAGATGGAGTTGCAGAAGTAGGCTAAGGACAAATTATGGGGGTCTTATCACCGACACAAAAATTTTAAACTTTAATATAAGTGTAATAGGGGTCGTGACATAATCTATTGATAAAAATGACATTAGATATGGAATTCACACTATAAAAACCCTTAAAAATATTTTATGTTCAAGTTTTTAAAGACACTTTTCTAACATTAAATTACATAAGCAGCCAGCGTGAAAATAACATATACATTCATTACAAAGCAGTCACACCTTTATCCTTTCATTCATTCATTGATAATGTGTTCATAAAACAAAATTTATTGAGTCTCCATTAGATACTAAAGTCTGTGCTCAACAGCCTGATTTCAAAGAAAACAGAAATGATCCTTCAAGAAATGTACATAATATGGGAGAGAAAATATACTCCATATGTAATTTAAATATAGCATGTGTTACAACAGGGAAATAGTGGATGATACAGGAAAACAAAACATGATGATTCTCATGAACCAATAATAATTCAACTGAAAATTAAGGAAATATTTTGTCTTGCCACATAAGTGTTTGAAAAAAAATTTCTTGAAGATGTTATTACTACAGGATGCTGAATTTCTCAAACGCTTTTTTCTACATCAATTAATATGATCTTATGGTTTTCGCCTTGCATTTTCCTAATGTTGTGTATGACACTGATTGATGTGTGTAGATTGAAACATCCTTGAATCATATGGATAAATCCTACTTCGTTATGATTACGATCTTTTAATATGCTGTTGAATTCAGTTTGCTAATATTTTGTGAAGAATTATTGCAGTTATGATTATCAGGGATATTGATCTGTGGTTTTCTTTTCTTACGGTGTCTCTGTATGACTTTGGTATCAGGGTGATGCTGGCCGCATAAAAAGAGTTCAGAGGTGTTCCTGCTTATATTGTTTTGAAGAGTATATTTTGCATTGGTATTCGTTCTTTCAATCTTTGGGAGAATTTGCCTGTGAAGCCGTCTGGTCTTGGACTTCTCTTTGTTAGAAGAGTTTTGATTACTGATCCCTTCTTTTCAGTTTCTTTAGTTTTTTCAGGCTTTCTACTTTTGGGGATATATCCACAGGAACTAAAATCAGGATTTCAAAGACACATCTGCACCCCCATATGCATTGAATCATTATTTACAACATTCAAGATATGGAAGCAATTAAATGTCCATTGATAGACAAATATGTAAAGAAAATGTGGTATGTACATACAATGGAATATTACTCATCTTTTAAAAAGAAGTAAATCCTGCAATATGTGACTGCATGAATAACCCTGAAGGACATTATACTAAGAGAAATAAGCTACATACAAAAGGACACATACTACATGACACTATTAATACTTATTTGACAAATTTAAAACAGAAAAACTCATAGAAGCAGAAAGAGGAATAGTGGTTGTCAGGGCCTGGGGGAGAGGAGAAAATAAAGAAACATTAGTTAGGGGGTAAAAAGTTTTAGTTTCATGAGATGAATAAGTCCTAGTGATCACATACATGGTATAGTGCCTATAGTTAACAATATTATACTGTATATATGTTTGCTAAGAGAGTGGATATTATATTGTATTCTTATTACAAACAAGAATAAGAAGTCAAAATATTGAGACCCCATGTCTATAAAAAAATTAGCTAGGCATAATGGCACATACCTGTAGTTATAGCTACTCAGGAGGCTGAGATGGGAGGATAGTTTTAGCTCAGTAATTGGAGGCTGGTGTGAATTATAATCATGCCAATGCACTCCAGTCTGGGCAACCAAGCAAGTTCCTGACTTAAAAAAATGCAGGAAGAATAGAGGGAAGAAGGAAGAAGAAGGAAAAAGAAAGAAGGGATTAGGGAGAAGGAAGAAAAAAGAGAAGAAGAAAAGGAAGGAAAAATAAAAAAGGAAAGGAGGGAGGGAAGGAAGGAAGGAGAGAAAGAGAGATAGAAGGAGAAAGAAGGTAGGAAAAAGAAGGAAATGAGGAAGGAAGGAATGAAGAAAGGAAGGAAGGAGAGAAAAACAGAGATGGAGGGAGAAGGAAGGAAAAAAGAAGGAAAGAAGGAAAGAAGGAAGGGAGGGAGGGAGGGAGGAATAGGAGTGAGGGGGCGGTAAAAATCTTGGAGGTGATGAATAGGTTTAGGGTAAACATTGCGTTGATGGTTTCACGGATGTATACTTATCTCCAAAAATATTGATGTGAAAGAATATTAACTGGAAGCCTCATGGAAAAGAAGTTTCAAATCTTTTGGGAGAAGTTGAAGATATAGGAGTAGGAGTTTAAGTCTCTGAAAGAATGGAAGAAAATTAAATTTAAAGAGTAAGTAGAAGTTTTGGCTAAAGGTGGAAGGAAGGGTTTCCTTCTGTTATTTATTTTTGTTTTTTGTTTGTTCATTTTTAGAATGCACATGAGTAGATAAGGGTACGTTAAACCAACTTCTTCGTTCTTCTCCAAAAGTATGAGGCTTTCAAGCAAGATATGGCTTAACTTTCAGTTTCTAGCATAAATGTTTCTTGAATCTCACCCATTTTTATTTTCCTTCAAGGCTCAGTTGAATTATTTCTCCTCATCCACACAATCAAAAGCTCCATTTGTATACTTCACGCCATCATTTCTCAGTCTTACTTCTTTATTTTCCCCTTTATTTCCAACACTATCACTTCCATGGCCTCCTTAGTTTAGTATTTTAAAGTACTATTGACTGAGGAGGCCCAACTGCTGAAACCCTTGCTCTACCATATTAAAAGAGTAACCTGGGGAAAATTATCTTTCCTTCTATGCCTCAATTTTTTCATCTGCAAAATAGAGACAACAGAATCCATTCAATTAAAGTGTTTAGAAAAATATTTATTACATAATAAAATCAATAAATATTTTTCACTAGAACTTATTTTTGTCTTCAAATTTCTTGAAGTTACCCTAAATTTGCTCAATATGTTTCATTCAAAAGTCAAATTCTAGTCACCAGTGAAATTAACTTTCTCTTTTTTTTCAGCCTTCCTACCTGTGTGTTCTTCAGCAATGTTTGCACTTTTTCAACTCACATTCTGATGAAATTCTCTGCCATCTGACTTACCCTCACCATCTTATTTAAACTACGTTCACTAAAGATATCAATTAATGCTTAATTTATGTTTTCATTTTTCATAGATCTCTGTGGCTTTTGACAATGTGGCCACTCTCTTCTCACTTAAATTGCTAACTCTGTTAGATTCTAGCATAACACACTTTTAGTTCTCCCTACCTATCTCATGCTATTTGTGCATCTTTGAAAGATACTCTTCCTTTGTCCATCACATAAACTGCAGTGATCCTTACAACCCATCTTATCTGATTATGCATCATCTAAAATCACATATATCCCTGACATTAACTTTTAACTCATTATTATATATTTCACTCCAGACCTCTCCCCTGAGCTTCAAACATGAGAATAACAGTAGAAACTACTTTCTCACATTCTCATTCAAAGAATCATTTACTTTTGCCAATTTCTGAATCTTCAATATTTAAAAATGAAATTCATTCTTTTCTTTTCTATTAACATTGCTCTAAAACATGCGTCCATCATCTGGCCTAGACATTTTCATACTTTTAAATGTCTCATTTCTTAAACCGCACAACTGAATTTCATTCCCTCTCAGATAGCAAAGTATGAAATTGAATCTGATTAAGTCACTTTCCTGTTGAAGATGTTGCTGTTGCTACAGCAAAAAACAAAAAAGACAATCAAAGGTTTTAATTACATGTCCCCTACCAGTCTCTTAGGCCGAATTTCCACTGTCTTTTATGCTGAATTACAAAGTTATTGAATTCTCATGTTCATGTTGTATTTAGAGTTTGTGGTTTTACTCATGCTGTTGTCAATACCTAAAATGTTCCCCTACTCTTCTTTTAAAAATTAATTGTTTGATTGTATTTTGAGGTGCAACTCAGGTATCACTTGCTTGAGGTTGCTCTCTAGAGCTAATCTTCTTTACAGGCCAATCAAGGAGCTCCATTGCAAAGCACCCATTCTTTCTAAAAACAGTGCTATGAAGCACTTGCCATATTGGTTTATAACTGCATGTTACATTAATATCCCAGGATCTCCACAGAAGCAATTATTATAACCTATTCAATTTTGTATTTATAGAATTTACTATAGTGTGTGGTGTATGTTAGGGCTTGGCAAATACTGACTAATAATATGATATAATGCTCTCATCTATCTGTTTAGAAATAATAAATCTTGTTAAATATAAAACAAAGTTTCACAAATTTATACATTTTTTATAAATTTGTAAATCTCTGGGATAAGCCCAACATTTTCATGACATATTATCTTTATAGGCTGTTGCTAGATTGATTGCTAAATTTTTTAAATTTTGTGTTTGTATTCTTTGAGGGGTATTAGCGTGTAATTTGTTGTTACTGTTTTTGTAATACCTTTGCTAGAATTTATTAGAACTGCCCTTAAAACCTTTGTAATGTCTGAACAAGTATGCAATTTTCTTTCTTTCTGTGCATTAATATTTTTACATACACATCTATGCATGCATGGACTCTTTGAACATATTTATCATGTTTGTGTATATACAATTTTATGTGTTGTGTATGGTTCTATGTATTTATGCAAATGCTTACTTGTAAGTACATGTCTGCTTAATGTATATACTAGTTATTTAAGTATATCCAATTTATCTCTGTTCCATTTCCATTGTGGAATTACGCATTACAGTGTGTGCTTGTATGTTTACATGTGAGTGTGTTTATCTTTGTGACTGTGTGCATGCATTATGCGTGCTTGTTGTATGTATTTACTTTTGTGTGTTTTAAACATAAGCTGAGGGGCACCACCTATCTCCTGAAGTGAAAATTAATTATCTGCTTCAGAGGAAAAAATAATAATAATGCAAGATGTAAAACAGTCCTTTCTGAGTATAAATTACATGCTCCCCTTGCTCACTCATGTTTACATCTTTTATTTTTCACTGCTTTATATAACCTGATGCTGTCAGTACTGTTTGAAGAATTCTTACTACAGGTCCCTTGCAGCAGCCTATAAAAAATTTATGCCCATGTCTTACAAAGGCCAAATTTTGGCAAAGATTTTGCTAGGCAGGAGATGGCAGCTGTGTCCTGATGTGCACCTGTTTCAGGATACTATCTAAATACAGGGGAAGAGTTTTCCAAGCACGTCGATTTTAATTCTCCAGTAGACCCTACTTTTCCAGCCAAGAAACATGCATGTTATTTTATTCAGTAAGGCAAGCACTTTCTCACCCTTAAATTTCGATTTCCTTTTTTTTTTTTTTTTTAATTATACCTTAAGTTCTAGGGTACATGTGCACAACGTGCAGGTTTGCTACATATGTGTACATGTGCCATGTTGGTGTGCTGCACCCATTAACTCTTCATTTACATTAGGTATATCTCCAAATGCTATCCCTCCCCCCACACTGCCCCCACAATACGACCCAGTGTGTGACGTTCCCCTTCCTGTGTCCAAGTGATCTCATTGTTCAGTGCCCACTTATGAGTGAGAATATGCGGTCTTTAGTTTTCTGTTCTTGCAATAGTTTGCGGAGAATGATGGTTTCCAGTTGCATCCATGTCCCTACAAAGGACACAAACTCATCCTTTTTTATGGCTGCATACTATTCCATGGTGTATATGTGCCACATTTTCTTAATCCAGTCTGTCACTGATGGACATTTGGCTTGATTCCAAGTCTTTGCTATTATGAATAGTGCCGCAATAAACATACGTGTGCATGTATCTTTATAGCAGCATGACTTATAATCCTTGGGGTATATCCCCAGTAATGGGATGGCTGAGTCAAATGGTATTTCTAGCTCCAGATCCTTGAGGAATTGCCACAGTTTTCCACAATGCTTGAACTAGTTTGCAGTCCCACCAACAGTGTAAAAGTGTTCCTATTTCTCCACATCCTCTCCAGCAACGGTTGTTTCCTGATTTTTTAATGATTGCCATTCTAACTGGTGTGAGATGGTATCTCATTGTGGTTTTGATTTGCATTTCTCTGATGGTGAGTGATGATGAGCATTTTCTCATGTGTCTGTTGGCTGTATGAATGTCTTCTTTTGAGAAGTATCTGTTTATATCCTTTGCCCACTTTTTGATGGGGTTGTTTGATTTTCTCTTGTAAATATGATTGAGTTCTTTATAGGTTCTGGATATTAGCCCTTTGTCAGAAGAGGAGATTGCAAAAATTTTCTCCCATTCTGTAGGTTGCCTGTTCACTCTGATGATAGTTTCTTTTGCTGTGCAGAAGCTCTTTAGTTTAATTAGATTCCATTTGTCAATTTTGGCTTTTGTTGCCATTGCTTTTGGCGTTTTAGACATGAAGTCCTTGCCCATGCCTATGTCCTGAATGGTATTACCTAGGTTTTCTTCTAGGATTTTTATGGATTTAGGTCTAACATTTCAGTCTCTAATACATCTTGAATTAATTTTCATATAAGGAGTAAGGAAAGGATCTAGTTTCCGCTTTCTACTTATGAGTAGCCAATTTTCCCAGCATCTTTTATTAAAAGGTAATCCTTTCCCCATTTCTTGTTTTTCTCAGGTTTGTCAAAGATCAGATGGCTGTAGATGTGTGGTATTATTTCTGACGGTTCTTTTCTGTTCCATTGGTCTATATCTCTGTTTTGGTACCAGTACCATGCTGTTTTGGTTACTGTAGCCTTGTAGTATAGTTTGAAGTCAGGTAGCATGATGCCTCCAGCTTTGTTCTTTGGGCTTAGGATTGTCTTGGCAATGCGGGGTCTTTTTTGGTTCCATATGAATTTTAAAGCAGTTTTTTCCAATTCTGTGAGGAAAGTCATTGGTAGCTTAATGGGGATGGCATTGAGTCTATAAATTACCTTGGGCAGTATGGCCATTTTCACAATATTGATTCTTACTATCCATGAGTATGGTATGTTCTTCCATTTGTTTGTGTCCTCTTTTATTTCTCTGAGCATTGGTTTGTAGTTGTCCTTGAAGAGGTCCTTTATATCTCTCATAAGTTGGATTCCTAGGTATTTTATTCTCTTTGAAGCTATTGTGAATGGAAGTTCATTCATGATTTGGCTGTCTGTTTGTCTGTTACTGGTGTATAAGAATGCTTGTGATTTTTGCACATTGATTTTGTATCCTGAGACTTTGCTGAAGTTGCTTATCAGCTTAAGTAGATTTTGAGCTGAGACAATGGGGTTTTCTAAATATAGAATCATGTCATCTGCAAACAGGGACAATCTGACTTCTTCTTTTCCTAACTGAATACCCTTGATTTCTTTCTCTTGCCTGATTGCCCTGGCCAGAACTTCCAACACTATGTTGAATAGGAGTGGTGAGAGAGGTCATCCCTGTCTTGTGCCAGTTTTCAAAGGCAATGCTTTCAGTTTTTGCCCATTCAGTATGATATTGACCGTGGGTTTGTCATAAATAGCTCTTATTGTTTTGAGATACGTTCCATCAACACTGAATTTATTGAGCGTTTTTAGCATGAAGGGCTGTTGAATTTTGTCAAAGGCCTTTTCTGCATCTATTGAAATTATCATGTGGTTTTTGTCTTTGATTCTGTTTATATGCTGGATTACGTTTATTGATTTGCATATGTTGAACCAGTCTTGCATCCCAGGGATGAAGCCCACATGATCATGGTGGATAAGCTTTTTGATGTGCTGCTGGATTTGATTTGCCAGTATTTTATTGAAGATTTTTGCATTGATGTTCATCAGGGATATTGGTCTAAAATTCTCTTTTTTTGTTGTATCTTTGTCAGGCTTTGGTATCAGGATGATGTTGGCCTCGTAAAGTGAGTTAGGGAGGATTTCCTCTTTCTCTATTGATTGGAATAGTTTCAGAAGGAATGGTACCAACTCCTCCTTGTACCTCTGGTAGAATTCGGCCATGAATCCATCTAGTCCTGGACTTTTTTTGGTTGGTAGGCTATTAATTATTGCCTCAATTTCAGAGCCTGATATTGGTCTATTCAGGAATTCAATTTTAGTCTTGGGAGAGTGTAAGTGTCCAGGAAATTATCCATTTCTTCTAGGTTTTCTAGTTTATTTGAGTAGAGGTGTTTATAGTATTCTCTGATGGTAGTTTGTATTTCTGTGGGGTCGGTGGTGATATCCCCTTTATCATTTTTTTATTGCATCTATTTGATTCTTCTCTCTTTTCTTCTTTATTAGTCTTGCTAGCGGTCTATCAATTTTGTTGATCTTTTCAAAAAACCAACTCCTGGATTTATTGATTTTTTGGAGGGTTTTTTGTGTCTCTATCTCCTTCAGTTCTGCTCTGATCTTAGTTATTTCTTGCCTTCTGCTAGCTTTTGAATGTGTTTGCTCTTGCTTCTCTAGTTCTTTTAATTGTGATGTTAGGGTGTTGATTCTAGATCTTTCCTGTTTTCTCTTTTGGGATTTAGTGCTATAAATTTCCCTCTACACACAGCTTTAAATGCATCCTAGAGATTCTAGTATGTTGTATCTTTGTTCTCATTGGTTTCAAAGAACATCTTTATTTATGACTTCATTTTGTTATGTACCCAGTAGTCATTCAGGAGCAGGTTGTTCAGTTTCCATGTAGTTGAGTGGTTTTGAGTGAGTTTCTTAGTCCTGAGTTCTAGTTTGATTGCACTGTGGTCTGAGAGACAGATTGTTATAATTTATGTTCTTTTACATTTGCTGAGGGGTGCTTTACTTCCAATTATGTGGTCTATTTTGGAATAAGTGTGATGTGGTGCTGAGAAGAATGTATATTCTGTTGATTTGGAGTGGAGAGTTCTGTAGATGTCTATTAGGTCTGCTTGGTGCAGAGTTGAGTTCAAATCCTGGATATCCTTGTTAACTTTCTGTGTCGTTGATCTGTCTAATGTTGACAGTGGGGTGTTAAAGTCTCCCATTATTATTGTATGGGAGTCTAAGTCTCTTTGTAAGTCTCTAAGGACTTGCTTTATGAATCTGGGTGCTCCTGTATTGGGTGCATATATATTTAGGATAGTTAGCTCTTCCTGATGAATTGATCCCTTTACCATTATGTAATGGCCTTCTTTGTCTCTTTTGATCTTTGATGGTTTAAAGTCTGCTTTATCAGAGATTAGGATTTCAATCCCTGCTTTTTTTTGTTTTCCATTTGCTTGGTAGATCTTCCTCCATCCCTTTATTTTGAACCTATTTGTGTCTCTGCATGTAAGATGGGTCTCCTGAATACAGCAAACTGACAGGTCTTGACTCTTTATCCAATTTGCCAGTCTGTGTCTTTTAATTGGACCATTTAGTCCATTTACATTTAAGGTTAATATTGTTATGTGTGAACTTGATCCTCTCATTATGATATTAGTTGGTTATTTTGCTCACTAGTTGATGCAGTTTCTTCCTAGCACCGATGGACTTCACATTTTGAATGTTTTTGCAATGGCTGGTACCTGTTGTTCGTTTCCAAGTTTAGTGCTTCCTTCAGGATCTCTTGTATGGCAGGCCTGGTAGTGACAAAATCTCTAAGCATTTGCTTGTCTGTAAAGGATTTTATTCCTCCTTCACTTATGAAACTTAGTTTGGCTGGATATGAAATTCTCGATTGAAAATTCTTTTCTTTAAGAATGCTGAATATTGGCCCCCACTCTCTTCTGGCTTGGAGAGTTTCTGCCGAGAGATCTGCTGTTAGTCTGATGGGCTTCCCTTTGTGTGTTACCCGACCTTTCTCTCTGGCTGCCCTTAACATTTTTTCCTTCATTTCAACTTTGGTGAATCTGACAATTATGTGTCTTGGAGTTGCTCTTCTCGAGGAGTATCTTTGTGGCATTCTCTGTATTTCCTGAATTTGAATGTTGGCCTGCCTTACTAGGTTGGAGAAATTCTCCTGGATGATATCCTGCAGAGTGTTTTCCAACTTGGTTCCATTTTCCCCGTCACTTTCAGGCACACCAATCAGACGTAGATTTGGTCTTTTCACATAATCCCATATTTCTTGGAGGCTTTGTTCATTTCTTTTTACTCTTTTTTCTCTACACTTCTCTTCTCACTTCATTTCATTCATTTGATCTTCAATCGTTGATACTCTTTCTTTCAGTTGATCAAGTGGGTTACTAAAGCTTTTGCATTTGTCACGTAATTCTCGTGTTATAGTTTTCATCTCTATCAGTTCTTTTAAGGTCTTCTCTGCATTGATTATTCTAGTTATCCATTCATCCATTCTTTTTTCAAGGTTTTTAGTTTCTTTGCGCTGGTTACGTAGTTCCTCCTTTAGCTCTGAGAGGTTTGATCGACTAAAGCCTTCTTCTCTCAACTCGTCAAAGTCATTATCTGTCCAGCTTTGTTCCATTGCTGGTGATGAGCTGCATTCCTTTGGAGGGGGAGATGTGCTCTGACTTTTTGAATTTCCAGCTTTTCTGCACTGCTTTTTACCCATATTTGTGGTTTTCTCTGCTTTTGGTCTTTGATGACGACGTACTAATGGGGTTTTCTTGTGGCTGTCCTTTCTGTTTGTTAGTTTTCCTTCTAACAGTCAGGACTCTCAGCTGTAGGTCTGTTAGAATTTGCTTGAGGTTCACTCCAGACCCTGTTTGCCTGGGTATCAGCAGCGGAGGCTGCAGAAGATAGAATATTGCTGAACAGCGATTGTTGCTGTCTGATTCTTGCTCTGGAGGCTTCGTCTCAGGGGTGTACCCTGCCGTATGAGGTGGGAGGTGTCGGTCTGCACCTAGTGGGGGATGTCTCCCAGTTAGGCTACTCAGGGGTCAGGGACCCACTTCAGCAGGCAGTCTGCCTGTTCTCAAACCTCAACCTCTCTGCTGGGAGATCCACAGCTCTCTTCAACGTTGTCAGACAGGGGCATTTCCTCTGCCGAGATTTCTGCTGCTTTTTGTTTAGCTATGCCCTGTCCCCAGAGGAGGAGTCTACAGAGGCAGGCCAGCCTCCTTGAGCTGTGGTGGCCTCCACCCAATTCCAGCTTCCTGGTGGCTTTGTTTACCTACTTAAGCCTCAGCAGTGGCAGGCGCCCCTCCCCCAGCCTTGCTGCCACCTTGATGTTAGATCTCTGACTGCTGTGCTAGCAATGAGGGAGGCTCCATGGGCATGGGACCCTCTGGGCCAGGTGTGGGATATAATCTCCTGGTGTGCAGTTTGCTAAGACCCTTGGTAAAGCGCAGTATTAGGGTGGGAGTTACCCGAATTTCCAGGTGTTGTGTGTCACAATTTCCTTTGGTTAGGAAAAGGAATTCCCTTCCCCTTTGCGCTTCCTGGGTGAGGCGTTGCCTTGCCCTGCTTCAGCTCTTGCTGGTCGGGCTGTACCCGTGGACCAGTGCCAACTGTCCGACATGCCCCAGTAAGATGAACCTAGTATCTCAATTGAAAATGCAGAAATCACCCGTCTTCTGTGTCACTCACCCTGGGAGCTGGAGGTTGGAGCTGTTCCTATTCAGCCATCTTGGGCGCGCCCCCCCAGATCCATTTCTTAATTTATACAATGATCTTTACAATTTTAAAAACAATTTCACACATCTCATTTGACTTTGTGTGACCTTGGTCAAGTTATTTTATTTTTCTGACTTTCAGTTTCTTTTCCATTTTTGCAGAAATATAATAACAATCACAGCTATGAAAACCGAACACGGATGCTATGAGGATGGAAAGAAGCAGATATGTTCAAGAGCTTGTAAACCGTACGATAAATATAAATTTGAAAATTATCACTTTTTTTTTTTGTATTTTTTAATTTTATTTTTTGTGAGACAGAGTCTTACTGTCACCCAGGCTGGGGTGCAGTGGTGTGATCTTGGCTCACTGCAACTTCCGCCTCCCAGGTTCAAGTGATTCTCCTGCCTCACTCTCTTGAGTAGCTGGGACTACAGGCTTGTGCCACCATACACAGCTAATTTTTTGTATTTTTTTTTTAGTAGAGAAAGGGTTTCACCATGTTAGCCAGGATGTTCTGGATCTCTTGACCTTGTGATCTGCCTGCCACGGCCTCCCAAAGTGGTGGGATCACAGGCATGAGCCACCGTGCCCAGCCACTTATTCTTATTATTGTCATTATTATTATTTCTCCCAGCATGACTACATAAAGGAAAAGACATTACAATATACTTAGTTCATAGACTCAAAAACCAGTTTTATATTCTCTGCTGCTATATTTGGAAACAGAACAATAAGCTAGTTTTCCCTAGATAAGTAATGAGCAATCATGAGATAACATATTATTTTCCTTTTTTATTCATAATAGTGAATTGAATTAAAAATCACTGTTAGCAAGTGGGTGGGTAGTTGGCATTCTAATAAAACGTTGACACTGTTTATACACTCTATTTTGCAAATTATTTGACTACGTTTATCAAAATTTAGATTCTACCTAATCTTTGACCCATCTATTTCATTCTTGGTATCTAAGGGAAAAATCAAACGTAAAACACACATACACATATACGCACACACACACAGACATATACGTATTTTGATATGGATTACCATTAAGATATATGTATGTAAATAGAGGTGCATGCATTTGTAAATATACATATTTGATAATATGTATGAGATATGCATATATGTTAAAATGTTAATAGCTAATCATTGTAAACAAACTTAATTTCTATCTGTAAGTGAAGGTTGAATAAACCATGCTATATGCCTACCACAGGTTTCTATGAGCCGAAAGAAGAATAAATTAAATCTACTACTGAAATGTAAAAATAACTATGATATTGTTCTAAGTTAACAAAGCAAGTTACAGAAAAATATACTTGGCATAAATTCATTAATTACATTAATTAAAATTATATTTATAATATATTGATGTAGAGACAAAGGTGGTCTTTACTTCTACATAATTTTGCATTGTTTTATTTTTTGACTAGGTATCATTTTTGTAATTAAACAAAAGCCTGTCTATATAACGAGGAAAGCATGAACTAAAAGCATTTACATTTTTACGAGATAAAAAGTAAGTATATTAAGACTCTTTAGAGACCATTCTAATGCACCGCTAACTAAAAGCAATTGTGTGATCCAGTGGTTGGAAATGAATATCTAATAACTGTATTCTAATTCTGGCTTATTCAATGATGCTCTGTGGAATTCTCTGGAGGCAACAGTTTCACTGTTGTCTTTCCTTTAGAGCCTATTATGATATTATAACAGCTATAATTTTCTTACTTCTCTGGATTTTTGATTCTAAATTAAAACCATTTTCTTGATTGGAAGCAGTGCAGTGTAAAATGAAGGCAACTACGGGAAGAATTCTCTTAGGGAACGCAGGGGGTTCGTTACACTGAATGTTCAGGCTGTAACATCTTCATTCAGAAGAAACTGTATTAAGTTTTATATTCCTGTAGCCTTAAAATTCTACAAATAAAAATATTATCCCTACTAGGCAAAACAATGAGCTAGGCTTTGTACTTTGTCATGTATCCTTTTCTTTGTGTGTGTGAGCTTTAACCAGAACTAGCTAGATGATTTCAGTGCTAGATCCCTGAATCCTGGTTCCTCACGTGATCCAAGATATATCTTGGGGTACTCTGTCCTTGCTCTCAGGAGTAGGCATCTCCACAGAATTTAGGTGGATTTATAAAATATAAATTAAATGGTGATTTGGGGAAGTGGAAACGTGTAGAAGTAGTAGTCAGAAATCATAAATTTTCAATTTTGTCTTTTCAGTGACTGTGTTAACTCTATTAAGTCACATACTCCCTGAAACATAATCTTGTTTTCTGAAATAGTATCTATAAAATGCTTAATATAGAGAATGCCGCGTAACAACCACTCAATAAAGACCAGCTACTATTACCATAATAAAATCAACACACTAGATGAAATAAACAACAAACATCATCTTCTCCATTCTCCCTTTTCCTACAGAATAAATTCTAAACATTTTAGGACCATTTATACTGATTTTCAGCAAATGATGCAAGAGTATTTTTTTTTCATATATCACTGGCCATATAGACTTTATATTTGTCTTCTAGTCATTCATTCTTGGAATATTCCCTGGTGCCCTCTGAGATGAAGGCCATTTTTGAAACACATCTGGCTGTTTGTTTTCCATTTGTAACCATTTTGTTTAAATGTCATCATCTTGGGGGAAGGGAGGGGGTTATTTTGTCCCGCAATTCTATACAGCAGTTAAAACAAACAGCTTCTACCCTGTGTTCCCACAACATCACATACCCTAGTTGATCATCAGTGTATTGCTACATATTAGCTTTTCTCACCAGCTTAAGGCATCAAGAATTATCTTTTGCAACATTTAGCAAAGATTGATAATTAATGAAGAACAGCTCTAAAAATTGATTAACTAAATTAATACTTATATCTTAAGCTTACTCAGAAGGCAAACTTGATACCTACATTTAAAAGCCCACAAATGGTGTAAATATGTTGTCTATTCACATTAGTGATTATTGAGAGGAAAAATTTTCCGTGATATTTTCTAACATAACAGTGTTTATAAATACAACTAATATCCTAAGATCCTGTATATCCTCTTTCAAAATAATATAGCATTCATTAAACTTGTAGAAAACAGCGCATTCTTAAAATGAACACTTAGAAGTTCTTCATTAGAAGCCAGAAAAGACAAAGACCCAAAGATAAATAAGAAAACCTCTCTATAACACATCTACAGAGTAAAGTTGAATATCTAGAAACACAATCCTCAAAATTGAATGAAGCTGAGATTCCACCTTCGAGCTCAACATTTCTTTCAAAAATTAAAACAACTAAAATTAAACTTTAAAAAATGGAAAATGGCCAAATTATAAGATGATTTTAGGTCATAAATAAAATTCCAGAAAAATCCACAATCACATTTTGATTTTTTAAAGAAATTAGATAAATTTATGGGGATTTATAATCAGAAGGCTTTTTTTTTTTTTGTACAATCTTACCTTCAATTACTCAATTAAAAATAGGAGTGTCAATAGAGTAAAAATTTTATTTACCTCATTTATCTTTCTGTAATAATTTATAAAAGTCTCATTTTATTAGAACTGATGAACAGGACAGAACACTTTTATTTAATATTTTAAATTCAGTTTTCCTACCAAGCATGGTATAGTCAATTGCCTAGCATCATAAAATATAATAATATCTATCTCTCCAATTTGCGATTAAATAATACACAACACTTAGTTCTTTGGTTGTGTAAAATATCATATTTTAAATCATACTGAAATTTGAATTTTTTCTGTAAAAAATCTTAAGTATATTTATGCATTAAAAGTAAATATCAACTTCTTTACAAATTAAACACATCGTGGAGAAAAATGTTAGTACTATATAGTATATTTCAAAGAACTGAAAAAAGATTATTTAATTAAATACATTTTGAGAAAAATCATTAATGTATAACATATATATTCATGCATTTACATATTTATTAAGTATTAATCATGTCTAGGAACAGTGCCAAGATTTTTACATAGTTATATAATTATTTTCATACTTTATAACTCTCAATTTTTTTGACTGTAGAGTTTAATAAAACTATTTACTTCAGATTCAATTTTCATAAAAATTTTTAACATTATCTCTGAAAAATTTCATGTTCCATACAAATGGATAAATTTCCGGATTTAGAATAAGGAGGAACTTAGAGAACTTCTATACCTGTTATAGACCCTCAAATTTGTTAATAAAAAACTGAAGTCCAGAGAGTTTAATTTGCTTGACTGTCAAGCATTTCGTTACTGATTTTATCATTTATTTACATAAAGGACTTCAATACAACCATAAAGCAACTAGTAGCGGAAGTAGTACTCCAACCATTGTGTCTGAACTCGCAGGCCAATGCTCTGTCCGACATTTTACATGATATTTTATTTATTTTAAAAATTCTTCATTTTGAGGTAATTTCAGACTCATAAAGGAGTTTAAAAAGTAATACAGCGTTCACCATATACCTTTCATTCAACTTCCTGTAATGTTACATCATACCCATATTAAATTAACAGAATTGAGGGAAAACATTAATATAACACTAGTGCTAAACTACAGACTTAAAAATATCAGAGTAGGCAAAAATACGCTAGTTGCCAGGGGTGGCGGGAGAGGAGAGTGGCGAGTGACAGCTTGGTAGGTATGGGGTGTCATGTTGGAATGATGAAAATGTTTTGGAAGTAGAGAGAGAGAATTGTTGCACAGCATTGTAAATGCACTCAACACCATTTGCGTGTACACTTTAAAATGGCTAATTGTATGTTGTGTGAATTTTACTTCAATTAAAAAAATGATGGAGGGGGCTGTTGCAATAGGCTTTTACAGTAGTTTAGATGAGAGGCATTGATAGCTTAGACTCCCCTGGGAGGAGTGAAAGTAAAGAAGTTTTTAAGAATTGAGGGCTGTTTAGGAAAGAAAATTGTGATGATTGGTGATGGCTTAGGTATGGTAGTACAGAAAAACATGAGTTTAAAAACATGGACCCCTTATCTACTAAAAATACAAAAAATTAGCCGGACATGGTGGTGGGCTCCTGTAGCCCCAGCTACTTGGTAGGCTGAGGTGGGAGAATGGCCTGAACCCGGGAGGCGGAGGTTGCAGTGAACCAAGATCGCGCCACTGCACTCCAGTCTGGGTAACAGAGCGAGACTCTGTCTCAAAAAAAAAAAAAAAAAAAGAGAAAGAAAAAGAAAAAGAAAAAGCATGGAGTGAGTGATTTCTTCTAAATAGATTTTGGTTGCTTTTATTGATATTAGCATCATCAATGGAAAATCAAGTTAATAGACAAATACTGTGAGTTTGGTTTGGACAGTCAGTTTTGAGGAGTTTTGATACATCTACGTGGAAGTAATGAATAGCTAGGTGAATACAGAGGTCTGGTGTTCAAGGGAGTCACTGGTATAGTTGGAGATATCTAGCAATATTCAATGAAGTTAGGGACACTGAGATCATTGATTAGTTTAGTAAAAGATGTTTTTTCTTTGTCTTCATGTGAAAGGAGCGGTAATTGGACTATATTCAGGAGTGAAAAAGAGTTGACAATTCAAACATTATAGTATGAATATTTCTTAGATTCACATGCTAATAGCTACCTTCTTCTGGACAATCTGCTACCACTTTGAACATATAGGAATACATGTATCAGAGGAAAAAAGAAGGTGGATTGTAGATTTGTTTACCTTGATATACTGTAAGTTACTGATATGGTTTAGATTTGTGTCCCCACCCAAATCTCGTCTCGAACTGTAATCCCCATGTGTCAAGGGAGGGGCCTGGTAGGAGGTGACTGAATCTTAGATGTAGACTTCCTCCTTGCTGTTCCTCCTTGCTGTTCTTGTGATGCTGAGTGTGTTCTCAGGAGATCTGGTTGTCTAAAAGTGTGACACTTCCTCTTTCACTCTCTCTTTCTCCTGCTCTGCCATGGGAAGATGTGCCTTGGCTCCCCTTTGCCTTCCACTATGATTGTAAGTTTCCCAAGGCCTCCCAATTATGCTTCCTGTTAAGCCTGCAGAACTATGAGTCAGTTAAATCTCTTTTCTTCAAAAATTACCCAGTCTCAGGTAGTTCTTTATAGCAGTGTGAATACAGATTAATACAGTTATTGAAGCACATATTATATTAATCTATGCATTTTTGCATTGCCTTCACTTGCTCTATGTTTGGGATATAATAGACACTCTGACTTTTGGATGGATAATAATAATACATAATCAGTTATGTCTGATTATTATACACAATTTGTATATGTCTGAAAATGTACTGAAAGTTCTTAGCCAGTCTTTTTCTCATGAGTATTTAAAACATCAAATGTCCCTCTCTGAATTAGGCAATATCAAAAATATTTCAGCTATAATTATAATTAATAATTCTATTATAATATTCTGTAGTGACAACTACTATATCTATAGGCATGTCTGAGTTGATAAATAAGTAAATATATGTAGAAAATATCTTTGTCCTTGTGATGACTTACTGTATGAAAGAAGTTTATACCAAATTCCAATTTTTGCATTTCCCTGAAACAGTCTGATTACTCATTTTTCAGAGGACAAATAACTGGCTAGAAATGAGAAGATGTAATATTGTTAATATTTTAGCTCTTTTGAAATTACTCTGCAGGTGCAATGTAATCTTAACCAAATCTCAAACTATAGTTTTGAAAATAGACAAACTATGTTTTTCTTTTGTTGTGTATTTTTAAATAGAAACATCTTTGCTGCTCTTTAGAATGATACACGATTGTTATAAAAGATTTGAATTATGTAGAGAGAGACAATGTTTCTCTATAATCTTATCTCTAATCATGATTCACAATGTAGTCTAGTAATTGGGATACCAAGCTATTTCTAAAATAAATTATATTTAACAGCCATAATAATTTATATGGCCCATGACCATGTGAGAACAGACAGGCACATCAATGAAAAGCATAGTAAATTCTTTAAAGGACATGGTACTATATTTTGAAATGTTTCTAAACGTCGTTTAAAATTGGTATTCAAGCAGTGAATAATTCAAAAATGATGCTGGAGCACCCACTGTTTAGCAGAAAAGTGACTGATTTTGCCAGATATGTATTTCATATTTAAGCTAAAATAAACAAAATGTAGTTTATTTTAAAATAAAAGTATAAAAGCAGTAAATGAAAATATAATGAATATTGCTGTTATAGTCTTGACTTACGAAAATTTTTTGTTGTTGTTTGTTTGTTTGAGACAAAGTTTTGCTCTTGTTGTCCAGGCTGAAGTGCAAAGGCATGATCTTGACTCAATGCAACCTCTGCCTCCTGGGTTCAAGTGATTCTCCTGCCTCAGCCTCCCAAGTTGCTGGGATTACAGAAGCCTGCCACCAAGCTCTGCTAATTTTCTGTATTTTTAGTAGAGATGGGTTTTTGCCATGTTGGCCAGGCTGGTCTCAAACTCCTGACCTTAGGTGACCCACTCACCTCAGCCTCCCAGAATGCTGGGATTATAGGTGTGAGTCACCGTGCCTGGCCACGAAAAGTTCTTTAAAGCATATCAGTAAAAGCAGAAACCATGAAGGAAATAGCTGATAGGCTTTATGGCTTCGTGTTTGTGATTTTTTAAAATAAGTAAATAAAACAGCCAAACTGAAAAATAATGAAAAATTAAGCAAAATATTGATACATATGTAAAATAAGAAAGTTTGTTATCCTTTACATATCAAAGTTACAAATCAATAATAAAATTCTTCTGGAGGATAACTTAAAAGTTTACCTTAAAAATCCATATCCCTAAGGTGTAAATACCTAATAATTCAGCTTATATACATTTTTTCTAAAGAAATTATCAGATAAGCAGAGGAAGATATTGTACAAGTATTTCCATCATAATGCTGTTAAAGTAGCAAGGCAAAATTGGAATCAGCATAAATGTCCAAATAGTAGATTATATGAATTCTATTATTACATAATCAAAAGAGACTGAGAAAATATAAAATCATAGTATAAATATACATTTATATATACAAAGACAGATATCATTTATATTAAGCAGTAGAATTCAAAATACGTCCCGTATGATCACATATGTGTGTGTTTACAGATATACAAAAATAAATGAAAATGTATAGACCAATACTGAATACTAAATATGTGCACATATTAATATAGATACACAAAAATAAATGAAAATGTATAGGTCAATACCAAGAACTAAAGGTGTACATATGTTTATAAGTGTCAGTGTGTGTGTGTACATATATAGATATACACACACATACACACACACATGTGTATATATATAAAGTAATAGCCCAATATCATAAATTAGAATGTTATTTATGCTTATTTCTGAATGATAAGTTTAGAAGTGGTATTTCTATTGCTCTTATATTTATAGAACACTTTTTAGTCTGTCTGTAAGTTAATTTTTAATTATTCATCATTGAACGTGTGATGTATATGCTTTTGTTTGTTAAATTTTACAGTTAGTTCCCTAAATCAACTTACACACTTCAGGGATAATGAGTTAGTATTTGTAAACTCCCAAGAAGAAGCCGACATTCTTGAGGCAGCTGCTACAAAAACTTAAGCTGTCTTTAACTGTGAACCACAATAGAGATGTAATATAAGAAATAATAATGACTTTTTTAGTAAAATAGATGCTTTCAAGAGAAGAAGTTATGTCTTATCATAAATGAATGTTAGAAAAATCTATGTCCTTTAGAAGATGAATTCATCTTGATATCATAATCAGAAAAATATTGGTTGAGAATAGAAAATTCCCAGGCATTTTCATTAATATACATACAAAGATTGTAAAAACAATATTGGGAAACTGAATTTTTAAATATGTGACCACAAATTATTTATATGAGGAAGGCAAGGAAGATTTAACACAAAGTAAAATATATTAAAAATCATGGGCTGGGCACGGAGGCTCACGCCTGTAATCCCAGCACTTTGGGAAGCCCAGGCGGGCAGATCACGAGATCAGGAGACTGAGACCACCCTGGCTAACACGGTGATATCCTGTCTCTACTAAAAATACAAACATTTAGCTGGGCGTGGTGGCGGGCACCTGTAGTCCCATCTACTTGGGAGGCTGAGGCAGGAGAATGGCGCGAACTCGGGAGGTGGAGCTTGCAGTGAGCTGAGATTGCACCACTGCAATACAGCCCAGGGGACAGAGCGAGACTCCGCCTCAAAAAAAAAAAAAAAAAAGTCATTCACTACATTAATAGGTTAAATGTCAAAAATTTAATAATATCAATATATGCATATATGTAAGTGTGTGAGTATACAGCAAAAACATTTTTCTAAATGTTTTTTAGAAAAAATCACTATATGTATATAGTGATGCTTAATTTTAGGTGTCAACTTGACTGAGTTAAGGGATAGCAAGATAGCTGGTAAACATTATTCTTGAGTACGTTCATGGGGGAGTTTCTGGGTCAGTGAATTGAATGAAGATCTGCCCTTACCAACGTGAGTGGGTTTCGTCCATCTTGTGCACAATATGAGAGAAAAAGCTGAGTATCTACGTGAGGTGGGAAATCAGACCACTATTACCTGGAGCCAGGACCTCAACGAACCGCACGGTCAGTAAACGTATGAGCTTAGAAATATCACTCTTACATGGGAAACAGGAATCTAATCCTCCTGTCGTTACAAAATGGCTATGTCTGGAAGAAAAAACTAAAAAGTTTCTGGTGGAAAAGTGTGACCAAAACTCAAACAGACTTCAGACTTCAATATGGTCCAAAAAGTGTAAGACTAGATCTATTTTTAAATGATCCTGGGTTACCAGTGTCCACAGACATCTTTATAACGCAAAATGAATAGTTTTCAGGAACAAGGCAACTTAAAGATGGCCATAAATTAATTAATTTAGACCTAAATATAAAAAAATCAGGAAACACATAAGCAAGAAGTAGTCATAAGCAAGATAATAGAGAAAAAAATAGTAATTTTAAATTCTATCAGATTTTTAAATTGCTGTATTCAAATGATGAGTAAAGAATTATAAGAAAAGATCAAGCGTATCAGCAAGGAACTAGATTCTATCAAAAATGACCAATTAGATTTTGAATGAAACTCACAACAAATTTAAATCTTAGAAATGAAAGGAGAAAAAGTACAAGACTCCATGGAGGAGTTAAGCAGCAAATTATACATAGATGAAAAGAAAATGCGTAGTCTGGGAAAGGTACCTGACAAAAATTTCACAAACTGTAGCACAGAAAGACAGACAAGGGTAACATGAGAGAGGGCTAATGCATAATTGAAATTTCAGAAGTGGTAATTGAGACAAAAGATGAAAAACCAAAGAGATAGAAAACAATTCTCAGACTCAGTAAACTCAACGAAACACTAGTAGACACAATGTGGGAAAGATTTCTTTTAAAAACCCAACCAAACAAACAAAAAATCATGATAACTGTGGTTAAATTATTTCGTTGTCCTGGTTTAATCTAAGATGACAGTAAATATGTCAGTAACATATCTCACCACAAAAAAGAAACGAAGTCCAAGTGTCTTCTCAGGTTGGCTCCATCAAATATTAATGGTAAGTTATATTAATTATAAATTAATTCCATTCTTACAGAAACCACTTAGAATTAAAATGAATGAAAAGTAACGAACAAAAATAATTCTACAAATTATTCTGTGAAGATTGTAAGAAATTTGATATCAAACCTAGATGTGGACCATATAATAAATAAAATTTAGAGACTGCTTTCATAAGCATGGATGCAAAACTCTAAAGAAGAAAGTGTAGTCTATTATATACTGCCCTTATATAAAATTATCCCAATAGAATGCCTACGATTTTTTAATCCCCAAATTTCATAGAATGTACATTTTTCAACACAATGTTTCATGGTCTATGTTTATATAAGAAAGATGGTAAACAATGTTCCCCCAAATTAATACAAAATTTTAAACAATACCTGTGTATTAATGTCTTTGAGCTATATTCCAAACACAATTACTAGTCCTACAGAATGGTATGTAGAAGTTTTCTAAAGTCTCTCATATGTCAACAAAGGTGATGCAGATGTCATGTACCCTTGGTGCTAAGATAGCATCAGAGTATCATCCTTATTGTGAGTCAATTCCCAGCCATGGATTCTTCTCTTGCATGTTTCTGTATTTCATTTTATAATTAGTACTTATCTTTGCCAATATCTGTATACTAAAAGAACAAGAAAATGTAAAAGAAATATTTGGAAAAAAAAAAGTAAAGGAGGTGTTAAAAGTGATATAATTTAAAAAAGATAACCCTATATACAAAGTGAGCATACACTTATAATACACCAAACCAAATCAACCCAGCCTATCAGATTTCATCCCATAGTAGTGGGCAGTTCCAGGCACTTGCCAGCATCACACAAATATGCATGGGCTACTCTGATCTGTGTTCTCCAAAGCCACAAAAGGCTTCTCAGCCATGAGCAATACACCACAAAATTATGGGGGAGTTAATCCCCAGAGGAGTAACTCACAACAGAAAATTCACCCTCCAAACACATCCGAATCTGTGGATAAATCAAATATGCCAGGCTCCCCATCCTCAAAAGGAGCAATTTTGAGGAAGAATCCAAATAAAAACACAAAGAAATGTCTTCTTAATACCCACATCAATTGTTTGGTTATCAACACACAGTTTTTAAAGATGTTTTTGTACCCTAAATTGAGAGGGGTTTGTTTAATTAAAGAGGAGAGCTTTATACTACATTATTATAATAAAGAAAAAGGTTGTGGATTTGGGGCTAAAATATTATGCATTATAATTTTTGCATTTATAACAAGACTAAATAATATCCCAGGAAATGCTGTTATGAAGACAAACTGACTTTTGGGAAAAGGTTGCTGGCAGTATGCAGAGGTTATTTATGTTAAAAAAAAGAATTAAGCGATGTATAAAATGGATAACATAATTACTAATAAACATTTATTACAGAAATGCAATTTTTGTTCTAACATTAGAAAACGTATTAATGTACCTCATCCATTAACATATTAAAAAGCAAACAATTTTAACATTTCAATACATGCCAAAAAGGCATTGAATAAAATTCAACACAAATAATTTTTTTAAAACAAAAGAGGTAGAAAATAAAAATGTGGTAACTTGATGATCTGATGTGTGTAAAAAATATTTCTAAAATATCCTAGGGATAAATTATAATGAGGAGATTATGGCAAGGTTGCTTAACAAAAAGTTTGTTAATGAGAGTTGATTTCAGATCTACACATTTTAACTGAAAATGAGAATATATAATCTGAAACCATATATTTTCGATAGTGACAGAAATATAGGGTACCTAATAGTACACCAATATTAGGTACTTAATATTACTAATATTAGTACCCTATATTTAGTAATATTAGCATATTACCTAATATTAGTTAATATTACCTAACATTTATTAATATTACTAATATTAGGTACCTAATACACTAATATTACACTAATATTAGGTACCTAATGTTACATTAATATTAGATTAATACAGTATGTATCAATGTATTATATACATTATGTATAATGTAATACATTAATATTACATTAATATTAGGTAACAAACATTAACAAGCTACATAAGGTTTCTTTAGGAATTATGTCTAAAATTGCCCATGTTTTTGAATAGGACATCTTAGGGTTATAAAGATGCCTATTCTCTCTAACTCTACAGATTCATTGTAGTGTTAATAAAAGTTACAAAATTGTAAAATATAGAAAATTATAAAAACTACTGAAAGGTAAAGATATGACATGCTCATGGGAGGATATCCCAATATCTAAATATTCTAATATATCTCTATGCTTATCTATACATATGCTGTAAACATGTCAAAATACCAAAATAGAACTAATTAAATTAATCCTGAATCCAAAAGAATTGGGTAAATAGCCAACACAGATCCTTTCAAATGAGAACAAGGAATGTTTTACATTCCACAGGTATCTGTCCTTTATCTGTTCAATTTTTTCTTCCTTCCCTAATAGCTTGGTTGAGGACTTTACACAGTGACATATTGTCAAATTCACGTCTGGTGTATAGTTATGATTGTTAGGTCATATGCCATGCCACAGAACCCAGATCCAAAATGCTTTTGACGGGCTTGAACAAGAGGTTATGTTTCCTTGAAATGTAACATGGAAAATGAAAAATTATACATCTGAGTCTAAAAATCCTATGCAAAATTGTGCAATAGGGCAATCTGATGACTATGCCAGTGTCTCTCACTTTACAGGTTGGAAGTCGACTTAAAGGTCATATGAAATGTCATTTCTCATCATCCTGCACACAGTTCTCCATACTGAGTTCCTCGGGAGACAAGATGCAGTAACAGTTCCAGTCAGTTACACAAATCTGATTCCTGATTTTTGTGATTTTTCCTGTCCTAGGTAACTGAGACATACAACTTCGATTAAAAAAAAAAAAGAAAGTGCCTAATCTTACTCTCTCCAGAATGAGAACTCAGTGTCATCCGAAGACCCTGGTTTCTTTACATCATGCCATGCACAACTCCTTTCTCAAGCAGCTAGTGAGACACAGGTCCAAGGCAGAAAGAGAAAGAGTGAAATAATAATAATAATAAAAGCGTGGAAAACAGGAAAATAAAAGCCCAGATAGACCCAAAGATCCCTGGGACTTAATAAGACCCTAAACGCATTTTCTCCATGTATCCTTCAGTTTATGGTACCTTTATTTCCTTTGCTTTTGAGTCTGTGCTGCAACATTTCTACTTGTGTGTTGTGATAAGAGAAGAGGGAGGTCTGCCTCCTTGACCCAGAACAATAGTGAGGTCTGATTGTTCAACTTCGCTAGACAACAAATTATTTGCCAGCATACAGGAGCTAGCTAAACATTCATTTCTTTTTATTTGGGAGGCTTTTTAATAAGATGAGATTGCTAAGAACATTAATTTTTAGAATAATATTTACTAGTCATTCACATATAACCAATCATCGTGGTTTTTCAGATACCCACAAAATTGGGACTTTCAGCTTAGGATGTGTCCTTGAAACTGATAATTTTTAGTTTGCAACAGCACAAAATATTCCTGTGTCTTCAATTCAGTAATTGCTACCAAGTTCTGCTGCTACAAATTAAAGATTCTGTTATCTTCTCCACAACGTGAGCACTAAATTTCTGGCTTGGTGATGCTTCATGCTGTTCATTAGGCACTGCTTTAGAAACGCAGATAAACTAAACACAGGAGGTTATCATATTTAGCAAAATATAATTAACTCCCACCTTATTATAATTTTATTTCCTATGTTTTAGACTTAGATGAGACTGTTTAAAATTTAAATAAATAATGCTCAAGCATTGGGAAGAACCTAAGCATTTGCAAGGAAATCCTTGCCTTACCTTTTCAAACTTCCAAAGAAAACTCAGAAAGTGGGCTGGCCCTTAGCACGCACCGGACATAGCTAGTCCCGCTGCTTTATGTTTTGATAACAAACTGGATATAGGAGGCCATCAATCTCACATTAATAATGGTAATTCTGTATATGTATGAGCATGACAAGCACACACTTGCAACTCTCACAATGTAGGTCGGCTGGTATTCTAAATTCACTCAATGCCTACTTGGGTTTACTTGCATACAAGTCAGTAAATAGGATTTAACAACTCATTTCTGTGCATTTTTAAGCTCTAATTCCACATGCCTGGACACTATTATTATAAAAGTGGCATGTCTGGAAGCCATTACCTAAATTCTAAATAGAGATGGCTGTATTATTATTTAATATTAAATTTTATTCTTTTAGGAGCCACGTATCCCTGGATTTGCATCTTGACCTCAATTTGTCAAGGTTTTTCATTTTGAGAATTTAACATAACCTCTGTATGCCTTTATTAACTCAACTATAAAATTTCAAAAGTAGTATATAGTTCACCAGCATTGGGATGAGGATTAGATAAAATTATGTACATCAAGTTCAAAGCACAGTGGCGGATACAAAATACACTCTTAATATGTATTCATTCCATTATAGAAAGCATTGCTATAGAAAAAAGTCATTTGAAAAATATACATCTCTACAACTTTGGTAAACCTATAGAAGCAGAGAGTGATTTATATCTTGTAACATTTATTATAAACTAATTCCAGCATGAAATGAACAGTTTTCTTTCATTTTCCAGACAATAAAACCTTGCACATTAATTGGTTTCTCTGGTTGTGGTTGTGTTGGTTGTTATTTTTTTTTTTTTCATAGCCAGCCAGGAATCTTAGAACCATAAAGTACGATAAATTGTATCAAATATCTCATCTCAGATTCTTTGCAGCTTATTTTTCTCCTCCTTATCAAAAACCCTTTGTTCTTCCCTCTTTCTTGTGTTTATGTATTCATTTTTGTAAGTTACCTCAAATGGTTTTTATAAACTTTAACATTAGGAAAAGTATAACTTACAATCATGAAAACAAAGTCACTCACCCGAAGAGGTTGGAAGTCCCAATGGACAGAGCTTGAGGAAACAACGCGAGTATTTGTGGCTGAGCAGATCAGGAGCTCCAACTGGGTAGACGTGAATCTTTGCTGACCAAAGGCTGCCCGTCTGTATCTGCGAGTTTCACATCAGCAGATTCAGTCAATAGCGGCCTGAAAATATTCAAATAAATATAAAAAGTACAGTATAACAACTATTTACGTAGCATAGTTTATATGAAAACATTATACTCTATAAGAGATTTCAGCACCTTTGGATTTTTTTTTTTTTTTAGGTGGGGGGCAGGTCCTGGAACAAATACCCCTTGTTTAGGGAGGGCCCTGAGTCCTGCTCGCTGCAGCTACCCAACCCAGAGGGAAAGTTTCCCCAGATTATGCCAAAGTTAGTTTCCTTAATAGTTTGATCAGCTACACCAAACTCGTCCTCAACCTAATGGGTTTCGCGTTTCTACTAGTCTGAGAAATTATTCAGAAAAAGCGATCACATTCTCTTGTAGAAACCAAGGGTTACCTCACCCTCTTGTCACTACAATGCCTCCCTCTGACAATCTTTTCGGCTTCTATCTGCTTCTGAGTGTCCCACCGCATTGCTCTGCATGGAATGCAATGCGCTTCCCTGAGGCTGTGATCATATGTAACTAGCAAAGTGCTGTTAATTGCATACGTCCAGGGTCAGGTGCTGTGGATTTGGCCATGGTGCACTTTAGGGATGGGGTTCCTCCTTTATCAACAAGGTGAAAGGCGGCTGTCAAAGTAGTCACAAGTGATGGTAGGTTGGATTAGGGTAAAAAATGAAGAAAGGGAAGGAAAAAATCGGCTGATATCCCTGATGTAGCAATTTTAGATCCTCTGTCAAACAAATATTACTGGTGTTGGAGAGACCAGTTCTTGGTGTCTTTATTATCTCCTCTACTGGCTTGGAAGTTAAGATTTGCATTATTATTATTTTCATGATCGCTCTTAAGTTTCAACTCACATAAGGACATAAAATTACCTAGATTTTATTCCCATTTTCTGAAAAAAATTAAAATGCTTTATGATCATTTTATAGAGTTTATCTTAAAAAGTGTGATCTCTATATGACCTATATATTGTTTCACATATGCAATATAGTTTATGAATATGTTATACCTAATGAATATGTAATTTTATAGTTATGATTTGTTATTGTTATTTTATAAATGTATTACTTTCTCCTCTTCTTTTCCCTTGTCTTCCTGATTTCATGGGGGTGTCAAGTCGTCTGCCGCCTGCACAGTCATTGAATTCTGGGCCACATCGCCCTGTTTCCTGTTCCAGAGCTGAGCTGACTGAGGATTTGGTACCCGCTTTCCAAGGAAGGTATCTGTTATGTTTCTTGAGATATATTTTTCTTAAGTATATTATCTTAATCATAGCTTTATCTTTATTATAGCTTATCTTTATTGTAGCTTTCTTGCTTTATTATCTCAATTTACTATCATATTTTATTATATATAAACTATAATAGAAGTCTATTATATTTTATCCAGCAGTGGATAAAATATAATAGAAGTTTTGGGTTTTGTTGGCTTCTGAGGCTAGAAGACTGATCCTGTCATAACTAACAATGCCATCTGAAGAGGAAATCAGCACTGAGTTAAGATAATTTTGCGATAACCTTGATTGGAATATTTTGTGTCCCACCCCTAGTTAAGGATCAAGTCATTCACGTAACAAATGTCTATGTAACACCTCTTATGTGCCAACTCAAGTGTTGAGGAGAATACAGAGAAGCCCCAAAATATGATTAGTACTCAGTTCCACGCTCCAAATATCCCATAATCTTCCGGAGGAATAGGTACACTAATGTGTCATTATACTGGATTATAATGGGTATGAGAATACTGTCACATACTGAATGTTACTTGTGTGTTTTGAGGAGGCAAGAGGAAGCTATTATCTCTATCTTGCTGGAGAATGGTTGAAAAGTTTCATAGTGAAGTTAACCTTTAAACTGCTCCTTGAAGTGTTAATAAGATGTAACCAGGAGTAGAATAAAAATAAAGGAATGCCAAAAGGAAGGAAAGGTCTCAAGTATGAGAGTGCATTCACTCATTCGCCAATTGGTTGATTGGTTCATTGACACAATAAGCATTAATTGATAACTTACTTTGGGGTAAATGTTGTGCAATGTATCTAAGTGAGAGATAGCCCTGGTTGCCAGATATGCCACACATAATGGGGGAAGGGGATAAGTAAAACAATCAAGGTCTAATTCGTTACCTGAAATGATACAGACATGCACAAACATCTAGGTGTTGGTGGGATGGCAAGACACGTCCTGAAGCATTATTTGTTTAGTTAAATGCTTTTTTCCAGTCAAGAAAATAAAGGAAAAGTGAGGGAGAATCAAACTAAATCACTCTTTCCAAACACCAGCCTCACTATTTGACTTCCTACCTCTTTTTTTTTTTTTTATATTAAAAGTGCATTTCATTAGTCCTAAATTCATCTCATTCCCCCATATTCCTCGTAAGTACTCTCAGTCATTCCACTTCATAGCCCTCAGTGCACTCATTTACTGCTGGCGTCAGGTTCACCTTCAATCCTGAGTGACAGATTTGTGAAAGAACCCAATTAGAACCCAGCTAATGAGCCCTCCACGGGCTCCCCTAATAGCCAAACGACTGTTTATTTTCATCTTTTGAATTAAGAAAGAGACTGCAAGTCAAGAAAACAGTTTAGAATAAAGAAGCGCTAATTGAATCAGAAAACACCTGTGCTCCTCATTCTATATTTATTTATGTACTTTAATCCGATGTTGTTTAAAAGATGTAAAGTGTTGTAAACATGTTTATTATATGCTATAGGAAAACAGACTCGATAAAAACTGAGAATTAGCAGTAGTAAGAAAAAAATAACAACATCAAGGCACGAAGGAATTTTATAGCCTTTTACCCTGGAGTACTTTTCATATGAAGATACCATAAGAAATATGCTTTTAAAAATTGCTTTTATTATATTATGATGCTATAGTAAATGTGAGATATATTCATAGGGTGTTATTTGCAAACATTTACATATCTGAGTGAAAAATATTACCCAGTAAATGAAAAACCCTGGATTGTCACTGAAAAATCATAAAGAATGCATACCATTCTTTCTCTTGCTTTCTTTCCTTCCTTCCTTCCTTCCTTCCTTCCTTCCTTCCTTCCTTCCTTCCTTCTTTCCTTCCTTCCTTCCTTCCTTCCTTCCTTCCTTCCTTCCTTCCTTCCTTCCTTCCTTCCTTCCTTCCTTCCTTCCTTTCCTTCCTCCCTCCCTCCCTCCCTCCCTTCTTTCCTTCCTCTCTTCCTTCCTTTCTTTTTTTTTCTCAGTTCCAGAGAAACAGCTGTTAGGTGTACATTTGATGCTAGAGTAGCCGGCTGAAGTGACAAGCTACTGGGACTCCAAGGTGACAATCGTTTTATTTTAATTATTTCCAAATGTGCAATGACTGCAGGAATCTCTAACAATGTGAATTTTTAATAACCTATGATTACCGTGTACTCCTCTGCCTTTTATCCTTATCAGAAACATAGACACCAGCTGTCTCCTTCTAATAAGAGATCTCCTATTGTTGTGAAGGAATAATCTGTTGTTGATAATGTTAACACTATAATCCAATAACAGAATCTCTTCCTATATACAAGACCAGGAAACCTTTTTGGATTTGACCTAGGTGAACACAAGACTATTTCTATTCAGTTTCAATTTGCCCAGCTGAATCTCTCACAGCTATCTGACTTCTAACAACATGAAACCCTGAAAGATTTACAGCACTGCTATCAATCCCTATCTCCCATTTCCCCAAACCCCTTCTATATATGTCTCCTTCCAAAAATTGTTTTTATTTTAATGCATTGTGGGTATCATTTTCTTTCTTTTTCTTTTCTTTTTTGTTTTTTGAGATGGAGGCTCGCTCTGTCACCAGGCTGGAGTGCAGTGGCACAATCTCAGCTCACTGTAACCTCCACCGCCCAGGTTCAAGCGATGCTCCTGCCTCAGCCCCCCAAGTAGCTGGGACTACAGGCACACATCACCATGCCCAGCTAACTTTTGTATTTTTAGTAGAGATTAGGTTTCACCATGTTGGCCAGGATGGGCTTGATCTCTAGACCTCTTGATCTGCCCGCCTCGGCCTCCTAAAGTGGTGGGATTACAGGCGTGAGCCACTGCGCCCAACTGTGGGTACCATTTTCAATTCCACCACAGAAGTGCCACTTGATAAGACACTTTGATATGTTTCCATGTTCCCGTAACTTCTTCCTACGTATCCCATTAATGCTGTTATCAGCATCCTAATCTGTAGAATGAACCTTGCAGGATGGTTATTCTAGAAATTCATAGCAACAATGTGACCAATGTATACAGCAGTTTGGCACGGTGAAAAGAAACACACCATGTAAAGACAATTAGTTTGAGTTCATAAAGGCTTCACCCCCCAAGCTCAAGCGATCCTCCCATGCCAGTCCCTTAAGCTGGTACCACAAGCGCGCACTACCATGCCCGGCCAATCTCTCTATTCTCTATAGAGAAAGAGGTCTCACCATGTTGTCTAGGCTGATATTGAACTCCTGAGCTCGAGCACCTTTCCTGCTGCAGCCTCCCAAAATGCTAGGACCACAGGAGTGAGCCAACACACCCGGCCCACAAATTTGTTCTTAATGCAGTACTCACAGACAGTATTTTAGCAAAGTGCTTAAGAGTATGAGTCAAACCAGTTAAACGGGTTTAGCTCATTGTATTATATATTAATGGTTAGTATAATAAACTGTGTATAAAATAAAAAATACTAGTAAATGTTTCAAATACCATATATATGTACATATATATGATACATTTGCTATCATAAGAACATGTTTCCACCTGGAAATACAAACAATTTAGTTTGGACTTGGAGTCCCACATACAGTTGCTTGCACTCTGACATTTCCTAATTGCGTGATCATGGGGAGGACAAATAATCTCGCTAAGCCTCAGTTCCTCATCTGCCCCGGGCAATGGCACAGATCACCTGGATCTGGAGTTAAAATATTTATATAAACAGCTTAGTCTACAAGTGGAAAAGATTATTTACGTTAATAATTTCTGCTCACATAGTGAGCAATAAAGTAGAAGGACCCAGATTATTTTTCCCAACAAAGAAATTCTGTCAAGATAAAATATCTTGGACAAATAATTGGAGAATGTTATGTTCTGAGCAATATGCTCAACTTTATCAAAAGCTTTTTACCTCGTAGATAATATATCACTATACCCTTTGAAGGCTTTTTATTTTCCCCCTAGGGAGTTCCACTGTTCAAAATTCAGCATCCTGAACTTCTCCTTTCTTTCACACCAAACATCAACTATATTCTAACAATCTACCCTTATATGATAATATCAGAAGAAACAGGAAATCTTAATTGTTGTTAGATTAAGTTACCCAAAGGGCAGGATCTAGTGAGAATTCATGCCGTCACCTTGGTAACCCTGAAATAATACATTTAATTACCCATTAAAGAAGGGGATTCCAACCTCTCTGTATTCTTCCATTTCTTGCTGCTCCGTTTCTTGTAACTATCTGTTACACTCCCAACCATAACTGCCACTCCAATCCTAGACCTCAGACCAATCTCAATTAAATCATTCCTGGGGCAGAAAATATTGAAAAAGGGTCTTACCTCCCTGCCTCAAGTGAATAGTCACAGAAAGAGTACAAAAAGCAACCATTTTATTGAATGCCTAGTGTGCAATGGGCACTTTACTTCCCTTATCCCTGGAAAGTACATTCAGTATCCGTTTAGCTAACGACACAACTGAAAATCAGGGAGGTTAAACAGCTCGTCAAGCAACTGTTACTACACGTCAGCAGAGCAGGGGTTCAAACTTTCATCCACCTGCCTCTGAAGCCTGTGTTCTTCCATTCTACCTTATTACAAGTTAAATGTTATGGCTATTTCATTATTTACTGTATGAGAGAACTTTAAAATAATGCAGACTTGCTGAGTCTCAGTTTCTTCATTTGTATAGCAGGCCCTATAATACCTACACCATAGGTAGATTTTATTATGTAATCAAATACATACAATATTTAAGCACAGTTTCTGGCATATATTAACTACTCAATAAATGTTCACTATTTTTCTTAACTATTATTATTGTTCTCTTTATAGGTTTATCTGAAAATTTAATGGGTGTGATGTGCCAGCCAAATAAGGGTATTCAACGTATAAGTCCTTTCTCCATGCTTACAATGCCTAAAACATGTACACACGCTTGGCACCCATTCATGCAATGAGATTGGTCTGCTCAGCTTTTCCTCCAGAGCCGGACTTTATAGCTGTGGCAGTTTGCTAAGTGTCTGATTAGCCCTAGGTAATGGATCTCATACCAGGAATAGATGTCTTTTCCCAAAGCCCAGTGCTATAAATGACAGAACATTGTGCCTCATGCTAGCCTCCAGGTATGTTCTAGGCAAATACAAGCTAGAGAATCATCTGGCCTTGAGAAATTAACCAAGGAAAAGGAAAAAAAAAAAAATGTTCAATGTTCTCTCGAGTTGACTGTCAACCTAGAATGACATTTTCTATTCTGTTGCTCCAGAAAAAAGTTTAGAGAAGAAACTCATCCAATCCCAGCTCTGTGAAAAATCCCACATTAACTTCCTCTGGTAATGCCCACATCTGTTAGCTCGTTAGAGACAAAGTTGAATGCTACTTGGAATCAGTGCTGGGCAAATGTTTGGATGAGACATGGAATCCTCATGGATTTGTTGCTAATTTATCTTTGCCAATCTTTACTAGTTTTAACTCAGCAAACAAGGATACAGTATCTGAGCTGGTGGCCAGGAAATTCCCAGGAAAGTTCTTGTGTCCCAGCTGCCCTTCTGAAGGTTTGGCGAGTTGGAGATGACTGGCAATAATCCTGCCTAGCAGAGCCCAGCTGTGTTGGGGATGTAGATAGATTGCAGATGGAGAGATTCAGGCTGCAAGAGCTGAGGCTCCAAGATCTCACTGCTGGAGGCCAGAAGGAGGGGGGCGTTGACCCCTGCCAGTTACTAAGGAGTGTGAGCACTGAGAGTTGGATTCAAGCTCCCTGTGCATGTATCTCAGAAAAAGAGGGAAGTTATGGTTTTTTCAAGTTCAGAATGCCTTTATTTCTACAGGCAAGAGAGAGGAGAGGAAAAAATGGCTGGCTGATGGCAAAACTGAGTAGTTTTTCTTTGCTTCTTTACCCAGTCATTGAAGAGGAGATTATTTCTTTGGGATTATGTAGTATAATTTAGCTAAATTCTAGTGGTTCTGTAGTCTACAAATTTAGAATTCTAAAATAATCAAAGGAAATATTTTAAACAAATAGATCAAGTGAAAACATACTATACTGTCTGATATGTATGCTTTATTTTTCCTCTCCAGAAAGCATGCTTATACCCGGGCTATAGTTGAGAGCAAGGTATTATAATGAAATAAAAACAATAGTGGAGTAAGACAGACAGGTGTTTGCATTTTAATTTGGACAATGAGCTTAGCCTTTCTCAGCATTAGTTTTATCAACAGTAAAATTAAAATGCTAAAAATGGCATTGTAAGGTTTATAATAAATCAAATTAAATATTAGTTATTAATTATAATTACAATTAAATTATTTTAATCAATTAAAATTTAGTTAAATTTTATTTAAATTATTTAATTATAATTGAATGTTAAATAACTCTTATTTGATATTTACTTTGATTTAATGTAAACTATTTATATAAATACTTGTTATAAGGTTTAAGTTAAATACAACTTAAAAAGCATGGTACCTATTGTGGACTGATTGTTTGTGTTCCCCAAAAATTCCTATGTTAAAGTATCATCCCCAATGTGATGATATTTGTGGCCAAGATCTTTGAGAGATAATTAGGTCATAAATATGGAACGCTCATGAATGGAATTAGTGACCTTATAAGAAGAGGTCATAGAGCTAGCTTGCTTTCAATAAATGAGGATACAATGAGAAGTCAGCAGCCTGTTACCTGGAGTTTTACCCAGTCTCTGGGTAATTTATGAAGAAATGAGGTTTAATTAACTCACAGTTCTTCAAGCTTAACAGGAGAATCCTCAGGAAACTTACAATCACGGCAGAAGGCAAAGAGGAAGCAAGCACGTCTTACCATGGTGAAGTAGGAGACAGACGGAGAGAGGGAGGAAATGCCACACACTTTTAAACCATCGGATCTCATGAGAACTCACTCACTATCATGAGAACAGCAAGGGGGAAGTCAGCGCCCATGATTCAACCACTCCCACGAGGCCCCTCCTCCAATACAGGGGGATTACATTTCCAGATGAGATTTGGTTGAGGACGCAGAGCCAAACCATGTCATTCCAGGGAGCCAAACCATATCACAGCCCAACTGACTAAGACATTACCTAACATTCATTTAAAATATAATGTGGAAAAAAAAAATAAGATGAATGTGTTAGTCTATTTGGCATTGTCATAAAGGAACATCTGAGACTGGGTAATTTATAAAGAAAAGAGGTTTATTTTGGCTCATGTTTCTGCAGGCGGTATAGGAAGCATAATGCTGCCATCTGCTTGGCTTCTGGTGAGGTCTCAGGAAGGCAGAATCATGGTGAAAGGCAGCAGGGGAGCAGGCATGTGACATGGGGAGAGAGGGAGCAAGAGACTGGGCAGGGTGGGAGGAGGGAGAGGTGCAAGCTCTCATAAAAGCTAACAGAGTAAGAACACATTTGTTACCATGGGGAGGGCACCAAGCCATTTATGAGGGATCTGCTCCTATGACCCAAACACCTCCCACCAGGTTCTTCCTCCAACATTTGGTATCAAACTGTGACATAAGATTTAGAGGGGACAAAACATCCAAATCATGTCAATAAATATGACTTTCTACAACAATAATTTTATTTTAAATCAGTGTGGTTGTTATTGCTGTGTTACTGTCATTGTATGATAAGAGAACAAAAGGCTTTGCCACTTGCTAAAGAGATCTTAGGTATCAATAAAAAGTCGAAAAGAAAATAAGAATGGAGCTTCATTTTATGTCCCTGACATCACATCAGGAATCTATCCACCTCTACATTGGGGTAGCCCTCCCCCCCGAAAAAATTACTATATAAAGTATGTGTGTGTGTATACATACTTGGCGAGGGCCACCTAGGGTCATTTTATCACATTTGGCCATCACCCTTGCATACCAAGAAGATGTGGAGACGGTCAGAATAGGCTAACACACAGCATTAGTTTTGCTCTTTCTTAATTTCTTTCTCTCTTCCTAACACTCCATACGATTTTTGAACTTGGAGATTAAAAAAAATCTTTGGAAGCATTCAACAAATAAGATGTAACACAGGTGAAGAAGAGTTTTCTGCTAACTTTTGAGCTAACCTTTCCAAAACCAGTATGCTGTCTGATTATACAGCCTTCTGCTTCTGCAGCATTGACATAAATAAATGCATGAGAGATAAGAAGAGATCATCCACAGATTGGAGTTTCTCCTGGATAATTTATAGAAGTGTTTATCCATCAGCGTTCACCTCGTAGAGTGAGCTTCATGATTCCATAAGCTCAGAACAGAGATCCAAGTCTGGGGCTTATAGAAGATGTGGATGTGCTGACAGGCTTAGCTGTGTTCTGTGGTGGATGTTGGATTTCTACAGCCCAAGGCAGTGCTGAAAAGGCAGGGTGGAACTGACGGATGCTCCGTGCAGCTCAGTGTTAGCCACAGAACACAGCACATTGAGGCACTTACATAGATTTCAATCTTTTCCAAAGAAGGTAGCTGTGTTCATGATGGCTGGGATCAGAGGGAAGGGAGCAATATTGCAGGCAAATTCATTTCTGTTATTTGGTTCTAAAAAAGCCCTGGTGCCCATTATAGAGGCACTCAACCTCTCACACCTTCTGTTGTAGTCCCTAATAATGAATAGACTATGTGGGGGAACTTTGGTAATACTATTTCCTACAAGATGCCCCTTAACAGTTGTTATGGAAAAGCATCCTGTATGCGGGAGGGACAAGGAAAAATGAGTGAGTCCACACACACACACACACACACACACACACACACACACACACACGCACACATCTCTTAAGATCTCAAGACTCCGGCCACACAGCTCCAAGAGGCCACATGAACTCTCATGAAGGTCTGAGTTTTGATAGAGAAAATACTACTGATGAGTTACCAGGGTAGCATTTGTGAAAAATAGACACAGGGGAGATCTTTGTGGATATACAAGGTAAAGGAAATATCTTTAAAGATCAGCTCCACGGTAGTCACCATGACCTACCTGCCTTGGAGTTCCATGTGTCTGTATGGGCTCGCTTGCATAGAGCTTGGCTTATGGTAAGAATTAAATCAGCTTGTTTAATTAATCGTTTTGAAGCATCACTGTAATGTTGGCACCCTGATAATATCTATTTTACATATTCTACTCTTTTTATCCCAGGTTGTAGATAGACAAAGAATTAGCTGTTGACATTACTTGTTCACAAATCCGTTCAATAACATTATAAATATTTCCCAATCTGAAAAGAGTTAGAGGTGTCACTTAATGAATAGAGGAGATTTTTAGATGAGTGAAAAAGAAACAGGAAAGAATTGCTGTTTTTATTATCGACACTGGCTGGTCATTGCCCTAGACTAGCTATTTTATAGACTACTGCCACTTAAACTTCACAACAGCACAGCAAGCCAACGGTTACCATCCCAGGGGAGGCAAAACGTAACCTGCACCTCTGCAGATTGTTACACATTACTTGTTATGCATTATTGCATACACATTCATTTAAAATATCATCCTTATTTTTATACATTTGGCAATGGAAAGGAATTGATTAGTAGATAAGATATTCTTAGAAAGCACGTTCTGTCTTCCCTTGAAATTAACAGTGAGGTAGAATTTTAATTAAATACAATTTTAAACTGTCCTGAATTGAAACCCTCTCACAAGTCTTCTGAATAGAAATGTAGAATCTTAACAGTACTATAAGGCTGAAACACAAGAATTTTTAAACACCACCTCAGATGTGTGTCTAGGTTTTTAAAACTATCTATTATAACAACAAATAAATCTAGCTTATATAAAATACATAACCAAATATTTCTGGTGAGTCAAGAGTTCAAATTTCTTATCTGTCAATCAAAACACATTTGAGATTAATTGTTTGGACTCAGTTGAGAGAAATAAATTCAATCTATTGTACAATTCTCATGGGGGAAGATACATGAAGAACAATGCCAAGACCAAAAAGTTAAATCCACAATAAGCTAGCTCCCTAGGCAGAATAGAACCCCAAATTATGTTTCAACTATCAGAGGAAAGAATGTTGTACTGTCCATCTAGAAGCAAAGATATTTAACCATCTTTACCACTATCTTGCGGCATCACGTTGGCCCAGCCATCTTTGCTCTCTGAGTCTCACGACTCTTTTCCACAGAATCTTCTATATCAGTTCTGAGGGCTTTTTGAGTTTAAGCTCTACATACTTTCTACTTGACCAGAGTAGACATCCTTAAGGAGTTCAGTTGTCTTAAATAGTCGAGATGAGATATAATTCAGGAATCCCTAACTGCTCCAAGGCATTGCATTCACTTAGAGTAGGTGATCACCACAGTTTCAGACTGGGTAGCCTAATATGGATGGTAACATTCATGCCCTGTGCCGTCTTGGTAGGTCAGTTGGGTCCACGGCTGGGGGCCTTGAATGGCAGTGATGGATGAGTTGTTCAGGCAAATAAGATTGTGGCTGAAACTGAACCAAAAGTTCTAACTAGATATGAGTTTACAGGCATGCAAACTAGAGGCAGCTACAGCATGGCAAAAGGCAAACTATCAAGATATCTGGCTTCTTTGTACAACAGTGACTCATAAGAACCTCCAGATCTTGGACAATAAAATCAATTTCCTCAACCTCAGTTTTCTCACATACAAAACGAAGGTAAGGATAATGGGTTTTTGGATTGTATGTAGAGATCAAATTATCTATTATGGCAAAAATATGTGCTTTTTTTTCACACATTATAAAGCAATCAATAAACACTGGTGGTGAATGTAAAATTGCAGAGATGATGGAATGAAAGGCGAAAGGAATATGCTGTATATTCATGATTGGGCAACTAGAATGGTGAGGTCTTATGAGAGAATCTAAAGAATTTAAAATTAAAAATGTCATAAGGTTGAAAATAATTATTATATATTAATTTATAAATCAGAATGCAAAACTATGTGGAGGAGCTAAAAACAAATTGTGGTCCATATAAACAATGACTTTATAAACAAGAAATACATCCTGAAATAATATACTAGAGAATGACAACCAAAAATTAAAACCCCCTTTCTCTAAGTGTAATTACAGATAAACTTAAATATTCTTTCTATTTTGTATACCTTACAAATGTTTAAATTATTTCTAATTTTATAATTAGAAAATATAGTAACATCATAGTTCAAAATTGCTATAAAAATAGATACTTAACATTCTCACCACAAAATAAAACAGTAAGTTGGTAAGATGATGGATATGTTAATTCACCACTTCTGATTTTTCTACAATGCATACATGGATCAAAACACCATATTTTGCCCTGTAAATATACTAGTTATTATTTATCAATTAAAAATAAATTTATTGAAAAAATACATTGAAAAGACAGAGATGCAAAGTAATAAAAAAACTAAGGGAGAAGAGATAGAGCAGCTACTGAGTTTCAAACAAACAAATAATATTTCAAACATAATACTGAAAGGAGAATAGTATACATTTTTGATAGATAATCTTAAAAAATAATCAGTATGTGCATTTAAATAAGAAAGCAAGGAAGGAAGGGAGGGAGGGAAGGAGAGAGGGAGGGAGGGAGGGAGGGAGGAAGGAAGGAAGGAAGGAAGGAAGGAAGGAAGGAAGGAAGGAAGGAAGGAAGGAGAGAAAGAGAAAGAAAAGAGAAGAGAATACAGAAGAGCAAAAAGTAGAAAGGAAGGGAAAATAAGAAAAGAGAAGAGGTCTGTGGAAAATAAAGTAACAAGTGACCTATTCAGCCCTTAACTTACTTGACAATTGCATTGTATTAATCATATCTTGTTGTGTAACCAACTGACCCAAAACTCAATGTCTTAAAATATCAAGTTGCTATTTTCTTTTTTATTCGTAGATCTGTGAGTCAGTAAGGACAGCTCTGATTCAGACTGGAGGTCAGCAAGGCTTGGTGCAGAGTAAAGCTCAAGGTCATTTATTGCAGGCATGGCTAAAAGATCAACAGCTGCTTGAGGCATGCTTTTCTGTGACAAATCACGAAAGCAAAAAAGTCCAGCCAAATAGTGCAAGCACACCTAATGCTTCCGCTCACATCACATCTACTAAAAGTCCACTGGCTAGAACAAGTCACATGGCAAAGCCCAACCTTAATGAGTGTGAGAAGCATTCTCTACCCACAGTGGGAGGGGTAGCAGGGTGGCGGCAGTGGGTGATTTAAAATAATTCAAACCACTACAGTGAGTACTGCTTCCCTCTGGAAATAGGCAGAAATGAGGATTTCGCTAAGGGGTATTCTAGGCAGCAAAAAATCCTTCCAAGAAGTCTGTGTTACATCTTACATAATGTGAACGTTTTAGAAATATACTCAGAAACTATTTTCTCTCTCTTTGTGCATTTCTTTATGAGCTGATCTCTACAGCCTTGAAGATTATAAGCAGGAATTCAGTGAGAAATAGGTATGCTCTAAGAAAATAAACTAGAAGCCAAAGAAATGACTGACCTTTACTCCCATACTCTTCTTAGAACGTCCTGACACTTTCACACAAACACAAATGGCCAGAATACATACAGGTATAACTCACTTTATTAGGCTTCACTTTATTGTTAATTGCAGATACTGTGTTTTTTACAAACGGAAGGATTGTGGCAACCCTTCATTGAACAAGTCTATGGGCACCATTTTTCTGATATCATGTGCTTATTTTCAGTCTGTGTGCCACATTTTGGTAATTCTCACAATATTTCTAACTTTTATTATTATTATTATTATCAGATGCCTTATGATGATCTTTGATCAGTGATTCTTGATGTTACCATTGTAATCGTTTTGGGGCAGCATGAATTGAGTCTATATAAGATGGCAAATGTAATTGATAAATATTATGTGTTCTGACTTCCCCACTAACAGGCCATTCCTCACATCTCTTTCCCTCTCCTTAGGGCTCCCTATTCTGAGACAAAACAATATTGAAATTAGGCTAATAAGTGTTCACATGGAAGAGTCACACGTCTTTCACTTTAAATCAAAAGTCAGAATTGTCAAGTTTAGTGAGGAAGGTATGTCAAAAGGTGAAAGAAACCAAAAGCTAGGCCATTTGCACCAAATAGTTAGCCAAGTTGTTGAACGCAAAGGAAAAGTGCTTGATGAAAAGTGAAAGTGCTGCTACAGTGAACACAGGAATGATAAGAGAGGAAAACAGTCTTATTGCTGATATGACAAAAGTTTTATTGGTCTGGATACAAGACTAAGCCAACCACAATATTCCCATAAGTCAAAACCTAATCCAGAGCAAGGCTCTCAACATTGAGGCAAGACCCTTCCCCAGCAAAAAGATTACAATTCTGAAGATACAAATGATCATTGCATTTTTTTTTTTAGCAATAATGTATTTTAATTTAAGGTATGTATTTATTTTTAAGGCATCATGCTATTGCATACTAAATAGGCAACAGTACCATGTAAACATAACTTTTATGTGCGCTGAGAAACCAAAACAACTGTGTGACTCAGTTTATTGTGATACTTGCTGTATTGCGGTTGTCTAGAACTGAACCCACAGTATCTCTGGGGTATGTCTGTACCTGGAAATAAGCTCACCGTCACACGCAATTCTTATTTTCTTAGTAGCACCATAAGCTAGAGACTCAATATAACTGACTTAATGTCTTCTCTGTCACAAAATTTTAAACCCTATTCCATGCAATGCAAGTATGTGAAAAAAGGAAACTCTCATGCAAACGCATCCTCTTCGCTGAATGCCTCCTGCATGCTTCTCGCTCACACCCTTCTTTCTCCTAAGATGACAACTTAATGTGCATCCTTCAGAGGAGGCTGTCAGACTGCACATTCTCATACACTTCACTCCCTTCTCCCTTTTTCAACATTTGCCTTTAAAAATGTTGTCTTCCAACTTCAAAATAAAAACATAATCCTTTGAAATGCATGCCATTGCTCTCTTTGCTGCTTCTTGTTCCAGGATCCCTACCTTGCAATAAACTCCTCTGAACCCACTGCCAACTAAGACGCGTGGGCCATTTGTTCTCTTTCCTGCCATCCTTCAGAACTGATTCACTGAGAGAATACACATGTATTATTCCTACAAATATTTACAAAGAAGTGAAACATCGCAACCTTTCTGGGTTCTCATCAAATTACTACATTTTTTTCTGCTTTTTGATTGCATATTAATTATTGTTTTGTCCCTAGTAAACATCTCACTTCTTCCTTCCTTCTGTGGATTGGTTCCATGATCTTTCTCACTTTAACCACATAGATAGCCTCATTTGCACGAACTTGCTCTCTCTCCAACAAACTCAAAGGCAAAATCCAAGTTCAGAGTAAGTGCAAACACCTCTTTTCTCTACACCTGTATCTAGGTAATAAAGACTTCTGGAAGGCCGGGGACGGTGGCTCACGACTGTAATCTCAGCACTTTGGGAGGCCGAGGCAGGCAGAATACAAGGTCAGGAGATCGAGACCGTCCTGGCTAATACGGTGAAACCCCATCTCTACTAAAAATACAAAAAACTAGCCGGGTGTGGTGGCGGGCGCTTGTAGTCCCAGCTACTCGGGAGGCTGAGGCGGGAGAATGGTGTAAACCAGGGAGGCGGAGCTTGCAGTGAGCCGAGATCGTGCTACTGCACTCCAGCCTGGGAGACAGAGGAAAACTTCTAGAAAAAATCAGAAAAGTCTTTGAAATTAGTGCCATTATAGATTCATGGCAGAAGAATATACGAAAGGCTCTGGACCTGCAGTATGAACTGATTGCAATGCTTCCTGCTCTCTACTGACCTCTGGGGACAGAGCCTGCTGGGTCTACTGAAGCCTTGGCAACGCAGTCCCTTAAGGCATCTCAGAAGATCAGCCTCAGTGAATAACAAGTGAAAACAATATGACACTGAAGAAAAGCCAACAGTCAGAGACAGGAAGGACGGATGCCACACTCAGAACTCGAGCTGTAATAAGAGCACCTAGGAAAATTTAACTAGTGTATATACCAAATAAAGCACCTTTGACACAAAACAAATACAATTCCTGATATAATGTCAATAGACACGTTGCAGGAGAGTACGGTTGGTCACTTGAAAAGATGTGAATTAATGGACTTGGTTGTGAAATAAAAAACAGCTAAAATGAGAAAGTAAAATTCAATGAGATGAAGAATAAAATGATATATTTTTAACATCAATTCAGTAGACCTAACACAAATACTAGTAACACACAAAATAAATATTTTAACTTATGGAAGAAAGATAGTAAATGATAATGTAACTCAATTAATTTTTCCTAAGATCTGAATCAGGATACTGAGAGATCCCATTAAGTCTAAGCAGGATTGCTACAAAAGAGTGAATATCTAGACTTATGATGGTAAATTTCCTGAATTATGACAAAGAATAAAATTCTAAAATCTTTAAGACAATAAAAACTATTTACCAAAAAGCAAAAAAAAAATCTGACTAGTGTTTTCATTTCTTATGGACTTCTCATAGAAATCAGAATAGAGAACTATAGAATTGAAGAGGAAATGACTTCAACCAGTATCTTAAACCCAGTCAAGAGAGCATTAACCTTAGTGGGAAAAAAAAAGTGACTATGTAAAGATTGTTAAAATATATTATCCACATGTATTTTAAGAAAAAAAAATCTTTATAAGGCTCTAGCCAGACAACAAGTGAATCAGGATTCAAGGTAATAGAAAAGGAGACAAAACACTCATGAGCAATAAATTTAGCAAAACATGTGTATTCATCTGTTTGTGTATTACATATAATACTTATTATATATAATGCATGTATATAATATATACATGTATATATGTTATATATACAGATGTTATATATATGTAATATATATTATATACATATATTATATATCATATATATCATGTATAGATACACATGCATATATATGTATATAATAGTTATATATACATGTATATAAACATATATACAAAATAGTAATAGATGATTTTATATACCACTAAATAATTGCTATACAATTTATAAATAAATTAGGATATATTTATATTTTAAGTTCAGGAGCAGGCATTTTCCAACACTACTTCACTGATATATCCTCATCACTTAGTATCTTAGCACATAATAGATGCTCAGTAAATACTGTGGATTAATACTATTAGTAGTCTGGTTCCTATCAGCAAAACCAAAACATATAATGATGCTAAAACATTACAAAAATCTCATTTGGAGTAGATGGCCTCAATTATCAGTCTCAATTGTTCACACTGCCCTGATTACTATGACTTCATTCTGTTCAGAATGTAGGTCTCTTAATAATACAACGGATGATTCATCTGGAAGACTGTTAAAAATGTATATGTGTGTCTAATGACAGAATTCCTAAATACATAAAGCAAAAATGGACTATTTAAAAGAGTGAAGTAAAAAATTCCACAGTCAGAAAGAGATTTTAATACTGTAAGCAATCGTTCAAACAGCTAGATTTAAAAAAAAAAAAAAAAAAAACACAGAAGACTTGAACAAAACTATCAACAACCTTAATCTAATTGATAGATGTAGAAAATTATCTGCCACAATAGCAAAATGCACATGTTTTTCAGTTGCATATGGTACATTCACCAAGATAGATCAATTGCTAGCACCGAAAAAAATGTCAATAAATTTCAAAAGGATGGAAATACAGAGGACATATTCACTGACTTTAGTGGAACTAAATTATTAATTAATTTCAATAAGCCAGTAGAACTGCTTCAATAAGTAGTAGAACTGCAAATATTTGGAAATTAAACAACACATTGTAAGGGACTCATGAGTCAAAAATACAAGGGTAATTAGAAATATTTCTAACTGAATACAAACAAAACAGAACACAAAATATCTGTGGAGATGCAGCTTTATAATATTAAAAAAGAAAGAGTATGTCTTTTTATTTCTTATACTATAAAAGACTTAAGATTTTACATTTTATAGAAAAACAGTGAAAAAATAAAGTGAATATAAGGTAAATGAAGCCAAGATAAGTAAAAGATAAGAAATAATAAGACTGAAAATCAAAAACAGAAAGGAAAAAAAAGGCTCAGAATTTAAAATGCCAGAAAATCAACAGAAATTAGGAGAGAGGAATGGAACAGTTTTTCTCACATATCCTTCGGAAGAAACCCAAGTTGCTGACATCTACATTTGGAACTTCCAGTCTCCAGAACTGAGAGAATAAATTTGTTCTTCAAGCCACCCAGTTAGTGGTACTTTGTTACAGCAGCTCTAACAAACGAATATATCTGAAATCAAGCTTTACTGTGAAGTTCAAGAATACAGGCATGTAAAGGCTCAGGTAAAACAGAGAGATCTGAGACACCCCGCTGGGCTCCTCAGGCCCTTGCTTCTCCTGCCAGATACTTACTCTCCATCTCAGAAAAAAAGATGAAATCTCAAAGTGGAGTTTTGCAGGTTATTATCTCACACGGTAGGGAAAAGTTGAGTTATGAATGTCTTCATTTTATACTACACAGAGGTATAGAGCTTCTGTGACAATTTTCAAGGAATGCACCTCATTGAGTTTGAATTTATTTACTGTAAGTAAACCTTACTTAAGGACATTCTATAGAAAAGAACTCTTCCTCTTAACAAATATCACTACTTAATTTAAGTGGGGTTTCAATGGGTAAGGAGGTTAGATGGATCACTTGCCTTCTTTCCCCTAAGGATGCCTCCCATAGAGACAGTAAATGCAGGAAAACTCTCTGCTCTCCTAGTGCCTCTCCCAGAAAGTGGCCTGTGTGTGCTGTTGCGTTTTATTTTCTTATTCAGCTCCCGTCCTTAGAAGTTGGGGTTCCTGGGGCTTCTTGCATTTTGATTGTTTTCTATCCTTTTTATTTCAAGCAAATGGTGCTTCAGCTACTACATTTATCTTAAATTGCCAATTTTTATGAATTATAATGGCATTGGCTTGATTAAATTGAGGTTCATATACAGTTTATCTGAGACAAACATCTCTATACCTTGGGCTGAGATTAAAACTATCATAGGACAATGCCTTTATGATACCAAAAGCATTTTGTCAAATTGAAAGAATCTACAAGACATTCCTTTAAGCTTCTTAGAAGTCCTATTCCCTAGGAGAGAAGTTTTAAAAGCCATGACCCTCAACACCTTAGAAACTGTACTAGGTATGTGGTATCAATGCAATGTGTTACAGAAGCTCTTTTAGATTATGTTTTACGAGGTAACATCATAGATTTGATAGTTATTATGAGAGTATTCATTACCATGACAGTCTTTTTCCAGGAGATATTAGAGATGAGAAACAATTTTAGTTTTGAATGCATCTCATCCCGAATGCTTTATATTTTCTAAAAATTATACTTTAAAGGTGGACAGTTCCTTTTTTCGTTCATCTAGAGAGATGATTGCACAGGAAGTTAGAAGTTACCTGTGGGCCTTTTCAATGTTATTCCTGGGAATCTCAGATTTGCAATATAATTTGATAGCGTTTTTGCTTTCCATTTCATTGTAGGGATTTTGTTCTCAAACTTTCCACTGCCTTATTATATGTGTCACCTTTTCCCCAATGTCCAATAAAAATTGTCTTCTTGCCTTCCAGTTTCTACCAATGCCTCATATTTAGGTTTTCAATACTGCAGCATCCCACTTCCAGAAGTCAGTTTCTAACCCAGGTACCTATTCCTGCTGTAAACCCACACATGAACTTAGAGTAAATCTTTAATTTATGACGTTCACAGGTCTAACAGGAATTCACAAAGGATACCGTGATGACTTCTCTTTTCTGCTTCTTAGTCACTGGAACTCAGCTGGGATGACCCCATGGCAGGAAAACAATACGGCCGTGCTTTTAAAATAATAAATGCATATACCTTCTATGCAAAATTTGCTGGGAATCTAGGGAATCTGTTTGCTAAACCAGTCTGGAACACAAAGATATGTTTATGGGGAATTTTAAAGCAAATACCATAACAAAATTAATGCTGATTGAATATACTATCTTAGATCTAAAAATAGACTCTATCATGCAGCTATTAAATAGCATATTGTGGAATTGCAACTGTCCCAGGAGTCTTGGAGAAATTTTCATGAGCTAATATGGAGTAAATAAACAATGATATATAGAGAACCATACTAAATTTAAATAAATTTTCTATAGCATACTACAAAGAAATGCTACATATATATGTACATATATGAAAACTTTGTATATGCAAACTTATGATTTATGAACAGGTAACAGATGTCAGATTTTCACATGTGTAAGAAGTGAGGGCATTTATTCCATGAGTGATGGGGAAGAGAGGAGAGAATGAGACAAGCAAAACTAAAAAAGTAAAACCAAAAAAGTAATACACTGAACACCCTAATCACATATAAAGTACTTATATCATATAATCACATATAAGTTGGCATATATGTAAACACAATGAAATCAGGAGAAAATTTATATTTATACCTTTGTATGTTCATTATTTATTATTTAGAAAAAATAATTTTATATTTTTTCTGTAAAAAATCCCGAGTGTACGTATACAAATACAAATACACACACACACACACACACACATACACACGAGCTTGTATTCATTTGTACAAGCAAGGAGAAATATATGCAAATTTTGTTGCATGAAGGGAAAAGCATTAAGGTAGGGATAGGGTGAAATTTTATAAGTACATATTGGCTAAATTTTTTCTGTGGTGTCTGGAATTAGCTAGTCTGATTAAAGTGCTAATGACTATTTTTAGTAGTAAAGAGAGTACTGATAATTCATGGAATGAACTGTTTATACAGATTCACAAAATATCTGCATTGGATACTCAAGCATTAATAAGAGTCAAGGAGTTAAGTGACTTATGTATATAATACATTTAAACATTTTTTGTGAAGTATGGAATGTAATTGCATTGGTTGGTTGCTCCTAATATAGTTGGCTACAGTGGTGAAAGAAAAGTATGAGCTCAAGGATTTGAATGTTCAGCTCATGCACTCTATCAAAATGACCTGAGAGCTACTAGGTATACCCTAAAAGAAAGGTTTATCTCCTATAGTGACAGGGCTATAATTGCTGAAAATTAAAAACAGAACCTTATCCCAAGATTGACCAAATTATAAAACCGTTTGAACTTCCAGCTTCACTGAGTGCCTATTGTTAATGTAGGGGGACTAGTTCAGAAAGATAGGATCCTGTAATTTGAAATGGAGATGTGTGGGAAGACTCTGATGAAACTAGGGGACAATGAGTCCCTAAATTCTAAAGAATCTTCTTTGCTAGTAGAAGAAGTGTCTCCAACATCAGTGAAATTGGCCTTTCAACATGCAGCAAACATCCATCACATTTACCATATTCTATTGCCAAAACACAAGTCACAATTTCTGTCCACACTCACTATGTTAGTGTGACTCATTTCCAATTTTCACTGTAGAGATACTTCATCTTCCTGGTTAGCTGTATTTCTAGGTATTTTATTTTTTGTGGCTATTGTGAATGAAACTGCATTTTTGATTTGACTTTCAGCTTGGATATTATTGGTGTATACAAAATGCTACTCATTTTTGTACAATGGTTATGTATCGTGAAACTTTGCCGAAGTTGTTCATCAGATTTGGGAGCTTTTGGGTAGAGACTATGGGGTTTTCTAGGTAGAGAATCATATAGTCTGCAAACAGAGATAGTTTCACTTCCTCTCTTTCTTTTGGATGCCTTTCATTTCCTTCTCTTGCCTGATTGCTCTGGCTAGGACTTCCAGTACTATGTTGAATAGGAATGGTGTTCTAGTTTTCAAGGGGAATGCACTCAGCTTATGCCCATTCATTTTGATGTTCGCTGTGGGTTTCTCATAGATGACTCTTATTATTTTGAGGTAAGTTCCTTATTATTTTGAGGTAAAGTAACAAACTTAGTTTGTTGAGCATGGTTTTTTTTTGTTGTTGTTGTTTTGTTTTGTTTTGTTTTTTAACATGAAGAGATGTTGAATTTTATTGAAAGCCTTCTCTGCATCCATTGAGATAATCATGTGGTTTTTGTTTTTTTATTCTGTCTATACAGTGAATTGCATTTATTGATTTGTGTATATTGAACCAACCTTGCATCCCAGGGATAAAGCCTACTTGATCATGGTGGATTATCTTTTCAATGTGCTGTTGGATTCACTTTTCTAGCATTTTGTTGGAGACTTTTGCATCCATATTCATCAAGGATATTGGCCTAAAGTTTTTTGTTGTTGTTGTGTCTCTGCCAGGTTTTGGTATTAGGATAATGCTGGCCTCATATAATGAGTTAAGGAGGAGTTTCTCCTCAGTTTTTTGAAATCATTTCAGTAGAAATAGTACCTGCTCTTATTTATACATCTGGTATAATTTAGCCCTGAATCTCTCTGGTCCTGGTCTTTTTCTGGTTGGTAGGCTCATTTTTACTGATTCAATTTTGGAACTTGTTACAGGTCTACTAAGGGAATCAATTTCTTCCTTGTTCAATCTCGGGAGATTGTACGTTTCTAGGAACTTACCCATTTCTTCTAGGTGTTCTAGTTTGTGTCCATAGAGGTGTTTGTAGTAGCCTCTGAGGTTTTTTGTGTTTTTTTTAAAATATATTCCTGTTGGGTCAGTGGTAATTTCCCTTTGTCATTTCTTATTATGTTTATTTGGATTGTCTCTCTTTTTCTTTATTAGTCTAGATAGCAGTCTGTCAATCTTATTTATTCCTTCAAGTAAAAACTCCTGGATTAACTGACCTTTTGTATTTTTTTGGTATCTTAATTTTTTTCAGTTCAGCTCTGATTTTGGTTATTTCTTTTCTTTTACAAACTTTGGGGTTGCTTTGCTCTTGTTTCTGTAGTTCCTCTAGATGTGTACATCACATTTATTTAAAACTTATGCCTGCTACAGCTATGCTTCCCAATATGGTAGCCATTAGTTATATGTAGCTGTATACACTTAAATATAAGTTAACTAAAATAAAATTAAAAATACAGTTTCTTATTAGCCCAAGCCACAAGTGCTCAATAGGTACTGAATAGTAGCTACCATTTTTAGACAACACAGGTACAGGATATTTTCAGCATCACAGAAAGTACTATTGGACTGTGATATTCTAGAAAGCTTCTCCTTCACTAGAACCAGCATAATGAAAGACTTATACTTAACAAGAATATACTCATTATCCACTATGTGATAAATGCTGTGAATTTAAATTTCATTTCTGTTATCAACTTCAAAGCCACAGTTTGCTTTCATTTTACATTCCTCAAGCATTTGATGTTAAAACAAAAATATATGAATAAAGCATTCCTAAATTGTTACTTCAGAATATCTTTCTTTCATAAATTTGTATTTTATCCTTGAAAATAACATGGTAAAAAAATGAAGAGGATGAGCACAGAGTATTTTTAGCACTACATTTTTCATTTTCTTTCTAAACTGGCTTTGCTTAAGACACAGAAATATGGCGCTGTTCTAACGTCAAGCAAATCTCCATTTAAAGCACATTGGCTTTAGCATTGATAGGTTGGCATGTGTAAAGTACATGACTGTTTCTGTATAAAGTCTGTGAAATAAGTATTGGTTTGGTATTGTAACCATCTCATCACTATTAGAGCTCAGAGTGTCTAAAATAAGTTTTTATAAACAGTAAAGCATAGACACTATTCACACATCAACTTACACAGAGTGGTTCTTACATGTATTTTGGAAATCATCTTTGTGCCATAGCATAAATTAAAACTACCTGCTAGTGTCTAGTACATTCCATGCGTTTCACCGCCAAAAAAAAAGTATTAGGTGTTCCCTCTATTTATGCTAACATCAATACAATTCTATTCTAGTGGTTAAGAGCATAACAAGTCACTTCCTTGCCACTTACTACCTGTGTGGGCATGAGCATGAGACTTCTCTATAAAACAGCAATGAGGCTGGGTAAGTGGCTCAGGCCTGTAATCCCAGCACTTTGGGAGGCCGAGGTGGGCAGATCACAAGATCAGGAGATCGAGACCATCCTGGCTAACACAGTGAAACCCTGTCTCTACTAAAAACACAAAAAAATTAGCCGGGCGTGGTGGCGGGCACCTGTAGTCCCAGCTACTTGGGAGGCTGAGGCAGGAGAATGGCGTGAACCCGGGAGGCGGAGGCGTCAACCTGGGAACCTGAGTCAAGATCGCGCCACTGCACTCCAGCCTGGGCGACAGAGTGAGACTCCACCTAAAAAAAAAAAAAAAAAAAAAGGAAGAAAGAAAAGAAAAGAAAAAACAAAAAAACAAACAAAAAAACCAGGGATGAATATTTTGTATTATAGGATTGTTAAAATGAACACATGGGTTAACACATATAAAGAAACAGGAAAATGCACAAAACATATAAAACACTTAACATGTTAGTTAATTTTATTATTATTATTATTGATAATATTCTTGCCACTATCATTATCATTTTTCTTTTAAAGTCCTATCGATTCTTTGTGGTCCAGATAATTTTTTCCCCCTGTGAGCCATTTCCGTATCTCTCTAGTCACAAAAAATTGTCTCCTATTCTATGCGACCTTGTCACTTAGTACTTCTTGTACATCAATTCTCACAGTAATATAATCACCTCCTTTTATAAATAACCTTTCTTATTTAATTGTTCTGTATGAATTCTGTTGGGTATTTTGGAGGCTAATAAATATTTCCAGCTTATATAATGTTGGATAATCAGGAGCCATTCTGGATCTGTGGAAAGGATATATGTTATCCAGAAACTATGGACTTTGGGTTGAATGTAGAACTTGTATAAGACCATGGAGATATTTCTTTAGGGAGGCAGGGAAGAGGTGTTCTATATTTAAAACATGCAAAGATTGTTAGATTGTTAAAGGCAGCACTGTCGCAGACACAGCTAATTGCCTAATATATAACCATTCTACTTTTATGTCTCCAGTAATGCCCAAATTTTGGTAGAGGACATTGTCTCCTTGTACATGAATGCTTTTATTGGTCCTACTGGGAGCTAGACATGGCCATAATATGACTGAGTTTTATCCAGTGAGTTTTAAGAAGAGGTGTTTTGCAAGCCTATCAAAAGGGCTTTTTAAAAGAAAAGAATGAGATCTTCTCTTCTTTCCTGTTACCTGGAATTTGGATATAAAAGCTGGATCTTCAGGATCATTTGTACCTCGTGAGGTTACCTTGAGGATAGAAGCCAAACATTAAGATGGTAAAGCAGCAAGATAGAAAGATATCTTGAGGGCAATAGAGTCATATGCCAACCCTGAACTGCCTCTGCCAAGACAGATTTTATGTGAGAAAAAAGTGAATATTTATCTTTTTACCCAACTTTTCCACACCATGGAAATAAACCAAACCTAATCCCATTGATATACTTGTCTTCCAAAGACAAGTTCAATTCCTAACACTTCCTTGAACCCTTCCCTGAGCACATAAATTAGCAGAACTGATTTTCTTCTAAATTGTGGAACCACTGTCATTCAAATCTTTCTTTTGGCACATAAAAAAGCTCATTGTTTATGTTAGGTAATTTTATGTATGATTCTTTTCCTCATTACATTGCTAATCTCCAAGTGTTCTAAGCCTATCTTTTATAACATGGAATCCTCTATGTAGTCTGATACTGGGCTCAGATAAAACCAATGGTAGTTACTGGTCTTCAAAATAATTAAAAAAAAAAAACAACTGTGTGTTTTACAAATTATCAGTAAAAATCACAAATAAAAAGAACACTTAAAATATTTTATAAAATATTCTATAATTCTACAATAATTTTCTGTAGGAGTGTGTATGTGAGTATACATACATACAAAGTACTCTCAGTTTTGTTCTCTGTGTGAGTAGATGTGTGTGTAAATGAGTGTGTGTTCATTATGTATATTGCATATGTATATATTTGTAAATATATCACACACAAATATAGTTGGCCCTACGTACCCATGGGTTTCACATCTAAGGATTCAAACAATCTCACATCTAAAATATTTTGGGGAAAAACAATAAAATAACAATATAACAAAAAATATATAAATTCAAAACCAATGTAGCATAACAACTATCTACATAGCTCTTACATTTTATTAGGTATTATAATTATCTGGAGATAATTTAAAGTATACAAGAGGCTGTGCAAAGGTTATATACAAATACTATGTCATTTTATGTAAGGGACTTGAGAATCTGTAGATTGCTATCCATGGGGGTCCTATACCAATCCTCCAAAGTGGGAGAGACTCTAAGTATCAAGTTTTGTATCCTCTTTAGCACTTAGCATTATATTTAAACCAGTATTTTTCAAGATTTTTTTAATATCACCCCGTTAAGAAGCATCTCTCAATAGTTTTTTAAAAAATTCATGTTGTTAAAAAGGCAGTATGAATTTTAATATCATAGGTGTGCCATTTATCTTTTTATGTACTGTATGTATATCTATGCTTTACACATAAAAAGAGTAAGATTGCTGGCACTCGTCCAAAACCAAGTTTTCACCCCCTTGGGGACGGTATTGCTCATGTTGGAATGCATGCTATAAACACACAGCTTCTCATTAAATATCCTAAATATTTTAATGTAAATAAATCTGCAGCATATTTAATTTCTGAAACATATTTGTTTAGCATGAATGTAACATAACATAAAAAGCATTCTCTACTGCTGAGCATGTACATAAGTAATAGTGCTACATTTCTTGTGCATGCGATGAAACTATACTTTCCAATAGGTAAGAAGGGATTCAGGCAAGTTCAAAGGCAATAATATTTTACATAAAATGTGTATTAAACATGATAAGGCTGAGAAAGATATCTTAAAGATCAAAATTCATTTAAATACAATAATAAAAATAATTACTGCTTTGTATCCATGTACATATACTTTAATACACCTCTGGTTACTTCTTTTCTTAACATCTACAGTTGAAATTAGTAATTCAATATGTAACAAACCTGCACCTTGTGCACATGTACCCTAGAACTTAAAGTATAATAAAAAAAATTTAAAAAAGAAATTAGTAATTCAACAATGAAACAAAATATCTAATAGCATTAACATATTTATAGATTTTACCAAAATAATATATGAGGGTAAATTTAATTTCCATAAGCCAAAAATCATATATATGTTAAAACTAAAAATAAAAATACAATTAAAATTAATGCATATCATACATTGAGGAGAGGTGATATTTCATTTTTTTAATGCACATTTTGTGAGACTGAATTTTTTTCATGTGTTTGTATCTGGAATGAATTGTTGGTTATTGATCTCAAAATCAGGCATGTAGAAATTCCAGAAAATACAAATACCAAGTGCCGTGATATCAATAAAATAAATGTGAATTAATTTTTTTAATAACCTAAATGACTAACAAGAACAATAAAATAATTATAGGAAAATTCTAACATTTGGATAAAAAATTTCTAGAATTACAAGTATCACTTTAAGCTTGATTAATTTTATTTGTTCATGGTCCTCTTTAAAGTGCTACTTTAGTATTGTCCTCATTTTAGTCTAAATCACTTATACTTTTAAAATTTAAAATAACAAATATATTCTAACTGAATTGTCAACCAGTAAGGTCATGAGAATTTTAAAGAGACAGGGAAGATATAAAGAGTATTAATTACTCTTCATTTAGTCTCCTATATTAAGCATAAAAACAAAGTCTAGCTTTCTTTATACTTGATTTTAATCCCCATGACTAACATTTTAAATTTGCATGATACAATTCCCATTTTACAGAGAAGGAACTATGATTCCATAAATACATAGAATAGTTGACAAAAGTCAGATATCCAAGAACTGCCAAAGCTCTGACCCAAAGCTTGGCCTGTGTGGTTCCAAAGGAATGTGTGTTCTTTGTGCTACTGTCTGGAGACTGTCATCCTATCAGCAATTGAGTGACATATACACACATGAGCACACATGTCAAAGAAGAAGAATGAATGAACAAATTCTTCCAAAAAAATAAAAAACCCTCAGGACAATCACATTAATTTGTTGTTACAAACGAAATCATAAAACTCGGAAACCAAAAGTGACTCAAGCAATAATACAAATTTACCTTCATTTTATAGAGAAGGCGAAGTAACTAGCAAGAAGAGTATTTGCCAAAGTTGATACAAACACTGAATAGCAATGCCCAGATTAGAATCCAATTCCTCAGACTCTGTAAGTCATGCTTTATTTCATATCATCTAATACTTCCATCTAATATTACACTGGGTTCCAAAAATGCCCTTGGAGACTGGAAAACTTAGAGTGGTTTGTGCCATGTGAAAGGGCCTCTATCTGCTTCACTTATTTATTTATTTGCTCTTTTTCTTGAAGATATTTTATTTTTCTTAAGACTGCCAGTGATCACTTTTTCTACTTTATATGTAACCCCTCCACTGAGATACATTTAATGCTACAAACTATAATCTGCTATAAACTGAAAGCAGGTAGGTCCCTGGCATTGTTAGAAATCTCTGTAAATTAAGACCAAATAGACATTGCTTAATGGCCCAGGAAACATTATCATGAGGCAGATGCACTAAATTTTGACACTTGCCTATCTCTTACAAACATTATTTTACAAATTCTTGGCTTAATACTGTGCTCTACTATAGTAGAGGGGATCCAGGGAAGCAACCTTCAAATAAAGCAATGCCTCATTCCAAAAATAGCTTGAGATATTATTTAAAACAATAGAAAAGGATAATGTTCAGATATGATTTGGTTGTAAGGAAAATTTGTGTCATATCTTTAGCTCTAGAACTTATGCTAAACTTGTTGGCTAAAGCATTAAAACTAAATTTGGTATAAGATTCCACAATTCACAGGTAATTTATGCTGCTCTGCTAATCCTCCAGCATGCGAAATTTAGAAATAAGTCTTTGAGGCCAGGCACTGTGGTTCAAGCCTGTAATCCCAGCACTTTGGGAGGCCAAGGTGGGCAGATTGCTTGAGGTTAGGAATTTGAGGTCAGGAATTTGAGTCCAGACTGGCCAACATGGTGAAACCTCTCATCTCCACTAAAAAGACAAAAAGACAAAAAAAAAAAAAAAAAAAAATTGGCCAGGTGTGGTGGCAAGCACCTGTAGTACCAGTTATTCAGGAGGCTGAGGAAGGAGAAGCACTTGAACTTGGGAGGCAGAGGTTGCAGTGAGCCAAGACTGCACAACTGCATTACAGCTTGGGCAACAGAATGAGACCTTGAAAAAAAAAAAGAAAGAAAGGAAACAAGGAAGGAAGGAAGGAAGGAAGGAAGGAGAGAGAAAGAAAGAAAAAGAAAATTTTTTTGAGAAATAGTTTTAATAAAGTAAAAATATTTTGTCTTCATTACTAGAATTGTGTTTGGAAAATTTCATAAACAAGTTCACTTTCTATTTTTTTATATAAATGTTATATAAATGAATGAATACCATCATTTAATCCTTCAGTTATTAATGTTTATTAAGTGCCCAGATGTGTCTGACACCTTGATAAATTGAGAATATATAAATATTAATAGGACATGTTTGTCTTTGTGCAATATCTCATTTTATCTTCAGTTGGCCCTATGATCCTGGAAGTGCCTTTATTTTTATTAGTATAACACAGATAAAGCAACTGTATCTAAACACATCAATAATCTAAGTGATTCTCCTAAATCCCTGCATTACAGAAATTGATATGATTCCTATTATTTTTAATTTCCAATTTAGGCTTCATTTCTACTATATTAGAAGTTAATATTTCTCAGCATCCTTTCAGCTGTAATTCTCAAACTGGATTTCTATATTTCAGAAAGCACTCAGAATTCCTGAGCAACAAGAAACCACCAGATTATTTTTGGCCATAGTGTGACTTGGTAGCTCTTTCATTTTGGGGAGTGGATCTTGCTCTGTTGCCCAAGCTGGTGTGCAATGGCACAATCTCGGCTTAGTGCAACCTCTGACTCCCTGGTTGAAGTGATTCTCCTGTCTCAGCCTCCAAAGTTGCTGGGATTACAGGCATGTGCCACCATGAAAAACTAATTTTGTATTTTTAGCAGAGATGGGGTTTCATGTTGGTCAGGCTGGTCTCAAATTTCTGACCTCAGGTGATCCACCCGCCTCGGCCTCCTAAAGTGCTGGGATTACAGGCCTGAGCCACCACGCCTGGGCCGATTTGGTAGATCTTTCTATGATGCTGGAACTGTTCTATATCTTCACTGTCCAGTGCATTATCCACTAGCCACATATGGCTACTGAGCTCTTAAAATGTGGCTAATTCACCCAAGCAACTGAATTATTAATTGCATTGAATTTTAACTATTTTATATGTAAATTTAAATATATACATGTGGGTAAAGGATGCCTTAATAGGCAGCACAATACGTGCATCAGTTTTAGTGAAGAATCATAGGAGAATGAGGAAAGCACTCACTTTTATACAAAACAATTGGATAAATTACAGGACAGGCTAAGCGCATTCAATTAATGTTCAACTTTAAAGCAGAATGTCAAAGCAGATTCTTGCTTGCTGCTGCTTTAACTAGTCCCCAGGTTCATGAAGACTCTCCTTTGACCGTTAAGGTAATTGGATGAAAATATTGAGGAAAGTTGGAAAAAATGAGAATGAGATTTCCCTAAATATAAATTTGATCTCTTACTCCTCATAAGTAATAGAAAACAGCAAGTATATTCAGAAATCATAGAATTATAGATTCATTGGGTCAAAATAAGTGGGGCAAGATTATTACTTGGACGTTATCAAGTCCAGTGGCCTTATATTTTGGAAGTAGAATGCCAAGCTCAGAGAAGTTACTGACTTTCTCAAGTCCATGCAGCTAGTAAGTTTGAAAGTCAAGTTGAGAGGTCAGGTTTCCAAGCTCTCAAACCAGAACTTTTTAGATTATTCTCAGCACTTTACTCCTTGTCACACCCAGTTAGGCTTATCCTCAATACTATTTTCAAAAAAATAGAAGGCACACTCATCAGTCGTCTTTCTTTTATATGTCACGGCAGCTCAGTACAGCAATGGGGAACCCTTAAAATGTGAAATGTTTTTAAGTGTTCTCCCTACCACCAATAAAAAGAATCAATAGTGTATGTAGATTCCCCAACCCACGAGTGGGACTTCCCTGCTATAAACCCACTTCCACTTCCATTTAGACTGTGGGAAGTTCAGAAGTCTCATTAGAACTCAGAGAACACTTCTGAAATTTCTGCACAGACTGATTTACAGCATCTTTGTAGACATTATTAAATAAAAGTGATTGTTAGCAGATGTGATTTAGCTACTTTGGAAACGGGCGCCATGTTGTTTATGTTGCTCACTTGATGGGCATGTCTTGAGGGCATTATCTTGAATTTATGAGATAATATTTCTAATAAAGATTACCGTAGTATCTGTCCCTAAAACATGACACCTAAAGTTAAGGATGCATTTCTCTGTAAAAGGGCATGTTTTTAAAAATGAAACTATCACAAACACAGATACCCTTTATGTTCAGGTCACAGGAAAGACAGCATTGACACCTTGTTCCGCTCCACCTTATTTCCTTTCAAAATATCAAAATGTCTTTGTATACAAGAAGGCAGGAAATGATCCGGTACAATATTCACATGCTAACTGTTCCTTTGGCTTATTTTACCAACCTAGGTACCAGTGTTTATAGTCCATGGCTATTAGGATAAAATTAAATATTGCCCTTTGTTCTGCTTCCAACCTAGTTCTTTATGTTGGCAGAGCAAAATATTCAAAATACTCATTGGTATCTAAGCTAATACACAGGATAGGATTATCAAATCAGGCTCAAACATATCAGAGATTTTGTCTGGGGTCAAATTTTACCAATAATCCCAGGGATACAGTCAATAAAGAGGCTCAGACACAGAAGGCAGATGTCTGGGACATAAGAAAAGCTCCCTTAATGTGTCTTCCCATGTTTGACCTACACTGTCTGGTCAAGGATAAGAGAGAGAATCTCCAGGTGAGGATTTAAAGGTCATTACTGAACACAACGAGAAGCATTTATGTTATGATACATCTCCATTTTAGACTTCAGAAAGTTGTATCACTTATGTTACTTTTTCCAGGGAGTCATGCCTCATAGTTTTGTTTTGTTTTGTTTTTCACTATTAGTAAATCTCTGGTAAGGAAAAACCCTGCTAAGTGCACTCACTAGATGAAGCCTCTTCCATCAAGCCAATATTGTCTCTTTATCCAGAGATAAAGTGCTCTAGTTGACAAGAAGAGTAGACCAGGTCACCTGTCTTCTTTCTCTTCACCTACTCCAGGGAACTAAAGCAAGTGAATGGCTCACAAGTCAACTCTTTTAACTCCCTCCCACCAGTGGCTGAGAAAAACAAGGTACATGGAATAATATAATGAATATTTTTACCCAGAGCTGTATGTCAGAATCACCTACACATTTAAAAAAATTCACCTATCAATACCTAATAGCCAGACATTATAATTAGATGGGTCTCCAATGGGACCAGTTTTTGTTTTTTTAATGTGACATTTTAAAACTACCATAGAATCTAGGAAATAAATCAGCACTCACCCATCTTTTGACCCCAGTCTAATCTGAATGTGTTCTCAGTTGACCAAAATCGTTATGAATCTCACCTTGATAGACACTGTGCTCTGGGAAAACTATCTGAGTAAGAAAGTGGTCACTGTGTTCCAGTACTTCAAATGCATCACAAAGTCAAGCATAAATCCAAGGACAAATTCCAAGACCTGTCTTGTACAAAGGCACAGTTAATACTGTCTAAGGATGCACTTATTTTATTCCAGGTAGACAGAAAATATAGACTTGAGCTTGAGCCCATATTTGAGAATGTGTTCCAAGAGTCACAAAGATGTGCCCAAAAGATGGACTTTATGCAGAGGAATAGAGAGGCAGGAAGTCAGCTAAGCAGTGAATAATCTTGTCCACCCTTCATTCTGATTAAATCAACAAACAGCCACAGTTTGATCAATTTGTATATTGGGTGTTCATATCAGAATATATTTAAATAATATCTAACTATGTCATGACCAAAGTACTTGGTATGAAACAGGGCCCATTTTAGATTATGTTAAATACTAACTATGTGCATCTCCTTTACCAGTCAGGGTTCCTCAAAGAAACAAAACCAATAGGTTTTTTTCATATAAATACATAAATAACCATCTGTGTATATATGTACGAGAGAGAGAGAGAGAGAGAGAGAGAGAGAGAGAGAGAGGGAGAGAAGGAGAGAGGGAGAGAGGGAGAGAAAGAAAAGAAGAGGGAGAAAGGGAGAGAGAAAAAAATAGGGGCTGCCAAATTTGAAATTTGCAGGGCTGCTAGCAGGCTGGGAATTACGGCAGGAGTTGATATTGTAGTCATAATACCAGAGGCAGTCTGGAGACAGAGTTTATTACTCTTTAAGGACAGCAATCTTTTCTCTTAAGGTCTCCAATAGATTGAATGAGGCTCACCTGTATTGTCAAGTGCAATCCACTTTACTCAAAGTCTACTGATTTGTTATTTACATCTTAAAAAGACCTTCACGACAAGATCTAGACTAGTGTTTGACCAAGCAATTGGGGACCGTGGCCTAGGCAAGTTAACACATAAAACTAGCTATCCTGTCTCTTTTAATCTTTCCAACAACCCTTTGTAGTTAGTATTATAATGGTATAGTTCTCAACTAGAAATTAGGCAATTGATGTATGCAAGTTACTATAAAGTTATTCACGGTGTATTCACGAGGTTCTATGGGTTCCTATCTCTGCATAAGCTGTTGAGAAGCTTCACAGGTGAGGTAGCATTAATCAAGTCCTAAATGAGTATAAGGAATTAAGCAGTGAGAGAGATGGAAGCCACACACAATTTAGCTATTAAACAAACCTGCTTCTGAGTCTGAAGTGTGTGGTGTTTCTTAGAAATTTTAACAGTTATAAATATTGGGATATGAGACATGTTTTGTTGAGAAGGAAGTGGGAAGAGAGAAATGAATTAGGTCAGGACGAATTTTCTATGCCATGTTAATAAGTTTGGTATTTTTCAAACAGGAAAAAGATTTCCATTGAAGTCTATTTCTAAAATATGATTATTGGAAGAAATAGTTATTTAGAAGGTGCAACCATCTTCGTTCATCAAAGGATATCATGCTTGTAGCAACAATTTAAGATTGAGAGAGAATTAATTGGAAGGCTGTTGCAACATTCAACTTTTATTTTTTAATTTGAAAAATACAGAAGAGTAGAGGATGACTCTTAAGTTTTCCACCAGTGACCTAGACATAAGGCAAATCTGCTAATGGAGATGAAGTTTACACAATGGACAGAAGTACTTTGGAGGAAAGGAAAATAAACTAACTTAGGCCATACTGAGTTCAAATTGCCTCTTGAAGATTCAGAAGACATCTACTAAAGAGGGGAATACACAGCTCTATTACTCAGGAGTGAGATCTAGGCAATAAATATAGACTCTAAATATGTGACAGAAATGATAAAAGATAATCTGTTTATGAAACTGTGTTATCATAATGCCACCAGAGAGTAGAGAGTTAAATCGTGCATAAAAGAGTTGGAAAAGCTATCCTAATTCACCATGGATGCAGTAGGTCTGAATACCAACGTCCTGGGAGCTGCTACATCAGCTATGCTTTGTCTAGCAGGAGAATTAAGTCTTCAGTGACAGGAAAATAGGTTAATATACTCAATGCCCCCTGGTTCATTTTAACCTATTTGCTAACATAGTTGCATTCTCTTTTTATGGAAGCACTAGAACAAAGTTATCTTAAAAAGAGAAGAAAAAAAAACCCAGTAATTTCTGTGGGGAAAGAAAATATCCACTACGTTATCACAGAATAAGAGAAAAAAAAGAACCAAGGTATTAGAGTCAGAGAAATAATAATAATTATTAGAATATACCGGGAGACTTCCATGTCCCAGACTATGAAACATGCTATGTTATATAAGCATTCTATTTCTAAAAACTTTACACGGATTCTATCATTTGCTTTTCACAATAGTCACATGACAAAATGACTGTGTTTATCCCCATTTCACAGAGGAAGAGAATTTCACTCGACCAAGTTTATCTAACTAGTAATTGGTGGAACACTTTGCTTTATCATGAAATTTTACTGATTCCTAAAGAACAAGCACCATTTATGGATTAATTTTCCTTCATTATTTCTTGATTAACTTTGGAGTAATAAAATGGGAAAAGGTGACAGGAGAAGGTATCAGTTGAGTCCCAACTGAGACATACACCTACTATGTGACTGAATTAATCATCCTATGGATTCTCAAGGTTCTCATTTCTAAAATATACAGCAGCTTCTATGAGATGTTAGTTATAAAATGGTACATGGTATTGAGAACGTGCTCAATATACATTTATACTTTTTTTGTATCTTCTTTTAAAAAAAACCTCTTTGATTCAAGGTTCCTGGATATATTTTGTGTACTCCATGCAGCTATATGTAAATATGCATGTATACATATACTTCCACTTATCTAATAAAAAGGACCATTCCAGGATATTTCTAGTAATAAGATTACAAAAGAAAGAAAAATATATACTCCTGTAGCATAATATTTTTAATAAGACATGTGATCAAATATTCTGAAGATGTTTTAAAGCACAAGAAATCTCTTCAATTATTTGAATTCAACTTCATGGGAAATAATTTTAGATGTAAAATTTACATTGCAGATGTAAATAATAATAGCAAAAAGCACTCTAAGCTGTAGTAATAACTGATAATTTTCTGAAAATTTGTGTGTATATGTGCCTGTGAAAGAGAAAATGAGAGTGTGGGGAAGAGGTGGAGAGAGAGATCATTAGAACTGTTTTTCAAGTTATTAAACTCAATGAAATTATTCAATTTTCGACCTAATTGGTAGCATCCTGAATTGTTCAGGGAGTTTACTATTTTGTGTTTGATTCTGTACATGCCTGAACAAATTTATGCAATTGTCATTTCTATTATAAATCAAAAGTAATAAAGTTGGTCCTGTTTTATGAGAAATGAGTGCAGTGTGTGCTGTTTCTTTATGGCCTTTATATTTCTGGCTGGCCAAAAGCAGCCCTTATTTCATGCCATACAGCTGTCAGCCTAGAAAGAACTGAGAAGAAGAATGAGAGAATGAATGTGCATTGCATCTGGCATTTGTGTCCTTTTGCTAGAAAAATTGAACCTGGGTTAAAATCTCTTTTCTTTTTGTAATGAAGAGCTCAGAATGTGTCTTTTTACAGCAACAATACCCCAGACATCCTCTTTAGAGAAAAGTCATATCTTCCAGAGTGGCTCTACCCTTGAGAGGATAAAAAAAGAGTCCAAAGAATTAGATGCTGATGAAAGTCGAAAATAAATCAGGGAAAACTGAAAAACTAGAGAAAAATTCCAGAAAGCGCAGAACTAAGATTCAGAAACTGTTTTCCTCATTTACCTGTTTTCAAATTTAAAATATCATAAATCTGAAAAGATGAAGAGAGTTTGCCTAGTTTTGTAGCTTACAAATTCATACTGGAAGCATTGTTTTACAAATGTTTTTTAAAAACAGATTTTTATTTTTGCCTAGGTTTTCTTCTAGGGTTTTTATGGTTTTAGGTCTAACATTTAACTCTTTAATCCATCTTGAATTAATTTTTGTATAAGGTATAAGTAAGGGATCCAGTTTCAGCTTTCTACATATGGCTAGCCAGTTTTCCCAGCACCATTTATTAAGTAGGGAATCCTTTCCCCATTTCTTATTTTTGTAAGGCTTGTCAAACATCAGATGGTTGTAGATGTGTGCTATTATTTCCGAGGGTTCTATTCTGTTCCATTAGTCTATATCTCCGTTTTGGTACCAGTACTGTGCTGTTTTGGTTACTGTAACCTTGTAGTACAGTTTGAAGTCAGGTAGTGTAATGCCTCCAGCTTTGTTCTTTGGGCTTAGGATTGTCTTGGCAATGCGGGGTCTTTTTTGGTTCCATATGAACTTTAAGCAGTTTTTTCCAATTCTGTGAAGAAAGTCATTGGTAGCTTGATGGGGATGGCATTGAATCTATAAATTACCTTGGGCAGTATGGCCATTTTCACAGTATTGATTCTTTCTATCCATGAGCATGGAATGTTCTTCCATTTGTTTGTGTCCTCTTTTCTTTCATTGAGCAGTGGTTTATAGTTCTCCTTGAAGAGGTCCTTTACATCCCTTGCAAGTTGGATTCCTAGGTATTTTATTCTCTTTGTAGCAATTGTGAATGAGAGTTCACTCATGATTTGACTCTCTGTTTGTCTGTTATTGGTGTATAGCAATGCTTGTGATTTTTGCACATTGATTATGGATCCTGAGACTTTGCTTAAGTTGCTTATCAGCTTAAGGAGATTTTGAGCTGAGACAATGGGGTTTTCTAAATATACAACCATATCATCTGCAAACAGGGACAATTTGACTTCCTCCTTTCCTAACCGAATACCCTTTATTTCTTTCTCCTGCCTGATTGCCCTGGCCAGAACTTCCAACACGATATTGAATAGGAGTGGTGAGAGAGGGCATCCCAGTCTTGTGCCAATTTTCAAAGGGAATGCTTCCAGTTTTTGCCCATTCAGTATGATATCGACTGTGGGTTTGTCATAAGTAACTCTTATTATTTTGAGATACATCCCGTCAATACCTAGTTTATTGAGAGTTTTTAGCATGAAGGGCTGTTGAATTTTGTCAAAGGCCTTTTCTGCATCTATCAAGATAATCATTTGGGTTTTGTCTTCAGTTCTGTTTATATGACGGATTACGTTTATTGACTTGCATATGTTGAACCAGTTGCACAGCAAAAGAAACTACCATAAGAGTGAACAGGCAACCTATAGAATGGGAGAACATGTTTACAATCTACCCATCTGACAAAGGGCTAATATCCAGAATCTACAAAGAACTTAAACAAATTTACAAGAAAAAATCAAACAACCCCATCAAAAGGTGGGCAAAGGATATGAACAGACACTTCTCAAAAGAAGACATTTATGCAGCCAACAGACACATGAAAAAATGCTCACCATCACTGGCCATCAGAGAAATGCAAATCAAAATCACAATGCAATACCATCTCACATCAGTTAGAATGGCGATCATTAAAAAGTCAGGAAACAACAGGTGCTGGAGAGGATGTGGAAAAATCGGAATGCTTTTACACTGTTGGTGGGACTGTAAACTAGTTCAACCATTGTGGAAGACAGTGTGGTGATTCCTCAAGGATCTAGAACTAGAAATACCATTTGACCCAGTCATCCCATTACTGGGCATAAACCCACAGGATTATAAATCATGATGCTATGAAGACACATGCACACGTATGTTTATTGCGGCACTATTCACAATAGCAAAGACTTAGAATCAACCCAAATGTCTATCAATGTTAGACTGGATTAAGAAAATGTGGCACATATACACCATGGAACATTATGCAGCCTTAAAAAGGATGAGTTCATGTCCTTTATAGGGACATGGGTGAAGCTAGAAACCATCATTCTGAGCAAACTATTGCAAGGACAGAAAACCAAACACCTCAGGTTCTCACTCACAGGTGGGAATTAAACAATGAGAACACTTGGACACAGGGTGGGGAACATCAAACACCAGGGCCTGTTGTGGGGTGGGGGTAGGTGGGAGGGATAGCATTAGGAGATATACCTAATGTAAATGACGAGTTAACGGGTGCAGCACACCAACATGGCACATGCATACATATGCAACAAATCTGTACGTTATGCACATGTACCCTAGAACTTAAAGTATAATTAAAAAAACTGATTTTTCCCAAAGAGTCCTACATTACTTTCCAATATTTAAAAATATATATAATTAAAATTTATATATATATATATATAAATTAAAATTTTACTTTGAGTAAAACATGGTATTCCAAGAGATCAGTCTCCATTTTCATCCTCAGCTTGGGGCTTTGAGTCAATTTTTTTTTAATTTTGTTTTTTTTTTCTAAACCCCATTTGAAAATCACCAATTGTCTTTGTCTATTTCTGCTGCCGTAACAAAATATCTGGCCCTGGATAATGTATAAATAACATAAATTTATTTTCTCACAATTCTGGAGGCTGAGAAGTTAGGAATCAAAGTGTTGGCATGTGGTGTCTAGTGAGGACCTTCTTGCTGTTCTTCCAGAATGAAGAGACACTGTGTCCTCAAATGGCAGAAGAGCAAGTTAGCTGCATACTGCTTCAAGCTTCTTTTATAAGAACCTTAGTCCTATTCACTAGGGAGGAGCCATCATAAGTTAATCATGATGGCTTTAAGGCTCTACCTCTTAATACTACCACATTGGCAACACCTAAATTTTGGTGGGGACAAATTCAAACTATAGAATTCATTTAGTACAAAGTTTCTCATCAAGTTGTTATTAACACTAATATGCTGATTGAGAGAAATCTTTAGATTTCAGGAAATATTTAGATTTCAGCAATACTTCATATAGAAATACTGACAAAAGATTGGTCTGCCTCTGTTTTAATACCATCAACAAGACAATATTTAATAGCTGTGTTTCATTAGTGAAAAGTTCTAATCCTTAGAAAGCACTGGCATTGAATTCAAATAATTTTTCAAGACACAAACTCTAAATTTTGCCTTGTGAAAAGAAAATGAATGTTTATTTTTCCAAATCTTGAAATCTTCTCAGTTCTAGAACTCTCCCTATGCTTGGTTTTCAGAATTATATCTATGTTGGTCCCATGTCTCAGAATTATATTTACTGCATTTATATTCTTTTTAAAATGTCATCAGAAATATTTTTTAAATGTCATCAGAACTGTTTTTGTAACTTTGCTCATATAATTTTAAAGAAGTTATCTAGGGTTGATATAAATACTTAATAAACTTTTAAAGAATTTAACAGAATTTATTACATTTGAATTATTAATATTATACCTTATATTGATATTATTAAAACACTCTCACATATGTTATTTATTTTCCCTTTAATCCTTTGAAAACAGGTAATATCTACATTTGCCAAGTTACAAAAAAAGCTGTTCAGATTACAGGGCAGTCAAGTCACTATTTCAGCAATAATGATGTAGTATCAAGTCTAGAAATAGAATGTTAACTAATATTCTTTCAAGTATATCTATTCAAGATGTGTAGATCTCAAATGTCTGCTATTTATTATATGTAACAGTTATTTAGTAAATAACAGCTATTTGAGAATTAGGAAGAACTGGGTATTCAATAGGATGGTAGATTTGAACAAACAAGAGAAATAATTAGTAAACATAAATACAGATTGATAGAGATTATGTAATCTAAAGAATGGAGACAAGATACAGGGAATGGAGATGCATGGATCCTCAGGGAAATGTGGGACACCATTAAGTGCACCAAATATGAAGAATGAGAGCACCAGTAGAAGGTGAGGGAGAGAAACCATTAGAAAAAAAAAAAAATATATATATATACACACACACACACACACACACATATATATGTATTTGAAAAATAATGGCTGAAAACTTATCAAATTCATTTTTTTAATTCAATCTACATATCCAAGATACTCAACAAAATCCAAATAGGATAGCACAAACAGATATACAAAGAGATGTATCATAAAATGCTGAAAGTTAAATACAAGGAAAAACTCCAAAAGCAGCAAGAGAAAAAGGACTCAGCTCTAGAAGGTGGCGGAATAACATATTCTTAGAGCTCAAGGGAAAAAAATTAACAAACAATTCTATATCCAGCAAAGCTATCTGTGAAAAGTAAAGATAAAAGACTTTCCTAAAAAAGAAAAAAAATAGAGACTTTATTTCTTTGAAACCTTCCTTACAAGAAATACTAAGAAAGTTCTTCAGGCTAAAAGCAAATGACCCATACATGGTAAGCCATCCACATGAAAAAGCAAAGGGGACTGGAAAAGGCAATTCTGTCATTTTTTTCTGTCTTTTTTTCTCCTAACTGATTGTACAAAGGTAGTCATAGAAAATAGGAATACAATATATTGTTGACTGTGTTAATTCTCATGCTGCTAATAGAGACATACCTGAGACTGGGTAATTTATAAAGAAAAAGAGGTTTAATGGACTCACCATTCCACATGACTGGGGAGGCATCACAATTGTGGTAGAAGGTAAAGGAGGAGAAAGGCATGTCTTACATGGTGGTGGGTAAATGAGAGCTTGTTCAGGGGAACTTCCATTTATAAAACCATCAGATCTCGTGAGACTGACTTACTACCATGAGAACAGTGTGGGGGAACCGCCCCCATGATTGAATCATCTCCACCTGGCCCCATCTTTAACATGTGGGGATTATTACGATTCAAGGTGACATTTGGGCGGGGACACAGCCAAACCATATCATTGGTCATGTAACATATGGAAGTATAATATGCGTGTAATATAGTTGCCATTAAGATCAAAGTTGTTTTGGGATAAGGGAATGATGCCAGAGGTTAACCCAAATCCATGGAAACAAAGAAAATGAAAGATGAAATATAGGAGGATTAATATAACAAAAGCTATAAATATATATTTGTTAGTCTTTCTTCTTTCAGCTTCCTTAGAAGACATAAAATTATACATAGTTATAAATATAACAATGTATTGTTGGTTTTGTTGCATGCCTAAGTTTAATATGAATAACAATATGAGAAAAAAAGGCAAAGTAATGTTTCTATGCATAAGTTGACAACACTATAAACCAACCAGACCTCATAGACATCTGTAGAACACGCCACTTAACAACAGAGAAACACTCTAATCTCAGTCATATTTTCTCTCTGTCTCCATCAAAGGATGCAGAAACTTAATGTTTATGTTTTTTTTTTTATATAATTTCAACTTTTATTTTAGATTCAAGGGGTACATATGTAGGTTTGTTACATGAGTATGCTGTGTGATGCTTGGGGTACGATTGATCCCGTCACTCCGGTAGTGAGCTTAAATTCCAATAGTGTTTCAACCCTTACCCCTCACCTTCCCTCCCTGCTTTAGTAGTCCCATGGTGATTGTTGTCATCTTTATGTCCATGTGTTTATATATGTGAACGTTTATATATGTGAACATGTGGTATTTGGTTTTCTGTTTCTGCATTAATTGGCTTAAGATAATAGTCTAGCCTCCAGCTGCGTCCATGTTGCTGCAAAGGACATTATTTTATTTTCTTTAAAGGCTAATCTTCTGTGGTGTATATGTGCACATTTTCTTTATACAATCCACTGTTGATGGGCACCTAGGCTGATTCTATGTGTTTGCCATTACAAATAGTGCTGCATGTATCTTTTTGATAGAATAATTTATTTTATTTTGGGTATATACCCAGTAATGAGATTGCTGGGTCAAATGTAGTTCTAAGTTATTTGAGAAATGTCCAAACTGCTTTCCATAATGACTGAACTAATTTACATTCCCACTAACAGTATATAAGTGTTTCCTTTTCTCCATAACCTTACCAGGATCTATTTTTTTTGTTGTTGTTTGTTCTTTGTTTTTTGACTTTTTAATAAGAAGGATGCAAGAAGTTTGCAGCAGTTTCATTCGGTGAGTCCAAATCTAGTTTCCTAAAACACACGGGGAGATGCTGACCTTCTTTACCCCACTGCAGCTAACCTTCCAAGTACCTCCATCTGCCTTTGAACGGAAGAGTCAAGTGATTTATGACATGTCACTTACCGCTGAGTTTTTTATCCCCAGATATGATATTCTATCCCTGATAAAGGCTATGCATTTAAGAGTAATTTTATCTATTTTTACTGTGATTAGATTAAGTTGGGAATCAAACCAAGAAATTCAAATTTATAGTGCCATCTTTTCCACAACTCTCCTCCATAAATCAATGCTCCTAAACATGCACATTTTTGGCAAATAATAAAAATTTGATTAATATTTTTCTTATAATATCTCAACTTGAAATTAACATTTCAGGTTGTTTTGAAGGTTCATGCACCAAATGTATTCAATCAAGTATACATTCTGCCATGATTCAATGCTCAAGTGGACCACGTAAACAATACTATTTCAGCATGGAACATAAGTACATTGTCAGATTCAAAACATTCTAATACTGCAATAGTCTCAGCACCAAAAGCTCTATTATATAAATTTATTCATGCATCTGTCTCCACCATTTAGAATGTTAGGCTTCTAAAAACAAGGAACATATCTTATGTGAGCTCATACATTAAGCAGATCTTAATGTTATATTTAATTCAAATTGGTTAAATGTATGTAAATGTACACAAAAAGGACAATGTGTATATCCTCCGCACTATAATAATAGAACAATGCTGATGGATACAAATCTTAAAGTTTTGTGAATAGTATTACCTGGAAAGAGAAATTATTAACTGGTTAGGTACTAGAAATTTTAAAAATTAATTTCTGATCTTCTAGAATTATCAAAATGATCACTGAGACCTCCAGGTTACTCAGGCAAAGGTAGCACTGCTTCTTTGAAACCCACAACCATGGAAATGCTTTGATAACCTTTCTTAACCTCCTTTCTCAAGACAGTGAGTATCCAGGCCACATTTTCAATGAGAAACTTTTCTTGATAATTCTAGAAGTGGTTCTACTTTATTCTAGAAAGACCCCGAGTATACCTCTATTGGATCATTTACCAGGACATATAGTAGTTTTCTTCATGTTTTACTTTTGTACTTGACACTCGTTTTTCCTGCAAACTATCAGTTGGGGAGAAAAAAAGAAATGATTTTTCTACTCTGAAAACATAGCAGTCACAGGGCCATTATAGGTCAACAATTATTTATGGTATTAAACAGAACACGTTCTGATACCAGGTCATTTACATTATTCACCCACAGTGCCACTAGATGATATTTGTGTCCATTGGGTGTGCGCACACACGGCTGTATAGATAGAGAGGTGACACTAGAAGTTAAGAAGTATTCAAAGCCATGGTATGTGTCCATCATTATTTGCTATCTGCACTGCATTACACTAGTCACATTAAATCTCACAATGGGCATTGTAATTTGTCCATAATTTCATGGAAATATTTATAATCTCACTAGAAGACGTTTTGACACACAAAGTTGATTTGGGTACTTGCATTTTGACATGTTTGTTAGAAAAATCCATTACACTGAAGTCACACTTCAGAGAAATAAGCTTCATTGGGCGTTCATTTGCAGTTAGAAACCTCAGAAAGAACTACTGAAAATATTTTCAAGACAAAGCAGAATGGACTCAAATTAGTCATATGAACTTTTTATGGGTTCATAATGCCCATCTGTGGAAAATTAGGGCCCATAAGAAATGAAAATAAGTTAGTTACAGAGTAGAGGAATACGAATCAAATATTCCAAAAATAAAAGCAAAATCTGTGAGCATTAATTTATTTACAGCATAAATAATTTGATAAACACCTTAGATTTAATTACAAGTCATGGTCAATTAACTAATTTAGTAACAACGTGCAAATAATGGATAATTTCTATGCACAGAATAAGACTTGAAAAATTAATGTAATATCAAAGGAATTTTAAATAATGGACCGTTTTTCAAACATTTCTGACAATAAAATATATTATTATGAGAATGTAGGATAAACTTTGTCTTTTTAACTTTGTAACTTTGCTTGAATATAAATATTGTCCATAGAATGTTCTTATACATTCTGCAAAAAGTTAGAACAATAACAATACATTCATTTGTCTAAATTATATTTTGTTGTAACTATCTATTTACATAATAAAGGAAGCCAATATTCGACTTACAACGTACAAAACACTGTTCTGAGTGCTTTTCTTTATAAATTCACTAAATTTCTACAATAACATATTAATATATGTATTATTCTAGTATTAATTCAGTTTGCAGCTCAGAAACTGAGGCACAGAGAAGATACAAACATGACCACAAATAAATGGCAGATACAAACTCAGTCTGACTTTAAGGTCTGCCATTGAAAATGTCAGACTATATGAGCTCAATTCAACACCTTTACTTAGAATAGATTTAATAATAATAATAATAATAAATGATAATATGCTGATTAACATTAAGAGATACTTTCAGATGGGCAGTCACTGTAATGGTCAGTTATCACTCTAATGAAGAACTCATCTGTCCGTTTTGAAACTTTATTATTTCCTAAGTGAAACTCAGGGCACCTGGGAAAGATCTCTGCTTAGCTGAGTATGAATCTCTGACCTCTAAGAAATACAAATGCCAGTTTCTTTGTCTATGCAGCAATTGGAACAAGGAATGATTATAAAGTTAGTAAGATGTAAATTTGAATCATGGCATCATCACTTGGTAATTTTGAAATTTATGTAGAACTTTTTAAAAAAATATCTCTCTGCTTCAATCTTATTCTGCTAAGTGAGGATAATGATACCTAATTTATAGTGCGAAAATAGTGAATCGCACAAGTAACTCTGTCTAGTATGGGATCTAGCTGTATACATTTTAATTTGGTGTTCAATATAATTTAGTTTTCTCTACACACAATGAAAATATTTGAGGAAGATAAGCAATATTTCTGCTTTGCTCTTTAAATCTTGCAATTATGACAATATTATAAAATGTAATTATTTGCCACAATAGGACAAGGAAGTTGTGGCTGAATTGTTAACACTACTTTGATTTTCAATATAGTTTTTGTTACATAGCTTATACAATAACTTAAAATGAGTAAAAAATAGTTTTCTTATTTGTTGGTTTAGTTTTTATCCTTTTTAAATTAATACTTAATCTCATTTAGAAAAAATCAATGGGTTGCTACTGAAAAAAGAAAGTGCCTATTAAATGTTCATTTGAACCGTAGCTTCAAAGCAGAATTGAGTTAATTTGCTAGTTAATTCTTTTTTTTAATCTGTGCTACCCCTCAAGGCACTTTATAACCAAGAACTGAGTATTTTGTGGAAGCTTTTTTTGTCCATAATAAGTAAATATATCTCTTATGCTTTCAACATAACTGTAGCTAAGAGCAGTTTGCCCAGTCATTCCCTCTAATAACTTGTGTCTCAATAAACTAATCCTAAGAGCCTGCAGGAGAGAAAATGTGTCTGGGTGGCATTACTGAGCCTCAGGGGAATTCTTAGTGAGCAGGCCCCTGGTTCCCACTGAGAATACCTGCCTTCCCCATAGAGCAAAATTACAAGTTCTGAAAAGAAATGTGCTACGTGCTGGATTGAATTTCTTCATCACTGTGTATATAGTTAATGGATGTTTTTGCCAAGACGCAAGTAGAAAATCAAATACCATGTACTGAACCATGAAAGCACACTACCTTGGGCAATACCATGTACTGGGGCCCTTATTCAAATAAATTCAATGAAAAATGTATGCACACACATATACCTACACATAGAGCAAGTCAGAGAGGGAAAAAGAGAGAGAGAATAAGAAGTATAAGTATTTGTTTTTACTTCTAGAAAACGTGATTTTGGCTTTTGTATTTTTCCATAGGTTATGTAACTAATATCCAGGTTGATTGTTACATAGAACTAGAACCCTAATTAGACTTCGTACATTCGACTGAAGTTTACACCAAGAGAAGTCAGAAAATACGTAATTCAATTTAGAATAGAATTTAAGAACATGGGCTTTGGAGTAGAAACTATTAGGTGCATGTTTCACTTCATCTTTCATGAAGTGTTTAAATATAGCAAATTATTCAACCTACATAAATCTCAACTTCATGATGCATACAATGGACATAATGATACCTCATAGTTTTCTTATAAAGATAAATCACATGATTACATAATCAGCACAGTGTCTTTCATAGAATCAATATTCAATAATTATTAGCTATTCAATCTTAGAAGGAAGGAGAAATAGAAAACCTCCTTAAAGGTAATATGGCCTTTAAACTAATTGGGCCAGAGTGGTCATACAAAAATGTTAGGAAACGTTTTCAAGAAAATAAAAGCAATATTGGCAAAGGCTAAGAGAAAAAGGTTTATGTTGAATGTATGCAAAATATAAAGATTTTAATTAGGCTAGATTGTAGAGTGGATGAATAGTTTCTAACATAATATGGCATACTGTTCTATCAGTTACCAAAAGACATTTTAAAATTCTTCATTGTGATTCTGCATTTGCCTATTTCTCATGCTCTATTTCATCTTGTATATTTTGAGGTGATATTTTTAGCAGCGTATATTTGAGTGTTTTTATATCTTCTTTTTTAGTTTAACCACCATTATTATATTATCTCTCATTGGAAGAACTTTTCAATTGCATTATTCTTTACATATGCTGAACTATTAAACATGTCTCAGTAAATTTAGAAAGGATTAGAATCATATAAGCAAATGAACTCTGAAAAAAATTGAGTTAAACTAGAAATCAGTATTGAAAACATATCTGGAAAATTCCCAAATACTTGGAAAATAAGCCCCATACACTTAAGTAATCCATGAGTCAAAGCTATAGTCATTAGGTAAATTACAAAGAACAATTGTACTCCTGTATATTACCAAAAAAATATTTGAAAGCTGAAAAATTTTAAAACCAAACGAATTGCATAGAAATAATGGAAAATATAAGGATAAATTAAATAAAATATGTGCACATTCTATACAAAGAAAATGACCAGAAAATTTGATACATATAAATAAAATTAGAAATATGTCAAGTCCTTGGATCAGAAGACTCAATATTGTTGAGATGCCCATTTTCATGATATTGATCTTTAGAGCCAATATTATCCAATTTGAAATCTCAGCAGGCCTCTTTACAGAAACTGCCATGAAAAAGCAAAAAACACTGACAAACCAAAACAGTTTCTCTATATCAAAGTTGGAGGATTCACATCATCTGATTTTAAGACTTATAATTATATAGTATTGACATATAATTGATGTAGAGATCAATGGAACTGAAAAACAGAGTGCAGAAATAGATACACATACATGGTCTATTGATTTTCAAAGATGTTGCTAAACTAATTTTATATAAAAAGACAGTCTCTTGAATAAGTGGTACTTTTACAATGGTACATTCTATAGATTTCAAAGAAATAATATATATTTTCCAATTATAATACAGTTAAGCTAAAATTGAAGATTATAATTCAATGTTTGAAAATAGAAGCATAAATCTAAATAACCTTTCAGCCAAGAAAATATTGGGTTTAGAATATTAATTTGAACCTTATTGTAAGTTCTCTGGTAATGCTCTACGGAAATATTTTAAAGAAAAAAAAATTTAAGGCTGACCTGACAAAAAGAGAGTCTCTTCTTAAGACTCTATCCAATTAAAACTTAAAGCATCTTAAACATATGCTACAATATATCCTGTTTCTCTCATACTTTGCTTTTCTCCTGACTGATACTAAATATTAAGAGTTTAGAATTAATATATCATCTCTGAAAAAGATAAGGTTTAGTCTTTCAGTTTAGGAAAACATTTGATTGGTAGATAAAAGCATTCCAGATAATCCTTCCTTTGGCAGATAACTGAGCATCTACTATATTTAGTTGGAGTCAAGGTCATTTTATGCTTGAATATGGTGTTTACTCTGACCTACAGAAAATGACTTAACTAATCTCTATTTCAACGTATCCTTCTTTCTAAAATTAGTATGATAGACTCTACAAGTTTTATAAGGTTATGTCTAACATAAATATGACTATAGGTGTGAAAAAACTTGGTGGTCTCAGAGGAAGCACTAATCATTTGCATAAAATCATCATATAAAAATAATAGGCACTAAATATTTGCATAAGCACTAATTATTTGCATAAAATCATCATCTATAAATAATGTGTGAATGTAAGTTAAAACAATTAGCTTTTACTGTGGAGTACTATGAATTAATAGAAATCAAAGCCATGCCGCTCCCATCCCTCCAATCCCTGGGGGGCAATACTGTCCAATTTAATCTATTAACAAGGATAAGGGAGTTTGCTGAAGGAAAATTATAAAATGTGTATATTTTTAAACTTCCATAGAGATCTATATATGTTTCATAAAATATTTATATCCATATATCTACATTTTAGTAACTATATATTTACATATGACATGCATAGAAACATTAATATTTGATGTAAGTTAAAATGCATTATAAAAATGAAACAATTAGAAGAAAGGCAACTACAAAGTGTAGGAGAGAGCACCAGGGAGCTACTGGAGCTCATGTCTAATGCAAAGCTCTGCCTTCTATAGAGCCTAACTCAGTGCCTGGCAGTTCATAGGTTTTGAGAGATTGTTCAAGAATAAATGAATGAGTAAACCTAATCTCATAACATTGTTAGCAAAAACTCTTGTGACAAGCGTTAGCTCCAAAAATGCCATACAGAGAACACGTACTCATTATGTGACATTTGAAAAAAATCTATCTTCTTATTTTATGGTTAGAATAACTTGATGATTCTATAGCAGGCAGGTAGATACTCATATAAGTAATCAAGTACAGAGAGAAGAGAAATAGGGAGATACAAGGCAAAAATAATTTAAAATGGTCCCACAGTCGTAAGAGGCAAGAATATCCTAGGACCAACATCTTTAGAAAATATTAACGTTGCTGCAAATCATTAAAATTCCACTTTCACTTAAGCATTTAGCAATGGGTACAATAGTAACTAAATATTCAAGCTTAGAAAATGATGATGGGTTAGATCTTGTTTATTTTGGTTCCCTGCATGAAATCCACATATCTTGGAGGAGTTATGCTGATAATGGGAACTTTCATTGGGACAATTTCAGTACTGTGAAACAGTATATGGGGCAAAAACCTATAAAAAAATCACAAAGTAGAATCTCTAGATTTCCAGTAATGTATCTGCATAAAAAATAAACATATCTGAGTGAGGAATCTGCATATTTTGTGCTTTTTACCCTTCTTTCTATAACACTAGAAGAACAAAAATTGATGAATTAATCTGATATGTATGTTATTAGAAATTCTAACAGATTTATGCATAATTAACTAAAAATGTTGAAAATCAATGTGCAGAAGTCTTGACTTGGACTAATATGATTTGTGTTCTTTCTTCCAAAACAATTTTTCCAAAAATGCCATCCATATCTATCATAAGGATATAACTTGAGTTCTTTTAAATTATCACTTACGTATTTTTATTTGCCATTTATTTGCGGCCCCTTCCAAAAATCTCCAAAAACAATCATAGAATTTAATCTTTCTGTTTTTTTCTTTGTTTTCCGTAGAGAAATAAACATTTCTCCAAAATATGTCTACTGTAGAATTATATCATCATACATCTGTTTCACTGATCATAATAACATAATTTTCTTGTACATCGAGAAATTTCTAAAATGTCCCATCTCACTGAACAGAATCTCCCACTTTAATCCATAAAAAAGTCGCACTTTCAAGCAGATTGATGCTTATACCCTAAGGGAGCTTAAACTTAGACTAACAGCAGAGTCATTGCTTCACTTTCTGATGGAAAAATGTGTGGGTTCTCTCATCATTTGATCTTTATAAAGTTTATGTCATAAATATAACAATTCAACCAAATTCATTAATTACTAGGCTATAAAATAATTTGGAACATTTGAAAAATGATCTTTTTTTTCATTCATTTTGAAGTGTGTGTTAAGTGATATAACACTATTATAGCTACAATTTGAATATATAATGGTCTCATCTTCAAAAATCTCATACAATGAAAGAGAAGATAGAGCAGTAACTTGTGAAAGTTCTATTAAAAATAAAGTACTATGAAAAGAAGAAGAATACATAGGGCATTTCCCTTGAAAAACTTCCATGTTAGACCTAAAACCAGAACATTTCGCAGCAGTTTACTCCATTCACTCTAGATGTATACTGAATTAACTCTTCGGTTGATTATGAAAGATAGATATATGGTTAGACTACATATCCTCTTCATTGAACTATTGCATGTGTTTAACAGATTTACAAATTACAAAGAATGTACAATGTATATATACTTCATTTATTGCCACTGTGATACTTTACACATAAAAATTGTATCTTTATGATTCTATGTGTATGTGTATTACAAACCTCTTCCTAGTTTTAAAAATTTAGACGGCAAATAGAATATATAATGAAATAAAAATAAGTATTTATGGATATGGAAGTGAGAGAGAAAAAATGGTAGAGAAATAAAATAAGGCTAAACGTAAATAAATGGATATCATAAACTCTTATATAGCACAAAGATAGGCTATAAATGGCTCTAAATTCCTTAATAGCCACATCAAAGTGTCATGTGATCATTTAAAAGAACTATTACATCTAGAAAGAAAACAAGACATAACAAGACAGAGATCTCAATTGCTCAGCAAAAGCATAAATATACTTTTATCATGCATGTAGATTGTTATTTGTTATTAAACTAAAAGATGAAGATTACCAATTTTACAGGTACTATTATTCTTCTACATACTAATGCAAACATTTCCTGACTCATGTATTCTAACTTAAATAGAAAATATTTATTCATGTATTCGACCATTCATTCAACAAATATTAAAAGAATGGCTACTATGGTATCAGGTGCTATTCTATGCACTGAGGATACTTAAAGCTCCTGCTCCATTCCAGTGAAAGAAAGCAGACATTAAACAACCAAATAATTACATGTCATGTAGTAAGAGAGCTATAAATAAAAATAAATTAGATCAAGTGGAAAGAGAAAAACAGAGAAGAAAGTGTGTGGTAGAGCACATTATTATACTGGTTTGTTAGGCATGACCTCACTGATAAGAGAACATTCCAATCAACTGGAAAATTGAGACATACGTAAGGAGAGAAAAAGCTCCATAAATGATTTCAACTGTTTCAAGCAGAGGTAAGATGTTAAAGAGATTTAGAACACTGACCAATGGCTGAGACAATACTATGTTCCAAGAGCTATATTGAGAATCTTATATATTATATTTAATTTATATTTCTCAGCACCCTCAGAGAAATGTACACTTATAATCTTTTTTTATAGTTGAGAACACTGGTACTTATAGACTGGAAGGGACATATCTGACAGAAATGGCAAAGTGGATCTCATATATACCTAATTCAAAAGCTGGTGATATCCTTTAGGCAGCGAACTGATTTTTTAAAAAGGCTTTCAATACAGCCAGCCCATCTATAGACAGTTGTGTGTGAAAATGCTTAAGATTGCCTAAAAAGCAAATTATTTGATTCATAAGTGCAATGATACACAAAAAAAGAGATAAAAAATGTATCTCACACATCTCTCAATGGGTAGAGAAACAGAATGCTCATCTTAGAAATTAGAATAAAAACAACTATGTGAAAGCTACTACAGACGTGATTCAAATTAGAAGTGCTTATCCTTGTCATATGTCTTTTTAAGCAATATTTTATACCATTATTCCTATAGGCTGAAAGATTCATTTTCTTACATATTATTTTCTAATTACAGGAGGATTTTCTTTCCTTGTCTTTGCTTTAACAATTATTTTATAATAAGATGAAAAGTAATAAATTGGAGTAGCACAACTTAAAATACTGCACTGACTATTGACTTGGACTTAATTTTTTTCAACTATTCTCTAGACGTATATATACACACATACATATCATAGGTATATATATGTATAGTATATATGTATATGTGTACAGATAGTATATATACTATATATTATATAATATATATAATGTATATGTTATGTATAATGTGTATATATATGTGTCTATGTAGAAATAGTGCAGGTGAAAAAAACTAAGACTGATTTGATCTGAAAGTTATCCTTTAGGAAAAAAATAGTTACTGACCATCCTTAGAGGACAAATTTTAGAGTTAAGAACCAGACCTAAAACAAATACTCTACAGCCATAACACTCTGGCTCTATACATTCAGCTTAAAAGCAGGAATTATGTTGCCACTTCTGTGATTAGTGTTCTTTTCAAAGAAAATGATCACTTTACCAGCATAGAGTAAATGTACAATACTGCAATCAATATGTCCATGAAAAGAAGTATATGGAAAAATTATAAAACTTCATTGAAGACATAATTTAAAAACCTAAGGAAATGGAGAGTAATAATATTACAGATCATGAAATGGGAAGTTTCATTACTGAATATGAATTCTCACTAAATTCATAGTCTCCCCAAATTAATCTATAAATTCAATGCAATGACAGGCAAAATTCCAACAGGAATTCTTATTATACTATAAAAGATAATCAAAATACTTATGCAGCACAGCAGTGGACAAGAATGCATTAGACAATTTTGCAGAATATAAGTGGAATGAATAACTTTTCTAATCAGATATAAATATATATGATAAAGCTATTAAGTTACTGTAGTTGTTGGAAAGGGTTAGAAACATTAAGCAATGAAGTGGAATAAAGAATTCAAAAGCAGACTCACTTATGTAAGGAAATAAAAAACAGGAAAGAAAATTCTGCAGATCATTGGTGGAGGAATAAATCAATGGTATTTTTGCTATCTAAATGAGAAAAAAGTTGTCCCTAACTTACAGCTTACTGAAAAAATCAATTCCAGGTGGATTAAAGACAAAAGATAAAGATTAAATATGTAAATATTTTAAAAAATATATAAGAATGTGTGTGGAACAGGCAGTTTATGAACTAGGAGAGTTGATCTTTTGAAAGTGGCCATTGGTGACTTGGGTTTGGATTATTTGGTTTCAGGCAACTGTGGTTTCTATGAACACACATATAAAACACACATACAAAATTGATAGACCACCAGCAAGACTAATAAAGAAGAAAAGAGAGAAGAATCAAATAGATGCAATAAAAAAATGATAAAGGGGATATCACCACCAACAACACAGAAATACAAACTACCATCAGAGAATACTATAAACTCCTCTACGCAAATAAACTAGAAAACCTAGAAGAAACGGATAATTTCCTGGATACTTACACTCTCCCAAGACTAAACCAGGAAGAAGTTGAATCCCTAAATAGACCAATAGCAGGCTCTGAAATTGAGGCAATAATTAATAGCCTACCAACCAAAAAAAGTCCAGGACCAGATGGATTCACAGCTGAATTCTACCAGAGGCACAAGGAGGAGTTGGTACCATTCCTTCTGAAACTATTCCAATCAATAGAAAAGGAGGGAATCCTCCCTAACTCACTTTACAAGGCCAACATCATCCTGATACCAAAGCCTGTCAGAGATACAACAAAAAAAGAGAATTTTAGACCAATATCCCTGATGAACATCAATGCAAAAATCTTCAATAAAATACTGGCAAATCAAATCCAGCAGCACATCAAAAAGCTTATCCACCATGATCAAGTGGGCTTCATCCCTGGGATGCAAGACTGGTTCAACATATGCAAATCAATAAACGTAATCCAGCATATAAACAGAATCAAAGACAAAAACCACATGATAATTTCAATAGATGCAGAAAAGGCCTTTGACAAAATTCAACAGCCCTTCATGCTAAAAACTCTCAATAAATTCAGTGTTGATGGAACGTATCTCAAAACAATAAGAGCTATTTATGACAAACCCACGGTCAATATCATACTGAATGGGCAAAAACTGAAAGCATTGCCTTTGAAAACTGGCACAAGACAGGGATGACCTCTCTCACCACTCCTATTCAACATAGTGTTGGAAGTTCTGGCTAGGGCAATCAGGCAAGAGAAAGAAATCAAGGGTATTCAGTTAGGAAAAGAAGAAGTCAGATTGTCCCTGTTTGCAGATGACATGATTCTATATTTAGAAAACCCCATTGTCTCAGCTCAAAATCTCCTTAAGCTGATAAGCAACTTCAGCAAAGTCTCAGGATACAAAATCAATGTGCAAAAATCACAAGCATTCTTATACACCAGTAACAGACAAACAGACAGCCAAATCATGCATGAACTTCCATTCACAATAGCTTCAAAGAGAATAAAATACCTAGGAATCCAACTTATAAGGGATGTAAAGGGCCTCTTCAAGCACAACTACAAATCACTGCTCAGTGAAATAAAAGAGGACACAAACAAATGGAAGAACATACCATGCTCATGGATAGTAAGAATCAATATTGTGAAAATGGCCATACTGCCCAAGGTAATTTGTAGATTCAATGCCATCCCATGAAGCTACCAATGACTTTCTTCACAGAATTGGAAAAAACTACTTTAAAGTTCATATGGAACCAAAAAAGAACCCTCATTGCCAAGACAATCCTAAGCCAAAAGAACAAAGCTGGAGGCATCACGCTACCTGACTTCAAACTATACTACAAGGCCAGAGTAACCAAAACAGCATGATACTGGTACCAAAACAGAGATACAGACCAATGGAACAGAACAGAACCCTCAGAAATAATACTACACATCTACAGCCACCTGATCTTTGACAAACCTGAGAAAAACAAGAAATGGTGAAAGGATTCCCTATTTAATAAATGGTACTGGGAAAATTGGCTAGCCATAAGTAGAAAGCTGAAACTGGATCCTTTCCCTACTTCTTATACGAAAATTAACTCAAGATAGATTAGAGACTTAAATGTTAGACCTAAAACCATAAAAACCCTAGAAGAAAACCTAGGTAATACCATTCAGGACATAGGCATGGGCAAGGACTTCATGTCTAAAACACCAAAAGCAACGGCAACAAAAGCCAAAATTGACAAATGGGATCTAATTAAACTAAAGAGCTTCTGCACAGAAAAAGAAACTACCATCAGGATGAACAGACAACCTACAGAACGGGAGAAAATTTTTGCAATTTCCTCTTCTGACAAAGGGCTAATATACAGAACCTATAAAGAACTCAATCAAATTTACAAAAAAAAAAAACAACCCCATCAAAAAGTGGGCAAAGGATATGAACAGACACTTCTCAAAAGAAGACATTCATACAGCCAACAGACACATGAAAAAATGCTCATTATCACTTGCCATCAGAGAAATGCAAATCAAAACCACAATGAGATACTATCTCACACCAGTTAGAATGGCAATCATTAAAAAATCAGGAAACAACAGGTGCTGGAGAGGATGTGGAGAAATAGGAATGCTTTTACACTGTTGGTGGGACTGTAAACTAGTTCAACCATTGTGGAAAACAGTGTGGCGATTCCTCAAGGATCTAGAACTAGAAATACCATTTGACCCAGCCATCCCGTTACTGGGGATATACCCCCAAGGATTATAAGTCATGCTGCTATAAAGACACATGCACACATATGTTCATTGCAGCACTGTTCACAATAGCAAAGACCTGGAATCAACCCTAATGTCCATCAGTGACAGACTGGATTAAGAAAATGTGGCACATATAGACCATGGAATACTATGCAGCCATAAAAAAGGATGAGTTCGTGTCCTTTGTAGGGACATGGATGCAGCTGGAAACCATCATTCTCAGCAAACTATCGCAAGAACAGAAAACCAAATACCGCATGTTCTCACTCATAGGTGGGCATTGAACAATGAGATCACTTCGACACAGGAAGGGGAACATCACACACTGGTCCTATTGTGGGGAAGGGGGAGGGGGGAGGGTTAGCATTAGGAGATATACCTAATGTAAATGATGAGTTAATGGGTGCAGCACACCAACATGGCACATGTATACATATGTAACAAACCTGCACGTTGTGCACATGTACCCTAGAACTTAAAGTATGAAAAAAAAAAACTTGCTAGCATGCTTTTGAACTAATTTCATTATAGCCAAAAAAATCCAAAAATCAAAAAAAGCCATACATTTATGTGAAATATAAAATCATAGTATAAATTTGGTTTAGTATCCCTCTTCTTTTTCATTTAGCACTATACTATGATATATCCTGAGTATTTAAGTATTACTTGAAAAAATTATTTTAACAACTACTCTTATACTACAACAAATTTATATAATCAAAGATTCTGCACAATGCCATTACTTCCAGATTTTTAATATTATGAATTCTGTAATGATGAGAGATTTTTATGTATAATTTTTATTGTATCTCTATTTGTTTCCTTAGAATGGACTGTTGGAAATGGATTCATAAATAGAACCATGCTTCAAGTTCTTGATCCATATTATTTAAAAAATTTGTCCTAATTTATAATTCAATCAACAACATATAAGAATTTCCTCAACTCAGCTCTACCAGACTTCGACATTCATTTGTTTGTTTGTTTTTATTGTTGTTATGGTTACGCTGCTTAGTAGTTTGTTTTATCAAACAGAGAAAACAGAGAAATTTTCTTTTGTGAAATCCACTTAGATATTAGTGTTTCAGTGTTGTACAATAAGTTTACTCATCTGTTTCTATTTTTGGTCTTAAAACTTCATTAGCATTACAAAATCCTCGCATTACTAAAACCTACTACATTTGCATTTTTCCGAGAAATTTGATTTCTATTGTTTCAAAATGTAACTCTTAAGAAAATTTGAAATATTTTTTATTGAAAGGGAGATAAAGACCAAGATATTTATATTTTTATTCAATAGATAATCTCCTTCCCTTACTGATTTAATATTAAGCAAGTTCAACAACATGGAAAAGTTGAAAGTGGATTGTGGCCTTCTATGGAATCACAGTTGTATAAATTCACATATTTTCGGTATAGGCTCTCATGTAACCAGAAACTTTTAAAATTATACTAAGATTATGTCTTCTCACAAAATAGACATTTGTCCACAAATTGCCAACATTTAGAATATTTTCTGGTCAATGAAAAGACAGCAATAAAGTGCTTTTCAAATAAGTCTCCATTGTTAAATGATCAGCAGCTTCAGAGAGCTTTGTTCAAATTTATATCTCAGAATAATTGCAAATTATTACACGGCAAGAAGGAGAGAGATATTTAGGACCTGTATTAAGACTTTAGTTATGGTGAAAAGAAGAGGAGGAGGTGGATTAAAAGATACTAGAATATAATGAATCCTTTGCCCTCTAAGGATCTGCATATTAAAGATCTATGCTAGTATTCCATTCCATCAGTAAGTCTGACAATCCTGCTTCCATTATTATAATTTTGTGTGAACTGCTGCAGTTTTACAGTGCCACTGATATTAAGAAAGGGATTGTTCTCTCCTACTTCTGTTTTAAAATATGTAGGCTTTATTTTTCTATTCATTCACAGAAAAAATAGACAAATGAAGAATTTAACTTTTCAAGGCTATAGCCCTCCCTCCATTTGCCTCCAACCATGATGACTACAATTTAATTGGATGTTTAGTAATTTGAAACCTAATTTGGGAAGAACTGACACCTTTACAATTGCTGCCCAAGGTCTTGATATAATTCCAAGTCTTTAAATACATTTTGATAGTTTATCTCCAAAAATGTATGTCTTTTGAGGTTAGGTAATTTTATAGCTTGTGATTCCTATCGACAATGAGATATTTTAGTATATATTTTACATTTTATATATACATTAATTATTTTACTTTGAAAAAGCAATTTTTACAAAATTTTAGGACATTACAAAATACTGAAAATATACAAATATATAGTGGCATCTTAGAGAAAACTACTGAAGTCACATTGAAATATCTGTTTCTGTCATCTGACAGCACTGGTAAGTATTATTCTATGATCCCATTTTAATGGCTTCATTTTCCTTTATTGTATGTATATACAGAAATGAACTTAATATTTTCAATTTTTGAATATTTATGTGATTCCCTAGTTTAGCTATTATAAATGAGAATGTCAAAAATAAAATGTTTATTTAGATCTATGTTCACATTCTGAAATATTTGCTTTTTTAATCTCTAAAATGTAAAATTATTAGTTTAAAGGACATACACATGTTTATAGCTCTGGGTACGTTTTTCCAAACTCAACTACAAAGGTAAATAAGAGTGCGCAGCTTCCTAGATGTCTGCCCAAACTTGTTATTACCACTATTATTCTTCTTCTTTTAGTCAATTCATGGGGAAAATTGATCAATCATTATTCTAATTTGCATTTTTACTAATTAAACAGATAGATGACCTACTCATCATATCACTTTTCCATTTATGTTTTCATTTTCTAAATTTCCAGTTTATGTATCGATATAGAGGACTTTGTAGCTTTTAAAAAACATATAATGAAGATATTTTCATAGCAGAAACCTAATTCCTTGGCTTAAGTAACTGTTCTGCCAGTTTTTGCCATGTAGAGCGGAGAATCCTCACAGACCCAACCTCCTGACTCCTGCTCGGGTCAGTCTGAGGCTGAGAAACAGTAGGAAAGCCAGATACGATTATCCCAGTGCAGATGAGCCCAGGGACAAGGAGTACAGTCTCGATGTCATTTTGACATTTGTATTTCCATAGGAGAGGGCGGATTTTGGTCACAGTGACCTAGACATGCACTTTTCTTGGGAAATTTCTATGCAGATGAATTTTGCAACAAGAATTCCATAATAGAATCTGAAGTTATTAATTGCCAATTATAGTTTGGTCTTCATTTCACTTCAGCATGGGAGTAAGAGAGATAGGGCTGACGATCCTGGCTTGTTCAATTTAAAAAGTGGGAGAATTTAATTTGTTTAAATCACATTTCGCCTAGGGAAAGGCCAGAGACAACCTCATCAGTGACAGAGTTCATTTTGCAAAAACTGGATTTGTTCAGTAGAGAATGACTTAAGTTAAAATAGGAATTAATACAGTAAGGAGCAACCTTTGGATATCCAAATCCTCCTTTAAATGTCTCCTCCAAGTTTATTTACCAGCTGTGTTTGGTTTAGATGATCAGAAACTTTTATCTTACTGCAGTAAATTAATTTATTTTCTTCCAGGAATCAAGTTTTATTACACAATAAATTCCATACTCATCTTTTGATAGGTATGTCCAATAATGCTAATCATAATCAAAACAACAAAGGGTTTTAGGACAGAAAGTAATTCTAAAATTCACCTTGTCTTACCATCTCAGTTTGCAGCTAGCAAAAAAAAAAGAAAAACAAGTACTCAGTGAAGTGTATCAAAATACCCTTTGGTTAAGTTTCCATTTTCTACAATAGATAACAGTACCTCTCAGAAAAAACCATGTCATGTTTATGTATATATTCCTAAAACCTAACATAATACTTTTTACCCACTTAAAATGAATTATTAAACATCTAACAAATGACTTTCTAAAAGTTGGATATAACTTCCCAGGCAATCTCAAACTTACAGTACTCTAACAGCAATTACTTTTATTACTATTACAAAAACAATTGCTGATATATGTAAAAATTGGAAGGAGGGAAGTGTGTTTAATATGCCATTTTAGTATATTTATGTATTGATTGGCTTGTAAGATACATTACAGAACAAAGTCATAAAATTATTATTAATTAATCAACAGATCAAAGCAAGCATAGTGCAGCAAAATAGCAAAGCTTTTTACGTCATGTCTAAAGAATCTTTTTTTTTTTTTTTTTTTGAGATGGAGTTTTGCTCTTGCTGCCCAAGCTGGAGTGCAATGGCATGATCTCGGCTCATTGCAACCTCCACAACCTCCACCTCCCGGGTTCAAGCGATTCTCCTGTCTCAGCCTCCTGAGTGGCTGGGATTACAGGCTAAATTTTTTGTATTTTTATTAGAAACAGGGTTTCACCGTGTAAGCCAGGCTGGTCTTGAACTCGAGAATCTTAATGCTTAATGTTATTTTTCAAATTTCAAATGAATAGTAATATTTATACAAGAACTCACTCATTTGGTCAATAAATGTTAACTGAGCACCTACCAGATGTCAAATATTTCATGAAGTGCTGAAGAAGCAGAAGTGAATAAAGCATGTTTAATAACGTCAGGAAGGTCGCATATTGTGGCAGCAGGTAAACAGATGAAAAAACGATTACATAGTGTCTGAGAAGTGCTGAAATAGCAAAAAGTAGTTATTATGGCAACATCTAATTCACCTCAAACGTGTTCGCAAAGTCTACTGAGAAGAGTTGATGATGCCTGGTCTTGAATGAAAGGAAATGACCATTAATTGAACCACAACTAGGTCTACATAATATGCTCACATCCTGGGAGACAGTGTAATTCATGAGTAAAATTAAACTAAAACAAAACAAAGTTTAAAAAATTACAACTGGACTAAAAGTCCATTAGATTGTATTTAAATAGAAGCTCTACTACTGGCTTTGTGGATCTTGGGCAAGTCACACAGACGTTCTGAGACCCTGGTGCTTCAACTGGCAAATATAGATAATAGTATAGATCTCACAAGTGGTTGATAGGATTAAGAAAGTATCAAATTGAAAGGAACGAGCATTACTACTTCTACTGGAAATATGGTACCAACTGAATAAAACATATTAAACATGAAACTGAATCATGTAACCAAAAGCCAAAATACAACAAATATATATTTCTGAGAATATACGTGATAAGTCAAGAGATATATAGTGATACAGTAAGAGAATATAAAATTGGCATATAACAATATATAAATATAATTAACTTACGGGTAGTACAATTTGATATTAGTCGTATACTACCATATATTTAACACACAAAATATATTACATATTATATCATTGATTTCTATTATGTAATACAAAAATATTAGAAAAAAATCAATAATATTGTCAATAGCATATCAAAAACAAGAAAAGCAATAACTACCATTTACTGAGACCTCAGCATGCACCAGAAACTAGACTTGAAAACTTCATGAAATGCACTATCTTCATTTATTATCACAAATAATCTTGTGACAGAAGTCGTCTTCTTATGCCCAATGTTACAGGTGCAGATACTGAAGTGCAGCTGGATTAAAAATGCAGCTTAAAACCTATAGCTAATAAATGGTGGAGCCAGGATTAAACTCTGGACCACATCTTTAGCATTCCACTATGTGCTCATGGAAATAAAATAAGGGCATATAACTGGCTGGTGAAAGTGGTGGAATTCTTTCCCAGGTGTTGAAGAAAATGATTTACCCTCTCCCTATGCCTCCATTTCTTCATCTCTCCTTCCTTCCTTTCTAAACATATGTTATTGTTCATATAATAGGGCTATGGTTTATAATTTTTGAGCACATATTTTGTTTAAAATTTAATCTGGGATGAAAATATCAGGAACCCCAAATTAGGATGAAGGAAGGTTCCAATCTCAGAGGCAGACTTTAGACAGGTACCAAAGAATTCAGTAATTAAGATAAACAATATTTAATGCAGCCTTTAAAAATACAAAAATTAATGAAAAAATCTATAATTCAAGATGAATAAAATATTGAGATTTTAAATAAATATAAGATTCAAGACTGTATTTGTACAACCCAAACCTATTTTCCTTACCTTCATCCTGGCTAGAGTTCCAATAAACCTTTACTTACAAGGCAGGTGACCAGCCTGTGGGCCCAAGTTTGCCTATTTATTTTGAAAAAAATTCTATTAAATATTACTTACACCGAGTACTTAACATGAGAGGAACTTTGGGAAAACCACTAAGACTGCATGGCATTCGATCTAGGAAAATGAAGCACTTTCATATAAAATTTTACATTTCTAATTAAGAAAATACATCCACATTTTATCAGAGTAGTTGAATTCCTGTATTACTACTGATGGCAGCGGAAGGGCCCTCTGGAGTGGCTGCTGTCACTGTGCCAGCTACAGTAGGGAGGTGTGAGCAGTGGCAGCAAGAGTGGCTGCAGGAGCAGCAGTGGCAGTGGTCAGGGGGCCACCAAGCCCCGCATCCCCGAGGCAGCCAACTGCATGAGTCCACCCTTGTGCAGTCGGTCAGAACCTGCCCCACGCCCAGAGCCTCTGCCTCTTTGGACCCTGGTCCTACGTCACCACTTTTGCCCACTACCACTGCAGTGCTATTGGGAAGAGAGGGATCCCAAGGCAGAGCCAGGTCCATGGTGGAGCTGGGCCTGGGGTGGTGTTATGCTTGCACACAGAGAGCAGGGTCCAGAGCAAGGGGCTGGGCTTGGGGCACACAACTGGGGCCACGCATCAGGGAAAGTGGGAATAGCCTTTGCTTCAGGACGCGGCTAGCAGCATGGTCACTATGCCCACTCTGCCAAGGGCGCCGGGTTCCTGTACCTTGGGAGGAGGCTCTGCTGCAGTGCCACCCAAGTGCCTGGGGTCTGCCCCACATTGGGGTGACTTCTAGGTCTAACACTCGTGATAGCTGGGCCAAGACTGGTGATTCACTCCCAGAGTTCTCCCTCCATCCACATGGCAGGGCCATGAGCCAGACAGGCTGGGCACAGGACCCAGGCAGCTCTGCAGTCTGCACCCTTGGGGGCCTAGGAAGGCCCCTACCCCTTGCAGGCACTGGGGTTTCTGCCCCTGCTGCCTGACTTCTCCCCACTTTCAGTGCCTGCTCCAATGTTGGAAGAGGGTTGAGGCCAAGCCCTGATGCTGTCATAGCCCAGCCATATGTGCACATGCTCAGGGCAGCGCTGACATGTCAGCCCTCTGCCACCTCAGCCTTTGAATCCCCAGTGAGGCCCCACCTTCAGGCCAGGGAGGGCCTGAAGGCTGGGGGCTGGGCTGCCAGTCCCATGGACTGAAGTGGGGACTTGTGGTGCCTTTCCCAGGCCACCCGTAGCTGCCCATGTGCCAATCAGCATGTACTTTCTTCCCTCTGGGGCCCATAAAAGCCCAGGACTCAGCCAGAGCAGAGCAGAGGATGAGGAGAGCAGAGGATGAGGAGAGCAGAAGATGGAGAGATGATGGGACAAACACCTACAGAGCGGAGCTAACCTCTCCACTGATAGCAGAACACTTGTTCAGAAGATCAGTTACAGAGAATAGCTAACTTCTCCACTGATAGCTGAACACTTGTTTGGAAGATCAGTTACAGAGAGTAGCTAACTTCTCCACTGATAGCAGAACACTTGTTTGGAAGACCAGCTACAGAGAGGAGCTACCTTCTCTGCTAGGAGCTGAACACTCAATGGGACACACTGGTTGCAGAAAGGAGCTACCCACCATGGGGTCCCCTTTGAGCTGTTCCATCATTCAGTAAAGCTCCTCTTCCTCTTGCTCACCATCCACTTATTTGCATATCTCATTCTTCCTTATTCTTCCTGGCCACAGGACAAGAACTCAGAGCCCACCAACTCGCAAGGCTAAAAGAGCAATAACAGAAACAGGGCTGAGACATGCTCCTTGCTCACCATGTTTTGGGAGAAGGAAAGAAGAGCTGCAGTCCTTCAGGGAACCCCAGACCTCAGAGCACCCAGAGCTAAGGCTGTGACTCCCTCCTTGGAACCCTGCAGTTCCTGGCATCTCAAAGCTTCCAGGTGCCACCATGTTCCCTGGTGCCAGCTGTGGAAACTTCATGCAGTACACCTGGTCCAGCTGTAGCCTCATAGACAGCTGGCATTGCTGCTGGCACCTGAACCTGTCTGCCCCACTGCAGCAGCCATACAGAGGTTTCTGGCCAGAAAAGTGACACCCCAAAGATCCCATAACACTACTTCACAATATGATGAAGATAAAATTTAAATTAAAGCTAAATATTTGCTCTTCAGATACTTCTTGAATCTCAAGTTGCTGTTCATTTTCTCCCCATGGCATTATTTTTAGCTATACATTTTCATTTAAAATGAAGTAACTGAGAAAGATTAGATAGATGGATGGATGGATGGACAGATAGATAGTAGATATATAGATGATAGATATATAGATACACAGGTAAATAGACAGATGGATACATAGATAGATAAGTGTGTATTCTACTAAAACTAAGATTTGTTCAATCTCCATTAAGTTGGCATCTACTGGATTAAAATGTAAAGAAATATTAGAATTACAAGTACATTTTCTTTTCAAAAATTTCTTCTTGGAAATAAATGAACAGTGGTTCTAAGCATAGAAAAGAGGTGAGTGTATTTTTGCCTCTAGGAAACTGTAAGTTTTTTGATACTTGACACTCAGGACTAATCTTCACTTCCTCTGTTTGGGACTGGTTTACACTAGCCCTGTCCCATTTCTCTTTCACTCAGTCCCCTTCCTCACCACATTAGTACCCAAAGACAGCTGTAAATACCAGATCATTGGTTAAAAGATGATCTGGATTTATTATCTGTCTGAATGTGATTTTTCTGGACCAATTGTTACTTCTGTCTGGTCCTAGGACATGTAAAATTTAATTCCTGAGAAATTTGGGCAATACGGTACCCATAATTAGGACAAACTTCCCTCATTCTTACCTTTAAGGGTCTTGCCACAAGAAAATGATACCCAGTACTCTTAAACAGAACTATAACAACATTGGGAACTTTCATTTGCAGCTTACTACAGGACACACATTTCTTCAGTTTCATGGGCAATTAGTGAAACCTTTTTTCTTGAGCTAAGATAAGACTGATAAATCTCTGACCTAATGCCCACAAAATATGGACATATTCAATAATGTAAATACAAGTGATACTGTAGTTGAATTTTTCTAATATGATTTAGAGGAACACATTCTCCTCATGTTTCCCTCTTACAAACTGTGAATTTGGAAAAACCACCTAAGTTCTCAGTTTTCTCAGGCCAAAGGGAAAAAAAAAAAGCTATGCATGTTATCTATATACTTCTCACAAAGGAAAGGATTATTATAAGTACTTATAAGTGTAAATTGGGGTAATGAATATGATTCAAGGGCTAATCCCATATTAATCAAAGATACTTAATCTTGTGTCCCTATTTTCAAAGAGGACGGTGGGATGGGACACTATGTGTATATGCCATGGAGTCCTGAAATGATGGGGGCACAGCCTAAGCATTTTGCCCATTGGAAGGCTTTACAGCTATTTAATATTGACTGTTCAGGGTTCTCAGAAGCAGAGGCACAAGAAGAGTGTAGAGCTAGTCAACAACCAAGAGTAACTTCTAATCACTGAGCGGCATAAAGGTTCAGATTATTCTAGTCTACACACTTTGGGGTGAAGTCGAAGTTATTATTTTGAAATGGATGCACAGATTACATACATTAAATGGAAAGATATGGAGCAACGAGAAACATCTGCAAGCATTGACTTCCCTAGGTGAGTATAAGTTGTTCCTAAACCATTGCTACGCTTAGTCTGTAAAATGTGTATATCTCATAGTAAACACGATCCTCTTTTCCCAGTTGGGAGTTGGAGGAAACATAACTTGTTGTTTAGTTGTCTCTAGCCAATTAACATTTTCTTAACCTCTTTATATGTCATACCGTTAAACAGGTATGGGAATATGATGAATAATGAAGCATTTTACCATTTACAAAGGACTTTCTCATTGGCTAACTTGATGATGACAGAAACCCTGTGAGGTTGGATATCCTTCCATTATTTGTGGAGTTCTCCTTGTGTGTGTCCTACTACCTGCCTTCTGTCTGGCCTCTTTTGCAGCTAAATCTTAATCATGTGATCAAGATATCAACAATCATAGGCATGCATGCAGTTGGACTTCAGTCTGGAGCAATAACTGAAAGGGAGAGTTTTGGATACAGAGTAACAGTTTCAGTGGAGTTTCCAGGAGGAGTGCAATACATGGGACCAGGTGTTGAGTGTGACAAACAGTCTCCTCACTAAGATTGTGGTGGGGTGGAGCTTTGGACTTTGATCATTGCATCTTAATTTGGGCAATTTAGCCTGCTTTTCCAATGTTTCTATGGCTCCTCGGTATTATTTTAATATGTTAGATTTATTAAAGAATTGCGTAAATCACCATTGCCGATTCTGTTGCTTGGAAATAAGAACTCTGTTAAACCCGTATATTACAAATGAAGAAGCTCAGTTTCAAAAGTGAAGAGAGTTATTCAAGATAGTGACTTAGAAAATGACTGAAGTGTAACTCAGCACCTGACTTGTGGGACACCTAAGCCCTTTATCATTTTCACCACACAATGTTTTCTTATATTATGATGCATGTCAGTCTCCTGGCATGGCTAACAAGACAATCTATGAAGGGTATTAGTATCTGTATACTCAGGGTCTAGTTTAGTTAGGGCAAACCTGTGCACCAGACTGCCAGGGACTGTCCTAGTTTACACTTCTATCCTTCTTCCCAAAGGTTTATGTTAAGTGCCTTAGTGAAACTAAAATATCGATTCATTCCTTCATTAAATTTTCAGAAATTTGTTGAACACTTACACTGCCCTTAAGGGAAGTGCAGGCAAAGATATTTGACATAGATCCAGGCTTTCCATCTGTTCTTTACTATTAGTGTGACCATCAGAAAAGTCAATAAACCTCCAAATCTTATGAGCCTTGCCTTGATTATTAATAACACCTTCATTGCTTTAAAAAATGTCCCAGTTTAGATGATAAATTATATTGTAGGCTTAAGGATGGTGTCTAAAGATGTGTGTTCAACAAATTTCTGTTAAATAAATAAAGCAGTAGTGAAATATCCTGAGCATATCGTGACCTTTGAAAAAGAATAACCGGGGTTGAGTAGAGGCAAAATCAAAGGAGAACTTCTCACCTGGGGAAGTGTCTCTTGGTGAACTATGCTGTCTAGAAATGGAATCATTCTTCCCACTGAGCTAGCTTCCTCTAGTAATTCAGTTGGCATCCCTTGACGTAGGTGCTATTTTTATAATTATTGCAAACACACACACACACACACACACACACACACACAGGCCTACGAGCTAAAAGAAAGAAATAATTTTGAAATAATCACCTCCAAATCAGAAACCCAAACATGTTACTATTTACATCAAAAGGAAAACCTGTGTTAAAATCCTTGATTTGCACATTTGTAATTGACTAAAAAATAATGAGATATTTCCCACCCAGGCATCAAAATATATCAGTCAAAAGTACGGTAATTTGTTTGCAGTTTAATTATGTTTTGACAAATAAATTACAAGTTTTGTATAAACAGAAATTTCTTATTTTTCCAATTAATAACAGAAGCTGTGTCCCAACATGTCCATGTGTTTTCTTGTTGAAATGATACAGGAGCTCCCACAAAGGAGTGACATTTAAGTCTGAGAATGAGCAAATAGCTAAAATAATGAGATTCTAATGAAAATATTACAAAATTCAGACTGACTTAAGTCTATGTCTTTATCCAGGCAAATATGCTAAAAAAATTTGGCTTTACTTTTTAATGTCAAAATACTCTCCCTACATTCACAAGTTGCTCGATTGCTTTGAGTGAAGTAGTTCTACCTTACATTTATGATTTATATCCTGACTGCTTCTGAACCAGACTACAGGCAGCTTGCCACAAATATGCAAGTGTAAATGTAGTTTTAGAAACAGACAGAAATGTAGATATCAATGTAGATATAAAAATACCCACAGGGAAGTTCAAACAATAATAAAATAAAATAAGAAAATTTAGGAAGAAAGGAGATGGTAGCCGTGTCAGAAATCAATTTAAAATGTATTCAGGACTCCCCAGCAGCCAAGATAAAAAGGGAAAGGGAATTGATTATGCAACAACTAGGTCTCCTAGATTCATTCTGTAGAGTATTAATCATAACCAGTTCTAACAGGTTGTCCGTCACATACTCCATGCTGTATCACAAAGGAGGCAAATTTGAGTTGTCAATCTTGGCTTTCGTCTTCTCTTTAGGATGACAATGACAAGTCCATGCATTTTCACTCTCAGGAAAAACAAAAGACAGAAATGGGAACTTAGATTCCCAAAGTGATTATAATTTGACATGAAACAGGCCCCTCTTCTGTCCTTACTACCTGGGTATTCTTAGGAAAATCACCCAGTTTCTCAAAATAAGTATTTTCCTCTATTCAAAAGTAGTGGCTAATAATAAAAACTCAATGGATTATTATCAAACCTACTCATGGCGATGTACCAGATAGCACTTTATGATCTGTAAAATGGTATGTAGGTTTCAGTTGCCATTATTGTTATTGTTATGTTTATTAAATTGGATGGAGGGGGAAGATCAGAAAGAGGATTGACCCAAAGGCACAACTGACACAAATACTAGTGGTCATCTCATTCAACTGCGGCCCCGAGAACACTTGAAAAAGCTCAAATTCCACCAAACCTCAGTACTGAATCATTGCACTTAACCTGTCAGCTACACTCTTCTGTGAGAAGACTCCAGCCTTACTTACACAGATCAGTCTTTTGAAGGCGAATCTGGAGCTCCAGTCAGCATCAGCAAAGTGCAGAAGATGAAGGAGAGAGATGATAATCAGAACAAAGAACAACCGCATCCAGCCTGCCTGCCTCTGCACGCCTGGTATCTGTCTCACGCTGTCTCTGCGTCTTACTTTCTCTCATGTGGTTCTTGGCGTTGGAACGAGCTGATACAAGTTAATTTGCCATTTTTAAAAGAAGCAGCAGACCATTTCTTAATTTGGTGTTCCGTATCCTAAAGTTCTGGGAAGAAGTGGATTTTGAAAGTGTACAGTCTTACTTCACAGAATGGGTGTACCTATGTAAGCTTCATCAACCTTTACTGAAAAACTAAAAACGTACAGGGGTATATTCTGTAAGTAACTGTTTTAATACTAATACGTACTAACTGTCAGGTACTATGCTTGGTTTTTTATGTCCATTATTTCAGTTGATGCTCTCAAAAGTTCCATCAGATAGATACTATTATTCGCAGTTTACATGTCTGTAAACTGAGACTTACAGAAAGCCAGTTGAAATGTCACCTGTTAAGAAAGGCTTTCTCTAACATCCTATCCTAAGGTGGCATTCCTAAGTTATTTCGTATCATATCACTCAGTTTACTTGCTTCATAGCAGTTATTAGAATCTGTGTTGGTTCATCTGTTGACACACATTGTTGTGTATCTTCCCCACGATCATTTAGGCCCCAGAAGCAGGATATACGCCTGACTTGTCTGCTGGTATCTTTGGTGTCTTCCACTGTGATAATGTAGGCACAAAACAAATCATCAAATTATTGAATAAATAAATAAATGAATAAGTGACTCCAAAGTGCAGGCACTTAAGAATATTCTTTCCATTCTAATTTATTAGTTTTTATTTTTTTCCTGCTGCACAAGGCAGACATTAAGCAAATTATGAATGTCTCTTGTGTGCTAGCAAGAGTTTATTTTAAATTGGGAGCGAGAGCATAAAATAATTTTCTATAGGTCACCGAAGACACTCTTAATATATTCTTAAAATGAAAGATAGTTTTGGAATTTATGTGGCCACTTCATGATATTTAGCCCTTTGATCCTTGAAGTCTTTTAGCTCTATTTGATCCAAAGCATGACTGAGAGCTTAAAAGAAAATGAATTGCGGCGATAAATATTTACTTTCATCTCTTTTCTATATGCCCAAGGGCTTCTTCTGTCTAAAGTGTTTTAAAGGTGGAAATGAAATCTATCATTGAATGGCTTTGTGAAAAGGCAAGCTAAAGACACTCTTCAAGGTACGAGTATAAGTGTTTTTTGTTGTGTTGCTATGTATGAATTACTTCTAGATTGCTTTAAATGTAGGAATTTGATTTTAGAAATTCAGATGCTTAAGATTAAAAATCAACAAACTCAACAAATGTGTTGTTACACAGGTAGTAACAGTACATTTCTCTTCCGTTATCTTTTGGTACAGAATATTCTGTGTTACTTTTTGCCTTTGAGCTTTGTGCTACCTTTCCCATGACTTGTATATTCCTGACAAGTGCCCCCAATGCACACACACAAATACACACACACACACACACACACACACACCTTCCTGTGAATAAAGCCTACTGTTGTTCGGGATATAATTCATATGTGACTTTCCCAAGAAAGTCTTGCCCTATTAGTTCCCTTTCCACATTGTTTAGGCTCCTCTTCCTCCCTATTTCCATAAAATATTTTTATTGCACTCATAACACCTCGTGACTTTATCTGTTTAAGCTTCTTACTTACTTATGCAAGATCACTTACAGCAACAATTGTATCTTATGCATATCCATATCCACAGTACCTCGCTCAATGCCTGATGAATAATAGCTTTCAATAAATATTTGTTGAATAAGTAATGAATGAGAAGGCTGAATCTAGTTTCTTTCTTGGAGAATGATGGATGGCCAATAAGTCTTGATAGAAGACATCCCATGAGATGCCTATTGGGATGGTTCTGGCATGATTCTGGCATAATTCTGGATCCTGATCTTGAAATGAAAACAATCAAATGACAAGAACCTGTTAACAGGGCAGTGTGGGGCAGTAAGGGCACAGTGAGGGTAGAGGTCTGTGGAGGAATACTTATTTGAGAGTAGAACATAGGAAGTAAAGGGATCAATTACTCCCAAATGGCAAAATAAATTTTCAGGTAGCTTTTAGCCTAGGAAAATTATTTATGTGACTGCTCCTCTCAATGCCACTAAAACACGATGGCCTGTTGCTCAGAAGAATGTCATTAGAACAAGAGTGAGCCTCCTTAAACTTCAACTTCCACAAAGTTCCCTGTGAAGAAGTATAGGGAAATAAGCAATAAAAGCTTAACCAGAATTGGGAATGTTTGTAGACAGGTTCAAACAGAAGGAATATGAATTCTTCGTGGTAATTTTCCAGTCTCAAAAAAAGAAGTATGACATCCACATCGCTTTCACATTTTTTGCTATTACAAATAAGTCTGCAATGAACTTGCTTATAACTCATACTTTTGAAGATTTATGCAGAATCCTCTGTAACAGCTTAAATATCATTAAAATCACTGCTTCTTGAAATAATTTGCCTGTGAGTATGTCTGTGGATAGTTATATTTGCCTCCATACTATTTTGGAAGTTGAAGTTTAAGTCAATTGTGGTTACCGTAATTTGTAAAAAATTATGTATATCATGTGGACTTTATCATTTCAATGAGATTATCTGTGTCTGTGGTTATCTTCTTATTTAATTCTTAATTTTATGTATTTTTCATGCTTCCCTTTTACTACTTGCTTATATATTTGTTTTACTAATTGTGGGATTTATTTCTCAAGTCTCCTACTTTACCATTTAATAACTTGTTATTTTATCTTTATTGATTTTCACATTTTGTTCCCTATAGTTATTTCTTGTTTTATATACTTTAAGTTCTAGGGTACATGTGCACAATGTGCAGGTTTGTTACATATGTATACATGTGTCGTATTGGTGTGCTGCACCCATTAACTCGTCATTTACATTAGGTATATCTCCTAATACTATCCCTCCCCCCACCCCTCCCCACAATAGGACCCGGTGTGTGATGTTCCCCTTCCTGTGTCCAAGTGATCTCATTGTTCAGTTCCCACCTATGAGTGAGAACATGCGGTATTTGGTTTTCTGTTCTTGCGATAGTTTGCTGAGAATGATGGTTTCCAGCTGCATCCATGTCCCTATAAAGGGCACAAACTCATCCTTTTTTATGGCTGCATACTATTCCATGGTGTATATGTGCCACATTTTCTTAATCCAGTCTGTCACTGATGGACATTTGGGTTGATTCCAAGTCTTTGCTATTATGAATACTTCCACAATAAACATACGTGTGCATGTGTCTTTATAGCAGCATGATTATAATCCTTTGGGTATATCCTCAGTAACAGGATAGCTGGGTCAAATGTATTTCTAGTTCTAGATCCTTGAGGAATCGCCACATTGTTTTCCACAATGGTTGAACTAGTTTACAGTCTGACCAACAGTGTAAAAGCATTCCTATTTCTCCACATTCTCTCCAGCACCTGTTGTTTCCTGACTTTTTCATGATTGCCATTCTAACTGGTGTGGGATGGTATCTCATTGTGGTTTTGATTTGCATTTCTCTGATGGTGAGTGATGATGAGCATTTTTTCATGTGTCTGTTGGCTGTATGAATGTCTTCTTTTAAGAAGTGTCTGTTCATATCCTTTGCCCACTTTTTGATGGGGTTGTTTTTTTCTTGTAAATTTGATTGAGTTCTTTATAGGTTATGGATATCAGCTCTTTGTCAGATGAGGAGATTGCAAATATTTTCTCCCATTCTGCAGGTTGCCTGTTCACTCTGATGGTAGTTTCTTTTGCTGGGCAGAAGTTCTTTAGTTTAATTAGATAACATTTGTCAATTTTGGCTTTTGTTGCTGTTGCTTTTGGTGTTTTAGACATGAAGTCCTTGCCCATGCCTATGTCCTGAATGGTATTACCTAGGTTTTCTTCTAGGGTTTTTATGGTATTAGGTCTAACATTTAAGTCTCTAATCCATCTTGAATTAATTTTCATATAAGGAGTAAGGAAAGGATCCAGTTTCAGCTTTCTACTTATGGCTAGCCAATTTTCCCAGTACCATTTATTAAATAGGTAATCCTTTCACCATTTCTTGTTTTTTCTCAAGTTTGTCAAAGATCAGATGGCTGTAGATGTGTGGTATTATTTCTGAAGGCTCTGTTCCGTTCCATTGGTCTATATCTCTTTTTGTACCAGTACCATGCTCTTTTGGTTACTCTGGCCTTGTAGTATAGTTTGAAGTCAGGTAGCGTGATGCCTCCAGCTTTGTTCTTTTGGCTTAGGATTGTCTTGGCAATGCAGGGCCTTTTTTGGTTCCATACGAACTTTAAAGCAGTTTTTTTCCAATTCTGTGATGAAAGTCATTGGTAGCTTAATGGGGATGGCATTGAATCTATAAATTACCTTGGGCAGTATGGCCATTTTTGCAATATTGATTCTTCCTATCCATAAGCATGGTATGTTCTTCCATTTGTTTGTGTCCTCTTTTATTTCACTGAGCAGTGATTTGTAGTTCTCCTTGAAGATGCCCTTTACATCCCTTGTAAGCTGGATTCCTAGGTATATTATTCTCTTTGAAGCTATTGTGAATGGGAGTTCATTCATGATTTAGCTGTCTGTTTGTCTGTTACTGGTATATAAGAATGCTTGTGATTTTTGCACATTGATTTTGTATCCTGAGACTTTGCTGAAGTTGCTTATCAGCTTAAGGAGATTTTGGGCTGAGACAATGGGGTTTTCTAAATATAGAATCATGTCATCTGCAAACAGGGACAATTTGACTCTTCTTTTTCTAACTGAATACCCTTTATTTCTTTCTCTTGCCTGATTGCCCTAGCCAAGTCATTTTTACTCTACTATAAAATTCTTGTTGGAAAGTCAGTCAATCTGTTTTTATTCTGTGAGGAGTTATTTGGTTTCTGAGGGTTGATTTTTTCCACGATTACATTTACTAGACATATTTATTTTCCTACAACACTCTGGGAAACTCACCTTTGTTTTATGCCATTCCATGTGCAAATGGGGGTCTATCTTCCCCTTCCATAACCGACTTTTTCCCCAATGTGTTTGTGCAATATTTTCTTCATTTTTGAATTTTAATTACCTCACCAAATTTAATCTCAATCTTGATTTTTTAAAATTATTTTTTCAAAGGCCAATGACGCCTTGCCCAATATTCTTTTGCTGTACCTGAATTTGTCCGTAGACACCAACAGTTTTCAGTATGCTTTCGGTTTCCCATCTCAAAAACTTGTGTTTTTTAAATTTTTTTGTTTGTTTTTGTGTGTGCGTTAGTGTGGTGTTTGTTTGTTTGTTTGTTTCCTCCTCTTCTCTTTCTAAAGGCTTTCACCAGTGCCAGCAGGTTGTTTGGTAACATGGGGAAGTTAATGTTCCCAGAATTCACCTCTGTCAATGGAGGATGGGAATCAGGTGTTAAATGGTTCAGTCTCCTTGCTGGTGGGATTATGCCAAGGTTTGTTGCACATTGCACTTCTAAGCCCAAGGGGTCCATAGTGGAAATATGCTCATTACAACACCTTTACCCTGTCCTGCGTTCTGCACTTCCCTCCTTGTATCCTGAGATAATTGCTCCAAGAAACTATCCCCACCTGTTTTTGTTTCAAACCACGATAAATATCATGTACACATATATTTTAGAAAAAAAGACTTTTCTATTTGAGATTTTCTACTCTGCAAGTATTTTGCTTATATTATTTAATAATCACAATCTCTGTGGAAGCACCTAACTTTCAGGTAGTATGTTTCTCTCTCTAATTGCTTTTCTTTTGCCTCATTTCAACTTCATTTTTCAGAATTTTAAAAAATTAGTCCTTAGCATAGCTGACTGTATTTTCTTCAAGTCAATTCCAGACATTGCTGGTTCTGATTTGATTTTAAATACTACAGCATAATTTGTTTTAATTTCTTTCCTTAGTGCTGCCATTTTTCACTTCATCTGGTGCTCTTAATTTTGGATCTGCTATTGGATGTCTTGCATTTTGTCTCAGGCTGGATTGTTTAGGAAGCTGACTCTGAGTCAAGTTGAGCATAGGATGTTTATTGGGAAGTGATCTTGGGATCAACACCTGTGAAAGGTAGAGGAATAGTCAGTATTAGGCAGAGGCAGAATTCAAGCTCTGTTGTAGTTTAAACAATAGTGTCAGTTAGTCTCACAGGGAGCTCTGGAACTGAAACAATTCATCAGTGAGGCTCCCTGTCGGGTCATGTTGGGCAGAGCTTTATATTCTGACCATGGTTGGTCAATGGATGCCAGCCACCCTGAGAACAGCTTGGATTTGTGCTAAATGGTTCTCTGCAGCCGAGGCAACCCCAGACTGACAGTTCTCTGCTGTCATCATGCCAGCAGCAAGTCCTGTCTGAGGGAGATATGAGTGGCACATCTTCAAATCCATTACGAATCATCCTCCGATTATTAGTTTTAATTGATATTTATTTTCATTTCGTTGAGGGTGCAGTTGAGTATCTGTTTAACATTTTTGTTTATTTGGATATTTCCTTAAAGAACTTCATTTTTCATCATTATTAGGAATTTGGTGTTCCTTTCTGTGTGGAGTAACATGTCTCTGATACACCTCTAGACTGGTCATTTCTGCTGGTTATTTTTCACTGAATAGGCAGGTTTTTATTATTTATCTCTTGTACCAAGAACACTGTGAATGGACTTGTGTTAATTTTGCTCTCCATTTGCTTGAGCGGTGATTTCAATGGTTTTCTATTGAAATTCATATTGAAGAGCTGGATATTGACCGTTTGGGATGTGTGAGTAGTCATTGTATCTGTGAGTGGACAGTGTGCTGTAAGTATCAAGGGAGGGCCAACTGTACCAGTGACCAGCTGCCAGGAGCTTGTGCTGCTTACACAAGTCATTCCCCTTGCCTGAAGCACTCTCCTTTCTGGCTAGTATTTACCTGGTACTTGCAGATTCCTTCTTCAGCTCTTGGTTCAGAAGTCACTCCTCAGGGACATTGTTCTGATCTCTCTAACCAGCTTAGCCTTCCAATTATAGATATAAACAGGCTTGATGAAAGGTGGAAATGATTAATTAAACTGACCTTTAATGAAGGAGTATTTGCCAGTTATCTGGTTGTCTTTGGGAATATACAGCTGACTAAAACACAGAACATGTCTTCCATATTTTCAATTGTATTTTAACATGTTTTCACAGCACTTATCACAGTTTCCCTTTTACTGATTTTGGTGTAATTTTTTAAATGAATATATGGCTGTCACTGGACATGAGGTAAAAGAGCAGCTCTGTTCACTCACCCTGGAGTCCTAGCATCTAACAGTGCCTGGCACTTACGCAGTACTCGATAAAGTTCAGCTGAATGTAATGTTTGAAAAAATTTGTGAATTTTAAAAACAAAATAAAGCAACAAAAACAAGATTGTGCTGTATACCAAAAGTTGGCTAATTAAACTTCCAGATTCATATACCGTCTTACAAATGCTTGTTTCGTAGGCTTTGAAATGCAAACCTGTTTAAATGTACGCTAAGGACATCATCAAATATCTGATAAACACCTGTGGTATTCAATACTACTATTGGAAAAAGGTAAAAAGCATAGTTCTTGGCTTTGAAGAGCTTTCAACCTGAGATAAAACACTATCTAGACCAACGACACATCTAAAGAAGTGTGTGTCAGTCACAAATACCAGATAATCATGCATATTCATCACACTGATGAATGTTTAAGATGGGTAGTGGGAAAATGTACTTATTTCTGATCAATATTTTAACACTAGTAAGAAAAAAGTAGATTATATGTTAAGCCAATTTATCACAAAAGTGTCAGTGAATTTTTAGGTGATTGAAAAAGTATGCTTTTGCCTTTTTATTTTGTTACATCTTGTGGTGAAACATTCTAAAAATCACCTAAGGGCAATTAACTCTTCAAATTTTAAATGTCATGTCATTATTTAAAAATTTTTTTTCACAGCCTTCAAAGAGTTTTTATTGTTGAAATCTGCACAAGTAAATTTGTTTCTTCTAAAGTTGCATGTTTTCAAAATAGTAAGTTTTGTGCACTGTAAGATATATGTCCAATCATAAGAAAGCTGAACTATCTTTACTGGTGAATGTTTTAAATATACTTATGTTCTCATGACCTGAAAAAATATCTCACATTGTCCACAAAGGTATGTAAATGTCAAATACTTTGAAATATTTTCCAGAAAGAAACTGATGTCTTAAAAAATCTTTATTTTGATCTTAAAAAAAAAATTCTTGAATCTCCTTTCCCTGGAAAATAATGGAATGCTCAGTTTATATGTTCTGACTATCAGTCCTTTTTCCCCTGGAGCTCTTTTCCTTTCCAGACAACATCTCAAGCTCCTTTTATTATATCTCCACTTTGCGTATTTCAATTCCCATAAAAAGTGTTATTTTGTTCAAAATGGCAAATTGTATGCCCTTTTAAAAATCACTTCTCATTAGAACCATAATCAAATTCTTTTTTAAAAAAACATAAATTTCTTACATCTGTGATTAACACACTTCTAACTTAATCAGAAATTCACTGATTGGAGTAAGAAGTTTACTGTCATGTCATTAATCATTTGATATTAGAAAATCACTAATGAGTGTGAAATATTTTCTGAAAAGTTGGAAAGAGCCATTCTTTGCTTTTTTTTTTTTTTTAAATTCAAGGAACTCTTACTCTTATTGATTCAATTTCTAACATGAAGAGTCTTTAATGAATCTTATGATGATAGACTATTTTACTGAAATAGATAGGCCAATCAGCCAATTTCACAACAATGAAAGTCCCAAAAAGAAAAAGTGACTTATTCAGTATATTAGAGTTCTTAGTTGCAAGCAACAGAGGCTAAATAGGAAAAATTTATGAAAAGAATATTGAACAGTTCTCTGGAAGAGTAGGATCCCAGATTTTTGGGTAAAAAGTAAGGAAAATACCTAAAATCATGTCACAAAACTGGTTCACTAGAAAACTACTGTCTCTCCTGTTGGGCATATGTTACATAGTTTGCAATGCCAATCCCAACCCCTGGACACTGGGTAGGTCCCACTAGAATCACAGCCATTGCCATCTCTAGAAATTCAGTGCATGACAGCTGCTCCCATTCTCACTGAAATGGATTCTTTCTGCCCTGTGGTTCTTTGCATCTGCAGAGGATGATTCAAAATATGGGAAAACAAAATCTGTTTGTACCAGAATTGCAAGAAAAACTACAAAAATGGTTAGAAAGTAATAATGTAGAATTTTCCTGTTCTATAGTGAGTGGCAAGGTTTGTCTAATAATTTGGAAATTACATACAGTGCAATTCTATCCAGTATATTAATGCCTATAGAAAGGGGGTCAATATACCGGATAGAATTGCACAGTAAGAAATATTCTCCACTCTTTTTGTCCTCCCTCCTTTCCTCTCTGTGCCTCTTCTCATCTCTCCTGTCCTCTCTTCTCTGTTCACTTTCCCCCACTTACTCTCCCTCTCTTTATCTACTAATAAGTTGTAAGAATGACGCATGCTATGTAAAGAAATGTATTGTGTTATTCATGTTCCTGACCAAATTCGCGACGTTTATATCCAGACTCCTGGAGCCCTGAACAGACTCACAGCCCTATTTGATTGCCTTGATAACTACCCTCAGAGATGCTTTGTGAAACTCGAGAGGTAAAGATATTTTATACCTGAGAGACTCAGTATGAAACCTGGCCACAATACCAATAGAGAATACAAAAATGGGGAACTATACAGGACAAGAACATTAAGTATGATGTGAAAACTCAAGGAAGGAAAGCAAATTCATGCAGGAGAATCACCTTCCTAAAATATAAAACATAGCATTCCCTAGGAGAAGTCAGGAGGAAGAAAAACTACTATCCATACTAATGACCTTGATATCCCTTTAGGAATTTTCACTTCCTCTTGGAGTGTTATGTTTATTTAATTAAAGAATGGACTTCCTTACAAGTCTCAGGGCTAGCAAGCAAAGCAGGGACCTAAGTAGGCCCTGTTGTTTTGGTTTCTTCCTTATTCCTTCTCTCTGCCCTCTTCTGTCAATGCTGTGTTCAGCCCATGTATAATTCCTTAGGCCTCGAACTTCTGTCTCCATCCTCTTTCACCGCGTTAACTCCTACTTACCCATCCTACAACAGACTTTACTAGCATACTCCATTCCTTATTCTGGGTGAATGGCCTACACAAGACAAACAGCTGTGGAATGTTTGCAAAAGTTGTGGAAGTGAAATGACAATGCAGTTCATTTTATTGTGTCCTCCAACTTGTCAAATCACATCAGAACAGTTTTTGCCAAAGCCATCCTAAGTTTTGCCAAGGCTTTGGTTGAGTGAGCACAGGAATGCTGGCTGACGGACTGAAATACTGAAATAGGACAGTATTGCCATTTGGCTGAGAAACAGAATATGTCAGTTCATCCAGAAACTAGCTTCAACGGGTAAACTAAATATCAAAAAATGTATAGGGAGAACAAAGCTATAACAGCTATAAAAATGGTACTAGCTTGGCAAAACAAGGACATACATTTGCTTTTTCTCCAACTCCAAATCTAAAAAAATTCTTTTTAAAAGATTAAAATGACAAAAAAATAGAAATTCATACTGGATAACCCTAGAATATGGAAGACCACCTGACTTTATATCTTTTGACATATCTCATCCCTCCCCCAAAATAATTCTACATGGGATTAACACTAGGCACAATAACACTGCCCATGATACAGCTTCAGCAATACTAAGAGACAGAGAAAGATATAACATATTTAATAGTAAATGTAGAATGGTACGAACAGGAATGCCATGGACAGTAGACACATATTATATGTACTGAAAAAGCAAAAAGACTGTGTCTTTAATAAGTCAAAAAGGGGAGAGAACAAATACAATAGAAAATGAGATAACTGAATACTGTATACATTGTTAAGAGGAATCAAACGATGGCATTTAAAACAAACAACCCAGATAGTAAAAGGTGAAGGAAGAATAGAGGGGATTCAGGACACTTACAAAAGGCACCAATACAAAGGTCGCTGCTAGAACAGAAATACAAACATGAATAAATATCAAAAAAATAGAGAGAGAACAAAGAAAAATTAACATGAATAAAGAGAAAGTAGAAAATAAAATATTATGGTAGAACTGGGACCAAATATTAGTCATATCAATAAGGACAAATGGGCTTACCTTCTCTACTAGAAGAAAATCATTTTCACATTTCTAAAAAGTTAAACTATCATCATTGATAATTGCAAAGTGTTAGAAATGAATAACTGCCCAAATGTTGAAAAATTGTTGTTACAATAATAAAAGGTTTTGCAACTGTGATCTCCAGATTGAGAAAAAAAAAAAAATCTGTAAATTAACTAGCATGCAGATCTCCAGGATATAATGCATTTAAAAAGTGTAAAAGAATATACGAAGAATTCTATTTTTACTGCAAATACAATCGAAAATAAGGAAATCTATTTATTAGTTTTCAATGCTAAGGAAAAAATACCACAAATTTAGTGGCTTGTGCTTTTTTGTTTTTCTAATTTCATAATTTCCGTGGGTTGGGCATCTGTGTACAGCTAAACTGGATTCTCTGCTCAGGGTTTCACAGGACTTAAGTAGAGGTGCACAGTGGCTGCATTCCTTTCTGGAGCTTGAGGTCCTCTTCTAAGTTCATGTGGTTGTTGGCAGAATCCCTCGTGGATGAAGGACCGAGGTCCTTTCTTCCCTGCTGCTGTCAGCTGGGGCCATGCCCAGCACCTAAAGGACCCCACAGTCCCTTGTCAAGTGACACTCTCACAGGTCTTCTCACAGTGTGGTAGGTCCTTGACTCAAAGCTGGCAGGAAAATCTCTCTCTTTCTCTCTCTCTCTCTCGCTCTCACTCTTCAGTTTTGTATAATGTAACATAATCAAGGGAGTGACTGTCCCTTCATCTGGTCTATGTTTATTGACTGAAAGCAAGTTAAAGATTCCTTCTATACCTAAGGGGATGGAATTATATAAGGATATGACTGACTCATTGGGGGTCACCTTAGAATTCTGCCCATCGTAAAACATCTCTCTTCTCAGTTCTGCTATGAACCACACACACACACACACACACACACATGCACACACACACACAGAGAGAAAAGATAGATAAGCCAGAAATGAACAATGCTGGCCACTCGAAAGAGGCAAGGAAGGAGGGAGAGTTGACTTATTTGAAAAATAAAATTAAATCAACAAAAATGGGGAAGTAGATCCTAGAGCCAGATGCTACCAGACTCAGATTTAGTTTTATTTCAAATGAATAACAATCACGCTGTGGAGGAAGAGGGGCTAAGCCAGATAACTTTGGAACTCATAACTTTGATTATACAACTTCAGTCCAAATAAAAGTGTACGAACATCAAAAAATTATGAACTCTTAATAGTAGTTTTATTTTTTGTACTGATATAGGTAAAGCAATTATGGTATTATTTGTATATGTCAGAAGACTGAGAAACAAATATGTTTATGTTATTGAGAATCAAGGTTTTTACTATGATAGAAGGAAGAGACAATATGGAAGGAGGGAAAAGATGCAAGAGCACTTTGGGGTTGAATTAGAATTAAAAGAGTGCTCCAATTTCTGAACTCTGAAAGGGACTAGAATCAACAATACCCGCAGAGTAATGAGTGCAGATACTGCTCAGATGTTGGTGTCTATTAATAAATACTACTCCCCAGTAAAAGGAATCAGGAGTCTCAAAAAAAAAAAAAAAAGCTATCTCCATGTTTGAGAAACAAAATACAAAATGAACCTGGAACATATTGCACCATTAGAAAATAAAAGAATGCTCCTGAATAAACGACTAAATAAGCAAGGACATATTTTTAAAACACGGAAGTCAGTCTGGAGCAGTCCTCACTGGTGGCTGGTTCTGGGAAAATTTTAGCATAAAAATAAGGAAAGTAATAATGGATTATATCCTATTGTATAAAATGGGAATCCAGGAATAAAATAAAAACATAGAGATATATGACAAAAATCCCTCTTTTTTATATTAATAATGCCAACTAAAAATATGTAAGAATAATAAAATTAGATATTCTTGTTATGTGGCTATCATAGTAAGCATGAATCAGGCATGTATCACTAGATACTAACTCCAGGGAAAATAAAAGAGATTTTTATATTTATATATTTTATATTTAAGTGTATTATATATATATATAGCTCTCTGTAAATTACTTTATAAAAGGAAAATATTAACTATACACTGAAGAAAATGTACAACACTACTAACCAGTTAGAGGGAAAAATATCATTCTGTACCTCCTGATATCAAACCCTGAGAAGCACACAACCTTGCTTATGTAGTACCTTAGCCAAATAGGCTGAAATATACAATCAAATTATAAAGAAACATCAGACAATCTCAAATTGTGAGACAAATACAAAAATAACTGCCATGGTGTCTTAAAAATGTCAATGTCATTAAAGACAAAAAAGACTGAGGAATTTTCAGATTAAAGAAGGATTAAAAATATGCAAATATCATATGAAATGTGTAATTTGGACCAAATACCATAATGGAGGGGGGAAAATGTTATAAAGGACATTAATGGGAAAATTTTTTAAATTGGGATGTGGACAGTAGATCAGATAAAAGATTTGTCATATCAATGTTAAATTTTCTCAACTACACTTTACTATATTTATCTAAAAGGATATCGTTGTCCTTAGAAAATACTGAAAATCAATATGATGTAATAAATTGGTAAAAGCTATACATATATATTCAATCTATATTCAAATAGCTAAGAAAAAAATACAAGAGAACCAAGGGTAAATAAATTTGGTAAAATATAAGTGGAGATGGGATCTCTTAGTATATTCTTTCAACTACATTGTAAATTTGAAATCATTTCAAAATGAAAAGTTTTAAAAAGAAGGGTTAGAAAATAAGAGTGCAATCAGAGAAATGGAAATTTTGACAGCCTTCTGCAATATAGATTGATAAAGTAAATGTTATAAGTACATTTGGATAAAGCAAACAAAACAACACAACAACCTCTTAAAGGAAACCTCAGTATAGTTCAGGCACAGGGGAAACTTCTGTCACTGGAGGAATCTCTCCAGAAATACCAAGGTAAGACACCCTTGAGTAAGGCAGGCTGGGTGTTTCAGAAAGTGATTCATTAAGGATCAGCTTTTGGACTAGCTGGGTCATCAGCCCTTTCCCATAACACATCTTTCCTCAGCATTGGAACTCAGACGAGAACAGTGCAATGGGCAAAATGGCCAAATAAGTAGCCCCAGTGTCCCAGGTAGCTATTTACTTTCAAAAGTGTGACTAGAAACCAAACCCAGGGAAAAAGCAACCAGAGAGTCATGCACTGCCGCAGAGACTGCACTCTTTGGAGGCTGAATACAGCAACCAGAATCTAGATCTACACAAAGATTAGAAGGAGATCTCAAATAAAATAGTGAGCACCAAATCAAGGTAATCAAATATTTAATAAAATAAAAAGTACTTTGACAAATATGCAAAATTCAGTAAACAGAAACTAAGACACTGGCAAGTTGATTTATTAGAGAAAAAAATATATATGACTTTCAAAGAACAGTATCCTTAAAGGGATAAAGAGGTATCTTCACTGTAAACAAGAATAAGTTGTTATAAAAAAGAATAAATTCAAGTTGGTAGAAATTATGAATACATACATAAAAAATAGGTGCTGAATAGCTGAATCATAGATGAAATATTTTAATGTCATATTATTGATCAGGAAGGTGAAAGATAAGATTCTCCTGGAGTATGTAAAATGACTTAAAAACACAAACTCAAATGATAAGAAAAGTTAAGAATGCAGTATAAACTCATAAACCCCAGCAAATGTCAACAGAAGTTCCAGGAAGCAAAATAAGAAAGAAGGTGGAGGGGAGGAAGGAAGGAAGGAAGGAAGGAAAGAGAAAGGAAAAGTGTAAGTGGGATAGAATCTCTTTATATATTCTTTCAACTATTTTGTAGATTTGAAATTATTTCAAAATAAAATTTACAGAAAGAGCTAAAAACAAGCATGTCAATGTAGAAATACAAATTTTAACAGCCTTTTGCAATACAGATTGATAAGTAAATGTTGCAACTAAATTATATTTGGGAAAAAAAAACAACACAATAACCTCTTAAAGGAAACCTCAGGAAGGGAAAAGAAGGAAGGAGGGAAGGAAGGAAGGAAGGAAGGAAGGAAGGAAGGAAGGAAGGAAGGAAGGAAGGAAGGAAGGAAGGAAGGAAGGAAGGAAGGGGGAAAGGAGGGAAGGAGGGAAGGAGGGAAGGAGGGAAGGAGGGAAGGAGGGAAGGAAGGGAAGGAGGGGAAGGAGGGAAGGAGGGGAAGGAGGGAAGGAGGGGAAGGAGGGAAGGAGGGAAGGAGGGAAGGAGGGAGGCGGGGGAGGGAGGGAGGGACGGAGAGAGGGACGGAGGGAGGCATTAAGGAAAAAGGGATTATGCAGACATAGAATTATTATGACAGAGAAAAATTTTCCAAAACTTTCAAAATGTCAAAAGACCTAAATTTTCAGACGAAAAAGACCCACTAAATGTCAAGTAGTGTATATTTTTTAAAAGGCCATGCCTTGCAACATGCATGTGATATTTAAGAACACCAAAGATAAATACAAATTTCCAGTATTTTGCAGAATATTAAAAAAAGAATACAATTTGTTGGGACTTCTCATCAGCAGCACTGAATGCTAGAAGACTATGAAGTAATTTCTTCCAAAAAATAAGATTTTTACCTGAGATTTTCAGTTATACCTAATTGTGAGTTAATTGTGGGGGAAAAATAAAAGCCTGTTGTATATTCAATAACTCGGCAAATGTACCATTCAAGAAATACTAATTGTAAAATATGTAGTTCTCAAGGATGTACCACCACAAAATGGTGGAAAAAGTCAACAAGCAAAGGGAAGACATAGAATAAAAGAAACAATAGATTAATGAATTAACAATATTATAAGTTATTTTCAATATAAGTAATAGTTGATATATAATGTTAAAAATTTAATAACTCTAAAATCAATTTTCAAATAATTTTAATGAGAAGTTCCATTAGGAGATTCAAGGGAAATGAGGCAAAAATAAATTCATCTTGTTTTATTTTTAGTTAATTACTAGGTAAGCCTTTAAGTGATAAAATTCTAAAGGTAGCTGGAAGAAATGAAAAAACACATATATAATTTTCATAACATTAAATGTGTAGGGGCGATGATGAGAAACAAAGTTAGCATAATCAAGAGAGCACCAGGGTCCCTTACTTAGTGATCCACAGACCCCTGAGACAACAGCCTGGTAATGACATATCTTTACAATTAGCCCTAAATAACTAAATTTAGTTATTTGCTCATTAGGTGGTACATTTCATCTATCCACTGCCTTGGGGCATGCTGTCATGCCCTTCCTACGTGTTCCTAGAGAATCTTATTTTCCCCAGGTTTATGATAGGGACAGGAGGCAGAGAAATTCTAGGCAGAAAAGAGCGGGTCCCTGGTGAAAGCCCCACCCTCAGGCCGAAAAGCCTGAAACCATGGCCCAAAGTGAGAACTTACATTCCTGTTCCTACTTCAAAGTTGCCTTTTCCAAAACCACCCATGGCCCACCCCTGCCCCCATCCTGTGCCTATAACAACCCCATGCTCAGCTGCGCGCGAGAGGACAAGCAGCTGGACATAGGAGGCTACGGCTGGACATGGGAGAGAAGTGGCTCGACTTCAGAAGGATGGCTTGATGGTGTAACTTCAGAGAAGAATCAGCCAGAGACAGCCAGACTGCAGTGGGAGATTACCTTCCCACCCCAGCCCCTTTTCAGCTCCCCTTCCCACTAAGAGCCATGTCTTTCATCAGCAATAAAATCCCCCACATTCACCATCCTTCAGTTGTTCATGTGACCTCACTTCTCCTGGACGCTGGACAAGAACTTGTGAACCATGATTGAGGATGCAAAATGCTGTCACACTGACCCTTTGCACTCGCTGGTGAAAGGCAGCTGCCTCACGCAAAAATGCAGAGCATCCACTGAACTCTTAACACTTAAGCCATCCACTCTTTCTGTAACACTCTTTCTGGGACTTTGGGGGTCACAGGCATCCCCAGATGCTGCCACTGTGTCTGCAAGGAGTTTGCCCCTGCCAGGGCCCAAAAATGCTCACCTTCGTTCTTGCACCTGCTCACCTGGGTGCTCCCTCCCACAAGGGGGTGGAGTAAAGTGATCCCAGTGAGTGGAGTTCACCTCTGCCAGTGCCGATGTGGCCAGCTAGTTCTAGCTCCCGTGCATTCCAGTTCCTATGTTGTTTGCTTACGTGCTTCCTCCTGTGGGGATTTGAGGGCTGTGGGCTGAGTAAATGAGGCACCCCCTTCATGAGTCCCGCCAAGGGGTCAGGGACATATCCTGCTTCATTATACTGTTTACCATTCGCCACTGGTTATTCTGTTTCCCCAGTAGACTGTAATCTTCATGAGAAGAGGGAGAGATCCTGTTTACCAATCTTTTTCTCCAGTGGCCAGCCTTGTACCTAGTAAAACTTTTTAAAGATGTACATGGAGAAACAGAAGTCTGATTCCATTTTAGAATCTGGCCAATGTGGATTGGAATAACAATTTTGAAACTTACTAACTGGATGACACTAACACAGCTGTGACTCCCAGAAGGCATGTAAGAATCCTAGCTGCCATGACATTATGTCCACAATCTTATCTGATTTTAGCATCTTCTCTGATCCATGCCACTCCTATCTTTCCTGCTCTTCTCCGGGTACGGGACCTCCCTCGCACCTTCCTCCCAATACCCTGCATCCTAATGGCCTTTTCTCTGACATTTTCCCTAGACTATTCAAATATCACTTCAATGAAGCCTTCTCTTACTAGAAATAATTGCTAAAAGTTCTGATTTTCAGAGGATTCTTGGAATAATTAAAAAATGTGATGATCAGTGATCAAGTTTAACACTCCATTTGACAATCGGAGTACAAGGAATTAGCAAAGGAAACAATTTGAGCAAGATTATGCAAACAGGATTAGATGCAGTAGATGCAGTAGTCTATGTTGATCTCTTAGCCCAGATCTATACTAGGTACTAAATGCAATTCCTACTATCACTTTTATTATAAGTGTTCCTTGTTGTTATTAACACACAGGTACTCTGATTCCCCGTCTAATTATCTTTCTACTTGAACATCCCCTGTACAGTTTCACCCGCTGTACTTGTTATGGTAACATCATCTAGAGAGATCTAAATTTTACCTATTCTTAAAGACCCAAATTAAACCTCCTTACCCCAAGGAGGAAATAAAAATAAAAACAAACAGAAAAAGTTTTACTTATAAGATATTTACCATATATCAGGCAGTCTTATAAGTACTTTACATAGTTTGTCATTAAATTTTCACAATAATTTTATTAAGTGGGTGGTATAATTATCATTACCAATTAAAATGAAAAATTGAACAACAGAGAATTTCAGTAATTTGCAAAATGGAAGCAAAGAAGTAGAAAGGCTCTCTTGATTTATCTAATAGCAACACTGAAAATAATCGTTTGGAAAGTGGAAGGCACTTCCTTAGATCTGTTTTATAATAGATACTTAGTAAATAGTTGTTGAATTATAAATGTGATAGAACAACATTATAAGGTATTTTAATTATGAGCCTGAGTAAAGGCATAATAAAGGAAACTGCAGCTTGTAAAAAGGAATATTACTTACCATATGCTGAAGAAAAATTTGGGTTTAGCTAGGTTCCCTAACATACTCAGAGACAGGTCATGCTCCTGAAGCTTGCCTATGAAGTACCACAGAAGATTTCACAGTCATCCTACATATAAGCTGGAACATTCTGCACTCAGACTATAGGTGTCTTCCAAATCTGGGGCACCAATGGGCAGCCACTGTATTTGTCTATTTCAGTGAGATTCAGAAACCTCGTGATAGTCTGTGAGTGTCTCTTCTATTTTGATTAGCCACAGACCTCTCTCAACTTCTTATTCCAGCCCCAAGACATAATATTGAAAATCACTTTGTTTTTTAGAAGCATGTTTAAAGATTCGAAAAAGTAGAAAAACAACTGGTTAAAAGAAAAGGAAATCAGAGAAATGAAATAAATATTGACACAGAATATAAAAACACTTATTTTATTGCGGTTCAAAAGTTATCCCACAAAGAATCAGAAGAGAGGGTTTTTGATTTACCATGTTGACCAGTTGTACCCTATAGTAAGGTCAGCTCAAATTGCCTTTCTGCGTAATAAGTCCCAGCTCTACTCTAATAAACTGCTCATTTTTCCCCAATCAAAATCAATTTATCTTTACTTTGCATAGCGTTGGCTCTTTGCTTATTTTTTATGCTAAAATTGTTTTTTATTATTTCTTATTTTATACATACATGTATACATTTCTTTAACTTCTGAATACCAGAAAGTCTATCACATCATTTAAGAATTCACCGTTATTTCTCCTAAACTACATATACAAAATCATCAAGCTCCCATTACCATCCAAGACAAATTGTAGGTATTTAGTAAATGTATGATATAAAATATCCTTACGAGAAACTTTGAAATCTCTGTGCATCTCACACTAAAAAAATAGAGTTATTTCCACAAAGAAAGAGAAAGTTCACATTTTCCTGCTTCATAGCTGCAAATTGCCAACTGTTGCATGCTTACTTCCACAACTTAATGGAGCTGATATTGCCATGGAGTAATAGAAGATAAAAGAGGAGAAAGGAGAGTAGGAAGATGACAGTAACAGGGATTGGAAAGTGCAAACCAAACAGGTGAAAACCGTGGGGCATGAGTTGTGAGAAACATAAAGAGTTGCCTTCCCTATAAGCTAACCGTATGACTGAGGAATTGAAGAGATAGATAGCAGACGAAAAAACACCACCACAACAATTTGAAGGAAGTATATCAATACTAGAATTATGGCTGTGGTAGAATGGCATAGACACTTCTATTTGCAGAGAATATGGGTGAATTGCATTCTCTCTGCTTCAGTTCTTGCTCAAAAAAAATAGACTTCAAAATATTCACCTTTCAAGACTCTGAGAGGATAAAACGGAAAATATCGAGGAAAAGAACAATCACAGGAGTTCTGTGCTGCTTTCTTTCTCCAGCTTTCTTCTATGTCAGGGGTACATTTTTCCTTAAGGCACTGATTCCTCAAAAGCCACAGACTGTTTCTTGGCCCTTACCTTATGTTTTATTGATGAACACATGCGAAGAGTATCTTCAGCCATTATCACTAAAAAAATGTTAAAATGGATAAACACTCACCTGACATGCAACATTTTTAGAGGGCTGTGGAGGACTCTAATTTCTGTTTTCCTCTCAGTAAGACTCACTTATTCCTTGTCACAAGAACCTTTCTGTGGAAGGCAAGAACTGCAGTAACTTCTCTCTGCATGTTGGCATGCTGACTTTCAGCCTTTAGATCATTGATAAAAATCACGTTGTCTTTTCCCAGGAAGACTTTCTATTTTAACCTCCTCTCAAGAAAGGTCTCAGGGGCTCATGTCTAGCCTCTTCAAAATGTTCACTCTGCAAGGCGGCAAATTTTTCTTTAAAATATTTCCTAATATGCCATGTTGTCTGCTCAGCCCAGGATGTAATAACTCATTAAGAACTGCAGCTGGCAATGCCATTGGGAGAAAACACAGCTACAGTCTCTGAATCCACACAGAGAGAGCTCACAAGGCCATACCAGCACCTTTATCACTCTCCTGGACCTTAACGACCAACCCCCCACCCCCACTTTCCTAATCAAATGTGCTATTATTTGGCCGCTGCAAGTATTTATATTTTATTAACCTACCTGGGAGTGTCTTGTAAGACTGCTAATACCGTAATTCATTTTTTTAAAAAACTGTGTGCCCAAGAGCTTTGAGCAATGGAGAGATTTTTGTTTTCCCCATTTACTAAAGCAAATAAAATCACAGTGGGTCAGATTCCCCTCATGTCTACTAAACTCAATAGAAAAATCTTGCTTGGGAAGCCCTAGATTTATAGCATCATATTTACCCAACACACTTTAAAGAATGATACTTCCCATCAGAGATACATTAATATCTTGTGTTCATTGGCACATCAGTATATTTCATAAACTTGCATTTAATGAGACTTTTGGGAGTTTGCCATTCTAAGGACCATATTTTTTACATTGCTATTTACACTCACATATAAGGATGGATACACACACAGATAGTACAGCTGCTGCGTTTAAAAAGGCATCCATCTCAGTAAGTGCCCTGTTTCATCATCAGCCGTGTAATACATGTCCAAGCTTTCCTTTGCTTTATGAAACTTACACACGTTAGAAATCATACTTGCCATCAAGACATTCTTCCTCCCAAGATACTGCCTGCTGCTTAGAGTAGCGATTAGTAATGAGCATAACAAACCAGGCTACTGTCATGCAGGAGATGAGAATTAGCCAGGCTTGTTTTCTGTGGAAGCTGTTGTTTAAGAGTAAGTTTTCAGGTTTGTCTTAAAACCGGGAAAACATGGCTCACACTCTGTTCTGCCCCTCTAGCTGGGTGAGTGATGTTGAAGAAATTTAATTCACACCCCTCTACTTTTCTTGTCTATAGAATGGGATGATTTTCATCGTCCCAGGTTTATTGTGAGGAACAGATGCCATGATAGATCTAAAAATATTTTCAAACTATAAACTGCCTAATATGTATCTTTATGTTACATTTACGTATTATTGAAACATGTATATATCATACAAAGATATGTTTATTGTATCAAATTATATTAGTTTCTGTCTTTGTTCCTATGCAATGTTTTTGTTACAACTATTTATTACTGTATAGTTTAAGTAGGTGATATTCAGCTTTCATTGTTGTGAAAAGAAACTAAAATATAAAGATCCATCACAGACTATCACCAATGCCTAGGTCTAACAAGCTTGACTTCTTTCCTCTCCTGCTCAGAGCATGTGGAACCAAGTAAAAGACCAAATACCACCCCCTGCTCTGTGTGACCTGGATGGAGCAGCTGACTTGTCTGTTTTAAAGGGAAACAAACATAAAGACATATTATCAGAGAAATAACAAGTTCTGGTCACTCGGGACCCCGTTTATTTTTTGTGAACTATAATGTTTCTTTCCCCAATCATTAGGAAAATGACATAATGCAGTAAACCCAAAGGGACCCCCACCTATGACCAATGTACCACGAGCATCAATTTCTTTCTTACCAACTAAGGAAGAAAATGCCATCATCTAACCCTATCACATGACAAAATTCTTTTCCACATTATGTACTAACAAAAAGGCAGAAAGGAAAAATGTAGAACTCCTATCTCCATAAGAGAAATAAGGATTGGTTTTGCTTCTTGCAGTGCTTCAGGGTAAGTTATTTATCATACATTACACCTCAAGTTTCATTAACCACTACTAGGTATGCTGAAAAGTTAACTTTGACCAGAGAAATTTTTCTTCCTAAGAGTAACTACAAGACAGAGTTTATAATTGCACAGATTTGCTCTTATAAGATACGCTAGGTAAAATAAGTTCTTTATTCATCAAAACCCGTAGTGTATACAAACCAGAATTTTGTCACTAACAATTTGAGGGAGATATTCTGAGAGCCTTAGGGTGGCTGGAACAACCCACTGAGTCAAAAAAATCTTTTAGTTCCTTAAAAAAAAAAAAAAAAAAAGATGCCAGAGTGAATTTTTTAGGTCTTGGAGGAGAAGACTGTGAAAGAAAATACTTGAAAGTTTCTGAAAAAAATTGAGGGAGGGGAATAGGTTTAGATACAAATCTTGTAGTTTTAAGGCATAAAGTATGAAAAGAGAGAAAACAAGGAAAAACCTCAAAGTCATAATTTTATTCTAATATTGACTTCCATTGAATTAATCTATTTATTAATTTGGAAATGAGTTACCTGTTTGCTCAAATCTCACATCTGGGTAGTGCCATGATTTTAGCAAAGTATTTAAATTTAATTGTTACAAAAAGTAGTTCATTTTTACTTGCATTCAGACTTAGTCTGAATCTTTGTGGAAAGTGTATCTTCCACCTGATCAAGCTCTGAGGATAATGATCTCATTTTTCCTGGGAATAATGGAGTCCCCTTATACTTAATAATTATGTAGAGACAAACAGTACAGCTAATATTTGTGGACTAAATTATGTTTTACAAAACACTCCCCTAACCATTACTTTATTTAATTCTGAAGCCCGTAAGAGAGATACTTCAATCTCTATCCTATAGAGAAAGAATTTGAGGCTTAGAAATGCAAAAATGAGGAAAAAGCATTCTCAGTAACATAGCTAATAAGAGAAGGGAATTAAATTTCTTGTCCACAGATTATACTATCCTTGTCCTTTTGAATACAAAGCAAATGTGGGGTCATAGGATGGAGGGGCAGGAGGAATAGCTGAATTATGCAGCACATTAAACTTGCATTGCCCCCATCTTTGCAAACTGAAATATTACTCTTCTTCTCAACGCTTACCACTGTGTTATGCCACCTGCAACATCCTCAGATGGAAGTAAACTCAGCCTCCTCTAAATTCCCATGCACTTCCCTAGTAATTTAGTGGAAATTTTATATCATCATTATTACAAACTACTTTTACATAGTACCGGCCAACATTTACCTAGCATTTCCTGTGGCCCAGAGTGTCCTACGTGCTTTACAGACTGTGACAAACTCATCAATGTCCCCTAAAGATATTTACATCCTAATGTCTGAAACCTGTGAATATCACCTTATGTAACGAAGGGACCTGGAAGCTATAATTAAAGTAAGGATATTGAAGTCAGGGGATTATCCTGGTTTATCCAGGAGAGCACTAAATGTAGTTACAGGTGTTCTTACAAGAATGAGGCAGGAGGTGATTTCACAGAGAAAGACAGAGGCAATGCGAAGACTGAAGCAAGATGCTGTGCTACTGGCTTTGAAGGTGGAGAAAAGACAAGAAGCCAAGGAATTGCAAGAAATGCAGTTCTAGTAGCTGAAAAGACAAGGAAATTGATTCTTCCTTGGAACCTCCAGAGACAGCACCAACACCTTGACTTCAGGTGATATGTATTTGGACTTACAACCTCCAGAACTATGAGAGAATGAAAAAAAAAGAAGTGTGTTAAGCCTTCCAGTCTATTATAACTTGTCATAGCAGCCACAGGACACTCATACATTGACATTAATTAATTTAATCTTCCTAGAATACAAACCCCAGATAATCCGGCTCCAGAATTAATGTTCTCAACCACAGTACGATACAGACTTTTTGATAAATTGTGGATTTTGTTCTATGATTATGTTAATTATTTCATCTCCCACTCTTGCAATACTCTATTGAATCCTGTAGCAGTAATAGAATGTAATAGAAAAACTGGCAAAGGATCCTAAGGTATAATTCACAAAAGGGGGGAAGAGAAGTAAACAAATTGAAAAATATGCTACCACTCTATAATTAGTCATACATGTATACTTTTTCTGAAAAATAAATGTATTCATTTATGATTTTAGCAACATTTTCAAAAAAAGTATTTTTTCTGGTCTTCGATGAAATAAGCATTACTATACATTGCTCCTTTGCTGGGAAATTATTTGGAAAATAAGAAGAACCTTAAAAATGTGTATCTCCCTTAACCCCAAATTGGGTTTATCATTTGTATCCTAAGTATGTAATCTAGAATAGCATAAAAGCGTTTTGCAAAAGGTGTTTATACCGTAATTTTTTCAATATTGCAAAATGATAGCATTCAATAGTTAAACCATTCATTGGAATGTTTTACTGTGATTTAAACAGATAAATATAAAAATGGCCAAAATATTTGAGCATCAATTTACACAAAAATGAATAATACATATATGAAAATGTGCTCAAACTATGTATTGCTCTGAGAAATATGATAAAAATATAGAGTACGAGTTTTACTCCATTATATTTTCAAAGACTATAAAACAGAGTATAATATCTAGTGTTTTTAAGACCATAGGAAATATGATACTCCACATATTATAGATTGAAGAATAAATTGGTACAACAGTTTTAGAGAGTAACTTGTCAGTACCAATCAACTAAAAAATAGGTAAAACTGCTGACCAGAAAATTCTACTTTTAAGTTAACTCTCATACAAAAACACTCAGAAGAGTAGACAAGAATATCTTTTGCAGCCTTGGAACATCAAAATATTGGAGAGAACTTAAATGTCCATTAGCATATCAATTATAATGTAAACATTGCATATTTATTCAACAGACTAAGCTGTTTTGCTTAGTAAAATTGAAGAATGTCCATTATATGTTATTGAATCCAAAAGCAAATTGCAAGTCAACATATTGAGTACGATCCTATATTTGTGCTCTCTCTCTATCCTACCTACTGCCCCACCTATCTTTTTACTCATTCTTATCTGAGAATCTGGAAACGTACACAAAGAGCTAGAAAAGTTAAGAGGTGAAGGCTTTCACATTGTAATTCTGTACTTCATATTTTCACTTCTACATATGTAAATTTGTGATAGGAATAAAAGAAAGGAAAAAGCTATCACATTCTGGTGAGAAATTTATAGTATATTGAAAGCGCATATTGTTAAGTTTAAATAGAGAAGAATGAAAAATTGCTAAGTATATGTAGAAGAATACACAATTCTATACTGTATTAAGCCTGAAACTATATAAAACTAACAAATAAAACGATAAGCATGAAACAATACAGAAGAATATACAACTGAATACTAAATGTGCTTATTTCTGGGACATGAGGATTGGAAATAATGGGTATTTTTTCTTTCTGTATTTTCCTAATATTGCATAATGTGTCACCATATGTAACTTTTTATGATGTTAAAATGTATCTAAAATGGTATTTTTTAAAGCATTTAATTTACATGAACTGTTATATTTATTTTTCAGAAAAATTATATATGTATGACTAATTATAGAGTGGTTGCATATTTTTCCATTTGTTTGTTTACCTCTTTTCTCCCCCTTTTGTGAATTACACCTTAGGATCCTTTGCCAATTTTTCTATTACATTCTATTACTGCTACAGGACTTCCATTTTTGTAGTGTTCCTGGGCCTTTTGGATACTGGATCATCAAAAGAGAAAGAGCAATTGGTCTGATAAAACTTTATTTAAGAGATGGTCAAGCAAATGCTCTTTAATTGTTACTTCTGCTTTTTCCATACAACATGCACAAATAATCTACATTTTACATTAATGCAGTTGGTTCCTTTAAGAGGGATTTAAATAGCCCTCTTAAAATAGCCAGGTGTCTAAAATTACTTATTAGTAAAACAGAAAACATCAAAAGCCTGTACACACATGTCCAGAACTTCAGAATTACCAGCTCTAAGGAGAACTGGCCTCCCTCCTTAAACGTCTTCAAAATGCTATTTTTTTCAATGTTCACAGAATACTTCATAAAGAGATATAGAAAGGAATGGATATGGCATGTCAGCAAATGAACCAAGCCCTTTAATAGCCATTTCATCTAAGTAGCAGCAGCAATGGCAGAGAAAGCCATTTCCCTGAAGTCATGGGACAGCAAAGCTACAGCCACAGAGCATCGACGTGAATCAGCTTATGACTTTGAATCTAGCATATTAAGCCTAGGAATTACATCCATAATTAAAGAACCAGTTATCAACTATATGGGTTGAAGTCCTGATGCATAATCGTACAATTACAAAGTGAAAAAACACATCTCAAGGCCCACTTTAGTTGGTTCCATAAAACACTTAACTTGTACAGTACTTGGTTTGGCATTGTTTGGTTAAATCTGCAAATTAGTGAAAAATGTCAGAAGAAACTGGCAAAAAAATTTTTAAGGTAATAGCCACTACTTCATATGATAAATATGTCTGTCATCTTATCATTAAATAAACTTTAAAACAAATCATCATAAATGCAACTTCAGGAAAGTTGCTCCTAAAACCTCTTTGACTTGTAGTGTATGGGGAAATATAAGTTTATTTTCAAGTTTCCAAAACTAAAAAAGTTTTTCTTATTTAATATGACTTTATGGTTTTCAAATGTCAAAAGGAAAAGACTCATGAAATGATCAAAAGCTATAACAATTTGAATATTTGAATTAAAACTATAAGTATTACAAGAGCAAACTGGGTAAATGAAAACAAGAGTTTTAAGCCAGTACTAGCCACCAAATAAATATATACAAGTTGCAGGAATAACATTTTCTTAAAGCAACACTACTCTATGCCCTGTGATCCCAATCCCGATCCCAATCGTTTGTGGCATAGTAATGGGAAATGCTGGATATTTCTCTCTCAATATGAAAATTGATTCTACAATTTTTGCTTCATCAGCTCTATGACCTATCTACCAAAGCAAAAGCCAGCCACAAAATTTGAAAGATCTTTTAATTGTTGGAAAAACATACACACTCACTGATAAGGTTTGGCTGTGTCACCACCCAAATCTCACCTTGAATTGTAATAATCCCCATGTGTTGAGGGTGGGGCCAGATGGAGATAATTGATTCAGGGGGCAGTTTCCCCCATACTACTCTTATGGTAGTGAATAAGGTTCATGAGATCTGATAGTTTTATAAATGGGACTTGCCCTGCAAGAGCTTTCTTGCCTGCTGCCATGTAAGACATGACTGTGCTCCTCATTCACCTTCCACCATGATTGTGAGGCCTCCCCAGTCATGTGGAATTGTGAGTCAATTAAACTTCTTTCCTTTATAAATTACCCAGTCTCAGGTATGTCTTGATTAGCAGTGTGAGAACAGACTAATACACTCACAAACACGTACATGCAATGAATCCCATATAGAAAGTGCAAGGACACTTAGAGTTGGTTGACCTGAGTTTGAGTTGAGTTTCTCCACGTTTTTTAACTTATAAAATCATGTGCATGATTATTAAATTCAGTGATGCAACTTTTCCAACTGTAGAAAGTGAAGATTAGTAGTAAAAATTATTCAATATGACACCATTGGAGTTTCTAAATACCAACTAAATAGGATATATTAGTGCTTGATAAAGTGTACAGAACTCTCTGAAAAATAAGCTATTACTATATACATAATTGCAGATTTCAATTAAAAGTAATCCTCTTAAACTGGGGTTATTTATAATGAGAAGTATATTTCCCAGTTCCACTTATTTTTCTTTCAAATATGGTTGACCTTTGAACAATAAGAGAGTTAGGGATGCTGAGTCTTCATCTTCATGCAGTCAAAAATCTTGCATGTAATTTTTTACTCATCCAAAACTTAACAATTAATGGCCTGCTGTTGGCTGGAAGACTTACTGATAACATGAATAGTAAACACGTACTTCTAATGTTCTATGCTTTATATACTGTATTCTCACAATAAAGAAAGCTAGAGAAAAGAAAATGTTATGAAGAAAAATTATAATGAGGTGAAAACATATTTACTATTCACTAAGTGAAAGTAGATCATTATAAAGGTCTTCGTTCTCCTCCTGTTAATGTTGACTAGCCTGAAGAGGAGGAGGAAGAGGAGTGGTTGTTCTCACTGTCTCAGGGGTGGCAGAGGCAGAAGAGGTAAAGGAGGTAGAGGAGGTGGAAGGGGAGGTAGGAGAGACAGGCATACTTCGTGTGACTCTTATTAAAAACAATCCAAGGACAAGTGGTCCTTCATGGTTCAAAACCATGTTGCTCAAAGGTCAGTTGTATATATAATTTACTTCCCCAACTTTTTTTCATGAAATGCAAACTTACACGAAAGTTGAAAGAGTAGTACAATGCTTATGTACCCCTATTAGTATTGTAAATTCACCAATTATTAACATTTTGCCAAATTTTCTTTCTATAGCCTCTGTATCTGCATGTATGTTAATATGTATGTACGTAAAATTTTGTAAAAGTTGTAGACATTATTCTACTGTACCCTTATATCTCCTAAAGATAAAATCATGTTCTTGGGTAACTATAATATTATATTCACAACCTTGAAATCTAACATTAATACAATGATACAGTTGAGAAATAACTGATGTGCAAATTTTTTATCTTGAATCTAATCAAGTCTTTTGGTGTTTTTTTCTTTTATATATATATATATAATTTACCATTATATTTTTTAGAAAGACAGGCCATGTGCATTGTTAGTATCCCACAATATATACTTGTCTGATGTTTCTTTATGTTTAGATTAAACATAAGCAAGGATGTTTCTCAGGAGATGTTGTATTATTCCCAGAGTGTTTCATCAGGAGGAACACAGTTCCAGTTTTTCATTATTAGTAATATAGTACTTTAACCCTCAGTTATAGTATCTGCTACATCTCCTTCACTTGAGCCCAGGAGTTCGAGGCTGTAATGAGCCATGATCACACCACTGCACTACAGGCTGGGTGGCAGAGCAAGACTCTGTCTCAAATTAAAAAAAAAAAAAAAAGGATAGCTTGAGGACCTGTATTATGACCAAGCAGCACAGAGGGTCATGGAGGCCAGGTTTGAAATAGATGTCATTTGTCTTTGTATAGCCGGAAATAGGGGGAAACCAAAAGATATTTCTTCATTTTACTTTGCTTTATTTTTAAGGAACGGTTACCTTACGAATGACTTTATTTTCAAAATACATGAAATATTTTAAGTAATCTTGGGGAGTTTTGTAACCATTTTAGATAACTCAAATTGACCACCTAAATAAGAACTCGGTAAAAGTATGCAAATGAATCTATAGGTATCCATAAAAGGTAGCAAGGGACTGCAAATGTTTCTGAAAATGCTCTCAGCTGAATATCTACAGACTTATTATATTTCAAACCTTTGCTCCTAAGCATTCATATAGGCTGACTTTTCAATTTCAAGGGATTTCAGTACAGTTCCCTGCAATTTATCATGTGAAAGGAATTAACAAGAAAGAATATTGGAAGCACATTTACACTTGCCAAGACATTTCCCTTCAGATGGAGAAAAACTACTGAATGAATAATAAAAGAAAGATGATTTTCTTGCATCAATACAGAAAAATTACTTAAAGTCCCAGTTAGTAAAGCCAGCCTTCCCTTTCCTATAGAGTATGAATAAGCACCAGGTACACAATAAAAACCCGTTATGATCCAGCTCATTATCACACAGGTTCAGGTATGCTAAGGGCTGCCTTCAGTGCCCCGCACCCTTTACAAAACACTCTGATTACCTAGATACTACCACATGTCTCTACATATAAGACAAATCCAAATAAAATTGATCCCCTATTTTCCCAATTTTTCAGTGGAAAAGTATTCCAAAATAAGGTTTTTTTTCAGCCAATGTGAATATTTAAACTTGTTAAGCATTCTCAGAATCTTTCATGTTGTCATTGCCCAGGGCTAATTTTTGGTTCTCTCATCTGTATTCACTCCCTGGTGTTCTACTGCCCTTTCATGGTTTAATCGTAGGATATCTGTATTCCAGTGGCTCCTAATTCAATTAGAAACTTTCCCCAACCGAACTTAGATATCTCATTTCTATTCAACCTTTTCCGTGGGGTATCTGATAGCTCAGACATGCACCAAAACAAACTCTTCTCTGTGCCCTTCCTAGGAGTTCTTATTTGCTAAATCCAGCAACATTACTCCTCCTCTTCCGCCATGTAGTTTCCACAACTTAGGTCATGAGATGCAGGAAATAAGCAGAGAGGAAAAGGCTTTTGTAAGATAAAGAAGGGTCATAAATACAGTACTCAGTCAGAAGATAATCTTGGTTTATCAGGCTATATACTACCATGATAATGTTAAATTCCAACCCCCAAATGGCAGAGAATCTTTTGGCATTTCAATGTCTTTGAAGAGATTTATACCAAGACTCACTGAACAAGAAATCCAGAGGTGAATCAAGAGACCCAGGGCAGAAGAAATGCATCATAGGCAAAGACCGTCTTACACAAACTCCTGAACCCTAAGCAATAACAGTAAGTCAGAGAAATTATAGCAATTAGGATGAGGTACCAGTAACAGTGGTAATCTGGAATGCAGTAGAATGTGACAAGAAAATAGATCAAGTGGGTCAAAATCAAGAATATTTAGAACAATACAGCAAAAGTGCAAGAAGATCCAGGCCAAATCATTCAAAAGGTATTTCCTTATCCACTGCTAATCAGTCCATAAAAGAAATCAAAATTTAAAATTGGAATTACATTTATATGATTCTTGTATATATACTAATTTGTTATATGAGTCTCTGCTTAAATTAGTGCTCACACTACTGGTCTCCAATGTGAGTTTAGCTTGTCTCATTTCATGTTTTGTTATTAATGAACCAAGACCTTCCATTTTATACAATCTGCTTTTAGATTATCCAAATACCATCACATGCTATATTCATATAACCATGATCACATAACTGGTAAAAGATATTATACATAAGAGAGAACGCAGATCAATGTCCTACATGAACATAAAGATTGCTTTTAGTTATTTCTAGTTTTTCCCATAAGTTGGCAAATAGAAGAGTTCCTCCTGGCATTGCTAAGAAGAGATACATGTCTAGGAATATAATAATTAGTACTTGAACAGCACCCTAAAATTAGGATGAGATAGTCCAAGTAAGAAACACCCGTGAGTAAATTCAGCTATTGTCATTGTCAAAATGAAACACTGGGCTTTGGAACCAAGAAGTTTGAATAATCCAATCCAGAGTTCTTAAAAACTACTGAGATTTTAGTTTTTTAAAAAAATTGTTGGGGAAAAAAGGATTAGAAAGTAAACAAGTCAATCCTTGGCTCAGTTTCTGCTTCATATTTATGCACCCATCTGCCATAGCCTAAGGTTAAAAAGTACTCATTTGAATCATGGAAAACATATCCATCACAAGTTAGCTTGAAATAAATCACTCCCCATAGGAAAAGCAATTTAAACATGGATGGCTCTACAACAAAGTAGGAAAAAAAAAAAAAAAAAAAAAAAAAGAGAGAGAGAGAGAGAAACAATAGTTTTTTTGTTGTTTAACTTTCCAATTTACTGAAAGTTAAATCTCAAATCAGCAATCTCCAAACTCAACTTCCCCAAATATTTGATGAACAAAGTAATTACATTTAATCTTCTCAAACAGATCTTTCAAATTTGGGGACTGGCAGAATATTGCAATGTCATATAGCTTGCAAGCAGCATTTGAATTTGGTAAGGAAGTCAAAGTATATATTAAATGCACTAAAATTTATTTCCTTCAGCCTAAGAGTGTTTGTTAGTTTGTGAAATAGACCCACAGATAATGTAAATATTTTGACAGAAAATTGGTAGTGGTGACTACGCGTAAAACTATCTGAGAACAAATGTACTGTGACTTGGAACATAAGATACAATTTTCTTTGCATAGAGGCAAAATGAAGTGATGACAGTGTTCACAAAACCTATTCTCCTCTAGAAATTGCATTCCGACTTTTTCTTTCATTGGGCATCTTTCAAAAAGCAAAACTTGACACTCCAAGCAATCCCACTGACATTAGTTTGTAAGTAATCACAATTCCAGAATTTACTTTTTTTCTTTTTTATACTTTTTACCTTCAAGAGTATTAAAAAGGCATTCCTGCTTCTCCTGTGTTTTATTAAGAAGTTTGCTGTAGGGGAAAAAAAATTAAGGTATCCTAAACTGTACATCTCAACTATCTCTTCCATTTCCTTTATGATTCTACATGTTCTGCTTCCTTCTTTCCTATCAGATAAATTCAACTGAATAATGCCAAGCACAGTGCTAGTGGGGTGAGAATAAAATTTTGGGTTAGATGTTATTCCTGCTAATCACTTCCTAAGTAGTGTCTCCCACATACTTAATTATCCTTTTTGTTCTAGAATTTCCTAGAATTCCGTTTTACATGATATACATTCTAATGAAACCAAACTATCCCCAAATTTCAAACCATACCCTACAAATGGAGAGGTCCATTTGTGCCTCTTCTTAAGCTATCCATTCTTTCTCAGGTGTCCTTATCCTGAATTTTTCCATGTCCACATTTGAAACATTTCACAAGTTCCAGCCTAAATATTAACCTACTTGCAAAGTTTTTCCTCATCTGTCACCTGGAAACAGTTTTACTTTCCTCTAAACTCTCAAAATGCTCTACGAATCTCTCAAGTTATGTGACACGGTGACTTTTGCATTCAAGCAATTTATGTGCATCTCTTCTCTCCCTACTTGGATGGCTGCAACTTCGGGCAACCTTGTTGCCTTTCCTTTGAATCCATCCCTGCCTGTCTCCCAGTACCTAGGCCCATGGAGTATTCTGTGCAGGCAATATGATATCCATGATTCTTTGATTTAAAAAAATGATCATTTATACTCCTTCCCAGATAAATGCAAAAGTCTTAGAAAATCTACTCTTGACTAGGCACCACTTCATAAAGTAAACTATAAAAAATGGCACTAAAACTTCCATTAAAAAAAAAACAAGAAGTTTAACTTATGGAAGATACTTTACTTCTGTTTAATGTTTCAGAAAGAATGTTTCTGAAAAGAAAACTCAAGTTTGAACTATTGACTAAGCTAATTTGCTAAAGAATAAAACAATAGGCCAATCGCAGTATAATGTCTTAAGCAATTCGGTTTATTTTGGATCTTGGTATTATCACTTTGATCTTGGTTTCAAGTTAATACAACTTGAAAACAGGCTGGGATAAGAAGACAGAGGCACATGATCTCATTGATTCCATCATATGCTGGCTTTTTTCCCCCCCATCTTGATTTTAAAATGTGTGGCATATGGTGGAAAAGTTTGCAGGAAATTCATTCTTCCAGAGGTCTTTAGAAAACCTTTGCATATAAAAGCAATAAAAATTAAAAATCAGTGCATTACCAAACACTGATGTGAACTTCTTGTGTCCTTTGGTATTACCTGGGAACAATAAAGGATAGATAAAAAGCACAGAGAGTTTGTACAGACATACCTTCATTTTATGGAAAACAAGGTTCTCACATTTGAGATTCTCTGCAGTACAAGAAACTTGGATTCTTGAGCAAATGTTCAGATAAAGCCTAAGTATGCACATTTCAATAAGAAATCAGGGAAATGACAAGTGGGCCCAGGAAAAAGCATGTTTGAAACCCCAGACCTTTGGCTGATAATTCTATGTAATTTACAATGAACATGAATATTTAACACCATACCAAATATGAGATTAATTATTAGCCCATAGATTCCTTAATGCCTGCTCTAAAAACCCACACTAAGGAGAAAATTAATAATCAAATATTTCAGAGTATTGTAAAATGATTAAACTTTGAGGAATATTATAACTTCTCTAGTCCAATTCTTTCATTTTGTGATTTTAGATAGAGGCCCACACATTGGAAATGTCTTGTGTAAAGTCACTAGTTACTTCTAGTGATGGGGCCATTACTCATTTCTTACTAGGGTATGAAGAGTTGACTTGACACTTTCTTAAAAGGGGTTGCTGATTCAGAGCTTTCCTTGGAGTGGGCCAGTTGGTGAGTGATCAACAAAGCATATACTTTTTCCAGAAGCAAAACTGCGAATATGTTCTCTGCATCTGCTCCTGGAAACACAGGATTTCTATATCCTCTCTTTGATGAGCTGCAGCTATGAGTGATTCTTAATGAGTTTATGAGTAAATTATGTCTTTAATTTATACATCAATATAATAGGATCTGCCCCCTGATTTTTAATATAACAATCACATTTCAGGAGATGTGGAAAGAGGCACAGAATGAGTCAGTGGCTTAAGGTTTTAATCTGTATTTTATCCTGATGCTACCTTAGGCAATTATTTAAATTCCCTGAGCCTTTTCTCCTCCCACCAATAACATCAGGGCAAAATGATAACTATAAGATAATAAAACTTACATTTATTACATGTCTAACATGAGTCATAAATTTAAATGCCTCCTTTATTAAATCACAGATACCTATAACACAGGTATGATTACTATCTTCATTTTCCATGTGAGAAAACAGTGGTTAGCAATTTTAGGGAGGCAGTATATACAGTGGTGATGAATACAGGACCTGGATGCAGAATGGGTTTAAATTCTGGCTTCACTACCTTCTAGCTATGTGATCTTAAGGAAGTGACTTAACTCTTTATGCAACCGCTATCTGACATATAAAATGGCAATTATATTAATATAAAATTCATTTGGTTGTTGTAGAGATTAAATGGAAAAATACACACCTCTTAAAACATCCCATGAAACATAGTAATTATCAATAAATGTAGACTAATTGCCATCATTGTAATATATTGTCCAAAATCATAGTGCCACTAAGTGGCAGAGACCAAATCAGTCAGTGCTCTGGTCTAATAGGAGGAGCCCTGGATTTTACCTATCATGCTGTGCTCCGTAAAGATCTTCATTGTTTCTCTCTTTCAGATTTTATGACCCTGATATATAGGCTATTTTAGGGAGACATTGACTCTTTCAACTTTAAAATAATATATTAGACATTGAAAGCTATATGAATTTACTAATTGATACCCTATTGCTTAAGAGTGTGAATTTTTTTAACTTTTATTATTTAGATTTATAAAAACTGCAAACTATATATATATATTTTTTTTTTTTCATATACCATTCACCCAAATCCCCAAAATGGGATAAACTGACAATGTGTGCATTCTAATATGACGGACTGAGGAGGACACAACATTACTTCTGTGGGATTCTGTTAAAATACATCACCTAGATGCACTCCTGAAGAGGCAATCAGTCTAACCCAGTTGAGGCACCATACAAAACAACTGGGCAGTGCTCCTTAAGTGTTCCAAGTCATTAGAAACAGAGGAGTACTGAGCAATTGTTCTAGAATGAAGTCTAGTGAGACATGAAAAAATTCAATGTGTATTTCCGATTGGATTCTGGTCCAGAACAAGGACAATAATGATAAAATCTACTCTATTCTGCACAGATTGTCTCATGTCCTCCTGCTGATTCGAATTCAATTCAGGAATACACGAATCAATGTTATTTTCCTCATTTGATATTTCCTGATTGAATATTTGGAGATTCAGAAAGTGTAGGATAATATAAAACCTCTTTCAGGTAAATAACATGAGAACATGAAGGAAAAAGTCCCAGCAGTCATCCTGCAGATAGAGGACCTGGGCTCCAAATGAAGATTGGGTCTGGCACAGTGGCTCACACCTGAGCCACTAATCCCGGTGCTTTGGGAGACTAAAGCTGGCAGATCACTTGAGGCCAGGAGTTCAAGACCAGACTGGCCAAAATGATGAAATCCCATCTCTACTAAAAATACAAAAATTAGCCAGGCATTGTGGTGCGTGCCTGTAATCCCAGCTACTCGGGAGGCTGAGGCATGAGAATCACTTGAACCCGGGATGGGGAGGTTACAGTGAGCCAAGATTGTGCCATTGCACTCCAGCCTGGGCAATAGAATGAGGCCCTGTATCAAAAAAAAAAAAAAAAAAAAAAAAAAGGTAGTTGCTTATGGTAAGTGGCAATTCTGGATTCTGTCTCTCATCTCTCAGACCAGTGCTCTTTCAGCTATATCAGATTGCTGAAAACGTTCATGCCTTTAAAATATTGCCTTAGTTTCCCATGACTGCTTTAATAAATTATCAAAAATGGGGTGGCATAACACAATATACATTTTTTATTTCACTTATAGTTTTGGCAGACAGAAGTTCAAAATCAGTTTCACTGGGCTAAAGTACAGGTTGTTAGCAGGGCTGTGCTCCAGCCAGAGACTCTAGGGAACAATCTCATTCCCAAACTTGTCCAACTTCTAGAGCAGTCACTCTTGCAGTCCTTCAGTCCTTGGTTGATGATCCATTCCTCCATCTTCAAAGCTAACAGTTTTGCATCCTCTTTTTCCATTATAACTTCATCTTCCTCTAATCTGCCTTCAAATTTCTCCCTGTCTCTCTCTTATAAGGACACTTGTGATTTCACTTAAGGTTGGCTCAGATGATCCAGGATATTTTTTTCCATCTCAAAATTCTTTGTTTAGTCACAGCTGTAAAGGCCACATTACCATATAGTGCAATGTTCACAGGATCTATGGATTAGGACCTGGATAACTTTGGGGGTCATTATTCAGCCTACCACAGGCATAGAAAGTCATCTCCATTTTTGCTAGATTTTATTTTTATTCATATCCTCAAGTAGGCCTTGATTCCTGTTCAAGCTGGAACTGAAATTAATAGTTGGGAAGCAGTTAATTCTTAACCATCTTTTTAGCAACAAAGTACTTATGCTCTCAGAATGTGTGTCTCACATCTTTTGTGAGATTTTGGTAATCTTATGTGTCTCTCCGGTGAGCTTCTTTGAAGGTAGATGAATGTTATATATTTTGTATATCTCCAAGTGGTAGGCTGAACATTGGTCCCTAAAGATATTCAGATCCTAATTCCTGAAACCTATGAATGTTACCTTCTATGTGAAAAGGAACTTTGTGGAGGTTATTGGGGGTTCTGAGATGGGAAAATTATTCTGGATTATTTGAGTGGGCCCTAAATGCAGTCACAATGGATCTTAAAAGAGTGAGTAGAGGGAAAATTGACACAGAAGAGGAGAAGACAATATGACAATAGGAACAGAGAGTGGAGTGAGTGACAGGGCCATAGCCAAGGAAAATCGACAGCCACTAGAATCTAAGAGGGGCAACAGAAAACAAATTATTTTCTGGAGATTCCCAGGGGAGCACAGCTCTGCCAACACCTTGATTTAGCTATGTAAGACTTAGTTTGGATTTCTGGCCTCTAGAACTGCAAGAAAATAAATGTTTGTTATTTTAAGCCATGAGTTTCGTGGTAATTTGTTACAACAGTAACAGGAAACCAATATATCTAGTAACCAGCTCGGTACCTGACACATAGAAGGAATTCAACGAATGCCTGATAATTGTTAAAAAGGAAATAAAACGGAAGAAAGGGAGGAAAGGAGGGGAGGAAGGAAGGATTAAAGTTATAAGAAAAATCAACATTTTGGATATTAAATTAATATTTGCCCTGTTTTCCTCAACTGGGGAATGTTACTGACCTCTCAATTGGAAGACTTAAGACATATTTTCTTCCTTCAGTTAAATGTGTTCTATTGAAGTCTCAGGAACTGTATTTTTAAAATCTACATTGGGACAGGAAGACTACATGCCATGTTTCACCTTGAGAGGATTTTTTGCAGTTGAGTTATAAATTTCTGCAAGAAGAGGTTATAGTAAAAGCCAGAGGGGTTCTTTTCTAAGGGAGAGCTTACAGGCCTGTTCCTGTAATTGGAAAGTGGTTGGAATTTAGAGGTGAAAGTACATCCTCTGACTGCCTTAAGAGACTCATTCATTTTTGTCTGAAATTTTTAGGCTAAAAACCACATCACTCCAGGCAAAGCCACTTTAAAAAATGTTCTAATGTCTATTAGCTCCAGGCAAACATTTATTACTTGATAGATTTAGTGATACACGAAATATCAGAATCCAGATTATACGGCTTCAGAAATAACATATCCTGACCCATACTGAACTCCTTAATTTGTGATATTTAGTGAAAACCTGTAAATGACTTCAAAGGAGCTAGATCTGTCTATAATAGTGTGCTACCACTGGTGGTTTACTCGAGTGTTAAATTAAACAAAACTGAAGATGGAAAGGTTGCAGCAATTAAGTTCTTATCCTGTAGACATTTTTCTGTGAGTCCTATGCTAGGATTCAATTAAAATGAAAATGTGTTTTTTGTCTGAAATTATCATTGACTTATTGAGTCTGACAGTGCTCAACAATGCCTTAATGTTTGTCCAAGTGAAAGAAATAGCTTTGATCTGTCATAGAGATAAATGAGGTAAATTCATCAGGAGACCCAACTCAATAAGAATATTGATGATGTTCTGCTTGGACGCATAGACCCTTCAGTCATGAGTGACTTGTCAGATACCCAACAAGAGTTTTTTGTTATTGTTTACCAAAAAATGTCTAAAATGCATCTAACCCCCCTACGCTGTAATTTCCTCAATTATTTTTCAGGTTATGCTACATTTTCATTGCAAGTTGCATTAAATCAGAACTGGAATAAGAAGGGTTTTAAATAAATAAAGGAACAAGCAAATACACTATCGAGCTGAATCCAGCTCTATATTTGCCAACTTTTTACTCAAATAATATTTGTCACTTAGATTTTTAAACTAGGCTAATAAAATATATGTAAAGTAGTTCCCCTCATTTTTCAGGAAAAGATTTTATACATTTTTCTTTACACATATATAATTTTACACATACTCAGTTGCAGAACCATGTAACACACACTATTTATTTAATGAGGCTAGCGTTTATTTTGCTTTTTAATTGCCCACCTCCTTCCTCTTTCCTTCATTTATTCATCCTTATCACTACTCTTCTAGGTAAATCATGTTAACATCTTCCATACTTGTCTCTATACTTAGGTATATCCAAAAATGCACTATGTATATATGCATACCTGGGTAAACACATAAACCTAAATTTTAAAATATGTGCACATATTTGAATCATGACTTACAAAAATTAAAACATGTCATACACATTTTTCTTCACCTTGTTTTCTCAATACCTGATAAACATTTCTTCCAATAAACAGCTATAATTCCAATCCATTCTTTCTAATGGCTTTGCTTCTTTTTTCCTTTCAATTTTTATTTTAGGTTCAAAAAGCACATGTGCAGGTTTGCTACATGGGTAAATTGCATGTCATAGGAATTTTGTGTACAGATTATTTCATCACCCAGGTAATAAGCATAGTATCAGATAGGTAGTTTTTCAGTTCTCACTCTCCTCCCACGCTCCACTCTCCAGTAAGTCCGATGTCTATTGTTCCCTTCTTTTTGTCCAAGTGTTCTCAATGTTTAGATCCTACTTAGCAGTGAGAACATGCAGTATTTGGTTTTCTGTTACTCTGTTAATTGACTTAGGATAATGGCCTCTGGCTCTATCCACGTCCCTGCAAAGGACATGCTTTTGTTCTTTTTTGTTATGGCTGCATAGTACTGCATGGTGTATACGCACCACATTTTCCTTAGCCAGTCCACCATTGATCAGCATCAAGGTTGATTCCATGTCTTTTCTACTGTGAATAGTATTGTAATGAACATATGTGTGTTCTTTGAGGAAGTTCTTTGAAAGATCTCCAAACTTATTTACACTATGGCTAAATTAATGTACAGTCCTACTAGGAGTGTGTCAGTTTTCCCTTTTTTGCAGAGCCTCACCAGAATGTTATTTTTGACTTTTCAGTAATAGCCATCCTGACTGGTATGAGATGGTCTCACTGTGGTTTTGACTTGCATTTCTCTAAATATTTCTGATGATAAGCATTCTTTTTCATATGCTTTCTGGACACTTATATGTCTTCCTTTGAGAAGTGTCTGTTGATTTTCTTTGTACATTTTTGGATAGGGTTGTTTACTCTTTTTTTGTTAATTTGTTGAAATTCTTTATAGACTCTTCATATTAGACCTTTGTGGGATGCAAAATTTGCAAATATTTTATCCCATTCTGTAGATTATCTGTTTACTCAATTGATAATTTTTGTTGTTGTGCAGAAGTTATTTAGTTTAATTAGGTCCCGTTTGTCAATTTTTGTTTTTGTTGCAAAGGCTTTTGAAAGCTTTGTCGTAAAATCTTTGTCAGGGCCTCTGTCCAAGGTGATATTTCCTAGGTTTTCTTTTAGAGATTCCGTAGTTTGAGGTTTTCCATTTAGGTCTTTAATCCATCTTGAGTTGGTTTTTGTATATGGTGAAAGGAAAGAAACTAATTTCAATCTTCTGCATATGATTAGCCAGTTATCCCAGGATCATTTGTTGAATGTGGAGTCTTTTACCTGTTGCATGTTTTTGTCAGTTTTGTCAAAGATCAGATGGTTGCAGGTTTATGGCTTTACTTCTGGGATCTCTAACCTGTTGTATTAGTCTATGTCTGTTTTTGTACCAGTACCATGCTTTTTTGGTTACTGTAGCCCTATAACATATTTTAAAGTTAGGTATCAAGATGCCTTCATCTTTGTTTTTTGGTTTTTTTGTTTGTTTTTCTCAGGATTGCTTTAACTATTCGGGTTTTTTTTTCGTTCTATATGACATTTGAAATAGTTTATTCTAATTCCATAAAAAATATCATTGGTAGTTTGATGGAAATAGCATTGAATCTGTGAAATTGCTTTGGGCAGTATGGCCATTTTAAAAAATACTGATTATTTCTATCCAAGAGCATGGAATGTTTTTCCATTTGTTTATGCCATCTCTGATTTATTTCAGCAGCGTTTTATAATTCTTAGTCTAGAGATGTTTCATCTCCCTGGTGAGACATATTCCTAGGGAGTTTTTTGTATGTGGCTATAGTGAATGGGATTTCATTTTTCATTTTGCTCTCAGCTTGAATGTTATTGGTATATAGAAAATGCTACTGACTTTTGTACATTAATTTTATATTTTGAAACTTTGCTGAAGTTATTAGGCCTAGGAGGCTTTTTGCAAAGACTATAAGGTTTTCTAGGTATAAAATTATATCATTTGTGAAGAGAAATAGTCTGATGTCTGATATGGTTTGGCTGTGTCCCTAGCCCAATCTTATTTGAATTGTAGCTCCCATAATCCCCATGTGTCATGGTAGGGACTTTGTGGGAGGTAACTGATTCATGGGGATGAGTTTTTCTCATGCTGTTCTCTTGATAATGAATAAGTCTCATGAGATCTGATGGTTGTATGACAGGTTGTATCTAATGGTTTCATTCATGAACATCCATGGTATAGACGTACCATAATTTGAATAACTACTTTATCATGTTTGGGTATTTTTCTAATATCTAATGCAAGAAAATTATTTATCCATAGGTCTCTACTAGTAACCATTTGGTTTCTATAACATATATTTCTAGAAATAAAGTACTGCTTGACCAAAAAGTTTATGTACTTTAAATTTTAATACCATCTTTATGATGGCTTGAAAATTAAAGATACAACAATGCATATTCACTCTTGCCATTTTTAGAGTACCATTTTCTCTACATCCCCAACAAAAATAAGTATTGTCATTTTTGCAAGTGTTTCTATTTTGATATATATATCAGTGATATATTTTAATTAGCTTAACTTGTATTGTACTAATGCATAACTATGCTTCCACCTGATACTGTTACATTTCTGAAAATCATCATTCTTTAGTGAATTTAGAATAAGATAAAACAATTTATAAAGAAGAAAAGGAAAGCAACTCCTATGCCGTAGATGTATGCCTCTGGATGTGGGTGGCAGAGGCACTATTCTCCTTTGGTTTGGGGGAGGCCCAGTGTCTTTCTGAATGCAAAGGAGACATATGCAATATGGGAAGAAGAATCATCTATGAGCTTGTACTACTTAATCCTGGCAGTTCATTGCTTACTCAATGTTTGCACATCCCTGGGAATTTGGAACTCATTTTGTTTGAGTGAGTCCAGCTGGAGCAACTCTACTATTAGAAATTCATGTATCTGAAGAGTCTACTCCTTACTTCTACTTGTGGATCTTCAGTTGTTTTAACAAAATATAGGAAAAAAAAAATCTAATCTCTCTTCAGTAAGAGTTCATTTAAGCATGGTATTTGATGACACTTGTACTTATTAAGAATTCTTTTCTTCTCTATGCATCTTCATTTATTTCAGCCCTTCCTCAGAAAAAAAATAAAGTCTCACCACTGGCACATTCATTTTCTATTGTATCTCTCCTCCTTCAGCAAATATTTAACTTATTACAAGATACTGAGAGGAAAAAAACAACAAAATGAAAACATGATTCAATTCGAAGAAATACTTAAAATAGTATTTTACCAATTGTGTTTCTAGATATGAGGAACTAGGAAACAGTTTCGATGCCTGTTATAAATGTGAATTCTCCCACTAGAGAAAGCAGAACTTGCAGAAACTGGGCCCAAGAATCTGAAAGAATTTGAAAACTGCTTCCCCAGGTAATTATTCACAATCTCAGCATAGAGCTAGTGCCTTTAAGGCCTTTATCTTGTTCTTACCACCTGGGTTGATTTAGGATGTCAGTCAGTTGTCGGGAACAAAGGAAAGGAAAGGCACTAATTACCTATTAAACACCCCCAAGTGGCTCCTAAGAATAACTTTTATTTCCTTCAGTCTGAGAAGTATGCATTTGGCCTCCCTTGCAGGAACCTCAGTCCCTTGAGTGCTTTTTTCCTGCTGTGAGACTGTAGTTAAAATAAAGGTTTCCCTGAGCCTTAATTGACTTGCTCCCACTTTTCTCTTACAACTATCTTTCTTTCTACAAATTGGCTTCTTAAAGGTATCACATTTTTTCTTAAGAAAAGTTGATATTCAGTAACCAAACTATTTGGAAAGCAAACCAAATCATAATGGCTCTGTCATAAAAAAGAAAGCCAAGTTGTTTACTTAAAAGAGAAAGGATGAATCTCAGTTAGAACATGAAGACAGGTAAAAATATGGTTCCAATGTTTTCATTACCTATAGGCTATGGTATTAGAAGAACGTGAGTAAAGATCTTGTTCAGTGTCCTTTCAGCTTTGATTCTTTTGAATATTAAGGGTTTAGATATCTTAAAGCCCCTTATTAACTTATCTATGCTCCCTAGGTGCCCCAACGCTCATATCTTAGCTAACATTTAAAGGTTCTCAGAAATTAAACATGCTATTGAGGCTAGAGGTCATGCAAGACAGATGAGGAAACCAGGGAATCAAGTGGTTTCAAGAAAAACATTTACCTACAGCCTTGTCTGTACTTGGAGAAGACTTTGAGTTCAGAGCTGGAGAACTTGGGTTCCAGTGGTACAACCAAGTCCCCTAGGTATATAGACAAGTGATGTGTCCTTTCTGAGTTTCTATTTCCTTGTCTAAAAAATTGCAATAGTAATTCCTTCCCACCAAAAGTTATTGCTACGATGAAAGAAGTATTATAAAGTAAAATGGTAACTTATTTTTCACTCCAGTCTGGACCTCAAAGGGCCAAATCTACCCACCTACACTAACTCAGGTATGTAGACTGATGGTCTGTATAATCTCATTATATAAACTTACCTTGGCAATATTTAAAACACTATGAGAAATAGTAAAAAACTATAAATCTGTATTGAACCTATACTTAGTTAACCTTTAACAACTGGTTAAGTGAAGTTGAAAGGGTTTTGCAGAAGCAGATCATGAGATGAGGTTTTATGTGCAAGTGATTCTTAACAAGGTACTCCCTGGAGAATCACGTGAGCATGTGGGAGGAAGAGTACAGGGAATGGGAGAAGTCCAGCCAGGTTGAGACTTTAGGTGCAGTCACAGCAACAACCTCGGAAACAGTAGAATATAAATTACACCTTTGGAATTTGTTCAGCCTGAAGGCAAGGCAAATTATTTTTCATACCTCTGTATTAGCTTGTCCTTGAGTAAAGGCTAGGGGTGCCTAATGAAGATATATAAACCCTCCAGCACCTTGGCTGTCTGTGAATAAGGGTGAATGAAGCAAGAGGCTCCAGGGATCCAAAAATAGTCCCATGAAGAAGGTCACTGGTACAAATCAGTAGAGGCAAAGCACAGAGAAGGTGAGGGAACTGGTATACAGAAGAATAAAAGGTACATGAAAGGATCCGAGGAGAGTACCAACAGTAACACCTTCATTTGCCAGTGCCAGTGCTGAGGCTCAGCAATAGTAAGAAGCAAGCCCAAGGTCACACAGCGTATCAACGGCAAACTTGATTTCTCAACCCAGGACTCCTGGGTCAGCATTCCTTTCACATCACCAGAATGCTGGCATGCTGGCGGATCTTTTCTAAGTCCTGATGTTATTGTGCACATTATTTATCCTGAACTGATTTTTTATTCATGTCAGAGAAAATTCCCCACCCCCATACAAATTGATATGTACCCACCACAGCAAAAGTCAATTACTTGTCAGACTATAAATAACTTAGGAAGCAGCTGCTGATAACAAATCCCTTGCAAACACTGCAGTGAGTGAAAATGCTGTCCTTATTTCCATAAGGAAATGATAAGGGGAATGATAAAGGGAACAGGGAGTGAAACACACTCCCTCAAATGTAAGAATTTTAGAGAAATCAGTTTTTCTGGGATGTTTGCAAGATTTCGTATGTATTGGGCATTTCCATTAATACAGGACAAAACATTTAATTAAAAAGAATAACAATAAGAAAGGACTTCCTGTCGTGCTGAATCCTGTTGACTCCAGTGGGGATGGCAGCATGTTCAAGAGGCCAGAGAAGAGCCCTGGAGCCAGTGAATGAGATACGGGGTTTTACCGGGGGCTTATATACAGGGGAGAGAGTCCAGCAGTGGCAGGCTGGACAGGAGAACCACAACCCTTATAAAGCCATGCAGTTTATATAGCATCTTCACTTAACATCCTCCCGCTAACAACCTCCACCTGACAACCTTCACCTAACCTGGAACAAAGGGTCATGATCCCCTTTACAGACCACAGTCCACGGGAATGGCTAGCGGCTCAGATG